>NC_137149.1:100796613-101396613 GCF_951394435.1 Stenella coeruleoalba | reverse complement strand
CCTAACTTCAAACTATACTACAAGGCTACAGTAATCAAAACAGTATGGCACTGGCACAAAAACGGAAACATAGACCAATGGAACTGAATAGAGAGCCCAGAAATAAACCCATGCACTTATGGTCAATTAATTTAGGACAAAGGAGGCAAGAATATACAATGGAGAAAGACTCTTTTGTAAGTGGTATTGTGAAAACTGGACAGCTACATGTAAAAGAATGAAATTAGAGCATTTTTTCACACCATACACAAAACTAAACTCAAAATGTATTAAATACCTAAATGTAAGATCATAAACTATAAAACTCCTAGAAGAAAACATAGGCAGGACACTCTTTGACATAACTTGTAGCAGTATTTTTTTGGATCTGTCCCCTAAGGCAAAGGAAACAAAAGCAGACATTAAAAAATGGGACCTAATTAAACTTAAAAGCTTTTGCACAGCAAAGGAAACCATTGGCAAAATGAAAAGCAACCTATGGAATGGAATAGGAGAAAATATTTGCAAATGATATGACCAACAAAGAGTTAATTTCCAAACTATATAAATAACTCTTAGAACTCAACATCAGAAAAACACACAGCCCAATTTAAAAAATAGGCAGAAGACCTGAATAAACATTTTTCCAAAGGAGACATGCAGATGACCAAAAGGCACATGAAAAAATGCTCAGCATGGCTAAACATCAGAGAAATGCAAATCAAAGCCATGAGGAGACAGCACTTCACACCTGTCAGAATGGCTATCATCAGAAAGACCACAAATAACAAATGTTGACAAGGTTGTGGAAATAAGGGAACCCTTGTACACTGTTGGTGGGAATGTAAATTGATGCAGCCACTATGGAAAACAGTAATGGAGGTTCCTCAAAAAACTAAAAATAGAACTACCATATAATCCAGCAATTCCACTCCTAGGTATATATCCTAAGAAAACAAAAATAGTCATCTGAAAAGATACAGGCACCCCAATGTTTATAGCAGCATTGTTTACAATAGCCAAGATATGGAAGCAAGCTAAGTGTCCATCAACAGATGAATTGATAAAGATGTGTGTCTGTGTGTATATATACACACACACACACATATATACATACATATACACACAATAGAATACTAAGCCATAAAAAATGAAATTTAGCCATTTGCAACAACATGGATGAACTTGGAGAGTGTTACGCTTAGTGAAATAAATCAGAGAAAGATAAATACTGTATGTTATCACTTACATGTAAAATAAAAAAAAATAAACTAGTGAATATAACAAAACATAAATAGACTCACAGATACAGAGAACAAACTAGTGGTTACCAGTAGGGAGAGAGAAGAGGAAAGGGGCAATGTAAGTATAGGGGATTAAGAAGTACAAACTATTATGTATGAAACAAACTACAAGGATGTATTGTACAGCACAAGGAATATAACCAACATTTTATAATAAGTATAAATGAAGTATAATCTTTAAAAATTGTGAATCACTGTGTTGTACACCTGAAACTTATTTAGTATTATAAATCAACTATACCTCAATAAAAAGTAAATTTAAAAAAGAAGTTAAATGCTTATACAAAGGATAAGCCACAAAATATAAACAGTGATATTTTCAAAACATTAATATTTGAGGGGCTTCTTGCTTTTTTGTGATTTTTCTGAATAATTTCTGAAGTTAAAAAGTGAAACATTTCTTTTGTCATCATAAAAAATGTAGTTACATCTTTTCAGAAACATTTATTTGGATAAAGCAAAAATTTATATAATTGTTCTTATTAAATGAGATCTTAAGTCTTTTGAAAAATTATGATTTTAATGAATTAATATGGTAATTGAAGTGATTAATTAAAGATTAAACTTAAAATATCAGAGTGGGGCCTAATGATTAACTTACAGTGAAAATAAAATGAAATCTAATGTTGAGCCTTTTATTCTTCAAACTTTTCTTGATCTACTTGATTGGTGTGTCTTATAGCACAGGTGAGGTAATGATGGTAGCAATGGGCAGGTGGCCTGCTGACAGTTCTGAGAAAAGTTGCAGAGGCAGTTCTTCTGTGCTAAAGGAATCTCTTCGCCCACCCTGCATGTTGTGTCTTAACTAGATAGCCCAACACTGCCCACTAGTGGTTTGTAGAAAAAGTATCGATGCTAATAAAGGGCAGGTGTTTTTTATAGGCTTTATTACACCTAAGACTTTCAAATTATAATGAAATATTTTTCTGCCTGTAGAGCTTTATAATTCATAAGAAGCAGCCTCTTCATTTTACAGATGAGAAAACTGAGAGGTTAAATGAATAGCTGTAGATCCCAAAGCTAGATAGTGATATAGATGCTAGAACATGGGACTCCAGTGTCCATAGCCAACGTAATTTCTGCCAAGCAGAGCTGCCATCTAAGTTAGATTGCTGATATCCTAAAAGTTTGAGGTATTTGTAAAACAGTGTCCTGAGTTGTGGACTCAGTTATGCATAGGAAGCTCATAGCTCCTCATTATTTTAAACTATCTCCTAACTTTGCATGATGATTTGTGGTACCTTGGGTTTAGAATAGCCTTTGAATCTTGGGGACTCTGTTTATGTATTCCAGTTAGACAAGATGTGCAGATGATTAAAACAGCACTCAGATGTCTTGTTATTGCTGATGAGGTAAAGCTGGCACATGAAAGATGAACTTTCTGGAAATGGACTCCTTGTCCCTAATAGCAACGGTAACTGGAGGATCTAATATCATTTCTTGCAGACACGTTTTCACTCCTAAAAAGGGCATGTTATTTCTTGAGTTAAGGCTTGTGTGGAATTATTGTGGTTCCAGTTTCATAATCTCCTGATCCCCCAAAGGTAGAATTGTGGCCTTTGTGTTGTACATCTTTCTTTTGGAATAGGCAGCAAGTGAAACCACAAAGTGTTAACGAATGAGATGGTGAGACAGATAAGTCAACAATTTGACAGGATGTGTCTATTTGCACATCTCTTCATTTAGTCTTACTCATTTCCCCTGCCAACAGCATTTAGAAATGGGAGCACTTTACTTGATTAACTAATTTGCAAGTCTGTGACTAGAGGGAGAACTCATCTGGATTTTGAACTGACTTGTATCAGTTCACAGAAATGAGAGTCAGATTTGGGATTAATGCCTCTAGGTGGTGCCTGTGACCTACATTTGGATTTGGCAACTTTGTCAGAGGCAGAGGAAAAACACTGCAGGGGAGAAGGGGCTTTTGTGGGTGAGTGTGTGTGTGTGTGTGTGTGTGTGTGTGTGTGTGTGTGTGTCCTACTTTGCAAGCTCTGTGGGGAGGCAGTGTTAAAGACCAAAAGGAGCTTGGGGACCCTCTATAGTTATTCAGTTCTCATTTTGCCAGTTCCCTTTGTTTTCTCCGGTTTTAGAGAGAGAGTTCACAAAACTGATACAAATAAGAGTATGAAATTCAGGAAGAAAATCTGGAATTTTAAAATCTCATGACAAACAGTTTATGTTTTCAGGAGGAGTGATGAAATGACTCTTTCATGTGTATATTAGCGTATAACAGTTGTGTAACAAGCATATACAGAAGGCATTCTGTTAGAATTCTAATCTTTCTCTCTGATGTTTATGCACAGCCTGTTTTTTCCTCTTCTTTTGTATTTCAGCCCTGGAGTATATAGAATATCCACTGTTTTTGGCTTGTCAAGGTTAATTTGATCACTCAAGTGTATTTTTCCAGTTGACATCCATGTATTAGTTTAGAAAGCAGAGCTGCAAGGACCTTTATAGATCAGCAAGGAACTGAGTTTCCAGATTTTTGGTTTTCAAGATCAATAACCTTTTCAAGCAGAGACAGTCTATTCACATCCTGGGTCACATAATCTGTAATTAACAGAGCCTGAATTGAAGCCTGGGTCAACCAGTCTCCAAACTGAACTATCTTTTTGCTATTATACACTCAGAAAAAAAATTTTTTTTCAGCGGATTTTCAATGATTTCATAGACCCCAAATTTGGAGGTCAGTTTTGGGTTGGCAATGTATTACTTAGTGAGGACATTCAAGCCACCCCTAAAATCATGTCACCACTGCTTCATAGAGGGAGGAATATTTTAACACCAGATGGGTAAGAAGATTTGATCTCAGAATCAATGGCAATCTTTTATTTTAGTAACTTAATTTCATGTAAGAAATTAAATTTCTTGGGACTTCCCTGGTGGCACACTGGTTAAGAATCCACCTGCCAATGCAGGGGACACAGGTTTGAGCCCTGGTGCAGGAAGATCCCACATGCCACAGAGCAACTAAGCCCGCGAGCCACAACTACTGAGCCCACATGCCACAGCTACTGAAGCCTGTGTGCCTAGAGCCCGTGCTCTGCAACAAGAGAAGCCACCACAGTGAGAAGCCTGCACACCACAACAAAGAGTAGCCCCTGCTCGCAGCAACTAGAGAAAGCCTGCTCGCAGGAACAAAGACCCAACGCAGCCAAGAATAAATAAAATTAAATAAATAAATTTATTAAAAAAAAGAAACTAAATTTCTTACATGATTTCTACATTGTTCATTTCGCCTAGGACAGATGAGCTCCTCTTAGTTTGTTGGTGGTCCAAGAGCTGCATTAGAGAATCACTGATCTATGACAATCTCTTCCATTTTTCAAAAGGAGAAACTGAGGCCCAAATAAATTGATATGTTTCAGGTCATATGTCCAGTGAGTAGCAGAGAACTGAGTCTTCCTTCTTAGTTTCAATAGTTAGGAACATGGATAGTTTTCTCACACTCTTCTCTTTTCAGCTGTTGCTGAGTGAAGGACACACACAAAAGCAAAGAAGCAACAGTATATGGCAGGCAGAAAGTAGGTCCCATAATGAAATTTTCAATTCTGTGTCATTATGGCACTTTGATTTTCTGTCAGATCCATTTCATTTCTTTTCTTTCCTTCGTTGTGTTTTGTTTTTATTTATTTCCCCCCAGCTTTTTTTTGTTTTTTGTTGTTTTTGGCTGTGTTGAGTCTTCGTTGCCGCGCACAGGCTTTCTCTAGTTGTGGTGAGCGGGGGCTACTCCTCGTTGCAGGGCATGGGCTTCTCATTGCAATGGCTTCTCTTGTTGTGGAGCATGGGCTCTAGGTGCGTGGACTTCAGTAGTTGCAGCGCGTGGGCTCAGTAGTTGTGGTGCATGGGCTTATTTGCTCCGCAGCATGTGGGATCTTCCCAGAACAGGGATCGAACCTGTGTTCCCTTCATTGGCAGGCAGATTCTTAACCACTGCGCCACCAGGGAAGTCCCTCGTGTATATCTTAATTATCAGATATATTCATTATTAATCAGATATATTAATTATCTGACCACAACTGTCTGCAAGGGAGATTAGAAAGTGGTCTTCTAGTTGAGTATATGGTCTTCAAGAAAGCAAGAGAAACTGAAATCAGATTGGCAACTAGCAGTTTCTCTTACATATAAGAACTACGGAATGCAACTTTTATATCTGAAGTAGGCATGCAGTAAATGAGTCAAGCTCAAATTGTGTCATGATAATAGCAGAAAATGAGATGGACATAGGGGCGTATTCACTTGACAGTTATGTTGTAACCTGCTATTAAATCTTGCCATTGGGATTACGTAATAATGATTAAAAAACAAACTTCTTATTGCATTTGTTTTTGAAACGAATACTTGAATGTCTCCTATATGCCAGGCAATGTTTAGATGCTTGAGATATACCAGTAAACCAAGATTCTTGCCTTTGTGGAGCTTATATTCTAACAGGGGTATATAGACAATGAACAATAAATAAAATACCTTCCAGAAATCTTAGAGAAATAGGTATTTAGTGCTTGGCACCCCTGTATACTCCTTCCTTTAATGAAAAGCCATCTTTTAAACTTGTTTCCAATTTACAAAATTTGCTCTTATTTTACTTTGACCTTTCAAATCCACATAGGTGAGATTTACAGCTTTTGTATTTCATTTTTTAAAATATTTATTTATTTATTTATTTTTGGCTGCACCATGTCTTAGTGTGGCATGTGGCACCTTTGTTGTGGGATGAGGGATCTTTTTTGTTTTTTGGTATTTTTAGCTGCAGCATGTGGACTTCTTAGTTGTGGCATGCAGACTCTTAATTGCAGCATGCATGCAGGATCTGTTTCCCCAACCAGGGGTAGAACCTGGGCCCCCTGCATTGGGAGCATGGAGTCTTACCCACTGGACCACCAGGGAAGTCCCCAGCTTTTGTATTTTAGACCCTCTTTGGTCACCTCTGCTATTTTCGTTATGCTAGCTTAATAAAATGAACTGAATTACCTGCCAGCAAAATTGTCTGGTTCTAAAATCTTTTATTAGAGGTAATTAGTTGATAACGTTCAATTTCTTCCAAGCTTATTGATCTTTTCATGTTTGGTATTTTTCTTGAGTTTTTGTTATATATATACTTCCTATCAACCTTTTATTTCATTGAGATTTTGGAATTTATCAGCACAGACTTGTAGATAGTAATTATTTAATTTCAGAAAAATCCCTATCTCTTTTTTCATTGTAAGGCCCTTCCTGACCCTGGGACTTAAGTATGAGACCATAGGGGCAGGATTGGAAGACAGTCTCAGAGACTGACGTTGGGCTCTACTCATATGCTCTTCTTTCATCATCTGTGAACAAATGCATGATAAAAGTAGGTTACTTTATTAGTCAGAAATTAAGTTATTATAGAAAAGAAGTGGTTTGCTTGTTCTCCTGTATTTGTAGACTATGGCTTCTATCTGCTACTGTTCCACAGCTAGTTTTTGATTAGATGAATGACTTCTTTTCCAGGAAGCTCTCCAGTTCCTCCTACAAATAATACCCTAGACCAGATCCAGGTTCCCTCTTTTCAGACAATCCCAGGTATGTCTGAGTCCTAGAATGTGATCTTTCAAGCTGAGCTCTATATGACATATATTGGAGCTCCTCAGTGTGGCTCCAGATTGAAAAATTATCAGTATGCAGAAGCTGGATTGGAATCAGTGTAAAGAAGAATTTTTAATAAATCTTGTCCCAAGTTAGAATGCGCTTCTTTGGATGGTTACACTCTCGTCACTGGAGGTATCGGAAAATTGATCAAATGTTCATTCAGTGAATGTTTAGAAGGGACTCAAGCCTTTGAGGGAAGCAGTTCAACAGGGTAGTAGTCTCATCCTGTCCTGAGAGTCTGTGATTGTATTCCTTGGAATCTCCCACAGTGCACAGTTAGGTGCCTTGTCACTGAGTGAACAGGGAGTCAAAATTAATAAACTAAAAGTAATGTCCAACAATACTTCAGTGTTACGGGAAGCAGAGAAACAAACCTGCATGATGAAATCTGGCCCAGGCTGTTTCTTGGGTATAGAGAGCCCATAGAAACTGTAAGTAAATGCTACTGCTGATGTTAATAGTGTTAAAAAATAAAATTCACCTGAGTAATTTAAAGATCAAATTGGCTTGATTCAACAATTCATGAATTGGGCAGCATCCCACCTAGCAAAGAGAAAGGAACTCCCAGGAGCTGTACAAAATGGAAGGTTTTTAAAGACAGAAAGGGGGTGGGACAAGGAAGTCATAAACAAAAGAAAGGATTTTTTCAGGTAAGATCACCTTCCTTTGGGGGAAGAGTGGGGTCTGTCATGCAGATTACCTTGTGTTGATCAGGTGATTCCAGATTGACTGCTAAAGGTCACATTCCTGGGAGAGGTTGAAACTGCAATTAAGTCTTGGTTTGCTGAAGTGGGGCTCAGCACAAGTGATCTATTTGGGACCTGTTATTTCTTTTTAAACAATCCTAATCATAGTAACCATGATGATAACTGCCGTCAACTGAGCACATACATATTGATAGTCTATAGCAAGCATTTTGTCTATGATGCTTTATTTATAGTTCACAAGGGCTCTGTGAAATAGACATCATTTGCCCCATTTAATGAACCGGTGCCCCTTTTTTTTTTTTTTTTTGCGGTACGCGGGCCTCTCACTCTTGTGGCCTCTCCCGTTGCGGAGCACAGGCTCCGGACTCGCAGGCTCAGCGGCCATGGCTCACGGGCCCAGCCGCTCCGCGGCATGTGGGATCTTCCCGGACCGGGGCACGAACCCGTGTCCCCTGCATCGGCAGGTGGACTCTCAACCACTGCGCCACCAGGGAAGCCCCCCATTTTTAAAGGTAAGGAAACTGGGTAAATTAGAGCATTTCAAGAGTTGTGTATGCAAATCAATTGTAGGAGTGCCCCCCTATGATCATCTTAGCCCTAGAGGTGGGTAGGAAGAGCATGAGGCACCTGGATTTCCAGGCCAGTCACCTTTGACCAAGTGCACCTAGCCCCAGTGTGCTGTAGAAATATTATAATTCTCTATGCCTACCATGATGTGAAAATTGGGAAGCACATCAAGTTACCTATCCAAGGTGACAAGCCTCAGATAGGGCCCAATTAGAGATCGAAACCGAGGTCTGTATGACACTAGAGCTCATTTTCTTTCCACTATACCTCACTGTCTTTGAAGATCTGAGAAGCGATGGTTCAGAAATGTCAAGTCCTTCAGATGGAAGCAGAGGGAGGCAGTAGAAGATGGCTAATTCTGTAACATGGGTTTCAGACAGAAGATGTAGATTTGAACACTTCAGCACCTCTAGGGCTGGTACATGATGTACACTAGCATGAGGTTAAGATTGAGAGCTCTGTTGTCAGCCTGCCAGGATTTAAAACCAGACTCCATCACTTACTGGCTGTTTGACTTTGGGAAAATTACTCCGCTTCTCTGTGCTTCAGGCTTTTCATTTGCAAAATAAAGAATAATTTATTGAATGATTCAACAAATATTTGCTGAGAGACTTCTATGTGTTAGGCACTGTTTTAGGGTCTGAAAATGCAGCAGTGAATAAAGTACTTGATGTTTGAGTTTATCTTACTTGGAGTTCTTCAGCTTCTTGGGTGAATAGATTAATTTTTTCCTCAACTTTATTAAGATATAATTGAATATAACATTGTGTAATTTTAAGATGTACAATACAATGTGTTGATTTGATAAACTTATATATGACAATGTGGTCACCATGGTAGCATTAGCTAACACCTCCATTACATCACATAATTACCATTTCTTTTTTGTGGTGACAACATTTAAGATCTATTCTCTTAGCAACTTTAAAGTGTATAGTACAGTATTATATTACACTTATGGTACAATATGTATAAGTGATATCCATATATGTGACATCATGCAGTATTTGTCTTTCTCTCTCTGACTTATTTCACTTAGCTAATGTCCTCAAGGACTATCCATGTGTTCACAAATGCCAGGATTTTCTTTCTCATGACTGAATAATATTTTATTGCATATATGTAAATACCATATCTTTTTTAACCATTCATCCATTGATAGACACTTAAGTTGCTTCCATAGCTTGGCTATTGTAAACAATGTTGCAATGAACATGAGGGTTCATATATCTCTTTGGAATCTTGTTTTTATTTCCTTTGGATATACTCAGAAGAGGGATTGCTAGATCGTATGGTAGTTCTTTTTTTAATTTTTTGAGGAAGCTCCATACTGTTTTCCATAGTGTCTGTGCCAATTTACATTCCTGTCAACAGTGTGTGTTTTGTTTTCTCCACATCCTCAACAATACTTGTTATCTCTTGTCTTTTTGATGATATCCATTCTAACACATGTGAGGTAATATTTTACTGTGGTTTTGATTTGCATTGCCCTGATGATTATTGATGGTGAGCATCTTTACAGGTATCTGTTAGTCATTTGTATGTGTTCTTTGGAAAAACGTCTGTTTAGTTTCTCTACTCATTTTTATCTGTTATTTATTTATTTATTTTTGGCTGTGTTGGGTCTTTGCTGTGCACGGGCTCTCTCTAATTGCAGTGAGTGGGGGCTACTCTTCGTTGCGGCGCACGGGCTTCTCATTGTGGTGGCTTCTCTTGTTGCAGAGTACAGGCTCTAGGCGCGCGGGCTTCAGTAGTTGTGGCATGTGGGCTCAGTAGTCATGGCTTGTGAGCTCTAGAGCTCAGGCTCAGTAGTTGTGGTGCACGGGCTTAGTTGCTCCGTGGCATGTGGGATCTTCCTGGGCCAGGGCTCGCAGAATTGCATTGGCAGGCAGATTCTTAACCACTGCGCCACCAGGGAAGCCCCATCTACTCATTTTTAAATTGGATTTTTTTAATGTTATTGATTTGTATAAATTCTTTACATATTTTGGTTATTAACCCCTTATCTGATATATGGATTGCAAATATTTTCTCGTGTTTCATAGATTGCCTTTTCCTTTTGTTGATTGTTTCTTTTGCTGTGCAGAAGCTTTTTAGTGTGAAGTAGTCCCACGTGTTTATTTTTGCTCTTGTTACTTGTGTTTTTTGTGTCGTATTAAAAAAAATCATTGCAAAGAGCTATGTCAAGGAGCTTTTCCCCTATGTTTTCTTCTAGGAGTTTTACAGTTTCAGGTCTTACATTTATGTTTTTAACCCATTTTGAGTTAATTTTGGGGTTATAAGGTAGAGGTCCAATTTCTTTTTTTTTTGTAAGTGGTTATCCAGTTTTCCCAACAACATTTATTGGAGAAACTTTTTTTTTTCCATATGAGTGAGTGTTCTTTGGCTCCCTTGTCAAATATTAGTCGACTGTTAGATGAATTTTTTATATCATATTTGCTAAGCTGTTAAGTTGTTGTGCTAAGTTGTGCTTAGCAACAATGTGCTAAGTTGTTGGCCACTATTTATTCACACTTTTTTTCTGCCACTTTCTCTTTATTCTCTCCTTCTGTGACTTCCACTGTGCATATATTTGATAGCTTGGTGGTTTTCCACAGGTATCTGAGGCTCTGTTCATTTTCTTCATTCCTTTTTCTTTCTGTTTCTTGCCTAGTTAATCTCAATTGACCTGTTTTCTGATTCTTTCTTCTGCCAGTTCTGTTATGAAAAAGCAGCAGAGAGTAATGTTGGAGTGGGCACTACTTTAGCTAGAGTACATATGGAAGGCCTCTGAGGAGATGACATTTGAGTTGAGACTTGGTCATGGTTAAAGAACTGTTTCCTAAAGATGGTGGGCTGTTCTCAGACTGAATTGTAGACTCTGCTTCCATAAGTTGGAGCAGGGGATTGATCCTTCCCTGAGGATCTCCATAGATGAATACATTTGATGGAAATTTCTGTGTTCCTACTTGAGCTCTCCAGATATGCAATACAAATAAATGTTGTAGTTCTGAGGGCTTTATTTTTTTTAAATAACTCATTGCCAGTTGTTCTAAAACACCTTGCATTTGCAAAGGAAACTTTATTATTTAGACAGGCTTGAATTTTCTTCGTGGAGAAGTGGGAGGACTTAATTACAGTTTCAACACACATTGGCATGCTTGGAGCAATTCAGAAGGAAGTCAAAGAATTTAGAGAATTTCAGCCAAGGTGCTTATTCCATCTTAATAATGTTGTGACTTGATGTTTATTTACCCCTAAATATTCTCATAAGTATCAGGTAATTGGGCTCTATTCTATGTCCTGAAGGCCAATATTCCTGAACTTGGTGAAACCAACTGCAAAAATGAATTCCAAAAATGGAATCTCTCCATGGAAAATGTGTTGCTTCCAGCCCTTGGTATTTTCACCTAAGGCCTGTTGGCACCTGTTCTCTGGCCAGCTGAAACAAGCATGCTGTGCTACATAAAGGCAGTTTCTATGGAAACCTGAACCCAAAAGATATTGGGGCTTTGAAGATCAAGGCAACACCCTGAATTGTTTGGAGAGCCCAGTGAAAGTTTCAGAACTTTATTGTTCTCCACAGAAAACATTACACCTAAGACTTTAAAATGTTTTCTTCTCCAGGTTCATTAGAGATATGTGTACAAGATAGAAGTTTCTAGTTTGCTTGTGAATTTATCTGTTCTAATTATTTTACCAGCTATTTTACAACATGTATCTCTGCCATAAAGAAAATTATCATCTTCCATTTTCCCTTCTTATCTTTGTTTTAATAAATATGTGAAGCCGTAAGACACAAAGAATATGCTGAGCTTGTAAATTTGGAAGCAGATAATGATTCCTCCTTTTCATAACTCATGGATAACCTATTCAGTATATCATCTTTTTCACACACCTTAAAAAATATGTACAAATGACCACATTGCCAGATGCACACACAGCTGAATTGCAGTTGTGCCTGTAAAGCTTCTTTTTTTTAATTAATTTATTTATTTTTGGCTGTGTTTGGTCTTCGTTGCTGTGTGCTGGCGGCGAGCGGGGGCCGCTCTTTGCTGCGGTGCGCGGTCCTCTCACTGCGGTGACTTCTCCTGCTGCAGAGCACGGGCTCTAGGCACGTGGGCTTCAGTAGTTGTGGCACACGGGCTCAGTAATTGTGGCTCTCGGGCTCTAGAGCTCAGGCCCAGCAGTTGTGGCGCACAGGCCTAGCTGCTCCGAGGCATGTGGGATCCTCCCAGGCCAGGGCTCCAACCCGCGTCCCCTGCATTGGCAGGCGGACTCTCAACCACTGCGCCACCAGGGAAGCCCTGAAGCTTTTGACTTACAGTAGTGTTCCCTCACATAAGTGTAATCTTTAAACTGATTCCTTGTTTAGTACTTATAACACAAACCCTGTTATCACAACCTTAGCAGAAATTAAAGTACAAGAAAATATTTTCCCATGAATGTGTTTTCCCAAGAGTACATTTTGTGTTTATTTTAGGCATGTTTAGACATGTTTCTTCAAGTTCCCATTTTATAAAAGCTCTGATGAATAACAGTGCTGCATATTCTTCCTGGTTGTTGGATATTGTCAAGAAAAAATATCTGAATTTACCACATTTATCTGTGGGCATTTGTATTCTTGATTTCAAGGGCCATTGTAGAGTTGGCTAGATATATTATGATTAGTTATTCAAATGCATCATATTCACCATGAAGTAATGAAATGAAGACTAGGTATGTTACACCAGACTTACAATTAATCTGTACACATGAAATATGGAGAAAGGGAATGGTACAATTTAACCTTTCATGACCTTTACTTCTCAGAGATGTCCAGAACCAAAGTAGTAAAGCTACCTTGACTGTATTTACTGGAGTCTAGTTTTTTCAACATTCCTGTAGGGAGAAGTTGCTTTTTTCCACCTTGCAGAAACATTCCTTCTCTGTTCCTTCTCTTTGGGACAGTTCCACTTTGTCCCAGCTCCCTTTCCAGGCAAGTTCTACATGTTTCCTTTACTTCTCGCTCTTGCTTTTATCCTTCATCTGTAGAGAATCAGTTGCCCATTTGCCAGAATCTTCTCTCATTATAGCTCTACTTTTTCCTTCCCCTACCATGAAGTAAGGACATTTGACTCAGCATTGTGGTATACCTTTATCTGGAATTTTAACTTCTCTCTATGCAAAGCATTGTATTTCAATAGTGAGCTATAACTAGGGTTTAAATCAAACTGGCAAACAGTCTGTCATTTAATACACAGAATCATAGGATGAAAAGGTATAGAAGGGACTTTTGGAGAGTGTTTATCAGTATTTTGCCTTAATTTTCCAATAAGCGATTTCTAACACAGAGAAAAAGGACCCTATTCACCAGATGTCTGGAGGTATAGAGATAGTTCCCCTCAGAATGAGCATAGTATGTCTTTGATCCTGCAACTTTGAAACCGACTCCAAGTTATATCTTTACTTATTTTCTAATAAATGTTCTAAATTACTTACCAATGAGTACAGTGGTCCCTATTTATCTTTCCCCTTTATGTAGCACTTAGTACATGTCCAATATAAAATATGTAGACTGGACAATTATATCCTATAGTAAATGAGTGAAGTGACACCATGAAATGTAAGGAGATTTGCTTAAGATCACCGTGGTAGAATCAGCAGAGAATTCAGGGCCAGTGACTTCCAGCCCAGTGGGTTTCCCATCAATCTCTGACAGATGTTTCAGCCTGATGTCTTTTCCACATGGGTTCCTGGAAACTAGGGCTTCTGGAAGTTAGGAAAATCTGGAACATGACTGACCCCATTTAACCTGGTTTCTGTGCTATTTAAGTAAACCTAGAAAACTGCTCTAAGAGTAATGTACCTCTACATATGCCTCTGACAGCAGCCTAGCTCAAAGGGGGAGTTGTGAGGATATGTGTGTGTGTGTGTGTGTGTGTGTGTGTGTGTATGAGACAGTGGATAAATGAGGGGTGAGTGGTAGTAGTGGGAGCAGTGGTGGGTAGCTTTCAACAGTAGATCGTCATATTTTCCCATTTCCTGAAACCACAGCTGTTTCCTGAAGCCCATTAGTCCGGTTTAGGCTTCAGGCGGCTGGAGGAAAGCATTATTTAGTGAGTGCTGTAGAAGTTGATTCTTGTGGAACCCATGAGAGTTAGATCTTGCTGTTGTGAAAATTTTCATAGGATTTTGAATTTTCAGAGACATTTTGTACTTTGCTTGTGAGCTTGATATAAATAGTCTCGTTCTCTGTCTCCCAGATAAAATCCATGGATAAAAAGAACTTCATCTCTTCCCTATGGAAGATACAAAATATATTTGAGTGAATGAATGGATAAATCTTTGTAAATGATCATTACTCAAATTTACATTGCCATTTTCATGAAGAAGGGGGAAATTTTGCTATTTTAAACTAAATTGAAGAGTAGAGGAAGGTAATACTATGTCCATTGAAAGACTATAACAGAAATAAAATGTACATACTCTAATTAGTCAAGCAGAAATAAGAGAAAACCTGTGTTACTTCCTCTCATTGGTGAGATTAGAAAATTCTGACTCCTCTCTTTGGTCAGGTGAACTATTCCTGGTTATTAAGTGAATGCATTCACCAAACAGTCACTTCACAGGACACCTTCTTGGTGCCAGCCACCCAGGTGAAAGTCGGGAATACAAAAATGACGAAGGTCATTTGAGTCCCAAGTTTCTTACAGTCCAGTGGAAAGACAACTGCATGAATAATTAACCAGAGTATAATTAACAAATTTTATGCTAGTGATATAAACCAGAAGAGGGATTGTGTTGATATTATCTTGGGATGTTAAGGAGGGTTTCACTGAGAAGATAAGTTGAAATGCAAGGACGTATAAACAGTTTTTTCCAGTCATAGAAGGGGAAAAGGAATTGTAGAAGGAGGAAAGCAAAGGTCAGGCAATGGATGGATGTGGGAAAGTGCCATGTGTGATCTCTTGGGAAAATGAAAGGAGACAAGGTAAGTGCAGGTCAGATTGAGAAGGGCATTCATGGCATGGCATGCCCACGTGGACATGGGAGCCAACCCAACTTTCAACCAAGAAATCGCTGACTGGATAAGGGCTCTTTGAAATGACATCTCTGATGGGAACTCATAGAATTGATTGGGTGGTGGGTGGTATGAGAAGATGGGAGAGAAGGAGTGCCATCTAACTCTGTAAGTCCTTTCTTCATACAGATTCAAAAAAATGTTGGTAAAAATACAGCCAGGTTTCAGAAAAGCTAATTACATCTCTGATTGGTGGCCAAGGCAACAGTAAATACAGATAAAAAGAAGTTGCATGCAATGAGAAAGAGAAGGGTAGTTCCAGGAATTGTGTGAGGAAAGAATAAAAAGCTCTTTAAAAGGAGACATTCAGAAAGCAATTTGTCTGACGTTGTAGGGATGTTGGAAGCAGTTAAAATATTATCTTTAGCCCAGTAGAGAGCAATGAGAGAGCACAGAGAAGGAATATCCATATTATGTATTTATTTATTTATTCCACATGATTTAATTTAAATGAAAAAATATCTTGATAAGAAACTTAAATAAAATAGACATACCCCTGCCCCCACACACTCACACTCCTCAACTGCCAGCATCCTGCACCAGAATGGTACATTTGTTAAACTGATGAACCTACATTGAAGTATTATTAGCACCCAAAGCCCATATTACAGTTTAGTCCTGGTGTTGTATCTTCTGTGGGTTTGGACAAATGTGTGATGTCATGTATCCACCATTATAGTGTCTTACGGAATAGTTTCACTGCCCTAAAAATCCTCTGCACTTTTTAAAACATTTTAATAATTACATTTTTAAAGAAACGTGTGATATACATGTTACATGTATATAAAAGATTAGAATTAAATTCAACAGCATGTTTTAAGAGTGCTGACTGTGTCTTATAGATTCAGATTTCCTGCTTGCTCACAGGGTGTACTACTATCCTTTCCTGTCATCTGGCCTTTTACTAGATTACTCCAGGCCCACTGGGCATGTTTCATTTCATCATTAGGCCTAAATAATGGTGAAATAAGATTACTTATGTCAGGAGACAGTTCCTTTTTTCATGAAAATTTACAATAAAATATGTGGGTGAAGAGGCTTCACTTAACTCCACCCAGGAGCAGTGAAATAAACATGTGAGCGACGTCTAAATAATTTCAACATGTCCATATTCCTGTTGGAAGAGGCCAGTCATTTAGAGCCCCAGGTGCTCATATCACCTATACTTCCAGACCCTGCAGCAGTAGTGTGAATAAGTTAAGAAATTGCAGCACAACCAACTGCAGCAAAGCAGCTGCAGTAGGGTGGTGTGTGTGTTTGGTTATGAATGGGAGAAAAAGTAATTTTCATAGCATTCTTTAAATGGGAGTTCTAGTTCTGTCTGAAGATAGATGGACAATTGTAGGATTATAGATAAGATAGACCAAGTTCATGGATAGTTTCGGAAAATGAAAAGCTGATGTTTTAATAAAATCCAAAATTGGAGTATTAAAAAAGAGGAAAATGATTTGTGGGATGAAAGAATAATTCTAAGGATGCTTTTTCTTTTGTCCATTACCCCCACTTTCCTGTGAATTAAATGTGAGCACAGTTTTCTTCTTAAGAACATTGGAATGCCACCTTTTGAAATAATTTCCATTTTCTTATGGCATTTAAATAACATGTTTTGGATATGCTTGAGAATGCAGGAAAGATTTGATTATATGGAAATTTATATCCAGGTATAAATCCAGTATGTTTACGTCCTTTGATTTTTGAAGCTGGTGGTGAGAGGGAGCACAGCATGTGGTGAATATGTGGATAGAGACGTGAAAAGATTTTTTTTTCTTTTAATATATTTATTTATTTATTTATTTTTGACTGCGTTGGGTCTTCGTTGCTGCGCATGGGCTTTCTCTAGTTACAGCGAGCAGGGGATACTCTCCGTTGTGGTGCACGGCTTTCTCATTGTGGTGGCTTCTCTTGTGGCGGAGCACGGGCTCTAGGCACGTGGGCTTCAGTAGTTGTGGCCCACGGGCTCAGTAGTTGTGGCTTGTGGGTTCTAGAGCACAGGCTCAGTAGTTGTGGCGCACGGGCTTAGTTGCTCCGCAGCATGTGGGATCTTCCCAAACCAGAGCTCGAACCCGTGTCCCCTGCATTGGCAGGCGGATTCTTAACCACTGCCCCACCAGGGAAGTCTCGAAAGGATTTCTTGGTCTGATGTGAGGCCAGTTTCTCCACTCCTCACCTTCCCCCACCATTTCTAGAGTTGTCTAGAATCCATCATAAATATGACTTCAGTGAAGCATGCAAATCTCTCTTCTTCAGAGTATTGTTCACGGTGTCAATATGTATTCCATCCCTGAGACGCTTTTGTGTAAATAAGAAGTACTACTTTATCAAAATCAATATATACAAGGGTGTAAACTAGATATCAAACCGTCAGATTTTCTTCATGACATATTACCAGTGCTAACTCTAGTTTATTATTTATGTAGCAAAACCATGTAGGAGTATGTGTGAGCGGCAGTAGACAAGGGTGGAGGAATCTTCCTGCTCACATCAAAGATGTTAGGATATCAGGGACTGTTATCAAAATTCCTTTTTGCAGAGGGTTCTCTAAGGCTTCTGGGAAAAGCCAACTAAGTGGCCTACTGACTAACAGCAGCGAAGAGATTCATTGAATTGGACACTTGTGCTGTGTGTATCTTTCTGAATATACGATATACTTAACAAAATTTACATTAAGAAAGAGTGGGAAGAGTATTTAGGGATTAACAAGTACCCAGGCCACTGGCATTAGGGCATTTAAACAGTAAAGAGAGACAGATACTGACTGCTGGTTTCTGGTGAAAATATCACCTCTAGGTAGGAAATTCACCTGAAGATAGCTGACAACTGGGCCTAAAACTTGGGATACGGTTTGATTGTTATGGGGGAGAAATGTTTTTGAGAATGTCAGTTAAAAAACATTCTCCAGTGTAGCTATGGGGGAATGTGTCCCACATTCCATCAGGGAGGGGACCATAAAAATTGAACTAGCAATCTGTACTTTAGTTGTCAAACAAATACTTGTACACTTGCAGGTGGGTGCTTGTGTGGTGGAAAGAGAAATTCATCAAAGGTGAGATATGAGAATTTGTTAAAAAGTGGGCCAGCAGTGGTACAAGCAAGGCTGCTGGAAGAAAGAATGGAAGTAACAGTAGCAGTAACAGAATTGGTTGGAGACTATAATCCAAGGAGAAAATGACCCCTGACCCCTCCAGGACTCAGTGAGACAGGGAAGTGTTAGGGATTTGAAATCTCAGAGCTTACTATTCAAACACAACTAAGATTCTTACCTATTCACTTGATTGTCCCTATAACTTACTCCTTCCTATGCTAGCCCTCCTCTTATAAGTGACCTGGAGAAACAGGGCTATATTCTAATTGCCATTTTAATTGTCATCATATCTTGATTGTTTCCTAAACTGGAATGATTTCAGAAAATAAGCTTTATATTTTAAATTAAAATAGCTACAGTGTGCAGGGTGGACTTTATTTAAAATATGTATATGTGTAACTGTAAATATATAAGTATATTTAATCCTATCTTGTGGCAGTACTTAATTCACACATAGATAATAAGCAACTGATTTATTTAGGGCATTGTGCTAAGTGTCGAGTAGGGTACCAAGAAGTTAAGACCCAGTCTCAGCTCTCAAATTTAGTGAGAGAACTGATAAACTATTAATCTGTTTCCAGGTTTTCAGTTCTAGGACTGAGTGGTGGTTTGTGTGATGAATTATTCAAGATAGGCTAACTGCTGTAAAAACAAAACAACTCCTACACTGAGCAGTTTACATGTCATACATTTTTGCAGTTCATTAGGGGTGAAGGGTCTAGTCCACGCAGTAATTTAGAGCCCTAGGTTCCTTCTTTTCCATGCCTCTATATCATGTAAGGTATTGGAGTCCTCCCTTGGATTCTCTGCATCTGGGCTTCAGTTAGGGGCCAGGCCTGGAAGATTTTTTTAGGCACTACATCTGGAGGTGGGTGAATGTCACTTTTGCTACATTCTAATGGCCACATAACCCACTGACTAAAAGGTGGTCTGAGAACTGAAGTCTTTCTGTGTTCACAGAGGGAAACAAAGTGGAGTCTCAATGATATATAGCATAGTCTGTGCCATTGGAAGGAATCTCTCAGGCTGACCTTTTCTAATTTCTGGGAGCTTAAATGGGATTTGCTCATCAGTCATTAAATTTCCCACCTTTTAGTAGGAAATGGAAGCATGGAAGACAATGAACACTTATCAATTGCCTACTATATACCTATATGATCTCAATTGGCCCTCAAACAATCTACTTCAATGGGTATGATTCTAGATAACATATGTAGTTGCTGAGGCTGGGAGAGGTTAGGCAGCTTGCTCGAAGGCACTTAAGAGATTGATGGAATAAGTATAGGTCCATATGTCTGTTTCCAAGGCATTTACTCTTTCATTATCTCTGAAGTAGGAAGTTGGGCTCAGGGTGAACAAATATTTGTTGGATGAATGAAAAGATAAAAGAATTAAGTTATGCAAAAAGATAAAAGTAAGCAGTTCAGAAAATAATTCAAGAAACATTTATGGGGTTTAATAATGAAAAAAGACAGAAAAAAGTAAAATATATGTGCTTAGAATGATAAGAAATAGGTGCTCAGCACTTAGCTGTAGTCCCACTTTGAACCTAGGGAACAGTTATTAGTTCTTTTGTTTTTGAACCATTCATTCATTCAACAACCATTTACTGAAAGCCAACCACGTATACATAAGGTACAGGGATACAGAAGACATAGTTCTTTCCCTCATGAAGCAAGCTTATACACACGGGATATGAATAACCATTCGTTTTTTTTTTTTAATTCATTCATTCATTTACTTTTGGCTGCGTTGGGTCTTCGTTGCTGCGTGCGGTCTTTCTCTAGTTGCCTGAGTGGGGGCTACTCTTTGTTGCAGTGCACGGGCTTCTCATTGTGGTGGCTTCTCTTGTTGCAGAGCACAGGCTCTAGGCGCGCAGGCTTCAGTAGTTGTGGCACGTGGGCTCAATAGTTGTGGCTCGCGGGCTCCAGAGCACAGGCTCAGTAGTTGTGGCTCACGGGCTTTGTTGCTCCGCAGTGTGTGGGATCTTCCCAGACCAGGGATCGAACCCGTGTATCCAGCATTGGCAGGTGGATCCTTAACCACCGCACCTCCAGGGAAGTCCCTGAATAACCACTCTTTTTTTTTTTGCGGTACGGGGACCTCTCACTGTTGTGGCCTCTCCCGTTGCGGAGCACAGGCTCCAGACACGCAGGCTCAGCGGCCATGGCTCACGGGCCTAGCTGCTCCGCGGCATGTGGGATCTTCCCAGACTGGGGCACGAACCCGTGTCCACTGCATCGACAGGCGGACTCTCAACCACTGCGCCACCAGGGAAGCCCATGAATAACCACTCTTGTATAGCTTTCTTTGGATTTGGGCAGCCCTTTCTCTGCATGCTGTAGTTGAGCCTGCCGAATGATAGTTTTGTTCTCTCCAGGCAGAGGAAGAACTCCTTCTAAAGCAGGGAAGAGGAAGTACAGTAATAAGAAAATTGTTTCTTATTACTGAAGCCTTCCAACCACCAGTCTGCTTTTCTAGAAATTGTTGTATGGCTTTTCCCAGACACAGAGGGGAGCTCAACATTTAACTGTAGTATCCGAAAGCTTCTTTGGAGCAGTGTGGTTAAATAGGTTCTTAAAGGTTGAGGACCTTTTCAGCTCTGCAAAATCAGCCTCCATCATGCTTATGTGTATCCTTCTTAACTAAATGTGGTGATTTTGCACTTCCTAAATTGATCTGTCATAGAAAGATCCCAACATCTGGGGATATGAAGAGGAAATGTCAAGTGACGGGCAAGACTTTTTCACTAATTCTGCAGCTAGTGAGTCCCTAAGTGAAAACCCTGCAAGTAAAATACAGCATTATAAAAGAATCATGATTATTTCTTTAAAAATGAGATTCTAATTATAATTTTAACACATATTGAGGTGCTAAAGTAATCTATAATGCAATTATTTTTAAGTCAGATTAAGTTAAATATATTCAAAAGCTAATGTAGATAACCTCTCTCGATATATACCATCTCTTTCTGAAGTTCTCTGATGTCAGTTTAGAAAAGCACCTTTCTCCTGTTGAAGTGTTAATCAGATGTACTTAATTTTTCTGTCACTTGAAAAAAGTATTAAATCACATCAATATTTCTTGAATTTTTCCTTCCAGATTACTCACTTTGATCTTTTTATATGGTTAAATTAAATTTGCTTTTTCAATTATTCAACAGTATATCATCCAGTATTTTCTATGTATCAGGCCCTGTACTAGGTGATTAGGAATAATCTGTGAACCAGCTGGAAAAAGTCCCCGTCTTTGACCTTGGCTCTAGCAGAGGGAGATGGACAATAAACACTAACTAACAAATTATGTGGTAAACGCTAACTGTAACAAATTATGTGGTTTATGTTTTTAGGGTAGGTCTCCTTGAGAAGGTGACTTTAGAGCGAAAACTTGAAGATGAGGGAGCAACCCTGTGTACACCTTGAGGAAGAGGCTTCCAGACAGCAGGAGCGCTCTTTGCAAAGGCCCTGAGGCAGGAGCATGCTTGGCATATTTGAGGAACAGTGAGGAGGTGAGTGCCTGGAGCAGAGGGGAGGGGAGGGGAACTCAGAGTGGTAAAGTGGGCCAGATGGTGGGGGGGGGGGGGTAGGCCACTGTAAAGATCTAGGCTTTTATTCTGAAGGAAATACGGAACAGGTTTTTGACCATAGTGGGAACATGATCTTTCCCTCTGTCTTCCTCTGTTCTAATGCTCCTTTGCTGTTGGACATTTTTGTAATATTTATAATGGTGTTATTAGTAGTCTAATCATGAGTAAATTCAGATTTTTATCTGGTATCTGTTGCCTACAGAATGCAAAATCAGATACTGCTACAGCTTAGTTATGTCAACAGACAATTTTCTTTGTAGATTCCAAGTGGTCAGGAGATTTCTCCATTCTGTTGGCTGACTGCTTGTGACCCAGTCAGTCCAAATATCAGCCTGGTTGTACATTTACAGAGTGCAGATTTTAGTAACCAATCTTGCAGTGAAGCAATATTTACATATTTTATAACTTACCTGATTCTACTTCTTCTAGATGGATCTCTGAACATTTACATTTTAATAAACTTCCCCAGATGAAAGCTTTCTCCATGTACGCAATGACTCCCTTATGTGTTTGAAAATACGAGGAAGCTTATATTTTATAGTTTACACCCACTACCCTGCTGTGATTGAAGGGTGGTACCCTTCACATGCTATGACAGAGTGTTCTGTATTTTCCAGTTAGGTTCGGAGGGTGTTTTTAGGTCTTGCCCCAGGCCCATAGCCTGGAGAGGTTGTTCTCCAGGTTGCCCAGGTCACCTCAGGGTAATGGCCAGGTAGTAATGTGTGTGAACTCATGGAGTGATGTGCTTCTTATTTCAAGCACTGGGTCCACCTGAGGAGAAAAGTTGTGATTATTGAAGAGTCTTCACACAGATTTGCCAGCTTCATACTGTTTCACATAGAAACCTTGAGAGTGGAATAAGATGTATCTGAGTTTGATCATTATTGCATATAAAAAGTGTAAGCAATCTTTAAAATTCCTAGAAGATAGCATAGGATAATAAGTTTAAGATCCCCTTTTTTTTTTGGTCCCAAATATGTTTTTATTTTTAACACTCAGGCCTTTCTCCTTTGTGTCAGCTCTCTTAGAAAACAACCAACCATTACTTTTCAGAGTCAGTAATTTAAACTGCATACTCTTCTCAAACCAATTTCTGTCAACATTAAATTGCTTCCTTCAGCCCAAGAAAAAGAATGCTTTAGTACACAAATATTTTAGGACTCAAAATAATCTTTTTAAAATGTGAAATATCATTAGCAAATGAAAGGCAGGATAACCATAATCATTAGCACTACTTTAATTAGCTATTATTTGTATTTGCTGTTTTGTACTATATTGAAGAATTACAGCTATTTCATGGTCATTATTCATTTTCATTCAAAGCTTTAATATTGAAAGAATCATTAAAATGCCTTCCTAAGGGCTTCCCTGGTGGCGCAGTGGTTGAGAGTCCGCCTGCCGATGCAGGGGACACGGGTTCATGCCCCGGTCCGGGAAGATCCCACATGCCGCGGAGCGGCTGTGCCCGTGAGCCGTGGCCGCTGAGCCTGCACGTCCGGAGCCTGTTGCTCCGCAACGGGAGAGGCCACAGCGGTGAGAGGCCCGCGTACTGCAGAAAAAAACAAAACAAAACAAAAAAATGCCTTCTTAATTTCTTTGCCAATTTATAGACATCATGACTCATATTTAAAAGTTCACTGCTTTGTTTATGAAATTTAGATTTGTTTACATATCTGAGACTTCCAAACCAGTGAAGTACCACGCTCAGCTGGAACTTAGCACTCCTCATTTTCCGTTCAATAAGTTTACGATCTTGATGTAGGGAAAGGTTTCTTAAACAACACACACACATGTTCTGGAGAATTTAATGAACACCCTGGACGTTCTTCACGAGCTTCCTAAATTTTGTTTACAATATGAGGGAGTTTATGGACGTTAAAAACTATTGAAGTAGGTGTCTCAGAATGAAGGCACTAAACAGGAGGCTCTAATGATAAGATCTTAAAAGTAAAATATATCAGTCAGGCTAGCTTAAAGTATGTCTCAGTAACAAGCAAAGCCAAAAATTTCAATGGTCTAAGACTACAAAGGTTATTTTTTACTCACACTACATTTTCATTGTGAGTCAGCTAGAGGTCTCTAATGCAAGTCACCCTCCCTCTGGGATCAAAGTTGAAATAGCAGCTAGAATGTGGAAGGTTGCTAGTTGCTCTTTGGGGTCTCAGCAGTAATTCAGCATTCTTCCTGGAAGTGACATACATCATGTCTACCCACAACTCTTTGGTTAGAACTAGTTATTTGGCCCTACCCAAGCAGAATGGGTCTGAGAAGTGCAATTGTACCACATACCTGGAAGGGGGAACTGGAGCATTTCAGGAATAACACTGCTGACTGCTATATGGGACCACTCCTACCTCAATTAGGAAGTGATTATGTACTTTCTGAAATCCTACTTCTCCTTCCTACATACAGTGCCTTTAAAATCCTTCTCTACCTTCTAACACAATATCTTTCTTCCTATGAAGGGAATATCTAAACTAATTTTTTTAAATTATCATAACTATGAATTGACATAAAAGTCACAGATGAATTTCACATCAAATTCTTATTCAGTTGTATGTGATGGTGGACAATTAGGACATTAAGTATACAGTAACTGGTCAGAGGAGAAGTCTATTTGATAGCAGGAAGGAAAGGTATCAAGTTTAGTTATAGACTGGACCAGTTGGTGGCTAGTATGCTCTGGTTCAGTTCCTGTTTACAGCTAGTATACATTCTGATTTGGTGAATACATCCATTCTGATGTATTTTTCATGCCATGTCTGCTTTAAGTACTTTGAATATCATCTCTGGTTAGTAGAAATAAATGAGTTAAGTTAATGAATTCAGGAGAAGAGACAGGTCAGCAGGATCTTATGAAGATATAGATGAAACATATGTCAGAGGAATTATGAAATATTTTACCTTCTTATGTCTATAAAATTGAGATGAGTCAAGAGCATAGTTGGAATTTGATCAGTTAGAATAGAGGATCCAACTGAGACTGAACTTATGCACTACTGGTTGCCCTGGCAACAGGGCCCCCTTCCCATGCTAGCAATATCATAGGGTGAGTGAAGTAAGAATTGGAGATAGAGAAATATGTGTTCAAGTCACCTCCTACTTCTGGGAGAGTTAGGGGAGGAGTTTGCTAAAGGCAAAGACGAGGTCATGAAAGGGAAAGGATTTCAATTAAAAAAAAAAATTAAGTATCCCTGAGCTTGAAAGCTTCTGGGTATAGCACTGCACATAGCAATGTTTCTTTCCTGACTCTGGTTGAAGGCGGGCTAGGTAGTAAATCATGTGATTGCATATCTACATTATCTCTTCCATCATAGCCCAGAAAAAGCACTGGACTGGGAAATTGTGACCTGTGTAAATTGGCTTGGACTGGAGCCATTTGCTGTGTGGATTGCTCTGCCTGCTCTTACTGTTACCCAGGAAGTTCTCATTTGCCTAGAAGGGTCAAGAGGGAGTCAAGACAGGCTTGCCCATCATATACCCAGAGAAAACCATAATTCAAAAAGACACATGCACCCCAATGTTCATTGCAGCACTATTTACAATAGCCAGGTCATGGAAGCAACCTAAATGCCCATTGACAGACGAATGGATAAAGAAGATGTGGTACATATATACAATGGAATATTACTCAGCCATAAAAAGGAATGAAATTGGGTCATTTGTAGAGACGTGGATGAATCTAGAGACTGCCATACAGAGTGAAGTAAGTCAGAAAGAGAAAAACACATATCGTATATTAACGCATATATGTGGAACCTAGAAAAATGGTACAGATGAACCAGTTTGCAGGGCAGAAATAGAGACACAGATGTAGAGAACAAACGTTTGGACACCAGGGGGAGAAAGTGACAGGGGTGTTGGTGTTGGTGTGATGAATTGGGAGATTGGGATTGACATATATACACTAATATGTATAAAATGGATAACTAATAAGAACCTGCTGTATAAAAAAATAAATAAAATTCAAAAACAATTTATTAAAAAAAAAAAAGACAGGCTTGCCCATATTTTCTGTGAATTTAGTTTACTTTGTTTTTAATGTTGCCCTTAGGTGCATTTTATTCTTGCTAAATACTTTTCACATTTTGAAAAGAGAATTTTGTGTTAAAGAGGCATATTTGGGGGCAACATATTCTAGTTTCCTTTGGTGGATTGCCTAGTCCCTGTAAAAACCTAAGAAAAAGGGTGAGAGAAACCTCAGTTGGCTCATCATACAGGTCAGAGGCACAGGAGCAATCCTTGAATCTTCCATAGGATTCAACCTTCTCACCAAGACTAAGGGCTCCATCAAGGCTCCAAGATAGTGAGATGATTTTGATTCCTTAGCCTTGTCTTCTGTGCACATATAATTTTCTAGGCACTTAGCAGGACTAAAGTTATGATTTTCATGGGTATTTGGCACTGTTGATTTAATTTACCCCCTTCCTCCATAAAAAGTATTGAAAATTATGTTTTATGTTGGTATAAAGATAAATATTATATTTTAAGATACTTTTTTGACCTATAAGTTTATTTTCCTTCTGCTTCTAAAATAAATTAAAACATTTTCATGAGCTTCTAAACCTATTGTGGACCCTAGGCATGGGGTTACTGCTGGGTCTAATGGGTAAGTTGGTCCTGAACCTCTAGGGATGGCTGTGGTTATGGAAGGAGTTTGAGAATTCAGGAATTCTGGTCCAACGAACTGTGATCTTTTATCACTAACAATTTCAGCTTGAGAAGAGTCTAAAGCAAGGATCAAGCCTCCATAACTTGTTAAAAAATTATCTGAGTAGGGAAGTAAGTGTTTTTGTTGGTGGTGTTCATCTTTTATCCCACAGTTGCTTTTTATGCAGTGAAAGGCAGAAAAGGCAATGAATTTGCCTTCTGCCAAAGTATAACCACAAGGATTAAATAGGAAGACTTGGGAAGCAATGCATGAGCCAAAGACTTTTCTTACCTCCACCACTGCAGCATGGAATATTTTAATTGACTGACTGATTGAATCACTTATAATGTGCTCTCTGTGTGGTGCTAGGGTCATGGTGAGCAAAACAGACATGCTCCTTGATCTTGGGGGTATGTAGTCCTGGGTTGGGGGGCAGGTGGGGAGGATAGGAGAGAGATGAGTGACCAAGCAATTATAATATAGAATGTTGTACTCTATCGAAGGAGAAAGTGACAGTTCTGAGAAAGCTTATGGGAAGAGCACTTAACACAGATTTGCAAGGCACAGGGACAAGTAAATTTTTACAGATGAAGTGAAATCACAATTGAAGACTATAGGGTAAGTAGGAGTTAGCAAATGATGAAAATAAGAAGGAAGAGGAGGAGAAAGAAGAGGAGAAGGAGGAAGAGGAGGAGGAGTGGGGAAGGAGAAGAAGGAGGGGAGGATGGGAAGATCTCAAGAGGCCAGAAGAGAACTTAAAGGGTGGGTGGGAGGCAAGGAGGGGCACAGGGGAGAAACAGGGTGCATTAGAGGAACCTCAAGGAGTTTGTTATGGATGGAGCATAGAGCACGTGGAGGAAAAAGAGGAGAAGCTAGAGAGTAGGGCAGAAGCCATGGAGGCAGGGTCTTGAAAGTTATGATGAAAGTTCCAACTTTAGTATAAAAGCAGGGAGCCATGAAGAGTTTTAAGCAGTGGAGTGACATGTTTGTGTTTGCATTTAAGAAACATCATCCTGATTACAGGATAGAATGGAAAGAGAAGGGTATGTGTGGGGGGAGAGGGAGAGATAAGAGTCCATTGCCATATTAATCCAGGCAGAGAAGATGGTGATGACTTGAGCTATACTAGTGGCAGTGGCTATGCAGAAAAACAGATGTGTCTGAAAGATACCTATCTAGGAGCTCTCATTGACAAGACTTGTGATAGACTGTGGAAGCTGAGAGAGAGGCTAATTATACCCTGGTTTGGGGTGAATATGATTTATTCATGGTACCACTCAACCAAAGGGAGGGAGTAGGAAGAGAATTGAAATAAAAATCACAGGGAAGATCTTCTTTGCAGATTAATAATGAATTCAGCCTGTTCTCATCTGGGTATGATAATCCTGTAAATCTGATGCCCAATTTGACCTCTGTTATGACCACATTCATGGGAGCACCACGTTGTACAAACAGTTACTTTCTTCTTGTCTTCCACCTCTTCCCTTTACCCTATAAGCATACAATTTTTTTGCCCCAACTCCCATCCCTTTCTAGAAGAAACCACCGCAGAATGCCAATCTCATGGTAGGACTGTTTCAGCAGGACTCAGGCAAGACCAGCAGACTCTGGCTGCACCTTGCTTTGGCTACTGGGTAAAAGGCCTAGACAAGAATGTGCTGTAGTTTATTTGGGCATCACTTGATTTTTGAATTGGCTAAGGAACACCGTTGCCTTAGCAATTTGCAGAGAAAAGCAGATTGTTACTAAATTTTCACCATTCAACCCTTGAAGCTGCCAAACTTGCCTCAGCCTGGACTAGAGGTGATTCCATCTCAGGTTAAATTTGGGGAAAAGAATCCTGGAGTGGTGAGTAGGTGGGTGGAAGTTTAAGGTGCAAGTCCTATCAGACGTTTTCTCTGAAGATGGTGTTCTTCTTTGAAAAAGATTTTTGTTTCTTTTTGGTTTTTTGTTTCTCCTTCTCCCCCTCCTTCCCCCTTTCTCAACTCCCTCTCCTCTTCCTCTTCCTCCTTGTTCTTCAACCCCCATCTCCTCTAACTGTTAAGTCTTGCCGTCCACAGAGGTTAGCCTGGCAAGTGTGATGAAGGTAGTCAGAAAGATGAAACAACAGGGTGTTTGGTGTGCCAGGCACTGGGCATGAGCTTTAAAGGAAGAATACCTTCCCCGTCCACTGGTGAACAGTGAGGATGTTTTACTGTCTATTCGCCTTTTTTTTTGGCGGGGGGAGGTGGTATTAGAAAAGGTTGGGTGGGAAAGTTGGGTTGGACTGGGAAAAGGAAAGAAGAACTGCAAAAGTGTTTTTCTGTAGAACAGCCGAGGTCTTTGTACTATATCTTTTGTTTGGTTTAGTTTTCATGGGCCCATCCTTTAAATACATACAAGCTAGGTGTCAGAAGGATGGAAAAGTCATCTGGAATAACGATAGGAGCTGTACATAACTTCATGGGAAGAATATTGCTCAGGGGAGACAAGTGGGAAACTTACATAGATGTGGGAGGTTGACACGTTGTTCACTTTCCAGAGGAGGCTTGGTGGGGGACAGCAGGCCAAATGCTGGTAAAATGTTCTGAAGGGCAAACCTTACATGGCCTGAGCATTTGGAATTTTTTTGTTGGCTTCTTTCTGTTGCCTCATTTTCCAACTCCTTTTTGGGCTTAGGAAAGCTCTCTTCATTTTCTTGTAGGTTGTTAATTCCTTAATATGTAAGCCTTTGTCTCATTGACTAAATCCAAGCCAAAGGGGAGCAGATGAGAAATCTATGGTCTCACAGTTCTGTGAAAATTGGAGTTATGCTACTAAAAGCCAAAGAACTAGCAGAAGTTAGGAGAGAGGCCTGGAACAGATCCTTCTCTAGCACCTTTGGAGGGCGTGTGGTCCTGCTGACACCTTGATCTCAAACTTCTAGCCTCCAGAACTGTGGGACAATACATTTTTGTTTATTCAGCCATTCATTTTGTGGTACTTTGTTATGGCAGCCCTAGGAAACTAACACACACCATCTAAAACCCTTAACAAAGTAAGTGCCAGAATCTATGCTTCAAGTGCCTTCTCTCTCTGTCTCTTTTGCAAACTTTTTTTTTTTCTATAGCATGAAGATAGCTAGCTCACAGATGGCGTCTGTTTGCAGTATTGTTACAAGTGGTTATGTTTCTATGTCCTTTCTGTATATGTGGTTGAGGTGAGTTTTGCTGATTTATGTGAATCTAAGTGTTTCAAGATAGACCTCAACATGAGCTCT
Organism: Stenella coeruleoalba; assembly: GCF_951394435.1. Taxonomy (NCBI): domain Eukaryota; kingdom Metazoa; phylum Chordata; class Mammalia; order Artiodactyla; family Delphinidae; genus Stenella; species Stenella coeruleoalba. The sequence goes on along the minus strand of NC_137149.1, from coordinate 101,366,844 downwards.
GGATGAATATGTCCTTTATTTTTGGCAGTTCTTAAAAATATTTGAAAAAAATACTTTTACATTTTTAGATGGATTTCAAGGACAATTAACTATTTCCTACATGTAAATAACTGTTAGAATGAGTGAAATTGGACAACCTCAGGTAAGTCATTTATTTCTCTGAGTCATGCTTATATTTTAAACAATGGTGGTAACGTTTCCTGCTTATATCAAAGGGTTGCTTTAAAAAAGCAAACTAAAGAGTGTGAAAGGCCTTTATGAACTGTAAAATACCATACAGTCTTGTTGACATTCACCAACTATATGATTTTTGCTTTATTTATAATTTTCACTATGCATTTTTTTAAATGAATTTGAGCTATCTTATAATGAAATACACAAACTCTAAGATGATTAAAATAGAAAATAAAACCATCTAGGGGAAAGGGAACACAAATGTACCCCAAATTCTAAGCTAGAATAATGTGGTAAAGACTGCCTTAGCAAACAGCTAGACCACAATTCCCAGCCTTCTTTGCAGTTAGAGTGGCCATGTGATTTGGTTCTAGCCAGTGAGTCCTACTGAATGGAAGTGATCTGTGCCAGTTCCAGACCTGACTCATAAAGCCTCCTATAGGGTGCTTCTCATGCCATAACCCATTCACAAAGGATGAAATGGTGATGTGAAGACCAGCGTGAGCTTGGAAACCATGCATTGAATATGGCAGAGTTTTGTTAGCCTAGAATGACTGTTAGGAGCAGATCCTATCTTTCCTCCACAAGGTAGTCAAAGCACCTGCCCTCGGCTGCCATCTGAGCATGTAATGAACCTCTGCTGTCCGTACATTTTGAGTCTGCTTGTTACAGAAGCTTAGTCTATCCTAATACATACAGTTACTGTATTTGAGTATTAAATTTAGCATTCAAAATTTATGAATTGGGCTTCCCTGGTGGCGCAGTGGTTGAGAGTCTGCCTGCCGATGCAGGGGACACAGGTTCGTGCCCCGGTCCGGGAAGATCCCACATGCCGCGGGGCGGCTAGGCCCGTGAGCCATGGCCGCTGAGCCTGCGCGTCCGGAGCCTGTGCTCCGCAACGGGAGAGGCCACAACAGTGAGAGGCCCGCGTACCGCAAAAATAAATAAATAGATAAATAAATAAATAAATAAATAATTCTGAATCACAGATTTCTACAGCCAGAAGACACTTTAGAGACCTAACCCAGTCCACTCATTTTTCAAGTTACCATCTCTCTCTGTTTCAAATCCTCCAGTGTCTCCAGATTGCCTTCATAATTAAATTCAAAATCCTTAACATGGTTCACAACACATGTTCTCATTTCTCCCTACTTCTCCTTGTTTCTTGCCACTCTTTTCTTGCAGATCCTTCTCCAATTAAACAGAAAAACTTGCCTTTCCTCTTTCTCATTTCTATGCTTCTTGCTCTCCTTGGACTGCTCTTTGTCTTTTTCTTGAATATTATGAGATTATCTTAACTGTCACATCCTCTTGAAACCTTTTCCTAACTCCCCATTTCCTGACAGGTTAGATGCCCCTCTTATATTTTCCCACAGCTCTCCATGTGAACAATTCTCATAACACGTACTTTGCTCCATTATAAGCATCGGTTTGATTTAGGGACTTGTTGACTAGATTAGAGTTCATTGATGGCAGAAGACTTTCTCTGAGACATTTTGTCTCCCAAATTTCTAGCGTAGTACCTGGAATGTTTTCAAATAATTGAACAACTTATTTCAGCAAATATTTATCAAGTGCTTCCCATGTGCCAGGCCCTTTGTTAAGTGCTGGGGATCCAAGGACAACCAAAAACTGACAAGGCTCAATTGTAATTGGAGAATACAGTCTAGTGAGGGAGACAGATATGAATCAAATAATCACACAAACAAAAATACAACCTTGATAAGTGCTGTGCATATACATATTTTAGCTACTAGTTCCTTTCCAGTCTGACTTCCCAGCACTTGAGCAGAAGAAATATATGATTTGGCACTCAAAATTATTGCAGTTGTAGAACATGCGAAATTATTGAATCCCATAAATAATAATCATAACTATTACGTTTGAGCCCTTATTGTGGGTGAGGCGCTGTGCTAAACACTTTGAAAGGATTAGCACATTAAGATCTCATTGAATCCTCATGAAAATCCTATCAGTTATAGACTACTATTGTAGAGAAATGAATTTATATTTAGGGTCTGCAGACCAAATTCAGAATTAGAACCATCCATGTAAAAGTGTAGTCAGGCATAGATTGGGGAATTGGTTTTCAGGTATGTCTCAGACCCAAGTTCTGATCGAACACCCAGGGTTATCTGGGAATTGACCTACAACACACCTTTCTTCACAGATGGAATTAAAAAGTGGGATGCTTCTTAGATCTGGTGAAACTTCACTCTAAATCAGTAGTATCATTGGCGTCTGTGTATTCCCATGATCACCTGGGGAGGCCTGGAAAAGTATCAATACCTCCACCTGAGGATTTACTGCATGCTTCCTTCTTCCCTCACTCCCCACCTCTCTCTCTCTCTTCCTTCCTTCCTTCCTTCTTCCCTCCCTCCTTCTCTCTCTCTCTCTTTCTTTCCCTTTTCCACCATTTCCTGCTTCCACACAATTATCCCCATTTTTCAGATGGGAAATTTGGGACTTAGAGGGATTGTGTTACAGGGATAATAAGTGATAAATCTAGAGATGTGATGTTATTTGCCTAAATTCAGTTAGGAAAAATAAAGCTCTGTTTTCATACATATGAAAATAGATGACTTATAGAGATAAGAAAAAATTATAGGTTTATAATTTCAGCTATCTGAAAAAAGGAAGCACTCAAGTTTTTCAGGTGATACACTTTTGGCCTTTAATTATAGAAGGAATTGTTTGAAATTTTATTATTCACTCATTCATTCACTCACTCATTCACATATGAGAGTGAAAATGTTCCATAGAACATTGTCCTTACTCTGGAGGAAAAAGAAACAGATATACAAACAAATATAGGAAGGAGGTGGCATTTGATCTGGTCCCTTTAGTTTAGGTAAAAATCCATGGAACTGAGAGAGAGAGTGAGAGAGAGTATAAACTACGTAGAAGTACAGAGTGTAAACAAGCTTGGAAGTATAACTGGGCATGTAGGGAAAGAGCAAAGAGCTGAGTATGCTTGTTATAGAGGGTGCTGGGAGAGTGGTGTGGATGAGAGTGGCTGGGGGACCAGATCATGGAAGTCTTTATAGGCTACAACTAGAAGTTCAGATGTTATCTTATATAAAATATAAAATGTGAGGTTGAGCATTCCTGGTGGCACAGTGGTTGAGAGTCCGCCTGCCAATGCAGGGGACACGGGTTCGTGCCCCGGTCCGGGAAGATCCCACATACCGCAGAGCGGCTGGGCCCGTGAGCCATGGCCACTGAGCCCGCGCGTCCGGAGCCTGCGCTCCACAATAGGAGAGGCCACAACCGTGAGAGGCCCGCATACCGCAAAAAAAAAAAAAAAAGTGAGGTTAGTGAAGACATTTGGGACAGGGAAAAGACATAATCAGGTTGATGTTTTCAAATGGTAGTGGTGGAGATAGAAAAGAGGGATTGCTTTGAGAAGGATCTTTTCAAGGTAAATTTAAGGGATAGAATCTACGTGTCCTGATGGCAAACGTAATTTAGGTGAGATGAAGGGCTAGAGCTGTGCTTTCCAATAGGACAGCCACACATGGCTATTTAAATTAATCAACATTAAATGCAGTAAAAATTCATTTCCTCAGTCATACTAGCCACATTTCAAGTGCTCTGTAGCTACAAGTGGTTAGTATTACCATATTGGACAGCACAGACACAGAGTACTTCCATCATCACACAATGTTCTGGATAGCACCAGACTAGAGAATTACTCTGTTTTAAATGTGAACAGTGAATGACAGTGGTACTTATCAAAATAGGGAATATAAGAGAAAGAGAAAGTTTGAAAGAAGAAGAAAAGGACTTGGACACAGTGAGTTTGAGGTGCTATCGGGCAGTCAGCTGAAGATGTCAAACATGCTACTAGAAATTAGCTCTGTGCTCAAGATGGAGGCAAGGGTTAGAGAGAGACATTTCAGAGTCTTCACTTTATAAGTACTAGCTGAAGACATGGAAATGGGTATGAGAAGAGGACCAGGAATACCCCATAGTTCTCCTCCATTTAAAGAGGAGTAGAGGAATAGTGGTACAGTATGAAAAGTAATCCAAGGAGGAGGAATCTGAAAAGCCAGAGAAGAATTCTGAGAGAGTGATAATCCTAAAGTCAATAATGACAAATCAGGCAAAGATGTCCAAAAGCTTAGAGCATCCAAATAGGATTGGTTACAAAAAAACTCCTTTGGCTTTAGAGGTCAGGAAGTTATTAGTAGTTTTGCCTGGAGAGGTTTCAGTGAGTGGTGCTAGAAGAAGCTTAATTGCGGCAGAGCCAGGATGACATTGGTGTGTATGGGTAAGTGGGGGTGGGGCTGGGGGGTGGGAGGGTATAAGAGAGCTCTCCCTCCTTTTTGAAGTTTGGCTGTGAGGGTGACAAATAGAGGTTATTAGCTGGAGGGACAAGAAAGAATAAGGGAAAGTTTTTATTTTTTAGAAAATGTGAAACTTGAAATTTCTTTACCTGCAAAAAAATGAGTGGGTGGAATGGAAAAGACTTAAATGAGCTTGGAGTGAAGGTATAATTACTGAGCCAAGTGTCAGAGATAGTGGAAGAAAAGGTGGGTGAACCTTGGAAAGGGAAAGATTCTTCTGTTTCTCAGCGCCAGGATGGAAGGAGAGAATGATTAATATCTGAGGGTTGAGGTAGAGAAGTTTGGAACTGTTAACCTCTTAGTTTTATATATATTGTTTTCAACTCTGATTTATAGACAGTACAAAAACATTATATATATATGGATAACGTTGAACCTTGATAACATCCAAAAGCATGTAACCAGCATGTAACTTAATTCACATAATTTTGCAGTGTAGAAAGCTAATGAGGTCTAAATAGACAATATTCCAGACAGGAATGACTTGATAGTACATTCATTAGACTACCTCTTCATATGTCAGTGTTTTTTTTTTTTTTTCGCGGTACGAGGGCCTATCACGGTTGTGGCCTCTCCCGTTGCGGAGCACAAGCTCCGGATGCGCAGGCTCAGTGGCCATGGCTCACGGGCCTAGCCGCTCCGCGGCATGCGGGATCTTCCTGGACCGGGGCACGAACCCGTGTCCCCTGCATCCGCAGGCGGACTCCCAACCACTGTGCCACCAGGGAAGCCCTATGTCAGTGTTTTAATTGGACTTCTGTAGAGCAGGTTAATAATCAGCTCAACCTTGAATTTTGTGGTTAACTTAGATCCAAGGAAGACTAAGTAAATAAATAACTAAATCTACACTTGGACACATCATAATTAAACTGCATAACACTAAAGACAGAACATAAAAGAAAACCTGAAACACTAACAGGGAGGAAAAAGCATTATTTACAAAGGTAGATAATTAGGTTAGATTTGCAACAGACTTCACAGTGACAACAATGGAGGATAGAAGAAAAAAGGAAAATATTTTTCAAGAAAACAGTTGACAATCTAGTATACCCAACTAAACTATGATTTAAGGGCAAAGGTAAAATGAAGACATTTAACAATAATCTTGAAAGAATTTACTAGTTATTCATTCTCATTGAAAAAAATTACTCAAGGACACACTTTATTTTTTTTCCTGTATTTACGTTTATTGATTCAATCCTTTAATCATTTATTCAACACATAGTTACTACATGCCAGGTTCTGTTCCAAGCACTAGAAATACAGCAATGAACAAAACAAAATCCCTGCCTAAATGGAGTGTAGTTCACCTACTGTAACTACTAGTGTAGTTAACAGTACTGAGCATTTGGCCAGGTAGCAGTTTCAAAAATAAAGAAAATGGGTAACATGGGGTGTGGTCATCTACAAACAGTGGCATTAACATCCTGTCCTGGGAGAAGCAAAAGAAATGAGAGATAGGGAAGAGCAGACAATAGAGGGTCTTGGTGCTAAGCCACAGAGTTTGAATTTCATTCTGTAATAGGTAAGAGAAGGACACACTTTAAAGGAATTAAAGCACTGAGAGTAGAAGGAAGGAATGAGAAGCAAGAAGCAATGTGACAAAAAGAAATTGGTAAATATAAGAATATTTAAATAATCACTGACTCTGTAAAATAATAAAAGTAATGCTGACTACTTTGAAGGTAAAACACAAGTGGAAATAAAATACCAGACAATAATAATGTGTAAAATAGAATATGATTGGAATGAAAAATTCTGAAAACCTTTTATTATTCAGGAGGAAGAGATAACTTGTTTTAGATTTTAAGTCAAATTATGCATGTGGAAATTATAAGGGTAACCACTAAAGTTATAGCAATGGAATAAATAAATTCAAATAGTTCAAAATCTGAAAACAAAAAAAAAATAAAACTTAAGCCAAGCAACAGAAAAAGAATTGCAGACAATTTTTCACATTGTGGCAACTAGCTCTTTTTTATTTTAATTAAAAAATTTCTCACTATCAATTATGAATGACTTTGAGTGTACGGGCTGAGGAAAAAAGGGAGAATATTCCTCTATGCCTACTATGTGCCAATCCATATAGTGCTAAATGTTAGTGTTATGTGGTGTTAGTTTAGTGGTGAAATAATCATATGCATAGAAATTCCAACAGAGTTAACAGAAGACTATTAGCACTATGAAGAGAACTTAGGAAAGTTTTGGGGACAAGACCAACTTGTAAAAGTCAATAGTATTTTCCTATACCAGCAACTATCAACTAGAAAATATAATTGAAATAAGATACTATGTATAATATCAATCAAAATGAATAAATTTCTAGGAACAAACCTAAAAAAGAAAGCCAGTATCTTTGTGGAGAAATATTTAAAACTCTGTTAAAGACATAAGAAAAGTTTTGAATAAATAGGCCAATTTAATGTAGTAAAGATGTCAATTTTCCTCAAATGCATCTATAAATGCAATACAATTCCAGTCAAAATTCCATCTATATTTTCTGAAAAACTTGAAAAACTCTTCTAAAATTTGTTTGGGAAAATGAAAATCCATTTATAGGTAAGCCACAATTGAAAAAGAAGAGAAAAGACGAAGTTTATTATATGAGATATTAAGATATTTGACAATTATATGGTTTAAAAAACACATAATTGGTTATGGAACAGACAAATAGATCAGTGGAATAGAATAAAGACTCAGAAATTAGACTGTATATATGGGAGACTTACACAGCTGACAGATAAAGTGACATATTAGAAAATGAAAGCACAGATCATTTTTGTGGCATTGGGAAAATTTTCACTCGAAGAGAAATTTGGATCCCTACTTTACACTGTATACAGAGGCAATTCTGCATGAGTTAAAGACATCATTGTGAAAGTTAAATCTTATAAATCTAATAGAAAAATATTCATACAGAAAGGTCAACAACATCAACAAAAAAAAAGACAAGAAACCCAGGGGAAAAAATGGGTTGACAATATGTAAAGGCAATGTAGAGAGGGAAGTCTGAATGGCTAACAAGTTCATAAAGAGAGTCCTCAAATGCTGTAATCAGAGAAATTAAATTAAACACTGAGGCACCATGTTAAAGCTATCAGAGTACAAACATCAGAAATGCACATGCAAAGTGTTGGTCAGGATATGTAGTGATAAATACTATGTTCTCTTGTGGGTCTGTGAAGTGGCATGTTCATTGTTGTTACACCCTGTGGCCTAATGTATTCTTGGGTATTTGTCCCAGAGAATTTCTTGCACATATCTATGAAGTTACATATAATGTTAAAATATGAAATAATATGTGTTAGAGCTCATGAAAGTATGAAATATTTGAAGAGAGGAGAAAGTAGGGCAAGTTGGTCAAATGCTAGTAAACTTGTTATCCTCTCCTTTGGGTTTGAGTCTTGAGGGATGCCCATAAAGCCATCTGGATAGGTATGAGGGAATCACAAAGTGTCTGGCTTATTTGTACAGGTCTTTATGCAAAGCTTTGCTTTTGGCTTGAGCCACATCTAACATGGTGAGAGAAGGAAAGAAACACAAGTAGAGAATGGTGTCTAGAGAAATGAACCAGAGGTATTGTGCCTGGTTCCACAGTGCAGAAGATATGAAGGCAAAAACACAAGTGGAAATAAAATACCAGACAATAATAATGTGTAAAATAGAATATGATTGGAATGAAAAATTCTGAAAACCTTTTATTATTCAGGAGGAAGAGATAAATTGTTTTAGATTTTAAGTCAAATTATGCATGTGGAAATTATAAGGGTAACCACTAAAGTTATAGCAATGGAATAAATAAATTCAAATAGTTCAAAATCTGAAAACAAAAAAAAATAAAACTTAAGTCCTTTCAAGGACTGGAGACTGGGCTCAGGACAAAGAGGCAGCAACATGTGGGGACTTGCTAAGAACAAACCAATGGCTGTGTCCACTGACTTTACTAGCAGTGACCAGCCACATTTCAGTAGACATCATCATAAAATACCCAGGGGCCAAACCATATCCAGCTACATCACAAACCCAGGTACCAAGAAAAGGCATAAAGACCTACAGGTGAGGAATGTAAGCCCGCTTTCCTCTAGGGGTTAAAATCACATGATTTCCCTTATACTTTCAGACATTGGAGAGGAGAGAGGGGAAGATGAAATATTCTAAAAAGGCAGAAAACTTACCCAAAAGAGAGTTAACCTGATAGAAATAGTTAAACAGGAAGAGATGCAGATGCCTTTAAATGGCATGGGAGATTAGATCAGTTTCAAAATAAGACAAAGCTGCATTTCTCCCCTGTATACCTGAATGTAAAGTCTGTGGCATGTCTTTGCTACACTGCCATATGCGTTTTCATTGAACCAAATTAAGTATGTGATTCAGGCAGTTCTTTTTCACACTTGATCTAAACAGATGGAAACCCTGTGGAGCAAATTACAGGATGATTCAGTGCAGGAAACACACTTTCACAAGGAAACAAGAATCATGAGGCCATGGTATTCATGTGTAATGGGTTCACCCACAACCTATTAAACAGAAGTCCTTGTGGAATAAAAGCAGCTTCCATAAATCTTAATAGTTTTGACAAGCTGAGAAGCTTGAGTCAGCCTCACTCAGATGACTTCAGGGCTCCAGAAGAGTTCCCCTTGTCCCCACTTTTAAGAAAAAAAATCTCCTGACAGATGCTATACTTTGCTTTTCAATCCTAAGTTAAAGCCTTTATTTTCCATTAAAATGCATGCAACTTGACTTAATATTGATTTAAAGCAATTTTCTCCAACTGTATTTTGAGTAATAATGTCTGCCAACGAGAGAATTTACTGTAAGATACTTGTTTCTTAATCTTAATTATTCAAAGATATGGAACCGTTCAAATTAGAACTTCCGGTTAGCATCTCGTGCTAGCTCTGACCACTTCACTGCCTTGGTATTTTCCAGGCTAAAGTTACCCCCACCACACACATTTATCACTTCCAAAGCCTCCAAAATGGAGACAGAGTGAACTAAAAAGCTAGTACCATGCAGTTCGGGGGAAAGGACACGATTAGTTATTGAATCAGGTCACAGCCTAGTGTTGTTTTTCACTTAGCCAAAACCTTAAAGTGAGTCTCATTCATGTAAAGGAGATAATAGGACTTCCTGCACTGTTGTAGGGAAATTTAGTTGGTTCAATATGTGTAAAAGTTCCCTGTATTTCATACAGTTTGTCATAGTTATTCTAATTTCAGGAATTGTTTATAGGAAAGTTATCTAATATATGGAAACACTTATGTACACAGACCTATTTGGTGCAGCATTATTTATGTATAAGTACAAATAAAATAAGAAAAAGAGAGGGGACTTCCCTGGTGATGCAGTGGTTAAGAATACACCTGTCGGGGCTTCCCTGGTGGCGCAGTGGTTGAGAGTCTGCCTGCCGATGCAGGAGACACGGGTTCGTGCCCCGGTCCGGGAAGATCCCACATGCCGCGGAGCAGCTAGGCCCGTGAGCCATGGCTGCTGAGCGTGCGCGTCCGGAGCCTGTGCTCCGCAACGGGAGAGGCCACAACAGTGAGAGGCCCACGTACCGCAAAAAAAAAAAAAAAAAAAGAATACACCTGCCAATGCAGGGGACACGGGTTCGAGTCCTGGTCCGGGAAGATCCCACATGCCGAGGAGCAGCTAAGCCCGTGCGCCACAACTACTAAGCCTGCGTGCTGCAACTACTGAAGCCCGCGTGCCTAGAGCCCGTGCTCTGCAACAAGAGAAGCCACCACGATGAGAAGCCCACGCACCTCAACGAAGAGTAGCCCTCGCTCACCGCAACTAGAGAAAGGTGGCTTGCAGCAACGAAGACCCAATGCAGTCAAAAATAAATAAATACATAAATAAATTTTAAAAATACATTTATTAAAAAAAAGAGAAAGAGGAAAAGACATAGTTAGCTCTTTGGTAACTTTTTTTTTTTTTTTTTTTTTGTGGTACGTGGGCCTCTCACTGTTGTGGCCTCTCCCGCTGTGGAGCACAGGCTCCGGACGCGTAGGCTCAGCGGCCGTGGCTCACAGGCCCAGCCGCTCCGCTGCATGTGGGATCTACCCGGGCTGGGGTATGAACCCGTGTCCCCTGCATCGGCAGGCGGACTCTCAACCACTGCGCCACCAGGGAAGCCCTGTCTGGTAACTCTTGACCTTGCTTTCTAAGTATCCAGGTTTGACAATTATCAGTCCACAAAACAAAGTTCACCCACAAATTTGAAAAAGTGTTTTTGGAGTAGCTATATTTTCCCTTGAGATCTTATACTTCTTCCCTGTCTATCCCCATGTGTCTTTATGTATCTGTGTCTGTCTGTATTTTCTGTGCTAAATTCTATGTGCCAGGTACTCACATGGGAAGCAACATAGAAATGCTGTTTGTTGACTGTTAAGCCTGAGAATGGAAAGATACTGAGTAATTAATTGCCCTCCTCTTTCCTCCTCCCCTCCATTTCTGTCTCTGTCTTCATCGCTTCCCTCTCAAATGCACACAATCAAGAAAGCCTCACCCGGCCCTTTACTCTTGTCCTTATGTTCCCTGTCCTCTGTCCCTACCATCCTATACTTACAGTTTTCTCCTGCTTCATGTACAAGCTAAAGGGTCTTTGAACTTCATTTCCAGTGCTCCTTATTTCTGGCACCCATATACTTGGTGTCCAAGCTTCCAAAGGGCAGAAATTAGGTCATAAATTTGTGGATTTCTTACTCAGAACAGGAATCATTGCCTTTGAACAACACATTGCCTTTTTACAACACTTAGTTCTAGAAAACTGATGGTGATTCCTGTTCAAATGCAAAGAAATTTTGGCTAGTGAAGATATGATTGATTCCACTGTATGCATCTATTAGCAAATCCATTTCAGTGTCTATTTGAATTCTCTTTTGAAGGAGTATTTTTTTTTACATATTATTGGTGCCCTCATTAATCAGTTTAATAAAATTTTTGACGTGTGTTAACTTTATATTTGTGTGAGTCATGATATTAGTCTTTAAAAAATTATACCTTAACATAGCCGGTGGGGAGGGGAAACTAAACCATTTAATTTCTAATATTTAGGGTTGGTTTTGCCCTAGTTTTTGGGGGGATGGGGGGTGGCGAGACAGGCTCTGTTCATCACTAGTTGTTTAACAGTAGATAAGGGCCTTGCTTCATCTGAGCCTTAGTTTCCTCATCACCTTCCCATTCTTAAAATGGGGGACTCTCCCTCAAAATGACCAGGAAAACCGTTCTGTGTCTACTCAGCTTTCTCCAGGTAAAATGTTCTTTTCAGTATTTCAGTTTTTCCCTAGTTTTATCTAACTTTAGTGCTGTAAACAAGGAGGCTCTAAGAAAGAGTAAAAGGTAAAGTTAATAGTTATTTGAGAAGTTTTGGTAAGTCTTTGTTGGAATTCCTCCCAGAAATTGAGACAGTGGATGACTCTAAAGTGGGTAACAAATGTTTTCCAAAGTGAGCTACTTTCCAGTTCTTTGTTTAACTAATCAGTTGATAGATCATTAAACAAATTTTGGTTACAGAACCCTGTATTAGTTTCCTGGGTCTGCTATAACAAAGTACTACAAACTGGGTAGCTTAAAACAACAGAAATTGATTGTCTTACAGTTCTAGAGGCTAGAAATCTGGTACCAAGGTGTCAGCAGGGCTGTATTCTCTCTTAAATCTATAATGGAGAATCCTTAGCCTCTTCTAGCTTCTGTTGTTTGCCAGCAAGCCTTGGTATTCCTTGACTTGCAGATGCATCACTCCAATCTATTATCAGATAGCTATTCCTTGTGTGTGTTTACCTCATCTTCCCTCTGTCAGTCTCTCAATTTCCCCTTTTTATAAGGGCACCAGTCATATTGGAATAGAGGCCTGCCCTGTTCCAGCATGACCTCATCTTAACCTAACTAACTGCACCTGCAACAACCCTGTTTCCAAATAAGGTCACATACTAACATATTGGGAGTTAGAACTTCAACATATGAGTTTGCAGGGGTGGGGTGGGGGGCGGGAGAGGGGTGACAATTCAACCCATAACAAGGAGAAAGTTAGAATTCTAGAGGAAAAAAATTGCCAACTCCAAGCCAGATAATTGACCAAGAACCTTGATAATTCTGTCTGTTCTCTGGGGTTTTTTTTTGTTTTGTTTTTTTCAGGCTCTAAGTCAATAAAATTTGGGAGTTCAACTGAGTCCCTGGGTATTCATCTTTGGTTGGAGAACTGTTTGGAGGCTGGGTAGGTCCATCAGAAGCATAATTCTCTTCCAAGGTGGCTTGGCATATGGAGCTCACCATGGGTAAAGGTAGTGGTAATGTGTGGGTGAGCCAGCGGGAGAGGTAGGTGAGTCCAGACACAAGTTGAAAAGGACATTTCTAATCTGGATTCACTTCCCAGCACATCATAGAAAGCAATTCCTACTGGACCTGGGGAAAGTACCTGTCTTCTCAGTAGAGTGGTGACCCTCTCCTTCCAGAGTCACAGATTTATGAGTTTTCCTGTTGATTTCTTTATTTTCATCCCCCTAGTTGCTTAGAGGAAAATCAGGATAATTTTGAATGTAGAGCTTTCAATCTAAGGTCTTTTATTGCTCCTGAGTTTGTGGTTTTGGGTATTACTCATACCTTTACATGCACAAAGTAAGCTTGAGTTGTTATGTGGTCATTAATTAATCAATTAATCTAAGTAAAACCTTCCCTGTTAGGCATTTCTTGTATCATCTTTCCAGTGAGTTTGAAACCAGGTTTCCAAATAATTTCTGACCATGAAAGATCCTTTGGCTTAGGATTCATGGTAGAAAAGTTCATGGAAAGCCTAGGGGTGTTAACTTCTTTCCCGGCTGTATTCCAGCTGGTTTTAAATCCCTCTGCTTGCTTTGGCTTTCCCACATTACCTCTTTATGTGGGTGTTATAGGAACCTTCCTCTCAGTGTCCAATAAAACTCACCCCTTCCCTCCTAATCTTGCTACAAAAAGTTGGAAAAAACCCGATGGTAATCTTACCTTAAAATTAAGGCCAGAGGATAGACAGAGGCAACTAAGAGGATGAAGTTAGGAGTGGTTGTAATTTTTCACGTTGAACTGTTTGTGAGCAACAGTCAGGAAAGAGCCCTACAGAGGGGATGGCCCTTTATGAGTTCCTTGGAGGAAATATGTGTCTCATGAGAATTAGAAGTTTGCCTAGAGATTTAAGAAAGGATTAGCAGTTCATATGTGCTACCAGCCAAAGGCAAAAAGGAAGTTCTTGTGGGTGGTCAGAGGTCCATGGAGCCATGGGATTGTCTGACAGAGGTAAATATCAATGAGGAAAAATAAAGAAGGGATTTCTTCTAAGCAGACAGCTTGACTATTAAGTCATCCAAGCACTGAGCACTGATGGGGATGTTCAAATGTGGAGAGCACCACACTTTCCCAGCAACCCCAGAGATTAGGGTTCTTGTCTCTGTTCTGCCATTAACTAGTTGGAGGATCGAGTACAATCCCTTCATGTCTTTGAATCTCTCCTTCCAAACTTAACACTCTTTACCATTGGTTCTGGTTCAAATAACTTTTTCATGGGTCTGTCCTTTTACTTTAAAGCCCTTTTGACCAAAACTTTCTTTAAATGCATATATATGCATTTGGGAGGAATACTATTAGTGCTGTTACGAATACTGCTATTGGTGTTGTGCAATGGGGGCAACTCTGTGACAGGCACCACAATTTGAGTGATTTATATGTCACCTTCTTTAATCCTAACAGTGATCCTAAGAAGAGATATGACCATCCTTTACAGCTGGGGAACTGAATCTCACGTAGGTTATTAAAGTGTTCAAGTGGAAATGGACAGTTTAAAAGCACCCAACCAGTAAATAGGGCCAATGGAAATGGGACTCAGACAGGCTGATGAGATTTTGAAGGTGGGAAAGGCCTGTGATGAGGGGTGAGCCAGTGGGGGCTCCCTTGTTCAGGGAAGTGGCCGAGGGAGGCATTTGGGAAACAGAGGAGGTTGCTGAGCATCTCAACGAAGAACCAAAAGACAGGGAAAAGTACAGAAAAGGAAGGTGCTAGGAGACAAGATTCTCACTAAAAATTATCTTTACTCCCCTTTATATAATTGTGAAAATAACACATGCACATTGAAGAATAATCAGACAGTACAGAAAAAATTAAGCAACAGAAGAAAAATATACTATAGACCCTTTTCCACAATTATTTTCATTACTGCATATTACCTTCTAATTTTTCTCTAATGTTCCCATTTTCCTCAGGCTGCAGTCTGCTTGATATTAAATCATAAACATTTCCCCATGTTGTAACATAGTCTTTTTTATTTTTAATTTTACTTTTTAAAAATAAATTTATTTATTTATTTTTGGCTGCATTGGGTCTTCATTGCTGTGCGTGGGCTTTCTCTAGTTGCAGTGAGCGGGGGCTACTCTTCGTTGCAGTGCGTGGGATCCTCATTGCAGAGGCTTCTCTTGTTGCAGAGCACGGGCTCTGGGCGTGCGGGCTCAGTAGCTGTGGCTCACGGGCTCTAGAGTGCAGGCTCAGTAGTTGTGGCACACGGGCTTAGTTGCTCTGTGGCATGTGGTATCCTCCCGGACCAGGGCTCGAACTCGTGTCCTCTGCATTGGCAGGCAGATTCTTAACCACTGCGCCACCAGGGAAGTCCCACATAGTCTTTATTATTATCATTTTACATGGTAACATACTATTTCATCATATTATGTATAAAAAACCATTTCTCCATGGTTGGATATTGGGAACTATGCGGTTTTATGGGTAACTTAAAATAGATTTTTCATAGGTGGTATTTCAGTTCATTACATCTGGAGGAATCTGGTTTCTAGGAACCCTCTTGGGTTCAACGGACCTATAGATTTATTAAAAATGAGAGTTACCCAGTATCTATTCCACCAGCCGTTTGTAGAAGATAAATATTAGAAAGTTGGTAACATGGAATTAGTATTCTAAAAAATAGAAAAAGATAAAAAAGGAATAAAGGAATGGAAAGTGCTCTTTGGGTGTCAAGGAGAGTCAACGAGGAATTCAAGACATCAATAGAGAGATTAGTGACTATAATAATGTATTTCTGTGTTCCGTATTAGAAGACATTCGGCATAGTCTGTGCGAAATGAAGCCAGAATTCCAAGTAGAAATGGAATAACTTTAAGAAAACTTTTCTTGGCACTGTAAGCTCACACATGTACTTTTATATGCTACAAAGTTGAAAAAAAAAAAAAGAAAATTCTGAAGTCCTGAGGCCATAGCTATAAAAAAAATTAAGGTTTTAAAGTAGATTTGTGAGAGTAAAAAAACATGTGTTACGGTACGCTGCTGTTCTATACGGTGCTTTTGCATGCTGGCAAATGTTCTGCTTCTGCTAATGTGAACAATTATTTTTGCTGGCAGAAATAGTTCAAATAAAAGTAGAAGCAAGCCACCATTTCTTAACATAGTAAAGCTGAAAATTTCAAACATTTAATGAAAATTTTTTACACATTTATTTCATCGCTATTCAAGGGAAGTAGTAGGCATTCCATGAAAGTTTGTGTTTATGACAAAAGTAAATTGCTAGTGTAAAGGTATTTGGAGGCTAAAAGTATGATAAATAGGAGATGATGTAGAAAGAAACAAGTGTATCTATTTAAAAAAATTATTATTATTAGCTTCAGCCTTCTCTGACTGTGACAAAACTAGGTGAGTCTGGAAAAGACAGGGCGAGTAGACTACCAAATATTCATTCATTTCTTCTTTGTGTTTAACGGAAACTGAATTTTGCTCAGTGCGTCCATGGGTCCAGATAAAATACTTTCCCAGACCTGCTTGCAGTTAGGGGTGACTGCATGACATTTTCAGCTGATGAAATAATTAACAAAACCTTCTAAGTTCTTTCCCTTTGCTCTTTCTTCCTTCTCATTTTTGCCTGGAAAGCAGGTAGTGAGGGTGAAGGTAATGGCCAACCTGAGAACATCTCACAGCAAGGATGAGGAATTAAGCTTCATAATGAGAATGGGGGAGTGAAAAAGAAGTAGGATCTTGGGGCACCGATGACACCATGGAACCACTGGACCACTCTTCTCTGTACTTCGTTTTATGTGAGGCAAATTATGTGAGGCTGTTTGGTTAAGCCACTGTCATCAGATTTCTGTTACATCCAGTGCACACAAATCCTAAATGATGCAAAGCCCTTGATATAGTCTCTTTTTGTAACCTATATTTTTATTTATAAAGTATCCATTATGATAATGATGTGTTTAAGGATTTTTGTTCTCAAACCCTCTCAGCTATTAATTACATTAATGAATTAACATTTGTAAAGTATTTCCTCTTGCTCATCACTGTATTTAATGCCAAAGTGTCTGACACATTGTGTGCACTTAATAAATATATATTTACAGGCAATTTGGAAAGTTGTTTTGGCAAATTGTGTGTATATATACACACACACATTTGCACACATATCTTTACATAAATGTATATATGAGCAAACATTGTATATAGTTATAATTATAAATTATGTGTTTAAAAATACTTGTAGGACTTTAAAATACTCAGATATGAAAGAATTACTCTATGAGAATAATTGCCACTATTTATTTACTTTCCAATTAGGATTTGTATATGGCTGTGATAATGGACATTTTTGTGTTGCGTGAACTCTAAGGTTTTAGACAAACATAAGAGAACTGATTGGCTGAAAGGGAGTTAAGGAAACAGTGACTTTGGATTCCCTCCAGCAACATTTGTCAGACCACCTGAATAAGCATTCTGCACAAATCAGACAAAACAAAACACACAGGATTTTAAACTCAGGTACTTTTGGAAATACAGAGTGTTATACCATTCTTTTCCTGGTGGTTCAAGGTCCATTAAAGTTGCCTGCAGTAGAGAAATCTGTTCAACTTTGTTTAATCCAGCATTTCCCAATCTTTTGTGTGATTATGAAACCCTTCTTCCAAGTTACGTCAATTAATACCCATTGGAAATATGTGACGGATACTCTGGGAAACCCTATAATACAGGGACCAGAAACATGTAAAATTACCACTAGTATTTAGTATTGACCTAGAAAGTCTAATGCAGTTAAATAATAATCAGAAATAAGACATATGATTTTTGGAAAAGGGGAAAAAAATTAAGACTTTTTACAGAAGACAGAAATTCCTATTTTAACCGTGAGAGTGGGATATTTACTTTGTTCTCTACTTTATCTCTGATGGCCAGAGTACCTGTGTAACACATAGGTGCTCAATAAATACTTGTTGGTGGAAGGAAGGCTTAATGAAGAGAGGAAATCTCATGAGAAACCAGTACGCCAGAGAAACACCCTGGGAGATCTGTCCAAGAGCCATGGCTCTATGAGCTTTCTGGAGATTTGAACATGCCTCACATACTGCTTTTTCTCCAAATTTTCATTGTTTGGAATTTTGAGATTTATAAAAATCCAGTGATAGAAAATATGTGGACTTGATAGCTATCAATCAGATTCCTTCTCAACATAGTACTCCAGGAAAAACAAAACAAAACATAGTACTCCAGGTAACTACTACCAATTGATTGGAGTAGACAAGAGACCTTATTGCCATCTATAATGTAAGACTTAATATTCTTTTTTTTTTTTTTGCGGTACACGGGCCTCTCACTGCCGCGACCTCTCCCATTGCAGAGCACAGGCTCCGGGACGCGCAGGCTCAGCGGCCACGGCTCACGGGCCCAGCCGCTCCGCGGCATGTGGGATCTTCCCGGACCGGGGCACGAACCCACGTCCCCTGCATCAGCAGGTGGACTCCCAACCACTGCGCCACCAGGGAAGCCCAAGACTTCATATTCCTTTTTTCCTGGTCAAATAACTTGAATTATTTTATAATCAACAGACTCACCTCCCTAGCATTGGCTGAAGACAGGTGATTTTTTCCCCCTCAAATACTGTTGTGGTAGTTTTAAAATAATCACAATTTCTTTGACATTTCTCTCTTTGATGGAGGGAAACTAGTTCCCCTTCCATTGAGTATAGACTGGAGTGGACTTAGTGAATCTCTTCTAATAAAAAGTATATAATGGGAGTGACAGTGTGAAATTTTGAAGACTATCTATAAAAGGCACTGTGACTTACTGCTAATTCTCTTTCTCTCTCTCTCTGTTTCTGTCTCTCTCTCAGATGATTCACTGTGGGAAAGTTAGCTGCCACATGGCAAGAAACCAAGGCCTCCTGCAGATAGACATATGTGAGCCATCCAGCAGGGCTCCTCCAGCCCCAGTCAGGCCTTCAGGTGAGACTGCAGCATCTGCCAACGTTGTAACTACAACCTAATGAGGGGCTCTGAGCCAGAGCCACCCAGATAAGCCGCTTCTGAATTCCTGACCCTGAATAGAAACTGAATAATACATGTTTACTGTTTAAACCACTACGTTTCAGAGTAATGTTTAATGTGTAAAAGGATAACAATACAATTATATTAAAGTTTTTTAAAGAAATAAAACTCATTTACAGCCTCTTTTAAAACACCTTCTCCTGTATTCCCAATTTCACCACGTTGGTGTTGCCGACTTTGCTACTTATGCAGCAATACCTGCTTTTTTCTTTCTTCCAAAGCAGGGTCAGAAAACCCTTTTTATAGAGGGCCAGATAGTAAATAGTTTAGGCCTTGTAGGCCCTGTGGTCTCTGGCGCAATTACTCAACTCTGCCCTTGTAGCATGAAAGCAGCTGTAGACAATATTTAAATGAATGAGTGTGGCTACGTTCTAATAAAAGTTTATTTATGGGCGTTGAAATTTGGATTTCACATAATTTTCACATCACGAAATGTCATTTTTCTTTTGGCTTTTTTCACCCACTCAAAAATGTAAAAGCCATTCTTAACTTGTAGGTCACTTAAAACCAGGCAGTGGGCCAGATTTGGCCCATGGTGTAGTTTGCCAATTCCTGTACTAAAGTAATAGAATTCTTGATATTTAGCTGGCACATGGATGCCCAAAATAAAGACAACATTTTTTTCAGACAGTAGCCATGTAACCACACTATGGTTAATGGGAATTAGGTATAAATGATATGTAAAAAATTTGAGTCATGCTCTTAAAGAGAGGTGGTGGATTCTCCCCTTTTACTCCCCCCCTTTCACTTCCCACTGGCTAGAATGAAGGTCACCTTGGACCGTGTGGATGGCAGAAATGTCCTTGATATAACAAAGAGAAAGAGCCAGAATTCCTGCCTCTGGGCCATGTGCAGTCACACTGTTATGAGAATGACAAGTCAGACTACAATTGTTTTGTACAGGGACCTCTGTTTTTAATTCCTTTTCACACTTTGCCAAATCTATATTCTAACTAATTCAGCTGGTTAGACTTTGGCTAACATCTCTAAATGTAATGACAGGTTAATGTGTAGTACTTTCAAGAAGCACTGCAGACAGTGATTAACAGCTATGTGTGGAGTTAAAAAAATCATTCTTGGTTCCTTATCAAGTCAGGATAGTCTGGATATAGGACAGCTTTGACGTTTCTAAAACCAGAATTTCTAAATAATTGCAGGTGTTTGCCTTTTCTTCTGATTGTTGATTTCCTGTAGTTTGGAAGTGAATATGTCTTTGTATTCCTTTTCTCCTCCGTCTATCACACTTATGGCCAAGGCAGGAACATTATTAATTGGGAGAAACATAAACAATTTACTCCTTATAATCTCTGAGGAATAATTAATGCACATTGTCTTTTGTGGAGCTTATTTATATAAATGAATAGGTCTAAAAGTTCACCCTCCCGCCGCCCCTGTGGTCCTATGGATTTTCTCAGTTATATGATAGCTGAAAGAAATTGTAGGTATAAGAGACATACTTATCTTGTGAGCATATTATATTTTCCCCAGCAGAACTTGGGGGGTCCCAGGCTGTGAACGACAGTGGAAAAATGATCCCACAGTCTCAAAGTCTGGAAACCACTCTGAGACTCATCAGCCACCACTTGGCAGCACCAAAGGATCAGGCATTGTCCAAACACAATTGTTGTGAGCTCTCGTGCTGACGTACAGTATTTCCCATTCATCTCTTTCCCCCTTTTCTCTCCTTTTTCTTCTCTCCCCGCCAGAAACCAAACTAGCTTGGACTAGTCTTCCAAGTGCTGGCTGCTGGTGTCCCCGAGAGATTTCAGGGAGAAGCAGTCTTGGCCGAGGGTTAGAGCCAGAGGCCGACCGGGGAAGGGAACAATGTCTGGGTTTTGAGAACAGCTGGAGCTTCGGAGGGAGAAAAGCAGCTTGGCAAATGAGGAAAGAATGTGCTTGTCACTTCAAGAGGCAAGAAACTTCGATTTCCCTCCTGCCTCTGCCAACAAGTGTTTATTGGAAAGGACAGAGTGGTGGTGATGGCAGGTGACTTTGGTTTGGATTTTATGGAATTTTTCGTGTTTATTTTACCTTTTCAAAGAAAAGATAAATGTACAAATCCCACAGTTAACTATTCTGAATTCTGCTTGTGTTTTTATTGGAGAAGTGAGTGTTGTTCCTCAGAGTTATTTTTAAGAATGCCACCCCTGGCCCATTTTGAAACTCTGCTTGCTTTCCTTGCATGTAAGCTAATATATGTGATAGGGATTTTGGAGAAAAGTAGCAGAGTGTATTTAAATGGAAAGTGAAGGCCCAAGGGAGAAAAGATCCTGTTCTGAGAACACGAGAGAATTTACAGTTGGAGGAATCAGATGGGCCCATTTAGACAAAATAGGAAAGTTTTAGCTGAAACCAAAGGTGAGCTTATGAGAAGTTTGACATAGTTGGGGGGAAAAATTTTTAAGATGTCATACTCTTTGGTCATGTTTTGATTTCTCTCTGATTTTCTTGGATTCTTATGGAAATGGATAGAACAACAGAGACTGTTTTCCCATTCTGAATTCCATTCGTTAGACTTGGAAAGTGTGACCTGATTTTAAGTATCCCTTTTAAAATGAACAAAAAGACAATCCAATATTAATATTTGAAAAATAATGTTACCATTTTAAAATCTCTTTCCTCCCTTTCTGAACTCTCAACATTTTTGCCTACTTTCAGAATTCTCCCTTTAATTGTACTTAACTGCTGTTTTTTTAAATTTGGCAGTGGGAATGTTGGTTAGTTGGATCTTGGGACATAAATACATCTAAAAGTTAAAATGGGGAATAAATGGGAGTATAGGGAAGGGAAAAACTATTTCTTGAGTTCTTCCTGTGTGACAGACCCCTTTACTAGGTCCTTTCCTTGTTAGAATCTGTAAAGTAAGAATTATTATGACCATTTTAAAGAAGGGAGACTGAGGCTCAGTGAGGGTCTTTATAACTTGTCTAATATTACCTGATATTCTATTCATGGTAAAGTCAAGTTATCTGTATTTAAACTTAGTTTTGATTCCAAAGTCCATATTCTTTCCAGTGCCCCGATTTTGTCCACATAATAATATCTGGGTTGATTATGTTTAAACTGATTAATCATTAAAAATTTATTGATCAGAAGTAACCTGTATATATTAATTAGGATTCCCCTTTTGCTGGTGTGTTGTGATTCTAGGTAATGAGACTTTATTACAAGGATTCAAGGGACTACAGAGTCTTCAACTATATAGTTACTTTGCATCTCCAAATTTCCAAGACTGGAATTAGTACTCTCAAGAAAAAAATAATCTGATGTGGTCTCTTGTCATTACCCACGATGAAGTTCCTGGCCTGGCAAGGTTCACCAAACCACTTCAGACATGGTGGCTTCCTCCACATCCAAACTGTGCAATAACTTACCTTTAACTTGGGCACTCTTTTCTGAGGCCAGAGTAGAAGTTTCACAAGGCATATCTGGTGTAAATCATTGCAAATTTTTTGGAGGAAGTGTCTCTTAGGGCTGCTGTTCTTAGAAGGAGATTATGAGCAAAGCAGGAACTTGGAATTTTGTACCTCTTTCCCAGCACGTGAAGAAACAAACTGGATGTAAAGAAGTCATGAAAAGAAGCCAGTGAGGGCTTCCCTGGTGGCGCAGTGGTTGAGAATACACCTGCCAATGCAGGGAACACGGGTTCAAGCCCTGGTCCGGGAAGATTCCACATGCCACGGAGCAACTAAGCCCCTGCGCCACAACTACTGAGCCTGCCCTCTAAGGCCTGCGAGCCACAACTACTGAGCCCTCGTGCCACAACTACTGAAGCCCACGGGCCTAAAGCCCGTGCTTTGCAACAAGAGAAGCCACCACAGTGAGAAGCCCGTGCACGCAAAAAAGAGTAGCCCCTGCTCACAGCAACTAGAGAAAGCCCGTGCACAGCAACGAAGACCCAACGCAGCCAAAAAATAAATAAATAAAAAACAAAGAGCCTCTCCTGTGGGTTGACACAATTTTTTTTTTTTTGAGTATCTGCTTTACGTGAATCATGGTGAGAATATTAAGAATCATTTTAGAAACTGGAAAAATTCTTAACCCAGAGAGATCATTACTTTGCATTGCTGTGTTTCCACATACAGTAAATTCAACACAAACATGGCTTAGGGAGTATCTTAACCACTCTGGAAATGTAGAAGTATTTCTTATAATCCAGAATATTTAATTAATCAGAACTTCAATTCCCCAAGCATTCTGAGTAATCAGTATTTTCCTTTGTGAGTTTCAGATGAAGAATCATTTGCATGATGACGTATCTGGGTTGTTCAATACACTTTCTTCTGAATCTTTCTTTAGCATGATGTGAGGTATACTTGGGAAATGTGCATTTAAACAGTAACAGCAGTGATTGTAGTGAATTCCAAGTGGGGATTTCATGCTCTAATTTCCATGAATTGAGGGGTAATATTTTTACGTTATTGTTTTCTATAATAAAACCTAAACCCAGCTGCACATGTCTGGCAATTTAAAAGTTTCAATAAACTAATGCTTGATAATAATACTGACCTATTTCTCCTAAGGATTAAATAAGTAGAGGTTTTATCTTACAACTACTTTTTAAAATAGTGTGTTATCATGTCGAACCAATGCTATGGGTATAATAGAACTTTGCTGTTAAGTCAATTGAGTAAAACATGTACAGAGTTTTTTCTCTTGGCCAACACTCTCCTTTATAGGGCAAAGCAGATCAGAACAGTTGACCAGGGTGTTATATCTGCATAGGCCCCACATTGCTCTTGTCTTTTTTGTAAAATCGAATATATCTTTTTTTTTAACATCTTTATTGGAGTATAATTGCTTTACAATGGTGTGTTAGTTTCTGCTTTACAACAAAATGAATCAGTTATATATATACATATGTTCCCATATCTCTTCCTTCTTGCGTCTCCCTCCCTCACACCCTCCCTATCCCACCCCTCCAGGCGATCACAAAGCACTGAGCTGATCTCCCTGTGCTATGTGGCTGCTTCCCACTAGCTATCTACCTTACGTTTGGTAGTGTATATATGTCCATGCCTCTCTCTCGCTTTGTCACAGCTTGCCCTTCCCCCTCCCCATATCCTCAAGTCCATTCTCTAGTAGGTCTGTGTCTTTGTTCCTGTCTTACCCCTAGGTTCTTCATGACATTTTTTTCCTCTTAAATTCCATATATATGTGTTAGCATACGGTATTTGTCTCTCTCTTTCTGACTTACTTCACTCTGTATGACAGACTCTAGGTCTATCCACCTCATTACAAATAGCTCAATTTCATTTCTTTTTATGGCTGAGTGATATTCCATTGTATATATGTGCCACATCTTCTTTATCCATTCATCGGATGATGGACACTTAGGTTGTTTCCATCTCCGAGCTATTGTAAATAGAGTTGCAATGAACATTTTGGTATATGACTCTTTTTGAATTATGGTTTTCTTAGGGTATATGCCCAGTAGTGGGATTGCTGGGTCATATGGTAGTTCTATTTGTAGCTTTTTAAGGACCCTCCATACTGTTCTCCACAGTGGCTGTATCAATTTACATTCCCACCAACAGTGCAAGAGGGTTCCCTTTTCTCCACACCCTCTCCAGCATTTATTGTTTCTAGATTTTTTGATGATGGCCATTCTGACTGGTGTGAGATGATATCTCATTGCAGTTTTGATTTGCATTTCTCTAATGGTTAGTGATGTTGAGCATTCTTTCATGTGTTTGTTGGCAGTCTGTGTATCTTCTTTGGAGAAATGTCTATTTAGGTCTTCTGCCCATTTTTGGATTGGGTTGTTTGTTTTTTTGATATTGAGCTGCATGAGCTGCTTGTATATTTTGGAGACTAATCCTTGTCAGTTGCAAATATTTTCTCTCATTCTGAGGGTTGTCTTTTCGTCTTGTTTATGGTTCCTTTGCTGTGCAAAAGCTTTGAAGTTTCATTAGGTCCCATTTGTTTATTTTTGTTTTTATTTCCATTTCTCTAGGAGATGGGTCAAAAAGGATCTTGCTGCGATTTATGTCATAGAGTGTCCTGCCTGTGTTTTCCTCTAAGAGTTTGATAGTTTCTGGCCTTACATTTAGGTTTTTAATCCATTTTGAGCTTATTTTTGTGTGTGGTGTTAGGGAGTGATCTAATTTCATACTTTTACATGTACCTGTCCAGTTTTCCCAGCACCATTTATTGAAGAGGCTGTCCTTTCTTCACTGTACCTTCCTGCCTCCTTTATCAAAGATAAGGTGACCATATGTGCGTGGGTTTATCTCTGGGCTTTCTATCCTGTTCCATTGATCTATATTTCTGTTTTTGTGCCAGTACCATACTGTCTTGATTACTGTAGCTTTGTAGTATAGTCTGAAGTCAGAGAGCCTGATTCCTCCAGCTCCATTTTTCATTCTCAAGATTGCTTTGGCTATTCAGGGTCTTTTGTGTTTCCATACAAATTGTGAAATTTTTTGTTCTAGTTCTGTGAAAAATGCCCGTGGTAGTTTGATAGGGATTGCATTGAATCTGTAGATTGCTTTGGGTAGTAGAGTCATTTTCACAATGTTGATTCTTCCAATCCAAGAACATGGTATATCTCTCCATCTATTTGTATCATCTTTAATTTCTTTCACCAGTGTCTTATAATTTTCTTCATACAGGTCTTTTGTCTCCTTAGGTAGGTTTATTCCTAGATATTTTATTCTTTTTGTTGCAATGGTAAATGGGAGTGTTTTCTTGATTTCACTTTCAGATTTTTCATCATTAGTGTATAGGAATGCTAGAGATTTCTGTGCATTAATTTTGTATCCTGCTACTTTACCAAATTCATTGATTAGCTCTAGCGGTTTTCTGGTAGCATCTTTAGGATTCTCTATGTATAGTATCATGTCATCTGCAAACAGTGACAGCTTTACTTCTTCTTTTCAGATTTGGATTCCTTTAATTTCCTTTTCTTGTCTGATTGTTGTGGCTAAAACTTCCAAACCTATGTTGAATAAGAGTGGTGAGAGTGGGCAACCTTGTCTTGTTCCTGATCTTAGTGGAAATGCTTTCAGTTTTTCACCATTGAGGATGATGTTGGCTGTGGGTTTGTCATATATGGCCTTTATTATGTTGAGGAAAGTTCCCTCTATGCCTACTTTCTGCAGGGTTTTTATCATAAATGGGTGTTGAATTTTGTCGAAAACTTTCTCTGCATCTGTTGAGATGATCATATGGTTTTTCTCCTTCAGTTTGTTAATATGGTGTATCACGTTGATTGATTTGCGTATATTGAAGAATCCTTGCATTCCTGGAATAAACCCCACTTGACCATGGTGTATGATCCGTTTAATGTCCAGTTGGATTCTGTTTGCTAGTATTTTGTTGAGTATTTTTGAATCTATGTTCATCAGTGATATTGGCTTGTAGTTTTCTTTCTTTGTGACATCCCTGTCTGGTTTTGGTATCAGGGTGATGGTGGCCTCGTAGAATGAGTTGGGGAGTGTTCCTCCCTCTGCTATATTTTGGAAGAGTTTGAGAAGGATAGGTGATATCTCTTCTCTAAATCTTTGATATAATTCGCCTGTGAAGCCATCTGGTCCTAGGCTTTTGTTTGTTGGAAGATTTTAAATCACAGTTTCAATTTCAGTGCTTTTGATTGGTCTGTTCATATTTTCTATTTCTTCCTGATTCAGTCTTGGCAGGTTATGCATTTCTAAGAATTTGTCCATTTCTTCCAGGTTGTCCATTTTATTGGCATAGAGTTGCTTGTAGTAATCTCTCATGATCTTTTGTATTTCTGCAGTGTCAGTTGTTACTTCTCCTTTTTCATTTCTAATTCTATTGATTTGCGTCTTCTCCCTTTTTTTCTTGATGAGTCTGGCTAATGGTTTATCAATTTTGTTTATCTTCTCAAAGAACCAGCTTTTAGTTTTATTGATCTTTGCTATTGTTTCCTTCATTTCTTTTTCATTTATTTCTGATCTGATTTTTATGATTTCTTTCCTTCTGCTAACTTTGGGGTTTTTTTGTTCTTCTTTCTCTAACTGCTTTAGGTGCAAGGTTAGGTTGTTTATTCGAGATGTTTCCTGTTTCTTAAGGTAGGATTGTATTGCTATAAACTTCCCTCTTAGAACTGCTTTTGCTGCATCCCATAGATTTTGGGTCGTTGTGTCTCCATTGTCATATGTGTCTAGGTATTTTTTATGGCTGAGTAATATTCCATTGTATGTATATGCCATATTCTGTTTATCCACTCATCTGCTGATTGTCTTTGATTAATTTTTAAAATGGAAAATTACTTAATAAATACAGCCCAATAAAAAATACTTTCAACATGGGATTCAAAAGGGAAAATATTAAGATTATGAGATATAAACTCTGTATAGCAACCACTGGATCTCCAATGACTAGTATATTTTATGGCACATAGTAGATACTCAACAGATATTTATTGCATGAGTGAATGAATAAACCACTGTAATATGTTAAAAACTGACTTAAACATAGAATAAATGCTCTCTATTGCACAAGCCCAAGTAAAAGACAGAGCGCAAGGGAGCTCAATAGCATCTACCGAGGTCAATCATAAGGGCACAAAGCAGAACGGAGAAGGGTGGATCTGGAGGGGCGAACTGAGAAAGCCAACATATGCATCAAGAGTCACTCAAGTCGTAAGTGGGCAAGTGGCTGCATCTCTTATTCAGGGCTGTGTAAGCATGAGTGTGCTTCCCCTCATTAAACCTCTTATATTCTGGCTATTAATGTAAGGAGTTAAAAATAGCATATAAAAACTAATTATTTTGATTAATATACAGTTACATTTTTGGAAACTGGGGAAATTTAAGACCCACAGAGTGACAGTAATGTGAAACTTTAGAAAAATTGAAACTTACCACACAATGTACATCATATGCCCTAGATCTGATTGCAAAGAAGCAAAATGAAATTAATAGAAATTTTGCCAGTTTAAGGACTCTGGGAAAAGATCTTGTGCTGAAAGAACTCACTACACTTTTGCAAACATAAATCAACTTTAAGACATAATTTTCCTCGAATGGTTAAAGAATGAATGTCCTTGTTAACCTATTTTATGGACATAATCAGAACACTTTCACCACCCAAAGCACTGTTCCGTTATTCTGCAGATTGTAATGAATTTGCTCTGCTTTAGAATTGCCTTATGTCCCATATGCTATAATTTTTTAAGCTGGGAGTAATTTCATGATGCTTTTATTTAGCTAGCTTAAGATTTAAACATAAATGCTTATAAATAATTTTTTGACAATACTTTTGTGATTTATGGACTTGCCAGGAAATAGATGTAGTCTATATACAGAGCAGTTTGACATATTTTATTGAGAGAGAGAAAATTAAGAGGTTGGGAGAAAGAAACATACGTGAGTAAAAAACATGTAAATCATATATGGGAAATGGCTAAAGAAATGGATGTAATTTAACTTAAATAAGGGGTGTTTGAAGACCAATTAATATGGAATTAGTATGCTGACTAGATCTTTCTCTTTACTAAGGGCACAGGATAATGAACTTAAAAAATATAAGTTAAGGATATGATTACTGGATTCAAATAGACTTGGGTAAGAGTCCCATCTCCAAACACTTGCTAGCAGATTATAACTTTGGCAGATTCCTTAATTATCTGACCTTCAGTTTTCCCATATGAAAATACAGATAATAACAATAATTACCTTATCACATTGTGGGGAGAATTGAATGGGCTCAAATCTGCCCCCTGATGCACAGCAAACATCCAATAAACGTAAGCTACTTTTATTGTTCAAAGTCAAGGACAAGTTAAATATTGGAGAGGATCATCAAAGGAGTAAGTCCTTCCCTTGAGAGCAGTTGAGGATATGAGAGGGTCATCTCTGTCTGCAAGCAACATTCTTCTCCAGGTGATCCATTTATGTATTTTTCTAGTCCACAATCCTAGAAGTAAGCTATAAATAAGGAGCAACTGTTGTAAAAATACTTTTTATACTCTTTCAGTGTTGGCTTGTTATCTCTGGGAAGGAAAATTTTGCTACTGAAATTTCATGTTTGTCACTCTGAAAGTGGGTTGGAATCAGCCTGGCTGCTGATGGGACTATACCGACGTTTCCAGTTGGGAGTCAGTGTCTGAGGCATATGGTGCTCTTCATGCCCTGCTCTTATCTCTCGGGCAAGCCTCACTATTTCAGTGAGACCAGCCATATCTGCCAGTATTTTCTCCAAAGACAAGGATGTCTACTTTGCCTGGGCATATGGCAGGTGGAAGGGCCGGGGGATTGACACTCCAGGAGTAGCCCTCACCGAAGACTGTTGGAGTTGGTGGATGAGTTCTTGAACTTCTTTACTCCTTGGGTGAGAAAATATTCATTTACACTCTTCTCCCATGGGAACCATCCCAGTCACTCACATGGGACTGGCTTGATAATTCACCTTTATTGGCTGCCTTATCTTCCTTGGCTCCTTTCCCCTACTCCCCCTCCAGTGTTTGGGGTCACCTCTCAAGTAAATGGCTTGCATTAAAAATTCTTGTTTCAGAGTCTGCTTTGAGGGGAGCCAAACTGAGGCAGGGTATCAGTGACTTTCTTTTGTAATTTATTTATTTTCCAGCTTAATTGACATATAATTGACACACAACTGTGTAAGTTTAAGGTGAAAAATGTATTGATTTGATAACATATATATTGCATCTTTCATGTTTTCATCACAATACAGATCATAAGAGATTTGATGCAAATGGGAAAGGATGGGATTTATGGGGGAACTGGAAAGAATGTCCATTCATTTTAATTACAAACATGTTATTTAATACAGGCATACCTTGGAGATATGGCAGGTTTGGTTCCAGACCACCGCAATAAAGTGAATACAGCAGTAAAGCAAGTCACACGAATTTTTTGTATTCCCAGTACATATATAAAAGTTATGTTACATTGTACTGTAGTGTATTAAGTGTGCAACAGCATTATGTCTAAAAAAATAATATACAGACCTTAATTAGAAAATACCTTATTGCTAAAAATGCCAACCATATTCTGAGCCCTCAGTGAGTCCTAATCTTTTTGCTGGTGGAGGCTCTTGCCTCGATGCTGACGGCTGCTCACTGATGAGGGTGGTGGCTGCTGAAGCTTGGGGTGGCCGTGACAGCTTCATAAAATAAGACACCAGTGAAGTTTGCTGCACTGATTGACACTTCCTTCCACAGACAATTTCTCTGCAGCATGTAATGCTGTTTGACAGCATTTTACCCACAGTAGAACTTCTTTAAAAATTAGAGTCAATCCTTTCAAACCCTGCTGCTGCTTTATCAACTAAGTTTATGTAATACTGTAAATCCTTTGTTGGCATGTCAATAATTTTCACAGCATCTTCACCAGGAGTAGATTTTAGCTCAAGAAACTACTTTCTTTGCTCATCCTCATTCATTAAAATTTTATCGTGAGATTGCAGCAATTCAGCCACATCTTCAGGCTCCACTTCTAATTCTAGTTCTCTTGCTATTTCTGCCACGTCTGCAGTTACTTCCTCCACTGAAGTCTTGAACCCCTTAAAGTCATCAATGAGGGTTGGAATCAACTTCTAAACTCTTGTTAATGTTGGTATATTGACCTCTTCGCAGGAATCACAAATGTTGTTAATGGCATCCAGAATGATGAATCCCTATCAGAAGGTTTTCAGTTGACTTTGTCCAGATCCATCAGAGGAATCACTATGGCAGCTATAGCCTTATGAAATTTACTACTTAAATAATAAGACTTGAAGTTGAAATTACTTGTTGATCCATGGGATGCAGAGTGGATTTTTATTTGTTAATAGACATGGAAACAGCATTAATCTGTTGTAACACCTCCATCAGAGCTGTTGGGTGATCAGGTGCATTGTCATTGAGCAGTAGTATTTTGAAAGGAATTTTTTCTGAGCAGTAGATCTCAACAGTGGGCTTAAAATATTCAGTAAATCATGTTGTCAACAGATGTGCTGTCATCCAGGCTTTGTTATTCCATTTATAGAGTACAGGCAGAGTAGATTTAGCATAAATCTTTTTTTTTCTTTAGCATAATTCTTAAGGGCAGTAAAGTTTTCAGAATGGTAAATGAACATGGGCTTCTACTTAAAGACACCAGCTGCATTAGCCCCTAATAAGAGAGTCAGCCTGTCCTTTGAAGCCAGGCATTGACTTCTCCTCTTTAGCTATGAAAGTCCTAGATGGCATCTTATTCCGATAGAATGTTTTATCTACATCGAAAATCTGTTGTTTAGTGTAGCCACCCTCATTTATGATCTTAGCTAGGTCTCCTTGATAACTTGCTGCAGCTTCTACATCAGCACCTGCTGTTTCACTTCGCACTTCTATCTTACGGAGACAGCTTCTTCCCTTAAACCTCATGAACCAACCTCTGCTAGCTTCAAACCTTTCCTCTGCAGCTTCCTCACCTCTCTCAGCCTTCACAGAATTGAAGAGAGTTAGGGCTTTGCTCTGGATCAGGCTTTGGCTTAAAGAAATGTTCATGGCACCCCAAAACAATTACAGTAGTAACATCAAAGTCACTGATCACAGATCATCATAACAAATATAATAATAATGAAAAAGTTTGAAATATTTAGAGAATTACCAAAATGTGATACAGAGACACAAAGTGAGCAAATGCTGTTTAAAAAAAATGGCACTGATAGACTTGCTTGATGCATAGTTGCCACAAACATTCAATTTGTTAAAACACGGCATCTGTGAAACAATAAAGCAAAGGGCAATAAAATGAGGCATACCTTTACTAGGTGCCGGACACTGGGCTAAACACTGGTGGCATAAGACATGGGTCCTGCCCTGGAGAGACTCACATTCTATTAGGAAACACAGACATAGCAATCCTTCATTAAAATCCAAGGTGACCCATGACTTATTTAAGCAAACTGAGTGCAAAGTGCTTATGGGAGTACAGATGGGAAAGAAGCCCAGAAGGCTGGTGGAGGTATACTTCAAATTCTGTGATATTTCTACTAAAGGATGAGTAGGACTTTGGTAGAATAAGGTTGAGAAGAGCCTTCTAAGCAGGAAAAACATCTTGCATAGAGCTTGAAGATGCGTGAAGTGTTTGGCTGGACAGTTGGAGAAAAGTTTATTGTGGGGTAGAAAAGTGGCAGGAGATAAGGCTGAGAGAGTGGAAGAGCCTGAACATGTAAGTTGTAGAACAGATGATAGCATGGGGAAGGACTTGATGCATCAGAAAAAGCAAGTGCCATCATGCCTTGTTCCAACACTGCCTTTTCTGTATGTCTCCAGGGCAAGGAGAAAAGGGAGAGAAGAAGAAAATTCACAAGAGAGGCTGTGTATTTTCAGCTACCATTCATGAATGATGATCATTTGCGAGGCCCTTCCCAAACCTTATCCCATTTTATCCTCTTGAGAAGCCTTTGAGATAAGACTATTACGACCTTTCACTGGTGAGGACATTGAGGATCAGAAGAGGTCTAGAGAATTTTAAAGTTCAGAGTTCATGATTGCCTGATTCCAAAGCCATTAACCACTGCATTATACTACTTCTCTTTTCGAAGAAGCAAATGTGGGGTGGACAGAAGTTGCTGTGATTGTTATTGTCTGGATTGGTGCAACAGCTAGTTGGAGGCCACTGAAAGGAGAGCCCCAGTTGCTGACTTCTGCTTATCTGGGGCAACAAGGAAACCAGAAGGAGTAGCCATCATTGTTGAAAGTCATTTGTTTTTATTATTTACTTTGGTGAAGTCTCCAAGAAGTATTTTGGATTTGGAGTATTTGTTTGTTCAATAAATTCATTCTTAGCAATTGCTAAAATCATCCAACGGAGGAAGAAAGAATAAAAAATTAACTTAAGTCACAACAATGGCAATGCCAGTGCTATAGAGCAAGTGAGTTTTGGCCTGTGGTTAATCATTTCCTCTAAGAGCCCTCATACAGTACCACCCTTAATTCTACAGCACTTCAAAGTTTATCTTTTCTTTTGTAAAAACCTTAAATAAACAAAATCATAGCTTTTCTGCTATGTTCCCAGCACTTTTGAACTATTTGATTTCTTTTGAAGTTTAATGGTTGTCTTCAGAATCTAGTTACTTGAATGAAAATGTTTGCCATTAAATTGTCAGTTAACAACAGCTCAGGAGAAAGTTGACCTAATTGGCATGACTTTTAAGTTTTTTTCTATTAGCACCATTCTTAAATCGAGATAGACAAAAAGATAAAATAGACCATATCTTTTCATAAATAATGAAAAAACAGACATTTAAATGCTTTTGAAAATGCTAAGCACCATGCATTCTCATGCTACACTATAGTAGAACAGGGAAGGAGTACAGAGACAATCTAGGAAATGGGATGCTCCCTTTTAAGCATGTGATCAAAGCATTAATGAAAAAGCTCTGCAAATTCCACAATAATTGATTCTCAATCTTCTTCTAGACTAGTAAATAGTCTTATAACAACAATCTACTATAGTCAGTGCAACTTAAAAAAGTTTTTTTTAACATTAAAAAAATTTTTTTAAACATTCCATTTCTATAATGTATTTTAAAATACCCACATCATCAGGGGCCCTAAAATCTACACTCCAGAGTTATAAGAACATCATGGAATGTGGGGGCTGGACGTTTTGAGCAGTAATTGTTTCAGGTAGCAATCTTATAGTCAGCTTTAAGTCATTTTCCCATCAGCCACTTGAAACCCTTTAGAACTAGGACAGTGTTCACTCTATATCACAGACTCCCAGTGGTCTTTGAGAAACAACCTGGAAGTTAACTTGCTGCTTGTGATGATGGGTGATTCCTCTTTAGGCTGAAGAGGAAAAAATCTGATGCATTCATCTAAAAACTTTATTTGCTATGGGAATTGCTTTGGCTAATGCAACTTTTAAGATCTGTTGGTTCACTCAAAGGTCAGGGAACATTTATATAAGGAATCTTCAATAGCATTCTTTCAGCTTGGCAAGCCGTTAATGCCCTGATGCCAGTTTTTCCCTCTTTTGAGTATTAAATTTGCGTACGCCTTCATTTGAATTCCCACCAAATAGTGAAATTGTTTTCAAAATATGCAGATAACTTCGTGTAAAGCTAGAGCCTTTTCTTCTACTTTTATGTCCTTATGTCCTGACCCTCCTGAATAAGTCCGCAATAAGGGTCCCTCTGCCCAGTGTCGTTATAGGCAATAGAATGAGACTGAGTTTGGTCAGAAGCAAAGGAAAGCTTTATTCTTTGGTAAGAGACTGGAGAGGTGTGAGCTTGCGCTGCACATTGCCCTCCCGCTGCTCTAGCCTACAAGCCATGGGCAGGGCTGCTTTATGTGGATCTCATCAGCGGGGAGGGGCGAGAGTGGAGTTCTCGCGCGAGCGAGGAGTTCTCGCGCGAGCGAGGCAGGCACAGCTGTGCTGCTCAGGTTCCATATTGCAGTGCCGGGTGCAGCGTCTGTGCGCACGGCCCGCCGCAGCCATCTTGGATTGTGGTGTGACGCAGCACTTTTGCGTATGGCCCGCTGAGCTGCAGTGTCGGGCACAATGGTTTTGCGCTAGGAACTCTGGTTTGAGGGGTCGGGGCAAGGCCTCTGCCCACGGCCCACTACGAGCAAGTGAAACTGGACGAAATACAAAAGAAAAGGAAAAAAAAGGTAAGATTTTATTACTCAGATTCTGTTGTTATTTCCCGGGAATTGTTAATGGGCTTTGCCGGTGACAAATCCCCCCTCTTTTGTCCTGCTCCTCATTCTTGAGTGGTGCAGGTCCGTAAGTATTTCCTGCAGGTTTGGGACATCGTCATAACCGCGGGGAGAGGAACAGAGCTTCTCCCCAGCCGCCTTTAGACGTTTGTCCCCAGGCCTCAGCCCAGACTGCCTGCATCCCTGAGCGACCACCATTTGTTTAACCTTTTGGAGACAGAGAACACCGGACTATTTAAAATTCATGGCCCAGGTCTTCCCTGGTGGCGCAGTGGTTAAGAATCCTGCCAATGCAGGAGAAACGGGTTCTGTAAGGTCGGATCTTGATAAACGGCACCGCGAAACAGAGGAAAGCTTCAAGTGAGTGAGCTTTATTAGGGAGCGCTCCCGAGCGAGGTTCACTGGTCCGAGAGAAAGGGGCCAGAGAAGTCGCACCCGGGCGAGGGTTGGGCAAGATTTTATAGGGGAAGAAGGGAAAGGGGTGTGGTGAATCTGGGAGGGTGCAAGGTATTCCTTATTTGGCGGTCTCTTCGGGTATCGTGGCAATATCTGGTGCCGGTTGCATCAGTCTTGGGACCGTTAGTCCCGCCCCTCGAAAGGCGGGAAGGCTGGGCCGTATGGAAAGTCCCCACGTCAGTTCCTGGAACTGGGTGGTCCGGCGAGTTTCGGTCTGATGCAACCTGTGAATCTGATTGCGTTCCCCTGCCTCGGGGCCTTACAGGTTCAAGCCCTGGTCCGGGAAGATCTCACATGCCGCGGAGCAACTAAGCCCCTGAGCCATAACTACTGAGCCTGTGCTCTAGAGCCCGCGTGCCACAACTACTGAAACCCACACACCTATAGTCTGTGCTCTGCAGCAAGAGATGCCGCTGCAGTGAGAAATCCCGTGCACTGCCACAAATAGTAGCCCCATGCTCACCACAACTAGAGAAAGCCTGTGTGCAGCAACAAAGACCCAACGCAGCCAAAAATAAATAAAATTAAATTAAAAAATACATGGCCCAAATATTAGCAAGCCAATAATGGTCAAGTGACAAATTATTCTAAAAATAAAGGTATCTAGGTCTTTTGCCTGCAGGCACAAGACCTGTGTGGCCTGATGTGAAGGCTCACTGTCATGGCCTGAATATCCCTAGTCACACTTTTGTTGTTTTTCGGAAGCAGAGAAAGGTTCATAGGGAGTAGTCCGGGGGGGGGGGGGGTCTGTTGCTGGGTTTTTTTTTTTTTTTTTTTTTGCAGTACATGGGTCTCGTACTGCTGTGGCCTCTCCCATTGCGGAGCACTGGCTCCGGACGCGCAGACTCAGCGGCCATGGCTCATGGGCCTAGCCGCTCCGCGGCATGTGGGATCCTCCCAGACCGGGGCACGAACCCGCATCCCCTGCATCGGCAGGCGGACTCTCAACCACTGCGCCACTAGGGAAGCCCTCTGTTGCTGTTTTTTAACCTCTTCTGAAAGTTTGGTGGTCCGAATGGTCAGGTCCACACTACATCAATGTATATTAAAGATACTACATTGATCTAAGAAGGAACTAGCTTTGTGGAGTTATAGACGCTTGTAATTATACACACAAAAACATACTTGGGGGACATCTTGGGGCATGGTTTCAGTAATTTTTCCCCTTGTGTAAGTAAGTTACTCTGGTTTGCAGTACAACATTCTATAGAATGTTAAGTGGAAGTAGATGCTCCCTACTTTTCATGTGGAAGTGGACCAATGTCCATAAAGAGTGGCAAATAAAATGAATAATGATTCCACACACACACAAAAAAGGAGTAGTCCAGGGGGTCTTTTGCCCCAGGTTGTCTCTCTGCTGGTTGGGACTTAGGGTCTCTCTTTACTGGAGTGTGATGTACCCACAAAGTGATCTCCTGCAGCTTCAGGGCAGAATGGGTGGTTGGGATCACCAAGTGGGGTCAGTTCCCCTTAGGAGTGAGCTGATCTTGCAGGCTGCCGGTTTTCCAGGTTTTTAGGTTCACCCAGTCTCCTGACCAGAAAGAGTGGAAAGCCAGGTCAGTGGGTGTGGGCAGCACGTGGTTACCATATTCCATGAGGGCTTTCATGGTTTCTCCTACCTGGAGGGCACACTTGAGTTGTTCCATTTTGAGGGGGTTAAGGTGTCCCTTCTCTTGGGCTTGGGGAATGGGTCTGCCATACCTGAATTCAAACACACTTTAATTTTTCCCTTAGGGCAATCAAAAGCAACTTAATCCAATTTTCTTGAGTCTCCTGATACAGTTTGTCTAAGGCCAGTTTCAAGGTCTGATTGAATCTCCCTACTTTCCCCGATGATTGGGGTCACCAGGATGAGTGCAAGGTTCATTTTATGCCTAGGGCACTTGTTATCCCCTTAATCACTTGAGACACAAATGCTGGACCATTATCGCTTTGTAGGGATCCTGAGAGCCCAGACCTGGGGATTATTTCTTTTAGCAACTTCAGCTGCCATTTCAGTTCTAGCAGGGAATGCTTCTGTCCACCCAGAAAATGTGTCTACTAGCACCAGGAGATATCTGAAATTGCCTGATACTCTCAGTATCACAGTGAAATCAGTCTGCAAACCTTCCCCAGGATATGTCCCCCTGGTCTGAATGGACCTTATCTGGGGGCTTCTAGGGGGTTTGGTGTTGGAGTGGTTTATTTTGCATATGGGGACTGTCTCAACTATGTGACCAATTATACTTTTCATGCCAGGAGTTACCATGACCACAACTAACCACTCTCTCACTTCATCCTAGCTTACCCTTCCCCCTGTTGGTGTCCTCAAGTCCATTCTCTATGTCTGTGTCTTTTCCTGTCCTGCCCGTAGGTTCATCAGAACCATTTTTTTTTTTTTTTAGATTTTGAGATTGTTCTAGAAAAAACATTCACTTACTGACAGAGGCTAAAAGAGAAAGGGCAGATTTTAAAAACTTGAATATATAGTGTTCTATAGTTGAGTTAGTATTTGTCTCTCCACAGGAACATTTTCTTCACCCCTGCTTCCCCAGATTTATTAAGACAAGGACTGTGTTTTATTTATTGTTGTATATCTGGAACCTCACATCTGTCTTGTAATAAGATTGGATGCTAACGAAATATTTGTTAAATTGAGCAAACTAAACTGATTTCTTACTTTTTATATGCTATTTATTCTAGATTTGCTTATTCAACTGTATTGAGGGATCATAGAGTTACTATGATTGTTATTCTTTTAAGACTTAGAAGCAACTAAGCAGCAGTGGCATAAATAGTAACATCATCTGTTTTTATGAATCAACATGCAGAAGAAGACTTAGAGGCAAATTTCAGGCTTAAATATAGAATGTCCATTTCTATATTAAGTCTACAGAAAACTTGTCATTTTTCCAGTGTCTACCCAAAGAAGATAAAATGTTAATTTCCAGTGAGTTCAGTCCAATTATTCTTCAGAATTTCTTTCCTAAACTTTCTCTTAAAGCCAAACAATGAATAGCTATGACCCTCTGTACCTACTCATACATTAGTGTCTTCCTTTATCACCTGCATTTGGTTGTTTCTAACACTGGCCTTGTTAGGGGTTAGAACTAGAATCAGAAGTTGCAAACCGATGGTCTGCACCCAAATATGGCTCACATAGTTGGTTTTGTTTGGTATTTTTAAAATTAGTATTTGTATTTGTGGGTCCCTAAAGCCACCCTCAGGTTCAATGTGTGATTTACTAGAAGGACTTATAGAACAAAGAAAAACTGTTTTACTCATGGTTACAGTTTATTACATCAAAAGGATAAAGACTAAAATCAGCAATGAAAAAAGGTGCATAGGGCAAAGTTCAGGAGACATCAGGCAGAAGCTTCCAGTTGTCCTATCCCAGTAGTCCTGGGGACAGTGCTCATTCTTCCAGCAACAATGTATGACAGCCTGCTTGGAATATTGCCAACCAGCAAAATTATTTGAACCTTGGTGTCTAGTGTTTTTCTTGGTTGGTCACATAGGTGTGACTGACTGCCTATGTGGCTGGCCTTATTCTCCATTCTCTCCAGAGGTCAAGCTGATATCACATGACACTAGGTCCATATCATAAATCACGTTGTTAGCATAGACTATCTGATGTGGTCCAAGGCCCTTAGGTAAACAAAGCAGTCTTATCAGGCGGGATATTCCAAGGGCTTAGAGGTTGCCTTCTTGGAACCAAGCAAAGGCCAATCTTTCTTAGGAATGTAAAGAGCCAATCTAGACCTGTTGAGTGAATACTCTACTGCACAGTATTAATTGTAAAACCTATGAGGTTTAAGAGATTTCACATTAAATATGGATTTTTTGGATTCTCTTGAAAATCTGTCCTACATGTTACCCTGGCTGCCACTGATGGGAGCTGAGCAACTTCTTTACTTTGAATAAGGCATGTGCTTTCTAGCTCCCCAAAGTCCTTCAATATTACACCTAGTTTGTTTCACACAATTACATGACTTACTTGATTCTTATAAGTGTTAGATTATAGATGGTTTGGAAACTAAGAGATATGTTGAAGATTGAGAATAAAATAAAAAAAATCAGCCTTTTACCTACTGGATTTGTCATGTGACTCCTCACGTTGTTTTTCTATGTTACTCTGTTCACCATTTCTTTGCTTAACTCATGGGATAAATTGTTATTCTGAGAATATCATAATTATCCAAATAAAAGAATCAGAAGTTTACTCTAGAGTAATAGTTTAAATTTTTTAAAAATCTGGGGTCTAAAAAGAATTTTTTTGCAGTAAAGTAACTATATATTGTCTACTTTTTCTAAACTCATTCATCCCTTTTTCTTCCTAAACTACTTTCACCAGAAATAAAGGAATCAATATTGTTCCTTATTTTAGTCAGTATCACATAGAAGGTTTAGTTTGGGAACCAGGACATAAACGTTTTGATCGCATATGACCACTTGCACTTTTTACTGGGACCTGTTCTAAGTTACTCCCCTACAACCTGGCTACTAGGTTATAATGAAAGCAATTTGCAGAAAAAAAAATTGCCACACATTCAAGTATTTGTTAAATAGACATTCTTTAGAAAATAGGCACAAAACAATTGATAATCTTTGTTTGGTAAGCTTGTCTTCTCAGATGCTTTGGCTGCCTTATCGCAAGAATGTTTTGCTCAAAGCACACATCCATTAGTACAGAGACAGGAATAAGGCAAATGAATTCCTTCTGATCCAAGGGATCAAAGCATGTCCTTTAGGAACCAAGCCTGAGTATTACCCATAAAGGCACAGGCCAGAAGCTTCCAAGATTCTCAGTCTCTGTTCAAGTATGTTTGAAGGGTCATGAAAATATTTTAGCTAATCCACATCTTGAATACCTTGAACGTATTTCTAACATTTGTATCACTAATTAACAAACCAGTAATTTCTCCAATAAAACCCATTTCTGATGCTTACTTCACTAGTTAACGAAGTCTCAGCTGTTGACTGAGATGTGGCTAACCAAATTGCCTGCAGTGGCCACCTTGGAGTGTGGCCTTTCTGAAATAATACCAGCTAACTCTCTTGTAGTCTGAATTTTATAGAGTGATTGCTTACCTTAGAGTTGAAGCTTAAACTAGCTGGCACATTCATAATACCAAATTGTCTCTGCTGAATTATTTAAAAATAAATTACAAATATCTTAACACCTTTCCAGATTTCTAGTGGTAATGATTTCCACGTTACTCCTTGAGAGAGTAGATATCATATGATCTGTTCCCTACTCCAAAGCAGGAGATGCACTTAAAAATATCCACATATATAGATATCTGTCACATTCTTAAATTCTGTGGTCATTGTGAGAAAGGAGAGACTTTGTTTGTGAGTTGATGGTTTTTATACTTTAACTCTTTTGCTGATACTTATTTTGAGAAAAAATGCCAGTTTTTTTAAACTTGAAAGGTAATGATGAATAAAGGAATAAGATTTATATAGAGCATAAGTTTATAAAGCAATAAATCATAATAAAAACTAGCACCCAGAATGTATGGGTAAAAAAACCTCTTGGTGTGCAGCAGCTTATCTGACTGGCTTTGAGATTTGTTCTTTATAACAGTGGGCAATCAATTATAAAAGTCTAAGAAATATTGTTTTCATCTTAGTACAATAATGTTAAAGCAAGTTGGTAATTACCAAGAATCGCAAGTTCCATTTGTAGCTATGTCCTTAGAGCCATTAAAAAGTCAGCTTTATTACTGAAAGTCCTGCAGGAAAGCTAAATTTGTTATTAAGGCTCTGGAATTTTCTAGCTCCCAATCTCTTTTTCCCTCCACTAAAACAGTTGTTTTCACAGCATGGATTTGGATAACTAAAGTTTCTTAGGAACATAAGGATCATATTATAGCAGAATAGATGGTATTTAATACAACACTAATAGTATGTATGGGACTAGAAAGAGACAGGTAAGAGGATTTGTGAATATTTGAGTCATTTCCTTTAAACCTTGTGATTTTGTCTTACAAGCAGACTTTTAGCTTATTAATGGTTCATTCTTTTGATGTTTAAGAGCAGAATAATGATTTTTCTTTCTTTAAAATTTATGTCAAACAATGGATACCTGAGCTTACTCTTTGCTATCAACACAAAATTAAATATTACATTTTGTATATTTGTATACTCAATTGTGTATAATATACATATAGTTATACCCTTGCATATACCAGTTATGAATCTAATTTTCTTCTCCAAAGAGTTTTTCCTTCACATGTTCAAACTATACCCATCTTAGAGTTTCTTCTCTTTGCCTGCTCACTCAGCAGCACTCACACTGAAAGACAAAAGTGATTGGGAACATGTATAAAATACAGTTGGTAAAGGAGCAGGGAGAAAAAGATGGAAAGAAATTCTGTGTTAGGAAAAGGGATGTTTTATGTGCAGGAACTATAGAAGGCAATAAGATGTTGGGTAGTATTTCTCCAACATTTGAAGGAATATCGTAAAATGTGTTAATCATTAAGGGAACCAAACCTTTTCAGATACCTCATTCATGTGTTATCTTGAAGTAAATCTGAAGCTGGTGCTTGTTCTGCTAGTGATTTCCTGTCCACAATGGGGGAAAGAGTTACTATTATTAATTATAGTGAAACCCTTGTTGGTTGGGCACATTACCTTCTTTTGAGAACCACTTTACTGTTTTTATTTCAGGGATGTTAATAGCATATTTTGTCAGTTTTGAAAGGTTTCTAGTTAAATGTTTAATAAGCATGAGGAGTGTGAGCTGAGGGGTGAAAGGGACAAAATAGAATAGGTCCCAAAATTCTCTTTCTAGCGCGAGCTAGAAAGTTCTTTGAGTTCTCCCTTTAGACACAAAAATCAGAGGAACTGTGATATGTATTTTTAAAAAATATTCGTTAGCTGAATAGGAAAAAAAAATCACAGAATGCCAGTTTTTTTTTTTAATGTAAAGCAGCAAAGTCCCAGCATTTAAATTTTTTTTTATTTTTTTATTTTTTTACTTTTGACTGCACTGGATCTTCTTTGCGGTGTGCAGGCTTCTCATTGTGATGGCTTATCTTGTTGCAGAGCACGGGCTGTAGGCATGCAGGCTTCAGTAGTTGTGGCTCGCGGACTCCAGAGCACAGGCTCGGTAGTTGTGGTGCGCGGGCCTAGGTGCTCCGCAGTATGTGGGATCTTCCCGGGCCAAGAATCTAACCCGTGTCCCCTACATTGGAAGGCGGATTCTTAACCACTGCGCCACCAGGGAAGCCCAGTCCCAGCATTTAGAAAAAGACTCTTAAGTTCATATTTAGATTAAGCCCAATCAGTGTGTATCCACTGTTTTGTTTTGTCTTTTTCCCCCCCCCCGGTACGCGGGCCACTCACTACCGCAGCCTCTCCCGCTGTGGAGCACATGCTCCAGGCGTGCAGGCTCAGCTGCCATGGCCCAAGGGCCCAGCCGCTCCGCGGCATGTGGGATCCTCCCGGACCGGGGCACGAACCTGCGTCCCCTGCATCGGCAGGCGGACTCTCAACCACTGTGCCACCAGGGAAGCCCCACTGTTTTTATATTAAACTTTATTACTCTCTCAAGTATGTTCCTTTATGTAACTAAATACATTTCCTGAAAACTTCTGGCACATACATATAACTGGCAGTCATTTGTAGGATGATGATGATTATTATCTGAAATTTATTTTTATAGGTGATCCACTATAGAGTCTGGTGGTTATTAAGCTACCTATCAGTATCATAGAGGTTGTGGAGAAGAGAGCAATGCTGTGAGCTCAGAGATCTGCATCTTCATCTCTGTATGATGAAGGTACCCTGGTATGGTGCCTGGGATTTATATAATAGGAATTCAATAAATGTTTTACCTTGAGTAACTGGAAAAGAG
The DNA here is from genome assembly GCF_951394435.1 of Stenella coeruleoalba. Classification (NCBI taxonomy): domain Eukaryota; kingdom Metazoa; phylum Chordata; class Mammalia; order Artiodactyla; family Delphinidae; genus Stenella; species Stenella coeruleoalba. The sequence continues at coordinate 101,324,064 of NC_137149.1, read as the reverse complement.
GAGTGCATAAACTGTGATTGACACAGTGCATTTTCTCCATTAATTCGCAAACCCCTCAAGTATAATAGATACCATTTTTTATCTGTTTTATTAATGAGGAAATGTTGACTGGTGAGTTTTTGTATCTTGCCCAGGGTCATATAACATAATAAATGGTGGATCTGAAATTTGAAGGCAAGTTCTTTAACCGCCCGTTACACTAACTTGCTTTTGCCACAGCGTTCTGAATATTTAAACTTTTTTAGAAGGAAAGGAGAAGTTCAAAGTTTTCAGTGAGAGTGCTTTTGAGACCTAGTGGTTTTGCACAGTGACTGGTGCATAAAGATTTTATTTTATTTTATTATTTTTTTTTTGCGTTACGCGGGCCTCTCACTCTTGTGGCCTCTCCCGTTGCGGAGCACAGGCTCCGGACGCGCAGGCTCAGTGGCCATGGCTCATGGGCCCAGCCGCTCCGCGGCATGTGGGATCTTCCCGAACTGGGGCACGAACCTGTGTCCCCTGCATCGGCAGGCGGACTCTCAACCACTGTGCCACCAGGGAAGCCCGGTGCATAAAGATTTTAAATGGATGTTATGAGTGCTCTGAGTTTCTGCTTTGGGCAGGAGATTTTTTTTTTTTTTTTAATGCAAACATTTCCAAATGGGAAAGGCAGAAAAAAAAGTCTTAGAAATCTTTATTCTTTCACATACATGGGGAAAAAATCCCAGCAATATGAGGTGGTGGCTTGTATGCAGATGCCAGTGACTGTTGCTAGATCCAGTTGAAGCATTTATTCTGATAAGGACATAAACTTACTGTCTTTTAATTTTCTACTCAATTTTCAGGCTCAGTTTAGATTTTTGTAATATTAAACTGTTTCTAAAGCAGCTTTTAAGGAAACCTCCCATGTGAGGCACTTTAGTTAATTATTTACCTAATTTTTTAGTTAATAATTAGAAAGTCATGATGTATAAATTAAGTGAAACAGGCTGTGTGCCTAGAGGAACAGGTGGGAAGGGGCAGTTTCAGAGATATCAGCTAGAATGGCCCCCATGTTTTATTCCTTTTCCAACAGCACCCCACCCCTGCACCCCGGGAAACAAGTTTTCCAAGGTCCCCATGGATGTTTATTGTCAAAACTTAAGAACAATTTTTCAGTTATCAAAATTTGAGTACCATGTCTGACTCCCAGTGATCTTGGAGGCTCGCACCATTCCTGATCCCTCTCTCTTTCTGCACCCTACTGTACAAGTGTGATTTCACCAGTGAGAGTGGGGAAGCAGTGAGAGTGTCCATGCTTGAATATTCTCCAAGTACTCCAGCTCTCCAGGATTATTTTACCTGTTAGATTTCACTGAAATTGACACAACCCCCTTCCTCTAACCTCACATTATATTTGATGAGAACGCAAAACAATTTCTAATATTTTGGGCAAAGAAATTTTTTTTGGTGCTGGGCAGGGTGGTAGAGATTATGATTTCCCTGAACGTCTCTGGCTCTGAATTCCTGCCTCTGCCTCTCTGAACTCTCTCTCTCTGCTCTGCATTTTACTTCTCTCCTTTCTATTCTTTGCTGACTCTCCCCAGGTCAAAAAATTCATCCTATTGTGTCATTCACAGCAATTCAGTTTTCTGCAGCCATGACTGCAAACTTATCTGCAGATCTACTTTTACATATTCAAAACAAATCAACAAAAAGCTTGCTAAACATGGGCTTCCCTGGTGGCACAGTGGTTAAGAGTACGCCTGCCGATGCAGGGGACACGGGTTCGTGCCCCGGTCTCGGAAGATCCTACATGCCGTGGAGCGGCTGGGTCCGTGAGCCATGGCCGCTGAGCCTGCGCGTCCAGAGCCTGTGCTCCGCAACGGGAGAGGCCACAACAGTGAGAGGCCCCTGTACCCCTAAAAAAAAAAAAAAAAGCTTGCTAAACATAACTTCTGTACTGTTAGCAGCATGAAGCACCATCAGAAGCTTTGAAATGACAGTTTTTCTTTTATCTTGGGCCAGCTCAATTTCTTGGGTAGGACTTTCTCCTCCTTACTAAAGCAAAAGGCTACAGTCAGTATTGTTTGTTTTGTTAATAGAGAATACTTATTTCCCAGGTTTCTTGTTTCCAGGAAGAGAAACATTCATTACTGCAGGGGAGGAATATCTTTTCCTCTACCCTTCTTTGCCTGATCTAATAATCATATTATCATAGGACAAAAACAAAGTTACTTACATACGTACAGGGGCCTCATAAGAATATGAGACCCACAGGCAGTCAGACAGCTGAGGCTTATATGCCATCCTGAGCTAAGGAGAAGCGGGTAGGGGTGTGGGACTTCAAAGGGGAAGAAGACAGTTCACAGGAAGATGGGAAGAGCAAATGTTTGGTAAACAAATATTGGCCATGCCATGCAGAGACAGTGGAACACAGGAATTTGGTTTCCAGACCCAGCCGAGCTCCCCTCCAGCTAACCACACCTGGCCTGTATTCTTTGTAGTTATTTCTGGTGATAGTGCTTTTCCTGGACCAGGCCTTCTATCTAAATTCTTCTTGGCAGTTAAGGGAGAGATTAAAGTTCTTCTTGAATCTGCTGGGTCTTGATTGCCTTCAGCTCAAAATAGTCTACATGCTAAAGTGGCACATTTTGGGGAGACTTGTTCTGATCCCCTTCATTGCGGTAACACATGTGACCTCTCCTTGTCCCTTTGTTCTGTTCTTTGGTGAATTTGGGACAAGAGACTGGGCATGTATGGTTCACATCTTCCCTCCGCCTGAGTCTTGGTGTCTGCCTGCCTAGAAGGAGTGTACAGTCTGCATTGCTATTCTGTGATGTCAGTCTTAAGGGGCAGGTCCTTCTCTCCAGGCTGCCTGTGACTGGATGGGTAGACCTAATTCTGAGATTCTAGGTATTATGAAGCTTTTTTTTTCCATTCTACTGATCTAAGGCATATTCTTTCATAGCTCCCAAAGTAATAAAGCAAACATTTTGATCTCCATTTATTTGACTTTTACGTGTCAATTTCTCAGTTATTTTCAAACTTATATGTAGATAGGAGGGGCTCTTTGCTGGTTTCCTCAAACCCCAACTACTTTATTTTTATTTTATTTTATTTTGTGGTGAAGGAGAGTACATCTTTATTGTAAAGGCACTAATACAAGGAGTACAGGTGGCTCATGCTCTAAATCCCCGAGCTCCAAACCCCATCTGATTTAAGTAGCACACCCCCCCACACCACCGATGTCATGTTCCATTATTACCAGTATCCTAAATCCCTAATGCCTGCTCCTCTCACCCTTCAGTCTCAGAAGACAATCTAATCTTCTATTTCAAAGGGAAAATCAAGCCAGCTGTCTCTTCCTTTGCCTTAAATCATGAAGATCCTTCCCCTCTTTCCTCTAGCCTTCAAAAAAAGGAGGTGTTCCACTCTTGGGGTAACCACTTTACATTGCTTTTAATCTCATGCCGTCAAGCCACATATAGGACATTACTCCATCTGTTAGCACCTTCTCTGTTGAACCTCTAGTTTCTCTCCTGCTGTCTCCTTTTTCTGCCTGTAAATATACTTAGGTGTCCTTCATCTTAGAATTCCTTCCCATTACCCTGTCTCCTCATGACGTTATCCCACTTTCTTCCCTTCACAAACAAGATAAAGAGTAGTCTATCCTCACTGATTTCTTCATTATGTCCATTTTTTTTCTTAACTCATTAAAGTCAGGCTTCAACACCACCAGTCTAATGAATTTATTCTGATAAAGGTCTCCACTGAATTCTTTTTTTTTTTTTAATTTAGTATTTATTTTGTGGCTGTGTTGGGTCATTGTTGCTGCACACCCGCTTTCTCTAGTTGTGGCGAGTGGGGGCTATTCTTTCTCTAGTTGTGGTGTGTGGACTTTTCATTGCAGTGGCTTCTCTTGTTGCAGAGCACGGGCTTTAGGCATGCGGACTTCAGTAGTTGTGGCACGTGGGCTCAGTAGTTGTGGTGCGCAGGCTTAAGTAGTTGTGGCATGTGGGCTCAGTAGTTGTGGCTCGCAGGCTCTAGAGTGCGTGCTCAGTAGTTGTGGCGCACGGGCTTAGTTGGTCCACGGCATGTGGGATCTTCCCGGACCAGGGCTCGAACCCATGTCCCCTGCATTGGCATGTGGGTTCTTAACCACTGTGCCACCAGGGAAGTCCTCTATTGAATTCTTAATTACTAAGTCCAGTGACTCTTTTTCATTTATCATTCAACTTTCCTTGCTGCATCACTTAACTCATTTACCGACTCTTTCTTGAAATCCCTTCTTGGGTTTCATGGCATTACTCCATCGTGCAGTCTCTGGAATCTACTAGACTGGGGTTTGCATTCTACTTCTACCACTTACTGTGAGGCTTAACCTTTCAAAACCTCAGTTTTGCCATTTGTGAAATAGTGGTAATAATAGTATCCTCCTAATAGGGTAGATGTGAGAATAAAATAGAAAACAGTACCTGCTAAGCTCTCACTCTAGTCCATGGCATTAAAAATCTTCAGTCCTACTGCCCCACTGAAGTGGCTCTCCTAGTACGATGTGAAGCTCTGTGTCATTAAATCCCACACATTTTTCATTCTCATCTTTTTGAACTCACAGCATTCAATACTCTTGGCTATCTTTAAAACATTCTCTTCTCTTCGTTTCCTGGATACCATACCCTCTTGGTTTTTCTCCTATCTCTCTGCCGCCCCCCCTTTCAATCACCTTTTCTGACTCATCCTTATTTATTAAATATTGAAGGGGTTAGAGTGTCTTGAAACCATCTTGTCTTCTCATCCTCTATTCTTTACCATAGTCATGAATTTAGTCCTCATCTATCTACTGATGATTTTAAAATTTATTTTTGTAGCTGGAACTGTCCTCTGGGCTGCACAGTTATATATCCATCCATCTACTCCTGTATATCACAGGGAATCCACAGACTCTCTGTGCCTTAAAAACTGAAGTTGTTCTCTTCCTTCACCAAACCCTGATTTATCCAGAGTTTTCTAATATCACTTCTTTCCAGAAATGTTTCCCATACTTATTAGATTAGGTCAAGCTCCCTATTTCAGTGTTCATATCATCCTCTATTTCTCTATCATAATGTTATCACAGTTATAATTGTATAAATAGTTACTTGATACCTTCTTTCCCAGATAGTACAAGCTCCACGACAGCTAATGTGTCTGCTTGTTAACTAAGTAAACAGCATGTAGCACTTTACCTTACATAAGTAAACATTTAATAAAGAGATAAAGTAATACGTGAAAAGAAATTTATTGTTTCCTGGCATATAGCTATTACTCAAAAATGTTAGCTATTACAGTTTTGGCCCCCAGTCTTTAACTTCTGTTTTCCTCTCTACCCCTTTAAATATTGGTGTTTTCCAAGGTTTTTCTCTCTCTTATGTCATACTTTACATATCCTTTCTAAGCAATATAATCTACTCTGTGGTTTTATCTGTCCCCACTGTGCTGACATTACGGCGAGGCGCTCAATTTATATTGAAAGACCAGAGAAAAGATCTCTGAGGAGTTACATTAAGTGCTGAGACCTACAGGATGAGTATGGGCCTGACCTCTATAGGCCAGAGGGCTGTACAACCACTATAGGGAATGAGTAGCCCTGGAAAAGGGCCTGAAGGTATCTGAAGCAGGGCATTCCAGATAAATCCCCCACTTACTGCTGCTGTTTCTTCTTGCATTAAATTCTCATCCTCTCCGCTTTGCTGAAGCAATGTCGCTGGGCTTGACTCTGGCTACATCTTCTATTGCCATTCATGCAGGTCATTCACTAAATTGCAGTAATTCTTCAAGATGTTGAGAGGAAAATTGCATCTCACCCATGCTTAGTGCTATAAACTGTTATGGTGGGACACATCCATATGGTTCTGGGCTTCCACTCTTAAATCTCTTTAATTGACAGTCATTCACACAACCACTTTTTTTTTTTTTTGCGGTACGCGGGCCTCTCACTCTTGTGGCCTCTCCCGTTGCAGAGCACAGGCTCCGGACGTGTAGGCTCAGCGGCCATGGCTCACGTGCCCAACCGCTCCGCAGCATGTGGGATCTTCCCGGACCGGGGCACAAACCCGTGTCCCCTGCATCGGCAGGCGGACTCTCAACCACTGCACCACCAGGGAAGCCCCACACAACCACTTTTAACAAAGCAAAAATTGTTAATACTATTCCCTTTCACTCTAAAAATGTCTAGATTTGAATGATAAATTATATGACCACCCTCCTTAAAGTCCACCCAACCTAGAGTGGTTGGGTGATTGGAGAGAGAGAAGGGTTTCTAATTTCAGCCACTTAATATGCCCAAATCTAGCCTCTCTCATGACAACTGAGGTCCCATCATTGAGCCAAGTTCATCAATCTTTGACTGTCTCTTTTGTCAACTTGAATGACTTCTTCAGAACCCTTAGTTTACATTACAGATAGATGGCCTCAGCTGGGACCTTAACGGTGCTGCTGAGATACTCTATTTGCACTGAATCCTAAAAGATGGGGAATAAATTTCAATCTCTTTCATATATGGAAGCTCTCAATCTCCTAATGTGAATTCAAGCACCTTTTCTCTGATATCCTTGAATTTTGCATACCTGGAGTATTATTTAGTCAAGCCTAGAAACTCTAGTTTTACCTTCTACTTATAAAACATGATTAAAGCAATTTACTCCAATAAAGATGTTAAAAAAATGATTAAAATAGTCCACTGATAAGATTCAGCTAAGAATGAAGATCTGTCTAAAGTTATAGATCATCATCACTGAGAGACTTAGAAGCAGCTCACAACTTTTAAATGGCAGCTTCTTGAGCTTTTATTTATGCATATATATGCACATATCATATGTGCACACATTCATGTATATAAACATAGAAAGAAGTCTAAAGGTTATTCATGAACTGATAAACTGTAAAAGCTGTTTTCAGATCAAACTAAAGAGTATAGGAACACATAGAAATCAACCTGGTTACATTTTCATCAGCAAACATTTTTTGAACACCAGCTATATGCTAGGCATTGTGTAAAGAGCTGTATTTTTAAATAGCATAAGCAATAAAATGATGTGATTTGGGGAAAAGTTGATCTTTTTTGTAGTTTGTAGTTCTCTGACCAAATTAATTACACATTTATCCTTCTCCCATAGAACATCATACTCATGTCCTGTATAGCATACATCACACTATATTACAGCTATTTGCTTCCATTTTTATTGCCTTGTATTGTCTATGATCTCCTTGATCAGAAACTCTCTCTCTTCATCTTTATAATGCCAACTACTGGCCCAGTTCCTGGACTATAATAGGTGCTATTTTTTTCTCTTGATGCTAGATTCGAGAAAAAAGACAGTTACAGAAATAATTTACTAAGTTAACTGAATTGAAAATAAACTTCCAGACCTTGATGTAAAATTAGTTTAGAGGACAGTGTGTAAGTTTCAGAATGATGATAGGTTCCAGCAAATTTAGTAGAGTTGGCATATGATGAACTTTATTTTGAGTAAGAACCATGTTTTATCATATCTGTCTAATCCACCTAGATAATACCTTAAGGCCGGTGCTAAAAAAATGCTCATGAAATAAATGAGTCTACATTTGTCATAGATTTGTATTACATGTTCTAGTAGAAGTAGCATTTGTTTTAATGTTTAATACTTATCTAATAATAAGGAAAGCTAATGCTGATTATAAATGAAGCATATGCTTAGGAGTTAATATTTCCTTATGAGCAGAGCAGTTATTAAGTACTAAACAAATATTTGGCAAAATAACAAAATCAAGTGGCCACACTGCTCTTCTCTGTGACTGGTCTAGCAAAATTGGGCATTTTCCCTACTGTCATTCCTTAGTCTGTATCTGTTGTAGTTCTTATTTTTATGGCTGATATTGCTTATACAGTAGTCCCCCCCCCCTTATCCATGGGAGATATATTCCAAGACCTCCGCTGGATGCCTGAAACCTTGGGTAATACCAAACCCTATATATATACTTATGTTTTTTCCTATACATCCATACTTAAAGTTTAATTTATAAATTAGGCACAGTAACAGATTAACAGCTAATAATAAAATAGAAATTAGAACAATATACTATAATAAACGTTTTGTGAATGTGGTCTTCCTCAAAATATTATACTGTACTCACCCTTCTCCTTGTGATGATGAGGTGATAAAATACCTATGTGCTAAGATGAAGTGAGGTGAATGGTATAGGCATGGTGACTAGTGTTAGGCTACTACTGACCTTCTGAAAATGTGTCAGAAAGAGGATCATCTGCTTTGAGTAATCCTGGATCATTGAACCATGACAGTGTAGTTGGCTGGATGTCAGGAGCAGACAATGTTGATGGTGGGGGACCCTGGGAAGAAAAAGTGGGAGAGCAAGAGACTTCATCACTTGCACTTTGCTGGTGGTGCAGTGGTTAAGAATCCACCTGCCAATGCAGGGGACATGGGTTTGAGCTCTGGTCGGGGAAGATCCCACATGCTTCAGAACAGCTAAGCCCTTGAGCCACAACTACTGAGCCTGCACTCTAGAGCCTGCGAGCCACAACTACTGAGCCCACGTGCCACAACTACTAAAGCCCGTGTGCCTAGAGCCCGTGCTCCAAAGCAAAGAGAAACCACCGCAATGAGAAGCCCGCGAACCACAACAAACAGTAGCCCCTGCTAGCTGCAACTAGAGAAAGCCCGCATGCAGCAACAAAGACCCTCCACAGCCAAAAATAAATAAATACATTTATTAAAAAAAAGAGAGAGACTTAATCACTCTACTCAGAATGGCATGCAGTTTAAAGTTTATAAATTGATTATTTCTGGAATTTTCCATTTAATATTTTTGGACTGCAGTAGTTGACTACAAGTAACTGAAACCTCGGAAAGTGAAACCAGTGGATAAGGGGGGACTGCTATAGTTATTTATTTACCTGTTGATTTCACTCACTGTGGACCCTTCAAGGGGCCAGTGTGTGGCAGCCTGAGATTGTGGCACAGCTACATCCTGGCTCTGTGTCCTTTGATTCATTACTCAGCCTCTGAGAATGTCAGTTTCCTTGTCTATAAAGTAGAGAAAATAATACTTTGCCTCATAGGACGATTGTGAAGATTTAATGAGATTGTGCGAATAAGCTACTTTATGTCACCTAGTATTCCAGATATGTGAAGTCATGCCTTCTATCAAAAAAAAGTCCTTAGACTCCTGTCAGATAAAGTAGGAAACCCAATGCCTTCCTAACATTTTTGTGGATTCTCAAGGAAGGTTTGGGGGGCGCTTCCATTCTCCTCCTGACACTTGAACTCTCTGCTCCAAGCTTTTTCTCCATCTTAACTTCAGTTAATGTTCCCTGTCTATCCTTTTTCTCAATGTTGCTGCCCTCTCTCCACCCATGTGAACATCTCCCTTTTTCTCCAAAGCACCATTCATATGTCAGTATTGTGAATAACAGATTTTCAGTGGTTTTGTTGGTGATTCTGGGGTAAGGCGGCTGGGGTGTTAATTTCCATGAAGAAAAGGAAACAGCAAATTCAATATCAGTCCTCACTTCCTAGACTTTCGTCACTTTAGTCCACCCTAGGGAATATCTAATAGACTCTTCATGCCTCTCCTTAGGCCCCGATCTTTCACCAAGTTGCAGAATCCACAGTTAGGTTGTGTGTGTGTCTGTGTATGTGTGTGTTGGTGTTGTGGGGTGAAGGAAGGAAAGGATGACTTGTAATCTTTTAATGACCTCAGACTTGGAATTTACCTCTGCCTTTGCATGACCTTTCAAATGCAAATTATTGTTCTTCAATGTGTAGTCTCACATACTGTTTATTCAGTCTTCCTAGGTATTCTGTGAGCTCCAGATGTCTGTTTACAAAAATACTTTATTGAGGTGTAATTTACATTCAGTACAATTTACACGTCTTAAGCTCATAGTTGATGAGTTTTGATGGCTATGTACCTGTGTGTAATCACCATCACAATTAAGCTATAGAATAGTTCTGCACTCCTAAAGATTCCCTTGTGCCCCTTTGCAGACAGCCCTCCTCCACCAGCCCCCAACTCCAGACAACCACTAATCTGCTTTCTGTCATTATAGATTAGATTTCCCTTTGCTAGACATTTATGTGAATGGATTTTTCTGGCTTCTTTCTCTCATCATATTATTTTTGAAATTAATCCACAGTGTTGTATGTATCAGGAGAGCATTCCTTTTTATTACTGCATGGCGCATTACACCATATGGATTTACTAAATTTGATCTATTCAGTCACTCGCTGATGGACATTTGAGTTGCCAGTTTTGGACTATTATGAACAAAGCTGCTATGAACATAAACAAGTACAAGTCTTTACATAGTGGTATGTTTTTATTTCTCTTTGTTAAATATCTAGGAGTAGAATGACCGAGCTATATGGTAAGTCTATGAGAAACTGGCAGACTGTTTTCCACAATGGTGATACCATTTTAAATCCTCACTAGCAGTTTATGAGAGTACTGGTTGCTCTACCTCTACCACCGATCGTTGATATTGTTAGGTTTTAAAATTTTAAATATTCCAGTGGGTGTGTAGTGGTATCTCATTTAGTGGTTTTAATTTGCATTATCCTGACAACCAAAGATGCGGAGCATTTTTTTATATAGTTATTGGTGATTCATGCATATTCTGTTGTGAAGTGGCTACAGAATCTCTGTAAATACCAATTGGGTCCTTTTTATATCTTCTGTTTCTCTCCTCCTAATGTTTATGTTTTTCCTCTATATTCCTGAGCATATGGAACAAATTTAAAATAACTGTTATGTAACTGTTATAATGTATCTGTCTGCTAATTCCATTAACTCTCTTATTTTTGGATTTGTTTCTACTGATTTGTATTTTTCCTGCTTATGGGCTGTATTTTTCTGCTTCTTTTCATGCCTGGTAATTTTTGTTCTAATGTCAGACATTGTGCATTTTTTGTTGTTGGCTGCTGGATTTTGTTGTATTCTTTTAAATATTTTGGGGCTTTGTTCTGGAAGGCAGGTAAGTACTTGGAATCCGTTTGACCCAGTTAAGTCTTGCTTTTAAGCTTTGTTTGGACATGTCTAAGAGTAATCTTTGAACAAATAGAGTAGTCTATAGACTAAAGCTATAAAGATATACTTCTGAGGACTCTACCAATGGCCCCCATTATTATGAAATCTTTCCAGTTTGTCTTGTGAGCCAAAAATCATTCCTAGTGCCGGGTGAGATCTGGGAATTGTTTGATTGTTTGGCGCACTGCTTTTTGGTGGTTCTTCTCTTTTTTTTAAAATCTTTTTTAAAAATTAATTAATTAATTTTTGGCTGCGTTGGGTCTTCATTGCTGTGCATGGGCTTCTCTAGTTGTGGCGAGCAGGGTCTACTCTTTGCGGTGTGCGAGCTTCTCATTGTGGTGGCTTCTCTTGTTGCAGAGCACAGGCTCTAGGCATGTGGGCTTCAGTAGTTGTGGCATGGGGGCTCAGTAGTTGTGGCTTGCAGGCTCTAGAGTGCAGGCTCAGTAGTTGTGGTGCATGGCCTTAGTTGCTCCGCGGCATGTGGGATCCTTCCAGATCAGGGCTCGAACACGTGTCCTTTGCACTGGCAGGCAGACTCAACCACTGCACCACCAGAGAAGTCCCCTTTTCGGTGGTCCTTTACCCCACATTGTGGAGTGTGACTCCTTGTGGGCACAGACCTATACTCAACAAAAGATTCAAAAGGAACTCCCTCCTCTTATGTGCTGTGCCCCACACATTCTAAATACTTTTACCTGCTCATATTCTGATCTCTATTTCCTCAACTTAGTGAGATGGTGGGACTCTGTTTGTGCTTTCCTCTCCCTATGCTGAGGCAGGAAACTAGGACTTATTTAATTCATTTCTATTCTATCAGAGGCCACAGTCCTGCACTGTCTGTTGTCCAGTGTCTGAAGGCATTTGTTGATATATTTTGTCTAGTTTTCTAGTTGTTTAATGTGGGAGGGTAAATTCAGTCACTGCTATTTCTTCAGCTAGAAGCAGAGGTTCATGTATGAATATCATTTATAAAATTGAGGACTGTAATAGGATTAAGAACTTTTAATTTTCTAATTAAGAAAACAAAAGGAAAATTTATACTTACTATAGCCATCATTTCATAAAAGAAGTTTCATGGTAAAAAATTAAGAAATATATATTATCACTATGTAGGATAATCCTTTCTATTAAATAAGTTTTGTTCATGAAAAATTACATTATTAATTTTCCCCTCATTTTGTCACATGAGTAGAGTTTACTTATCAGGCACTTGTAATCTGTTGATTAGTGTTCAGAAAAGACTGATCCAGGCCATGTCATCCCTTTCTTACGCCCATACTATAGAAAAAAGTACTGAGATTCAGGTAAATTAATGCTAAAGTGATAAATGTTTAGCAATATAACCAAGTCTAAGACTCAGATTTCCTGACTCCTAGTTTCCTTCTTTTCCTCCATCACAATGAAGTTTTCTGTGTGTGTGAAGATAGTAAAATTGAGCTACTGAACACTTTAGACATTATCTTCCCACTGAGGTATAACATTTCATAAAGTTATCTTGGCCCTTTTTTACTATTCTTTATTCTGAGTTAAGTACAATTATTATTATTATAAAAATGCTATTTACTATTTGTGTAGCACTTTATACTGTTTATACTGAGAGCATGTTAGTTTTTAGCTTCTAGAAAGTAGAAAGTATGCTCAATGAAGCAATTAAAATAAGAGCCCCGGGGCTTCCCTGGTGGCGCAGTGGTCGAGAGTCCGCCTGCCGATGCTGGGGACACGGGTTCGTGCCCCGGTCCGGGAAGATCCCACATGCTGTGGAGCGGCTGGGCCCGTGAGCCATGGCCGCTGAGCCTGCGCGTCCAGAGCGTGTGCTCCACAACGGGAGAGGCCACAACAGTGAGAGGCCTGCGTACAGCAAAAAAAAAAAAAAAAAAAAAAAGAGTCCCAAGATTTCATACAATACTTAAACATATTCAGATAATATTTATTGAATTGATTGCATTTGAAAAATACCAAATTCAAGACCATTAATCTTAAAGAAAATAATTTACTAAACATATATTCTATTTAATAAATTAATGAGAAGTTACCTAAAGAGATGACTTTATCTTATAAAGAACTTGACACTTTTACTTGGATGTCTCCAGGCAATTAAGATTTACATTTTCTGAAACTAATTCATTTTACCCCTCAAAAATCTCTTTTCTAACACTTATCTTATTCAGTTGCTCATTTCAGGAACTTACAAGTTATACTTGGTTCTTCCCTGTCCCTCAACTTCTACAATCAAGTCTCCAAGTTTTATCAACTTTACATCCAAAATGTATATCAAATCTTTGTATTTTTCTTCACCTTCATTACAAACTACTATCATTTCTCACTCTTTTTGGACCTCAACGATTGTCTGGTTTCCTCACATCTATGTTGGTTCCTAGTCTTTACTCAGCAGACAAGGGATCTTTAAAAAATTCAAATCTGTTCATGTGACTTGTGGGAGAGACAGGGATGCTCACCAAACCCTCCATCTTTTCCCTAACATTTATCAGCCTCCTGGAGTTAGGAAGGCTATGGGACTAGTTCTGGCCAATTGACTGTGGGCAGAAGTGACATGTCGGTTTTAGGCAAAAGAAGAGAGAAACTAGAGTCTAACTCACCAAATGCCTTTACTCTGCTGTGAGGTCGGTGCTGTGAGCACATTCCCCATGGTGAAGTTACAAGTCAGTCAAGTTTCCTTCAGCCTGGATTTTTGAGTGGCTTTGGGGAGAAGGGTCCCTGTCAACCCGCAATAGACATATAGCATGAATGAAAAATAAAGTTTTTTTCCTTAAGCCACTGGGATTTGGGGGTTACTACAGTATAATTCAGCCTATACTGCATTCTCATTGGTTGTAGGATACAGTCCTGAATTACTAATGAAGCTTTGAATGATTCTTAACACACCTGCCACTCTCCATCTTCATCACAGTTTGGTCATATTGGTTTTTCTCTTTTTGTTAAATGTTCTTTCCTCCTTAAACCACTGCGTATCCTGGCAACTTTGAGGGTAACTGAGTGTCATCTTTTGTGTACTGCCAGTCACTGATCGTGCTAATGGATTGGGTTAATTATAGCATGTCAGCACGTATTGGGTGGAATTTCTACTAAAGTGCATTTTTTGTAGCTGATACAGAAGTGGCCTTGTTAGGCCATGAATTGACATAAATAGTCTTTAGGGGTAAATTGGAAACACAGTATTACATTCATTTTTAATGAAAAAAGAAACTAATTTGAGGTAATTTAAAAAGTCAACAACATCAAGAAAAAGTATTTGTTGGAAAGATATTTAGGTATCTCATGGAACCCCAAAATATCTGAATTTATAGCCTGCTGGGATAGGAATTAAAAAATAAATCTCTGTCCCAGGCAACAGTTTTTTCTCTTCAGTCTCTAGTCTCTGATTTGCTCACCATACTGCTTTATTCTTTTCTATCAACTGGAATTATCTGCTTCTTTGTGTGCATGGGGGTAGATGGCTACCCCCAGTTCTCAAGCTGGAATTATCTTGGTTCTGGTCATATGGTAGAAGCTAATTAGCTGTCTCTGAACCTTTATTCCAAATTGCTAAGAAAAATATATTTAGCCTAGTCAAGGTCACTTGTGTGTGCATGGGAGGGGTGGGGTGTGTGTATGGTGAGCAGTTCTTAAAGAAATGGGATCATTGTGAAGTGAGCAGAGACCCTGAAGTTATTTCCATTTATTTGAAATCTGGGAAGCAGTGTCAAGAGCAAATCAAGGAGTTGGTAGGTGAAATTCACCAAGTTTTATCTCAAAAAAATTTTTAAAATCTTAAAACCAGGAAGTTTAAGAATCAAGAGAATTATTGATTAAAGATACGAACAGAGGATGAGAAAAATGACAGATTTTGCTTAATTTATAAAGGCTTGTTTTGATTGGCCAAATGCCTATGAAATTAATGAGTTATAATACACAAAATGGACAGCATTCAGGAAGCATTGGTTAGTTCCACCTCCCCTCTCACACTTCTCCAAGTTGGGTTTTTTTAAAGGAAATGCATAAATGCTGGAAGGGTTTTGGTTATATGAATAGTAAAAATCAAGGAGAGAATTAAAAAACTAAAATGTTTCAGAGTTTCCAAAACAGGAATTCAAGGAATTTCACAGGTGGCAAGAGTGTTGTGGAGATGAAGATGGGCCAGATATCTTAGCCAGAGGACTCCAGAAGGGGTGCATGCTCCCAAGGATAAAATGATGGAGTACAGAAAGAAAATATTTAATTTCTGCTTATACTTATTCTTTATCTAAAAATTAAGAAGGAAATGAAACTTTGCTGATATTTCATATACAGATCAAAGCTGGTAGCCTAACTTGGATTATATGTTAGACTAGAGCTACCATGTGTGGTACATGATAGAAAGGGAATATGCAGTATGGCTAATATCATATACTTTGCAACCATACTCCCTGGGTTGAGTCTCATCTCTTATACAAACTATCTGTGTGACTTACATGAATTACTTAACCTCTCTGTGCCGCTTTTGCCTCACATGTGAAATAGGAATGAAAATAATTTATCTCATAGAATTGTTCTGAAGATAAATGAGCTGATAGATGTAAAGTGTTTGGAAGAGTTGTTGATATACAGAAGCATGATGTGAGTGTTAGGAACAACTATGAATCTGAGAGAAGAATGGGGTTCTAAACCATGGAGGAGCTGACAGTGGTGCCTTCCCTCTTTTGTTCAATTTCAGCCTTATGTAATGTATTACCATTCAGATGAATTTTATCCAATGGAATCATACAGATTGCATCATTTACATTTAGTGAGAGCAGAAAGGCTTCTTGGTATCATTAATATATAGAAATAAGCAACAAACTTTTTTTTTCATGTAAATGTAGAATAAGAACTCTTGATTTTGGTTCTTGGTGACTCTAAGTTCTTTTCTTTCTCAAAATGATAATTTCTAGGCTATTGTTTGTTATTCATATCCTATTTATTTGAGACATTTAAAGGCATTTCACTTAATGCAAGAAAATTGATCAGAAAAGCACTATTAGATTAATTGTATTAGGCATCAGCACTATGGTGGAATCTTTAATTTGGGGGCAAATTAAAGAATAGATATATCTTTGACTATAAAAATAAAAACAGACCCCAAAGGTAGAATGTGTGCACATAATCGTTATAATTATTAGGAGGCCCTGAATGGATTGGATTGTTCAGATTGTTCTGCTTGGTTGGGAACAAGAGGAGATAATTGAGAGAGTCTTCATAGAGGCTGGTAAGATGAGCTCAAGGAACCAATCGTGTAATGAAACTTATGCAGGTCAAACCCTCTGGGTGCCTATGCCATTGGTGGTGTAAGTGGGTAGGTGAGGAAGCATTTTATGTTCTGTAGAAAAGGCAAAAACTCAGCAGAAATGATATTGAGAATGTTTAAAAATGGTGGAAACTGTTTTCACATGGTTTCCTAAGATTAAGGACCAGGAAGACCATCCTGAGTTGTGGTTCCTGTGTGGCCCCCTTCCATTTTCCTTCCCTATGCCCGGAGAGTCAGAATTTGGAGAAGAAAAATAGCCAAACTAAAGGATATGCTCAAATTATGTTATGGTTAATTTTGTGTGTCAACTTGACTGGGCCACAAGGGTACCCAGATATTTGGTCAAACATATTCTGTTTGTATCTGTGAGGGTGTTTTTTTTGATGAGATTAACAATTGAAGTCAGTAGACTGAATAAAGCATGTTGCCCTCCCTAATGTGGGTGGCCCTCATTCAGTCTAAAGGCCTGAATAGAATAAAAAGACTGACCTTCCCAAGAATAACAGGGAACTTTTCCTGCCTGAGTGCTGAGCTGGGACATTGGTCTTTTTTCCTTTCTTAGTCTTTGTACTTGAATTGAAAGATCGGCTCCTCTTGGTCTCAAGTCTACCAGATTTCAGACTGGAACTAACACCATCAGCTCTTTTGAGTTTCCGGCTGACTGCAGATCTTGGGACTTCTTAACCTTTGTAATCATGTGAATCAATTCCTTATAATAAATCTCTTTATGCAATAAAAAGCAAATATAAATTTAAAAAATGTCTCCTGTTGGTTTTGTTTCTCTGGAAAACATTGACTAGTACAAGTTTCAATAGTATTAGGAATGATTTTTCTCATTCTAATACATTCTAATAGTATTAGAATGAAGAAAAATGACCCACATGGTGGCTCAGGCAGTACAGCCTTAAGAAATTGAATTCAATGTGGAGATCTGAAAAAAAAAAAACTAAACAAAAATAGTTCTGAATTAAAGCACTCAAAAATACTACATTTTTGCTAATAGTACATCTTCTTTGGGATTAAAAGCAGTATATGGCTGCTTAAATCATTATGTAGTACAGTATATTGACAAGTAAAGGAAAGAAATGTAAGTCAGGCTTAAAAAGAATTCACATGTTTATAAAAACTGAACAACTGAATCTTAATTAAGACAGTCTACTCTTCAGAATCATCCCCTATATTTCTGATGTATTTTATGGAGTTGAACATTAACAATAATATTATTGAGGATTTTTAGTTTGTCTTTTAACCATTAATTAATATGGATTTCACCATTCACTTAACAATATGACATTGTGATTCGTCAGTGCAGGAAATAAACATTTGTAGCATGGCTTTTTTTTATTCCCTAGGCAGCCATGAAACCAAATAAAGAAGAGACCCAGTGTTTTGAATTACACTTCTTTTTCTGTGTGCAAAATGGTCCGAGTTTAGTGAGAAAATGTTCCCCTAAAACCTTAGAACATGTTTACTTGGATTGAACTTTAAGAAAAATTAGAGTTGGAAAGAGGAGAAAGGTGCATTTTAATAATCTGAGTGAAAAAATGTATATGTATGATAAGTTCTCTAATGCATGTTTTTGATGAATTCTGTTATCTTGGCCTTTGAAATAAAATGGGTAGGTGCCTTGATAAACAGGAAGACAATGGTATTAGTGAAATTGATCAAGTGACACTAAACCTAACTCTGGCTTTACCAGTCTGTACTTGCCTAGGCTTTTCCACCCATTTCAGGTATGCTTATAATAGTTGGAGATTCTGGGATTGATTTCCCTAGGCTTCAATTAGCCAAAAATCAAATACTATTCATATTTCATTCCCAGTTTCACCACAAGTCCAAGCTTTTGCCAAATATCCCAGTACCTGAATCCAGAATATATTCCTTACAGACTTTATTTCTCATAAGGTGTTATTTATGTGACTGTCTTGGGATTGGATAACATGATTTTTGATTTAACCAAAAGGCAAAAGCAATGCACTAGGTGCTACTTGCGAGACAGTGTCTGTATGAGAACAGTAGTCTTTTGAGGTAGAATTAGACCTGCAAGTGTGGGATAGCCTGCCAATTTCTAACAATAAAATCAGACGTCTTGGCAAATGAGTTCTGGGTAGTATGTAGCTTTTACTTACAGATTGGAGGGGTCCAGCTCTTGAATACTAAGGAAAATAAATCCAGGAAGGTGGAGTACGGGGGAGATGTTGCTGTTTCCCCAGATAAGCAATTTTCGGTGCTAATGGGAACGCACAGGTCTGAGAACTGCTTTGGTTTCTTGGTGGTGGCTAAGAGAAGAAGGTTAGATAATATATTGTATGTCAAAGACGGAAGTTTAACAGAGAGTGAACCTTACGGGGAAGGGCTTTCAATTTCATATGTTACAGAATTTCAGCCCTGTCTTGAGACACATAATAATTATATGAAACCAGAAACAATAAAGTCATGGGTAAAATAATTTTCCTAAGCTTGTTTCTCTTTTGCCAAGCTCTTCTCTCCTTTCCTGTTACCCAGAGTCTTTATTATCGTTCATCATCATAACTCCTCCTGTGTCATTTCACCTGAGGCTCTTTCAGACTCTGATGATAAAACTAAAAATTCTATTTTAGCAATAATTTCAGTGGCCAATTTTTGTTCAATGTGTTATCCCTTTTAGGTAATATTTGTAATTTAAATCATAGTTTTCTGCACCTCTAATCCAAAGGAGCAACCCATGATAAGGCAGTTTAGGCTCCTTCTTGCTGTTATTCTAAATATCACCCTTTGACCCCAAAAGGCATATAGATTAAAATATTATTCTATGTCTTAAAACTAATTCAACACATATTTAATAAAACCTACTATTTGTCAGGGGCTGTTCTGGACATATGGAAACAAAGATCATAAAATACAAACTGTATTCTCAGTGAGCCACTGAAGATGTTAGTGAAAGGAGAATGTTAGAGGGGGAGGAGGTCATTCACTGTGAGTGTGAAGCACCTAAGTTAGAGGGAAGAGTTGTGAGATTCCAAGTTATATGCTAATCACTCCTCTGTTTCCCGTTGTACCCCCCATGTCTTGTCTTCCCCATTCTACTGTGAGGTCCTCGCTCAGGAAACAAGTCTATCGGTACTTGCAGTCAGGGAGCCATTCTGACAGTTCAGATTTTGGCTCTACAACCTACCAACTGTGACCTCGAGCACATTTATTTACCCCCTCGAGCCCCAATTTCCTCATTTGTGAAAATGAGGGAAGAATAATCCCTAAATTGCTTATTTGGGGGAGGATTTCTTTTCTTAAGATTTAATTTTATTTATTTTTGGCTGCGTTGGGTCTTTGTTGCTGCGCGCGGGCTTTTCTCTAGTTGTGGCAAGTGGCGGCTACTCTTCGTTGAGGTGCGCGGGCTTCTCCTTGCGGTGGCTTCTCTCGTTGCGGAGCACAGGCTCTAGGCACACGGGCTTCAGTAATTGTGGCACGTGAGCTCAGTAGTTGTGGCTCGTGGGCTGTAGAGTGCAGGCTCAGTAGTTGTGGTGCACAGGCTTAGTTGCTCCACGGCATGTGGGATCTTCCCAGACCAGGGCTCAAACCCATGTCCCCTGCATTGGCAGGCGGATTCTTAACCACTGCGCCACCAGGGAAGTCCCTTGGTGGGGAGGATTTAATTGGATAATTCATGCAAAGCACATAGTACAGTTCCCAGCACATAGTAAGCCTTCAAAAAATGTTGGCAAATATAAATAAAAATGGATGTACCATGTGGCCCAATCTTTATATGGAATTAAAGGGAACAGAAATCCAATTCCAGAAGCCTTGATGAATAATGTAGAGCTTTGGTGTCATTTTCTTAAAGAAGATGGCCCAGAGATTTTATAGAGTCTAACACATAAGAAGCTTCCGAGAAACACTCTAGAGTAATTTCTAGTTATTTGTTCCACTGTCTCCACAAATTCCATGGCATTCATGACACCTGCTAAAACCTCAGTTACTTTCTTGGGTAAATTTGTCTTCCCATTAATTCCCCCCTCCCCTCTTCCCTGAATAGCCAACTCCCTGTTGAAGTTCATGCTCACACTTCCCATGTACTTCCCCACCCCTGAAGTATGACTGGCCCCACTCTGTGCAGCCCCTGAGAAGCCTAGGTTTTCTCTCATTTGGATTTATTTTCTCATAAGCATTAGTTATCCTGAAATTGTGATGAATCAAAAGCTATATCTTGTTGCATAGTACTAATAACATTATCAGTAAATGAATAACCAACTCATGACTGCTGTTGTAGCATGAAAAGAGCCACAGACAATATGGAAATGGATGGGATGTGGCTGTGTACCAAGTAGAAAACAACACTTTTTTTAAAAACAAAACCAGGTGGATTATAATTTGCTGATACCAGATGTAGAGGTTTGTCAACCATTGTAAGGACTTTGGCTTTTACTCTGAGGACAAATGATGCTGTTAGAGGGTTCAGGGCAGAAGGTTGGCATAGTCTTACCTTTGAAAAGGATCACTCTGGATCGTTCTAGTATAGATTTTTTTATAAAAAAGCAAATGCCATGCATTTAATTTGTATATTTACTTACGTTATTTACAGGGATGACGAATTGGGTTACAACTAAGTTTAATAAAGTATGACCTTTACTTTTTTCCCATAGTGAGTATATTTATAAGTCCCACTAATGTATATAATTCTGTCAGCTTTATCCAAGGCTGCCTTACATTATGAAAATTGAATGTTCCTTCAACTTTATCCTCATACCCTTTGATTTGTGATCACCAGTGAGGATTTTCATTTTCTAGAACTCCTCGTCAGCACAATGTTTCTTCAAACTGCGGTTCGGTGTGACTTCTATATTTTCTTCCTTCTTGAGTTTTCTTCCTTGCTTCGATGTGTTGTCAGCGCTCTGGATGAACACTGCCTGGTAGTGTATTCTGCCAGCTCAGGGTTTGGAGGCTTAAGTGGGGGAGGAGCATATAGGGAGGAAGTTGGTGTAATAACTGTAAATGGAAAGTAACCTTTAAAAACTGTATAAGAATTTAAAATTAAAAGATATCCTTCTAATGTTAAAAACAAGAAAAGGATCACCCTGGTCTGTGTTGAGAATTAACTACAGGGAAACAAATATAGAAGGAGGAGAAAAGGTAGAGGGATTATTGCAACAGAGAATGATGGCATGAAAATGAGAAGTTATGGCATTCTGGAGATATTTTGAAGATAAATATTACAGGGTTTGCTGATGGATTGCATGTGGGTTAGGAGTAGTAAAAGTTAGTGGGATGGCTGGTTAGAAAGCAGTTCAGTAGTCCAGACAAGGGGTGATGCTGGTGGGAACTAAGGCAGTGGCTTATTGATTTTATGTAAAAAGCTGGCTTTGTGTAGTAGTGAAGGGGTGTGGCTGGGGCAGGGAGTTATTCCCTAATACTCTTTTCATGTGGGAAAACTATTGCTCTGCCTCATTTCATGTCAGTGTGTTTCTTCTGGGCTGCAACTTAAGAGAAAATGTGAGGGGTTGCTGATAACATCTCTCCCAGCTCTGTGCCTGAGTGGCGAGAATCCTCTTAGCCTCTAGGGGGAGATGCTTGCATGCCTAATGCAATGGCAGTAGGCTAATGTTGACTTGGCTTCTTGTCTTTATTTCACAATTTAGTATGTGAGAATCTGAACCTTAGTTATAGTCGTAAGAAGTTATATTATCAAGTTTATAATCATCTGATTATATAATGTACCTTCATTTTTATGTTTATTATTTTATATAACACCTTTATTTTTATAGTTTTATTTTGTCATACACTGTAATAGAAAAAAAAATCACTGCCAATTGAAACACCATGCTTCTTCTCACCTCAGTTGTGAGACACATCCTGAGTTTAGAGCTGTCAGCATGTTAAAAATATGTGTCTTAAAAATCAGTGAAATACAGCAAAATAGCAATGTAAGCTGAAAACCAAATGAGTTATTCTTTTGCACTTTTGAGCTTTTTTCCTGGGTGCCCGTAGTGCATCAGAATGCTCTTTGGAAACTCCAGTATTACCATACCTGAATTTTAAAAATAACTAGTGTAACTTATAAAGCCTATTTAAATTATATTTTAGTGAATATCTTTAAAAAATATTACGCATTTTAGCTAACTTAACTGCCATATCTTAAAAAGAACATATGAATAATATTCTACCTTTTATAAATGATGTGAAGTCATGATTATAAATGCCATTTGTGTCCAAGATACCACTCTCTTTGTTTTACTCCTACTCCAGTGGCTCCTCTTGTCTCCTTTGTTGGTTCCCTCTTGTTTTCCCTAATCCCTAACTTTTCAGGTGCCCTGGGCTCAATCCTTGCATATCCAGTCTTCTCTTTCCATACGTGGTCCTCAGGTGAGCTCCCTAACTTCCTGGTTTTAAATACTTTAATTATCACCATCATAACCTCCCTCTGGACTTCTTGCTTATATCCAATTATACACTTGTCTCTTTCACTTGGATGCCTATAGAGCATCTCAAACCTGACATCTCCAAATGAACCCCTCATTTTCCTTCTAAAAGTTCTTCCTCCTGCAGTCATTTTATTTCAGCAAGTGACATTTCCATTTTTCCATTTGCTTAGGCCAAAAAATTTGGTGTCATCTTTTACTTCTCTCTTTCTCTCATCCCACATATCCAAGCCCTCAGTAAGCTCTTTTCACTCTACCTTCAGAATATATTCAGAAACCCACCATGTCTCTCCACCTCTACCGTGACTACCATTGCCTCTCACTCCAAGTTCAACAGCCTCTCCCTGCTTCTACCCTTGCCTACCTAGCACCCATTCTCTACCTAGTGGTTATTGGTGATTGAGCCTTTAAAAATGTGATCAGACTATGTCACTTCTCTGGTCAAAACCCTCCAATGGCTTTGCAACTCCTTCAGAGTAAGATCCAAAGCCCTTACCTTGATCTATAAGGTCCCCCACGGCCTTGGCCTCTACCTCCTCTCTGACTTCATCTTCTCTTTCTCTTCTACTGACTCACTGTTTTATCACTGGTTTCCTCTGTGTGCTCCTAATACAGAGTTTCTCAGTCTCGAGGCTACTGGCGTATGTTTTGTTATGGGGGGGTTGTCCTGTACATTGTAAGATGTTTGGTAGCATCCCTGGCCTCTACTCAGTAGATGACAGTATCTTTCCTGCCTTGTGACAATAAAGAATATCCCCAGACCTTGCCAAATGTCCTCTGGGCATGGGGGAGCAAAACAGACCCTGGTCAAAAACCACTGCTGTAATGTATCAAGCATGCTTCTTCCTCAGGAACTTTTCTTCTTTTGTTCTCTCTGCCTTTTCCCAGATACCACATAGCTTGCTCCCTCACTTGGTCAGGTCTGTTTCAAATACCATCTTAAGATAAACTAGCTGTCCCAGTCTTATACCCTCTCAACCTTACACGGTTTTATTTTTCTCTGTTCCATTTACTGTTGGCTGGTTTTAGTCACTTACTATATCCAGGTGTTTCCTTCAATGTGGAGGGAGCACAGTTAGGGTAAAACTCTTGGTCTCTTTTTTCACTCCACCCCCGGAAAGTGGATTGACTTATCTGATTGGCATATTTGGTAAGAAAAAAACTGGGTGTTTTTGGCTCAGTCAGTGCTCATTGTATTTTTTTTTTTTTTTTTCCTCCTGGAGGTATGTTTCCCTCCAAGGGCAAGTGAGGGGATCTGTTCCATTTCATGCTATCTGTGACTGCATGGGTAAGTTTTCCTCAATCTGAGGTACAATGACGTTTTGGCCTTTTTAGCCAGACTCTCCTATTTAGTCTTTATCAGTAACAAAGGTGCTATTTTGTGCTCTTTATGTTATGTCATCTTATATCTCAGTTTGTTCAGAACTTAGGGAAAAGGAGTGATATTTACCAGACACCTTGAGACCCTAATGACTGATGCACTGAGAAATGAAGAAAGGACTGGATGTTGGG
Source organism: Stenella coeruleoalba (assembly GCF_951394435.1). Classification (NCBI taxonomy): domain Eukaryota; kingdom Metazoa; phylum Chordata; class Mammalia; order Artiodactyla; family Delphinidae; genus Stenella; species Stenella coeruleoalba. The sequence goes on along the minus strand of NC_137149.1, from coordinate 101,299,875 downwards.
GAAGTATAATAATTTGTGAACAATTGAGGATTCTGGTATGGTGAAAGCATGCAGCTTTTTGGTTTGGGATTTTATTGTGAGGGTAGGGGGTACTGACTTTAGCTATTTGTAGAGGGTTATACTTGGGCAGTTTTTAATTACTGTGGCCTGGACAAGAGGCTTTAGGCCTTAGGCCATGCAGTAGTTTACCCTTGGTGATGACTACATTGTGGACAGATGTCTCCATAGTCCACTTTATTTCTACAGGGTCAAGACTGTGGATTCTGGGCCTCAGAGAACCAGGGCTACTTGGGCCTTAGCAAGGGCACGGGAGTCTCTTGGGCCTTGGCAAATGCTGACTTGTGTGGGCAGCCCTCACAAAAGCAGGAACACACAGGTGCAGGGTGAGCAGGCCTTGGCAAGTGTAAGGACCTTCAGATTGGTGGATGCAGCTTTGCCTGGGATATTGCTGAGGCAAAGATTTGACAGTAGGCTGAAGGGACTTTCCATATACAGCCCTTTGACACTAGGGGAAGGCAAGATATTCATTACCATTCAACATCAAGGCAACTAAGTCTTATGTATACTACAGAGCATTACTGGGATCTTGTTTTAATTGTTAGTGCCAGGCCTGGTAGGCAGAAGCAAATTCATGGCCCCATACTCCATTCAGAATTCCTGAGGAAGGGACTGTGGAGAGTTCAATTTGGATTTATGTGCTCTTTCCGTAGGCTCAAGAGTTCCTTCTCACCACATGGTCTCAAGTTGGTTCTTGACCTGGTTAGTTTTGTAAGAGGGAGAAATTGACAGGAGGCAGGGTTTTTAGGTCTAAAACCTAAAAACAGGGCGAGAGAGAGGCATGGACATATATACACTACCAAACGTAAGGTAGATAGCTAGTGGGAAGCAGCTGCATAGCACAGGGAGATCAGCTCAGTGCTTTGTGACCGCCTGGAGGGGTGGGATAAGGGAGGGTGTGAGGGAGGGAGACGCAAGAGGGAAGAGATATGGGAACATATGTATATGTATTACTGATTCACTTTGTTATAAAGCAGAAACTAACACACCATTGTAAAGCAATTATACCCCAATAAAGATGTTAAAAAAAATAAAATATATATCAATCATAAAAAAAAAAGGAAACAGAAATCGGATGAGCACACTGGAAATGTAAGGATCCTTGACAAAGAACTGGTGATTGGTGCTCTCACCAGTGTAAAATTTCAGTTTTGTGAGAAGACAGCAACTTAACAATGCAACATACTGAAAAGAGAGACAGAATACAGGAGGGAAGTGGATTGATTCTTCCCTCCTCCGCATGTTAAATGTTTAATGCCAAAATTAACTTCTTACTGGAGTAATTCTCTCAATCTAAGGTAAGTCCCCAGGTCTTGGGCTTCAGGCATCAGGTTAAGCTGACTGACATTCTGGCAAAACTATCTATCCTCATTTTTTAAAAAAGACAACATTGAGTCTCTGCAACACTTAAATATTTGGTTTAAGAAACATAGTTTTTCCTGAGGTAATAGTATTGGAGGGATATGTTTATTTTCTAACTTAGTGGGTACTGGCTGGTGCTGTGACATACTTATGTGTCCAATTAACTTTTTGGACTCTATAATAAGGGAAGTGCATCAAAGTCTTGGCATTGCACTTATGTAGCCCCTAGGCAACCACTCCCTTCTTGTAAGAGACAGTGCACACTGCCGCTGATTAAAAGACCCCCAACTTCACCCTGGCAACATGAACCCTTTTGGAGCAGAGTAAGAGACTTTGGTGGAAAAATTTTGGATCTGAATTTTATTGAACTTTTAACATACGTAGGCAAGCGTATTTGGTTCCATTGAATTTTAATCCTTTTGGACATAAAATTGCAGAGATTTAATCTTTGAACTTCTAATTTTTCTCTGAAATTACCAAATAGAAGAGAGTTTATATCTAATTGTGGATCATCTTTTTTTTTTTAATGTCTTTATTGGAGTATAATTGCTTTACAGTGTTGTGTTAATTTCTGCTGTATAACAAAGTGAATCAGCTATATGTATACATATATCCCCATTTCCCCTCCCTCTTGAGCCTCCCTCCCACCCTCCCTATCCCACCTCTTTAAGTGGTCACAAAGCACTGAGCTGATTAATTGTGGATCATCTTTATGTAGGCCTGTTATTATAGAGTGTCTTAAATTGTTTACTTTTTTTTTTTTTTTTTGGCCTCGCCGAGTGGCATGTGGGATGTGGGATCTTACTTCCTTGACTAGGGATTGAACCCACGCCCCTTGCAGTAGAAGTGCAGAGTCTTAACCACTGGATGGCCAGGGAAGTCCTTTAAATTATTTACTTTTACTGAAGAGTCTCTGATGTGCTCTTTTGGACAACGTGGCTTATCACAATTGGGCAGGAGAAATAGGTTGCCAACCTTGGCACAGTGACCTTGGAGTTGCTTTAAATATTTTAGGGTTTTCTGGCAGCAAAGTCTAAACCTCCCAAGAATATACTCCCCAAAGAAGTGACTGGTATTGGAGGAGTTGCCTCAAGAAGACAACAGCAGGATTATTCTAATCAATTGCTTTCTTCTACTCTGTGAGGGATAGCAAAACCCATAGTTAATCATAGACTTAATGGTTAAGCCCAGTGGATTAAAAGATCAAAAAGCTGGTAAATGTTTGAAGAAGCGGGTAGAAGTGCTTCTTAAATGCTGATGTCTCCTTCCAGGTCGAAGGAGTTAAGTAAGTGTAATACTAATGGTATCTCTTCAATCCTTTGCTCAGAGCACATCTAAGGAGGAGAAACTAACTTATTTAAACATTTGGGAAGAATAAATTGTGCACACTTGGTGTTCAGCTCCTTCATTTCTCTCCTGAGCAGTCAGTGACATCCTGGTTCTACATGCCATAAGTCTTAGCCCAGGCTGTTCCCATAAGAGAATGTCCTATCTTTTCTAGGCTTGCCTATGACTGGGTGGGAAAACTTGTCCAATTTGGGGGTTCAGAATTACTGGCTAACTTACTTGTTAGGCACATCCCCCAACTTAGCCTTTGTCAGTAGTAAAGTTGATATTTGATCTATTGTCAGTCTTTCACTTTTGTCTTATTTTTCAGTTTGCTTGGAACCAGAGCAGAGAGATGTTATTGTTGAACTCCCTTGTAAATACCTACTTACCACTCTCTGATATATTCTTTCTTTCTTTCTTTAATGTCCCTCTACCCTGGAATACAAGTTCCAGGGTAGGAACGTGTTTAAGTATCTGCCATATCCACAGTGCCCAGGGTTAACACGAGGTACGTGCTCAATAAATATTTATTGATGAGGACATTGATTATTATGCCATAATGAACTAGGGTGATGACCTCAGGGATGATCGAGGTTTTTCTGAATTAAATTTCTCCATGTATTTTGTGGATTATTGATTTCCTGTCTCTGCTCTTTCTTAGGAGTGCTATAAAGATACATTCTTTTGCTTGCTCTCTACCATCTTCTTACTTTCTAAACTTCTATGTAGTTAGGGCAAATAATTTTAAAATAATAGCCTAAGAGTCTTTCTTTAGTAAAGTACATGGACCTTGTATATGAATTGAGGCTGTTCTGTAGTATTTCTCTTTCTGGTGTTTAGCTGTTTCAATAACTTCAATTTGCTGGATACATGATATCTGGATAAGTGAGTAGTTACATTTTATTATTATGAAATTGAGAATAGTGCATATACGTTTTGAAGCTGACAAGAAGGAGATTCTGTTTTGCTTCCATCAAGGCCAACAAGCAGTCATATTATCACATTTACATATTTGGCTTCAGTTCGTGTTGAGTTTTGTCTTTCAAATGTCCTCTTAAAACCCTCTTTATTCATAGGACTCATTTCTTCCTTTGTTTTCTGGATTTAGGCATGTATAAATTTGGGCACTCTCATGTTTATTCTCAGGCACTTTCATCTCTTTAGTTTCCTTTATTCCTATGTGGCCAGCCCTTAGTAATGTTAGGGTTTTGAATTAGGAATGATTATGAGGCAAACCACAGGCTTAAACTTAATTTTGTGTATGTGTGTGTATGGGTTTCAGTTCAAGTTCGGTTAAGTAAAAAGGTTTGCATTGCCTTTTTATTGTTGTTATTGTCCCTCATGTATTAAAATTCCATTTGGAACCTCAGGAAAGGGGTGGCTTTATTAGAATTCCGGTACTCCTGCATTTCAATGGTCATAATACCAACTTAATATCATTAAAACTTCACAGCAAACTCAATTAGAACTGTTTCTGTTAAAAGCAACAGAAACCAATTTGAGGTAGGCAGCCATTGAGATAGATGGTCCCGCTGACCCCCATCTCCTGGCACTTACACCCTTCTCTGGTCTCTTCCTCTTAAGAGCAGGCTAGACCGAGTGACTTGCTCGTAATGAGTAGAATGACAAAAGTAATGGGAATCACTTCTGAGATTAGGTTATAAAAGACTGTGACTTCCATCTGACACTTTCCTACTCTCGCCTGCTCACTCTGATGAAGCCAGTTGCCATGCTAAGAGCTGTTCTGTGGAGAGGCTCACATAACAAGGAACTGAAGCAGCCTCTGGCTGACAGCCAATGAGGAACAGAGGCCTTCAGTCCAAGAGCCTGCAAGAAACTAAATCTTGCCAATAACCACTAATTGCGCATGGAAGTGGATTCTACCCCAGTTGAATTTTGAAATGACATTAGCACTGCTGATACCTTCATTGCAGCTTCTTGACATACCCCTACCTGGAGGACCTAAATAAGCCATTCTTGGACTCCTGAACCATAGAAACTATGAGCTAAGAAATGTGTGCTGTCTTAAGCTACTAAGTTTTGAGGAAATCTATCACTCAGCAATAGATAACATACACATTCTAAATCTATCATGAAAGATTATATTTAATAATTTAGTAACTTACATCTTCAATTGTAGTTAAAAGCAAAGAAAAGGAAATCATCTGACTTGTAAAAGCATTTGTTACTCAATCATTAGAATAACTTACTTTCTCAGTTTCTGGGAATCATATCCAAAATGGCTTTACCAAGACTTAACAGATAATTACAGGTAATATGTGCTTCTTTTAAACTTAGATGCTCCTTGTTTAATTCAGTATACTAAAAAAGTGGGAAATTTGGAATGGTGATTTTTTAATCTTTGCCAACCTAACATTTTTGATATATTTTAATCTTTTAATATTGCCTTAAATATATTTTTCTCAAAAATTTTGAAGTTGCAAATTTAGCTCATTCAACTTATAGAACATATTGGCCAAAAACCTAATTTCCAAAGTTATCTTTGTGTTCAAATTAATTAAGCAAATAGGATTTACGTTCTGTTGGAAAAAGCCTGACTTTATTTTAAAATTTTAAACATGATAACACACATTTTAAGAATATTATATAAACCACTGAGAAATAAATTGTGGTACACATCTTGTAATATTCAATTGAAGAACCAACTAGAGAGTGTTGGGTTTATTTTTGCCTTCAACAGCAGACAGCCTCTGATGGAAGAAGGAGAAGAAAGTGTGTGTTTGCCAGGTGTTTACCTGGGAAAATGAGTCTTGGGAAGAATTTCTCAGTCGGGTAATAGAGAATATTAAGCTTCCTTCCTTATCACCAGTGTCACAATATATGACTTTCATAGTGAAGCTCAAGTCTCATTTCTGTCTTTGGGGAAAATAAAGTTGTTGTGTGAAAAATAATGTTACTAATCTTATTAATAAAATAATTTATTAGCGCTATTCTATGGAGAAAAATATCCTCCATAGAATAGAAAGACGTTCTCCAAAGAACACATATAATAACATTTTTTTCACCTTAGGTTGGGATTAGGTGGGATGCTCAAGGTGAAGATGCGTCATGTAAGTCTTAACACTTTGTAGGTACCAGTTTTGTTTTGTTTTTAATGTGTTGATTTAAAGGCCATTAGTCTGTGTTCTGCAGGTGAAGGTGATGACAGCAAGTGGTTAGGATATCTAGAGATCAAGGGTTTTGAGCACAGCTTTGAAGTTGCTGAGGATATTTCAACTTTCATTATATATATGTTTATGTTTATGTTTATATATAAACATAAAAATATATGTATAAATATATATAAACATTCTCTATCTATCTATCCATCTATCTATCTATCGGTCTATATGATGTCAGGAGCCTAGAATTTCCTTTTCTAGAAAGAACAAAATATCAGCCCTTAAGGCAACGTGGGGGACTTCCCTGGTGGTCCAGTGGTGAAGAATCTGCCTCATAATGCAGGGGACGCAGGTTCCATCTCTGGTCAGTGAACTAAGATCCCACGTGGCATGAGGCAAATAAGCCTGCGTGCCACAACTACTGAGCTTGTGCACCTCAACTAGAGAGCTTGCGTGCTAAAACTACAAAGCCCGTGTGCCCTGGAGCCTGCGTGCCACAACAAGAGAGAGAAAACCCACATGCCACAACTAGAGAGAAGCCTGCGCGCTGCAACAAAAAGATCCTGCATGCTTCAACGAAGATCCTGCGTGCCGCAACTAAGACCCGATGCAGCCAAAAATAAGTAAAATAAATAAATAAAAATAAATAAATCTTAAAAAAAAAGACAACATGGAAGGGAAAGCTGGCTGACTGCTATAAGGGACTGCTTAACTTTGGAATGGGCTACTAAGCGAGACTGTGAAATCCCATCCTCTGGCTGCCTACAGAAGTAGTGTTTTCTCATCTGTCTGGTGTGTTAAGACAAAGATGGGATATGGTTGCAGGAGAATGGAGATGACCTCTCAAGGTCCATCCAGTCCTAAAAGTGACTAATTTTTGCAAAGGAATGCATAGTGTCGGGTAATAGGGAAATAAAACCGTCTATCTAGAAGGCATGTTACGAATTAGAATTTGTAATTCTTGGGAATTTTCTCAAGAACTGATCAGTAACATATTTTTTTGTAATCTTAATTTTAAAATGATGGTGCCTAATGAGAACCTACTGTATAACAGGGAACTCTACTCAATGCTCTGTGGTGACCTAAATTAGAAGGAAATCCAAAAAAAGAGGGGATATATGTATATGCATAGATGATTCACTTTGCTGTACAGTATAAACTAACACAATATTGTAAAGCAACTATACTCCAATAAAAATAAAATAAAATGATGGTGCCTACTTTTACACGTTGCACATTCTGTATTTGTATATGATTTGTGTAATGCATGCTTTTGTAAGTAGTATATACACAGATCCCTTTTCTCTACTAGCTTGTGTGCTCTTCTAGGCAGGTACCACCATATCTTCTTGATCTTCATATGCCTAGAACCTGGCACAGTGCTGAAACTTAGCAGGGGCTAAATGAACTTTTGATGGACCAAACTACCCTGATTCTGCCCCTGTAACACACTGTACCTTTCCTTGTAGCATTTATTTCACTCATGTTGGGGCATTGTCATTTCTATTTACTTTACCTTCAACATTAAGTTTTGCTCTTTTGCTTTTCTTTGTTTTAGAGAAACAGTGTATTTTAGTGGCAAAGTCGCATACTCTGCCAGACTAAAAATCTGTTCAGGTAACCTGCTGTGTAACCATATGCAAATGCCTTAATCTCCCTATGCCTCAGTGTCTTCGTCTGTAAAACGAGTGTATTGACAATATCCATTTCATAGGGTTTCTTTTTCTTCTTCCAGTTTTATTGTGATATAATTTACATAGAGCACTGTATAAGATTATGGTGTACATTATAATAATTTGACTTACATATGTCATGAAATGATTCCTACAATAAGTTCAGTAAGCATCAATCATATCATATAGATATAACACTAAAGAAATCGAAAAAATTTGTTTTCCTAGTAATGAGAACTCTTAGGATTTACTCTCTTAACAATTTTTGTATATAACATAGAGCAGTGTTAATTATAGTTATCATGTTGTACATTACATCCATAGTACTTACTTACCTTGTAACTGGAAGTTTGTATCTTTTGACTGCCTTCATCCAGTGCCCCCTCCCCTTAATCCTCACCTCTGGTAACCACCAACCTGATCTCTTTTTTCTGTGAGTTTTTGCTTGCTTGTTTGTTTTTGTAGTATAACTGACCTATAACACTGTTAGTTCCTGGTATACAATGTAGTGATTCAATATTTCTATACGTTTCAAAATGATCCTCATGATAAGTCTAGTTGTCATCTGTCACACTACAAGGATATTACATTATTATTGACTATATTCCCACATGGTACACTTCACACCTGTGACTCATTTATTCTGTAACTGAATCATAGGATTTTGTGGAGGACTAAATGCGATGCAGTATGTAATGTGTTTAGCACAATACCTGCAGATGGTATCAACAAATGATACCTAATTTTACCTTACTGTGTAGACTCATAAGCATCTAATTCTCTGTGGGTGAGAGACATGCAATCCAGGTTGAGTTGAAGTAAGTCAGGATTTGGGGGAGAAATGGTCAAAGGCTGTAGTGGGTGGAGATTGTAAGAGATGATTAGTAAGTTAACGTTTGACTTAGTCAATATATTTTAATTAAATATATTTTAATTATTATCATCATAGTTATTATTTTTTTAAAAGATGCTCTTACCTAAATCCTCATCAATCCTCTCTACATTCTACAAGTTATGTGCAACCTTACTTTAATGCCATGTGTTTCCATGTGAGTTTTATGAAGTTAGTACCATATGCTTTCATAGGGAACCCATTCTCAAAGGCTGTCATGGGATGCAAGGATTTCATTTCAGAGAAGCATAATTGCTGTAACATGTGGGATACATTTATGATGCTATATAAATAAAAAGTGCTAGTGTATATGTTCTCATGGCTGCACTCTGGGAACAGCTTTAAAACAGTTTTTGTTTCTAAGTTAGAAATAGTTCACGTAGAAGAACTGCTACTATTCATTCATTAATCTTCAAAAGTTAAACAGTGACAGCTCTATATGTCTCATTGCATTTTATTGTCCCAATAAGCATTAAAAACAAAAACTAGGATGGTAGGTGAGATGATTTATACCATGGGAATGTTATCAATAATGAGCTACTCAGAGTGGCCTATTTGCTCTCAGATCTGTTTCCTAACTCCCCTCCACCCACTCTGTTTTTTTAAAAAATAAATTTATTTATTTTTGGTGGTGTTGGGTCTTTGTTGCTGTGTGCAGGCTTCTCACTGCAGTGGCTTCTCTTGTTGTGGAGCACATGCTCTAGGCGTGCAGGCTTCAGTAGTTGTGGCACACTGGCTCAGTAGTTGTGGCTCACGGGCTGTAGAGCACAGGCTCAGTAGTTGTGGCACACGGGCTTAGTTGCTCCGTGGCATGTGGGATCCTTCCAGACCAGTGATCGAACCCATGTCCCCTGCATTGGCAGGTGGATTCTCAACCACTGTGCCACCAGGGAAGCCCTTTTGTATCCTCTTAAAAATGCTTTCTGGCTAGGTTTGGCTAATGAAAGATCTTGGTGGGAGATCAGGGGACAAGACGCCCTTCATTTGCTTGGGTTGGGAAGAGTCCTCTTTGGCACTGGCTGTGTGTCTCATCAGGGTTATAGCTTTTGCGGGACTGGCCCTCTATCATTGTTCCTACTAACCCTGATAGTCCAGCTCTTGCTGCACAGCTTGGTTTTTGGGATTGGCCCCCTCGTCTCCTCCTCTTGTTCTGAATCTTTTTTTTCTTTTTTTTCTGCGGTGCGCGGGCCTCTCACCGTTGTGGCCTCTTCCGTTGCAGAGCACAGGCTCCGGACGCGCAGGCTCAGCGGCCATGGCTCATGGGCCCAGCCGCTCCGCGGCATGTGGGATCTTCCCGGACCGGGGCACGAACCCGTGTCCCCTGCATCGGCAGGCGGATTCTCAACCACTGGGCCACCAGGAAAGCCCTCCTCCTCATTTAGTCAGTTCAGACCTAAATGTGGTTAAAGATTTTGTTACTAATTTCTGGGTTGCCTCAAGGACCCACCTTCAGTTTCTCAGCTCTTCCAGACACCTTTCAAGTCTTTCTGTTGCATTATCTGACATGGACCTTGGTGCTTACAGTAGGCTATTTAGGGATTTTAGCAATTTGGATAGATAAACAGAGACCTTTGAGTTTTTATCTATATGTAGCAGATCTATTAACATACATAGTAGATGTCATAGTCCATTTGAGCTACTCTAACAAAATACCACAGCTTGGGTGTTTTATAAACAGCAGAAATTTATTTCTCACAGTTTTGGAATCTGGAAAGTCTGAGATCAGGATGCCTGCATAGTCATGTTCTGGTCAGGGCATTTTTCTTGTTTCTAGGTAACAGCTTCTCACTGTGTCCTCATGTGGTGGAAGGGGCTAGGGAGCTCTGTGGCGTCTCTTTTATATGAATACTAATCCCATTCATGAGGGTTCCACCTTCATGACCCCAGCACTTCCCAAAGGTCCCACATCCTAATACCATTGGGCATTAGGATTTCAACATATGAATTTTGGGGGTACACAAACATTTATACCATAGCGGTAGGCAATGCAGAGGTTTCTGGAATCTTGTTCGTTTGATTGCAGGGAGTAAAACTTTGTTTCTTAATCCCTTCTAAGGACTTGAATGCTTTAGACAAAGATTTATTAGTCTGTAGCTCTTCTCTTATCAAAATTCCTGTATTATTTCTCTGTAGCTGAAATTTGCATGACCATTTTTTTTTTTAGTTGATAAGCAGAAAGACAGAGGAAGGAGAACGTGGAGGCTCTGTACATCCCTCTTGCCAGCTCAGAAAGTTTACCTCAACCTCAGGTGCTTCTGTGTTGATATTTAACTTTCATGGAACAAAGAGTAGCTCTTTTCATAAAAGGATAGGAAGTGTTGATGGATTGGTTGGTGCTGGTGGGTATAATACATTCTAGAGAGGAGGCTCATCATAGGTATGAAAGACCTTTCTCCTCCTGCTCTGATCTTCTCTTTCAGGGCGGAATATTAAAAGTGTTGATTTATACCAGGGGAATGTTATCAGTAATGAACTGCTCATAGTATTCTGGATATATGTACTAGTCTTAAGCAAAGAAAGTGCCAGAAGCAGTGTTCAAGAATGCTAGGTTATTACTTGGTCAAATAATTCCCTTATTTACTATTACTTGGTTAATGTAATACCAGGGATTGAATTGAGAGCATTTGCTGCTTTCAGGCTCGCAAGAGGGAGGAGATATGGGGATATATGCATATGTATAGATGATTCACTTTGTTATAAAGCAGAAACTAACACACCATTGTAAAGCAATTATACTCCAATAAAGATGTTAAAAAAATTAAAAAAAAAGTTTTTTATTAAAAATTTTTTGTTGTTGAAATTTATTTTTTTCCTTCCAGTTTTATTGAGATATAATTGATCTTCAGCACTGTTTAAGGTGTACAGAATAATAATTTGACTTACATACATCATGAAATGATTACCGCAATAAGTTTAGTGAACATCCATTATCTCATATAAATACAAAATAAAAGAAAAAGAAAAAATATTTTTTCCTTGTGATGAGAACTCAGGATTACTCTCTTAATAACTTTCATATGTCACATACAGCAGTGTTAATTATGTTAATCATCTTGTGCCTTACATCCGTAGTACTTATTTGTCTTATAACTGGGAGTTTGTACCTTTTGACCACCTTCATACAATCCACTCCCTGCCTGCCCTCCCTGCCCTGCACCCACCTCTGGTAATCACAAATCTATGTCTTTTTCTAGGAGTTTGTTTGTTTCTTTTTGAAGTATAAGACTATGTTAGTTCCTGGTGCACAATGTAGTGATTCGATATTTCTGTGCATTTCAAAATGATCACCATAAGTCTAGTTACCATCTGTCCCCATATAAAGATAGTACATTCTTACTGACTATGTTCCCCATGCTGTACATTTCATCTCTGTGACTCGTTTGTTTTGTAACTGGAAGTTTGTACCTCTTAATCTCCCTCACCTATTTCACTTATCCCCCACCCCCTTTGGCAACTACCTGTTGTTCTCTGTGTCTATGGCTGTTTCTGTTTTGTTATGTTGGTTCATTCCAGGCTCTACTTTTGATTGCTTCTAATTCCTTTAGGCTCCTTTGGAAAAACACAATGTCAGATAACTAGGCAATGGTGATTTCAACCAGAAGAGAATTAATTTCTTTCATTTAATAGTATCATTCTTGTTAGAATAGGATGCTATTTGGAGGTAAATGGCGAGAGACACAGCATTTCTTAATTCCCTAGATGCCTAAGATTCATAGCTCAGCACATAATTTCTTGTGGTAAAGAGAAACTCACAACAACTACTACAACAACCAAATTCTATGTTTCAATGAGAGACTATTCCTGCCAACAACTTCATGACCCTCACATAACTTAAATTTATGGTTAGAGACAATTTTTTTAAAGGAAAAAATAAATTGGCACTAAATTCTGTCATTGGTCCCATGTTTTTTGGACATATTCTGTAAACATTCTTATAAAGATTATTTGGAAAAGGTCATCACAACTTGATATATGTATATATTTTTTACTAGTTTCATTGCCAAAATAAATTAGTTCAGGGTCAATAATTATCTTTCAAATCTCTTTTTTTTTTTTAAAAAACATTTGAGAATCTTATCTGAGGAAGTCATCCAGAAGACTAGTGATGTTTGTACTAAATTAAAGGCTTAGAAGCTAAAGTTCAGCTCAATAAACATTTGCTTATTATCTACTTTGTGCTATGAGTAAGGATATGAATAAGGCAAGTCCTTAGGACAGTAGGTTCTCAAATTTTATCGGAATCATCTGAAGAGCTTGCTTAACCTCCCCCACCCGCAAATTTTCTGATTCAGCAGCTCTGAGGTGGGAACCCAAAATTTAAACAGTTCTCAAGTGATGCTGATATGTTGGTCTATGGATCACAAAAAGAACATAAAAATGTATGATTAAAGTGTGATTTATGTGCTAAAGAATTCGGAAGGATACACAAAGTGGGATTAATTAGAGAATAATTAAACCCATTGTAGGATGGAGGTAGTGATCAGGAAAAGCTTCAGCAAAGGATGACACTTGAGCAGGATTTGGTAACATGAATGAGAATTCAAAGAGAAACAATAGGCACTAGAGTGAGAATTTCTGTTAAGTACCAACATAATAGAAATGTACAGAGGTAGGTCAGAACATAAGTTATTCATTCATTTAACACATTCTAGTAATATCCATTACATCCTGAGAATAAAACGGTAAAAAATAGTGTGCTTACAGAAACACTCATTGGTATATCATTTGGCTAGAGCATGAGTACCAGAGTGCCATGACAGGAAATGGGCCTGGAAAAATAGTTGAAGACCATTAGGGATTCATGGATAACATGTGCCATGCTAAGGAGTTTGGATTTCACCCTCTCGGTAGTAGGGAGTATTAGGGGGAAGATCACTCTGGCAACAGTGTAGGGAATGGATTGGAGGGAGACAGAACAAGATTGGAGTAAAAGAGACCAGTAAGAAGGCTATTGGGATAATCTGGTTAAGAGATGATGAAAAATCCAGCAAAGTTTTATTTCAGTTATGAATCATGTGACATTTAAACATAAATTTGTGCATTTTCCCCTCCATAAGCCCACCACCAGTCACCCTCTCCCATTAGCGTGTTAATTGTTTAGAGCCTACGTGATTAGTTTTTTATCAAATGTGGTATACACATGGGCTCAGTCAAGTATGCATGAAAGTATATTCTTGTGTAACCACCTCAGCAAGTAACAGGGAGTAATTTAGACAATTGGGAAAATGAAATTGGGTATTTTTTGAATATCTGAAAAACCATCTTTAAATTGTTATTTCTTGTTACGTTCTTGGCTCTAAGTTTAGCCAGTGGCTCTATTGCTGTTCCAAATTTAAACTGTCTTCAGATATTATGGACTAGCTTAGAGCATTGGTAAAATTCTATGTAGAGTACAGAACACAGAGCTTGTTTTTCCGTCTGCTAACTTCAAGGAATATCCAATGAAGGTGATGAGAATCACACAGGAGAACTTCCTCATACCCACATTCTTTTAGGCCAGTTCATGTCTTTCATTATATATTTAATTCTTGCCATGCCAAAATGACCCATTTGTTGAAAATGTAACTTCAATATTTGTGGTAAGCAGAATTTCTAATATGGCCTTCCAAAGATGTCCTGCGCTAATCCCTGGAACCTGTGAGTTTGAGTTGTCTCTGCCACAATTATATTATTCGGCACAGTTGACCTTAAAATAGGGAGGTTTTCTTTCTGGACCTAATCTAATCACATGAGCCCTTAAAAGCAGAGAGTTTTCTCCAGCTGATAGCAGAAGGGAACGTCAGGGAGATTTGAGGTATAAATATTCAAGGACCGGAGGCTGGTTTGAGGACTAAGGGAATCGGGTGAAAAGGAACATGGGTGGCCTCGAGAGCCATGAGTTGTCCCCTGTTGACAGCCATTTAAGAAAAGGGGGCCTCAGACCTACAACTGCAAAGAACTGAATTCTATCAGCAACCTGATTTAGCTTTGTTATAGACTAAATAGTGTGCCATAAAATTATATGCTGAAGCCCTAACAGCCAGTACCTCAGAATGTGACTGTATTTAGAGATAGGGTGATTAAAGAAGTAATTTAATTAGAATGAGAGGTCATTAGGGTGGGCCCTAATCTGATACAGTAAGAAAAGGAAATTAGGACACAAACATGCACAGAAGGAAGACAAATTGAAGACAAAGATGGCTATCTGCAAGCCAAAGAGAGAAGCCTCAGAAGAAATCACGGCTCCTGGCAGCAAATCTTGACTTCTGGCTTCCAGAACTGTGAGAAAATAAATTTCCATTGTTTAAAGACACTTAGTCTTTATTATTGCAGCCCTAATAAACTTGGAAATGGATTTTTTTCCCTAGCCAGGCTGACACCATGATTTTGGTTTTGGGATACTATAAGCAGAGATCCTAGGGGAGCCCATCTGAACTTCTGACTTATGGAACTGTGAGATAATACATGGATATTTTAAACCACTGAATTTGTGGTAAACTGTTACACAGCAATAGAAAACTAATGTAATATCCTAAATTATTCATGAATACGTCATTTAAATATTTTTATTTTTTTAAGTCTTGAAAATGTCAATAAAAGTATTTACTTCAAGTGGAAACTTAGCTGGTTTTAGATTAATGGACTTTATCAAATTCAAAATTATGTTGACATTTTTCTCTTTGGTGAGAACAAAGGGGATATATCATGCAACCTTTGTTGCTATAAACCAAGCTTGTTCAGGCTTCTTATGGAAGGTGGTGATGAACCTGAATCCAGGTTGAATTGAAATAAGTCAGGATTTGAGGGAGAAAGAGTCAATGGCTATGGTTGGTAGAGAGTTGTACTACATGATTGCTAAACTAATATTTAACACTCCATAATTCAACATATTTTAATTACTCTTATCATCTAATTATTACTTTTTAAAAATGGAACTTAGAAAATCACAAACTGCTGGATAAATTTAAAACATGTAATTGATACCCTGGAGTGAACATCTTTCCCAGGGCCCATGAACCCTAGGAATAGTTCAGTAAAGTCATACAATGAAATGTATCACCAGTGACCTATAGCTTTCTGAGAATTTCCTTCCGTAATGTATCACAGCCATGAGGGCTAAATTGGTCCCTCCTAAGTGATTGACCGACCACACCAAGTTAAAGATAAATTTGTAGTTTTAGAAATGAAAATCAACAATCAAGGCATACTTTTATTTCCAGCATAAATCACCACTGCAGAGAAGATAAATGAGGTCAAGTACAGAGTTTGTAGGACTGTGGGGAATATTTGAGTGTTTGTCACATACTGCAATTTCCTCTGAATAATTTTGGAGTCTGAGTAAGCAAGTCATAGACATAAATTAAAATAGCATGTCTGCCTCATTTTTTTCCTAGAAAATGACTTACTTTTTGACTTATATTTGGGAGTAACTAATTTTTTCACCTCCTGACCATGGTTCGCTTACTCATTAGGTTGATAAATTTCATGTAACTATTCCCATATGTTTATCCGCTTTGTAGATTATTATGTATAATTGCTCATTTCTCATTCTCTGCCTTTTGAGTACTTTCCTGATCATTAAATTTTCTCACCAGATTTTAGGCAAGAAAAAAAGTAAGAGTGAAAAATACAACTGGCTATTGTGATGATTAATGACAACCCTAGAGGAGGTTTGAGGTGATAGCAGAACAGTATCACTGACTTATCTTTGGTCACTGATGTGTTATTGTCACTTAAAATAGCACACAGAAGGCACATAGTATTTGTTGCACAAATGAATGGGAATTCTGGGTTACTTGTGGGTTTTTATCATTATTGAGTGAGCTTGAATAGTTTCTCCTATGTATATTGGCTCATATTTTTTCTTTTGTTAGTTTTCTATTCATATCCTTTGTCATTTTACTGATTGATGTTTATATTCTTAACTTGTAAAACATTATATATATATATTATATGATAGTACAACTGTACCATAAAGGTTGCATATGTTTCTTTTAGCTTATTTATATAATTATTCTTTAAATTATAAAACTCTTTTATTCATGCAAAATTTTTTTACTTGAAATGCCACAAAGAACTTTCCCATTCAGATATATTCACCTACATTTTCTTCATTTTAGATATATTGTTTTTTAAACAGTTAATCCGTTCATTCATTTGGCATTTATTTTGGTGTATACTTTGACATTAGGATCTAAATTGATTCTCTTTTGGTAAATCAGCTAATGTTTTTAGTTAGCAAGAAATTCACTGTGGCTGTATGAGCAGAAAAGACACTTATTAAATGGGTATTGTGTAAGTCACAGAATCACCAAGAGGTTTAGGGAAACAGTGTGGAGGCTATGCAGACAGCATAATCTAATATCATGCTTCATATTTGCTCTTGAGGACCCACTGCTACTCTGACTGAGCACTGAAGCCTGCAGTTTACACATTTGAAACCAATGGCTTTGGACATTGGACAAGGCACATGCAGCCCAGGACACTCAACCTTGCTGCAAAAACCACTGCCACCAGGGAGAATTGTTCACGTTCCTTGCTTCTTTGGTCTACTGGTCCTCAATTCCATATCTGGGGCAAATGTGTTATATGCTAGAGTGTAGGGCATAGCTCAAGCCCTAGCTCAAGGGAAATTGAGGAAGTAAACACTTGCATTTTTAATCACGATAGTGGAAAGCAGTTTTTTTCTCCCTCCAAAACTCATAAAGTAGAGAGATTCAGATGCTGAGATTGTATACTTTTCTTTCTTGAAACTATAGAGGAGTATATCATTATGTATTTACATTAACGATGCTTGCAATAAACTTTGTGGTTTTGTGGGAAATACTGGGTTGTGGGGAATGGGGTCATGGATATGAGTACAGACTGCCCCTGGTGTAGAATTAAAAATATGATCTTTGTGGTGTAAGTGCTGGGTTTGAATTCCGTATTCTAGCTCTGTGATCTTAATCAAAATAATTAACATCTTTCTTAGCCTTAGTTGATCTTTAAACTGAAGATATCAATATTCACTATGTTGTGATGATCATAATTGAAATGAGGTAAAGTACATAGCACAGTGCCCAGCACAGAATATGCACTTAATAAATGTTATCATTATTGGTAACAGTCATTATGGGTTCAATTTATTTCTGCTGTAGCTGGGCTGTTGTCTCTGGTCATTTACTTTGGCCCCTTAAATTTCAGTGAAAAATGCAATTCTTATTGTTGGCTGGTGCCAACTCCAATAAATATCAGATTAAAAAATCATCCCTCTCATAATGTTTTAGGGTCTGGTTAGCCTCTGTATACCACTAAGGGGCAATATTTTGGGGGTTTAAGATATATAAGAATGTAACATCCTAATTCTGTTAAATGGTTATTTTCAATTATAAAGGTTTTAAATATACACAAAATTAGGAAAAATAGATCATTGACTCCCTCTGTACTTTACACCCAGATTCAGTAATTATCATGATTTTGCTACATTTGCTTCATCCAAGTTAAGTTAACGTATTACATTTGATTGGAAGTTAGCTCTGGGAGTTTTAATAGATGACTGTTTAACTTTATTGGTAAAAGTATTTCAAAGGTAGAATTGGATGCTTCATATTATATCACAGCAGGAAGCATACGACATCTGGTTGTCCCACTTTTATGATGCTAGGATTGATCATTGAGTTCCGGTGGCGACAAGCTGATGCCTCCATTATAAAATTCCTCATAAACCCTTTCATCTAATGCTTTCATCCACTAATGATCTTTTCCTGGCCCAAATATTACATTAGGAGTTACAAAATGATGATTTTTCTAATGCTATGATTTCTTGCACTTTTTTTTTTTTTTTTTCCGGTACACGGGCCTGTCACTGTTGTGGCCTCTCCCGTTGTGGAGCACAGGCTCCGGACGCGCAGGCTCAGCGGCCATGGCTCACGGGCCTAGCTGCTCCGCGGCATGTGGGATCTTCCCAGACCGGGGCATGAACCCATGTCCCCTGCATCGGCAGGTGGACTCTCAGCCACTGCGCCACCAGGGAAGCCCTTCTTGCACATTTAATAGTCAGAATTTTCTTATCTTTTACGGCTATTTGTCTGCTCTGATGTAAAGGAAAGCCAGGAATAAGGCAAAATAAATGCTCAATATTTTATTTTAATAGCTAATGTTCAGAATAAGGAGTTGGGTTGGCATCCTTGTTACTTTTTTTTCTTTGAGCTGGGATCTTTATTATTTATTTATCTTTGACTGTGTTGGGTCTTCATTGTGGTGCGCGGGCTTCTCATTGCAGTGGCTTCTTTTGTGGCGGAGCACCGGCTCTAGTTGTGCAGGCTTCAGTAGTTGCAGCACGCTGGCTCAGTAGTTGTGGCTTGCGGACTCTAGAGGGCAGGCTCAGCAGTTGTGGCACATGGGCTTAGTTGCTCCGTGGCATGTGGGATCTTCCTGGATCAGGGCTTGAACCCGTGTCCCCTGTACTGGCAGGTGGATTCTTAACTGCTGCGCCACCAGGGAAGTCCCCTGATTACTTTCAGTGGTGTCTGGTATGTTTTTTTTTTTTTTAATTTTAGTAGAATACAAAAAGGAATCTATTTGCAAACCAAATAAAAACACTGATACACTACGAAATGTAATGTGGATGGCTAGTGGCAAGCTGCTGCATAGCACAGGGAGATCAGCTCAATGCTTTGTGACCACCTAGAGGGGTGGGATAGGGAAGGTAGGAGGGAGGCCCAAGAGGGAGGGGATATGGGGATATATGTATACGTATAGCTGATTCACTTTGCTGTACAACAGAAACTAACACAACATTGTAAAGCAATTATACTCCAATAAATATATAAAAAATAATAAAAACACTGAACAAATTATTTTATTTTTCCTTTTCCTGGTTTTTGTGTTACTTCCAATCTTATGTTTATTCATATACTTATATACATACATATTCATATACATACTATAAATCTTTTTTATTGAGACACAATTAACATATTAGTTTCAGGTGTACAACTTAATGATTCAATATATGTGTATATTGTGAAATGATCACCATAGTAAATCTAGTTAACATCCATCATCACACGTATTTGCAAATTCTTTTCCCTTGTGATAAGAACTTTAAAAAATCTACTCTTTTAGCAACTTTCAAACATAAGATACAGTATCATTAACTATAGTTACCATGGTGTACATTACATCCTCAGGACTTATTTTATAAATCGAAGTTCGTACATTTTGACTACCTTCACCCATTTTGCCAACCCTCCACACACGCACTTCCACCCCACTCCCACCCCCAGCAACCACCAGTCTGTTCTCTGTATCTGTGAGTTTGGTTGTTGTTTTTTTTTAATTCCACATATAAGTGAGATCGTATGGTATTTGTCTTTGTCTGACTTATTTCACTAAGCATAATATCCTCAAGGTCCTTCCATGTTGTTGAAACTGGCAGGATTTTCTTCTTTTTATGGCTGAATAATATTCCATTGTATGTATGTGTATATATATATATATATATATATATACACATATATATACATATATATATGTGTATATATATATATATACACACACACCACATTTTCTCTATCCATTCATCCATCTGTAGTCACTTAGGTTGTTTCCATGTCTTGGCTGTTGTACATAATGCCACAATGAACAAGGGGGAGCAGATATTTTTTCAAATTAGTGTTTTGATTTCCTTTGGATAAATAACCAGAAGTAAAATTGTTGGATCATATGGTAGTTCTATTTTCAATTTTTTGAGGCGTCTTCATACTGTTTTCCATAGTGGCTACATCAATTTACATTTCCACCAACAGTGCACGAGGGTTCCTTTATTTCCACATCCTTGCCAACACTTGTTATTTGTGTTCTTTTTGGTAATAGCCATTCTAACAGTAATTTGCATTTCCTTGATGATTAGTGATGTTGAGCACCTTTTTATGTACCTGTTGGCCATCTGTATGTCCTCTTTGAAAAAATGACTGTTCAGATCCTCTGCACATTTTAAAATCAGATTGTGTTTTTTTTTCCTGTTGAGTTATATGAGTTCTTTATATATTTTGGATAATAACCCTTTATCAGATATATGATTTGCAAATATTTTCTCCCATTCTATAGGTTGCCTTTTTATTTGGTTGATGGTTTCCTTTGCTATGCAGAAGCTTTTTAGTTTGATATAGTCCCACTTGTTTATTTTTGCTTTTATTGCCTTTGCTTTTGTTGTCAAATCCAAAAAATCATCATCAAGACCAATATCAAGGAGCTTACCTCATATATTTTCTTCTAGGTAGTAGTTTTATGGTTTCAGCTCTTCTTATGTTCAAGTCTTTAATCCATTTTGAGTTGATTTTTATGTATGGTCTAAGATAGTGGTCCAGTTTCATTCTTTTGCATCTGGCTGTCCACTTTTCCCAGCACCATTTATTGAAGAGATTGTCCTTTCTCCATTGTATATTTTTGGCTCTTTCATTGTAAATTAATTGACCATATATGTTTAGACCATGTATGTGTGGGCTTATTTCTGAGCTCTCTATTCTGTTCCATTCATCTATGTGTCTGTTTTTAATGCCAATGTCCTACTGTTCTGATTACTATAGCTTTGTAATATAGTTTGAACTTAGGAAGTGTGGTGCCTCCAGCTGTGTCCTTTTCCTCAAGAACTGCTTTGGCTAATTGGGGTCTTTTGTGGTTCCATACAAATCTGGGGACTGTTCTGTTTTTTGAGGGGAGAAGGAGAGAGGGAGTAGCTTTCTCTCCTTTACATGAGTTTTATATAGTTGATATGTTTAGTCATTAGCATTCAAAAATTTTTTTGTGCTCAGATTGTTTCATCTTTAGTTGATGGGAGCCTCTTCATACTGGCTCTGTGTTCTTTTGATGTTCTTTTGGTCATAAGCCACATTGTGCAGTATACCAGAACTCAGTAGGAAGTTGTAAATTCTGAGTATACAGTAATTTTCAATAAATTATACAAAAGTATAAAATCATATAGCTGAAAAGAAATATATTCATAGTGACACATAACAGCCAATAAAATATAATAAATTTACTGGTAAATTGAATTCCATACCACATATAGAACACATACTAGCACTGTATCTCAACGAATATTGGGGACTAAAAAGCAATCCACAGGATAAAATAAATGTGGAAAAATTTACACAGAACATGCAGGGGAGAAAATATCTCAGTAAACATTGGTAGAAATTAAAATAGTAAAGTAAAATTAATTTACATGAATTCCTACACAGGTAACAAAACTATGTGAAAATAAATCATTTGATGAAATAACTGGTACAAAATATAAAGCAAAAACTAATATTGAAGGAATTACAATGCCATTCTTATGCATACACTAAAGACAGATTTTCCAAGATATATCAGAATATTTCATTGAGTATTAGTATGCAGCCAAAAGAGAAAAAACATAAGAATTCTAATGGAAATTTATGTTCAATGAAGACCATACTGTGTAACAAACACAAACAATAAAGATTTTAATTATCTTCAAAACCTAGAACACAATAATCTTCAAAACTGTATATAATATCAATCATAAAGCTTGATAATCCATCATCTTTATAGAAATTCAGCATTTATTTTATTAGACACTAAGTCATTACTATCTTCAAACTACTGTTTTGTAAGTACTCTTACTGTGTTCATTTGAAAACTCTATTACCAATAAACTTGAACCTAATTTTATACTAATATCTCATTGCTTTTGAGAGATGGATTATAGGGTTAATAAATAATAACCGTAAATACAGGGGAATAAACCAAAATCTAATTTTGGTGAGTTGTTTGGTTTGTGGCATGCCACTTTTGATGAAAACAGTAATACAAACCTCTGTTAAAGAGTGTGAATTTCTTTCTTTGCTGTGATGTTTTCCATTGCTCTGCTCCACTTCTAGTGGTAACATTATTACTACTGTTATTTTGGAATTAGTGGATTAATAGTCTTAAATAACCATCCTAGACCTGTCAGCAATGTATGGCCATCCGACCATAATATAGAATTTTCATATGCAGGTAAATTTGCAATTTTTGTTGTTGAAAAAGCTGTGTATGTAAGCTGGAAGATAGAATTTTCTTCATAGTATCCAGATATACATTATGTCAGGTGTAGTCATATATACCCTAGGAGCATACAGATTAGCTCCGTATGCTGCAGTGAGTTCAAAAGTCAATGTGCCCCCAGAAGAGTTTTTAAAACACCTTTTTTTTTTTGGCGTACGCGGGCCTCTTACTGTTGTGGCCTCTCCCGTTGCGGAGCACAGGCTCTGGACGCGCAGGCTCAGTGGCCATGGCTCATGGGCCTAGCCGCTCCACGGCATGTGGGATCCTCCCGGACTGGGGCACGAACCCGTGTCCACTGCATTGGCAGGCGGACTCTCAACCACTGCTCCACCAGGGAAGCCCTAAAACACCTTCTTTAAACTTATGAAGAAGGTTTAAAAAATATTATTACACAATCAGGGCACTGATGAGACTCAGCTTTAAACCATTTTTGATACTTCAGTGAATGCCTATTCACTTTGGTTTAGGATAGTTAATGTATTAGTAAGGATTCTCCAGAGAAATAGACCAATGGGGTACATTTATTAAAAGATTTATTATGGGGAATTGGCTCACAGGATTATGGAGGCTAAGAAGTTCCATGCTCTGCCATCAGCAAGCTAGAAACCCAGAAAAGTCAGTAGTGTAGTTCCAGACCAAGTCTGAAGGCTTGAGAACCAGGAGGTGCTGATGATGTAAGTTCCAGTTCAAGGTCAGGCGACTTACCCATCGTAAGTCCCAGCTTATGCAGTGAGGCTCAGAGTGAATTCTTTCTTCCTCTGCTTTTTTGTTTTATTCAGGCCCTCAATGGATTGGATGATGCCTACCCACATTGGGGATAGCAATCTGCTTTACTTAGTCTACCATTTCAAATGCTGATCTTATTTAGAAATACCTTCAAACCCAAAATATTGTTTAACCAAATATTTGAGTACTCTGTGACCCAGTCAGGTTGACACATAAAATTAATCATCAGAATTAGGTTTGTTAAGTTAAAGATAGTAATATGTATGTGTTCTTCACATGATACTTTCCATGTCCAGGCTATCCTGAGGATTTTTAAGCTCTGGGATATTTGCTAATAGATTCTGAAACTGCAACATGTCCTAACATTCAGGACTTCTTTGTTCTCTGTGTATCTTTGAAAACATGGTATTCTAGGGAAATATGGTGATTCATCAACTTTGATGCAAGTTGACTGTTCTCAAATTACCAGTCTATATAGTGGTAATTTTTATATATGTATCAGAAATAGTGGATTAAGGCATTTCATCAATTTAATCTTCATGAAGCTTACATCACTTTGATTCTCTATTTTATTTTGCATTCCAGACACACAGAATCTAAAAAGATATAACTTTTTTCCTAGAGATTATTTTCGTATATGTATAAAGTCAAGTTACAAAGCAATTCAATAGCTTTGTGGGAGTATATGTTCATATGCATTCTTCTGGGGATGGGGGGACATCATGTAAAAATTGACGACTTCTGAGGGGAAAAAATGGAAAGAAGTTCAAATTTTGCAAATAAAACCAAAATAAATTTTCATTCTTAGTAGTACATTTCCAAAATTAGGCTGATGCTGTTTTGGTTTAGTGGAATGGACTTTGACATACAACATATAAGTCATCTTTGGCCTTGAATTGATTATGAATATTTGTGTTAAAGCCAACATTACTGAAAATCCTGACTCACAGATACATATAAAAGCAAAATGAATCAAAGCTCCTCAGAATTGATTTGCTTGATTAGAGTGAGCTAGCGTTGGAGTATGCAAACTGAATAAGGTACTTCACGTTGAATTTGGGTCACTTCATTTCCTTAGTTCTCAAGGCAATGGGATCATCTTTGATAAAATTTTCACTACCAATGCCCCCTGTCAGCAAGGAATGGATTTCAAATGCCTATTTTATTATTAAGGTCCAAGAAGCTGAGGAAGCCCTCAGAAAATGTCTGTAGGATTTCCAACTCTGCCAGCTGAGAAATCGACAGTGATTTGTCAGTCTCAACCTTATCCTGTGAAGCACTTCCTTTGGCATCTTGGTAAGAAATTGCTTATGGTTTTTTAGCAGCAGGGCCTTGGATCAGAAGATTTACCTTTTGCACATGGCCAAAAATACTTGCCAAGTAAGCCAAGCAGTGAATGAATATCTTCCTTTCAAATTGTTCTGAGTGGGTTTTCTTTTTCTCTTTTTCTCTGAAGTTTAATCATGTGCATTGACTTGTCCCCTGGAATGCCAGTGAGTGTCCATACAGTAGAAAAAAGATTATAATCTTATTCCACTTTTTGACCAAATTTCTTAAAGTGGTGACTCAAGGATCTGGCTCTGACAACTTTCACAGCAGCAGAAAAGACTTCTTTCATTGTTATTGGCCGAGTCTTTGATAACAACACACACCAGTCTGTACAGCAATGCATTCCAATGTCATGGGTTGCTTCTCTCTTCACCAGAGCAACAAAACTAGATATATTTCCAAGCATCAAAGGTGCTCTATTTTGCACAAAATACCAGAATTTTCTTTCAGTTGAAGTGTTTCTTGGCAAAGAAATGATGTTCACAGCCCCTAAGAGTTTCTAAAAGGGGCTCACAAAATAGGAATTCTTATAAGAGCTCATTTGCCCTTACATTTGTGAGTAGTTTTATCCAGTTGAGTGCTGAAGGAAAGTGATTTTTTTCCACCATGACTGGATTCAAAACATGAGAAGAAATGTCAGTGATTTTGTACTAGATAATAAAGTTTTATAGCAACACACTTTTTTTTTTTTTTTTTTTTTTTTTTGCGGTACGCGGGCCTCTCACTGTTGTGGCCTCTCCTGTTGCAGAGCACAGGCTCCGGACGCGCAGGCTCAGTGGCCATGGCTCACGGGCCTAGCCCCTCCGCGGCATGTGGGATCTTCCCGGACTGGGGCACGAACCCGTGTCCCCTGCATCGGCAGGCGGACTCTCAACCACTGTGCCACCAGGGAAGCCCGCAACACACTTCTGATTTTAATTCTTTTGTCCACAGATAGGCTCAACAATTTGTGTGGCATATGTGTCAACACAGTCTCTCGAATCATATCGTGTTGCTCTTACCTGTCGGCATGATCAGTGACCTTTAGATTTCTTCAAGGCAAGCTTTAGGTAGTATAATTTACTTTAGAAGATTTTTTCTAACAAAACAAATTTTAAAGTAACAGGTGGGGAAAAATATTTTTCCTTTTTTGTGGAGATCTCTATAGATGGCAGATTAAAAATTTAATGCCATAGAATTTTTCTTTTGGAATAGTCTTTCTTGTTAATTAGCTGATGCAGAGGTACTGGAGCCATGCACTGTTTTGAGATATAGCTGTGATCGTCCAAAAATCATAATTACCAACACATTCCCACTGCTTGCAATACATGTTTTGTAATATTGCTTTTCTGACATTCTGTGATTCTCTTTCAAATGTTTTCATTTATTTAGAAAAAGGCAGTCCTAGAATTCCTAGGGAGAACCCAGACATGTCTCCATCCTAGAGTGAGATAGTGTTTGAGCCTATTTGATAAGCATGAATGCATACAGCTGTCTCTTTCTCTATCTGTCTAATAAGAAATGCCAATGTACCTTCACAGCCTTGTTGTATTTTTGTCATAGTTCCCACAGTTGATTTGACTCAATCTGGAATAGAACCCTATAAATAAGTAATGTTCCATGGAAATGTTTTTGTTTTATTGTAACGATGATGACATGCATTCATCCTAGGGTTATTTTAATAAATTAAATAAATCTTCATAAATAAATTACTTCTACATTGAGAGAGGCCTCAATATCTCCTGCTTCTTCTAAATTTCTTAAATTAGGCAATACCAAGGTTGATAATGATCCTTCATGAGTTTCATTCAGCTTGGTATAACTCTATTTTTTTAAACAATATTTTGTCATTTTCTCTATAGGGGTTCCTTCATTTAGCGACTACATTTTCAGTGTTTGGCCATTAAACAAGAAGAAATAAAGTGTCCATGTTGATTTTGCCACATGCTTGCTCCTCCTGTGGTCTTGCCCATCTTAGCTGATGGCAGTTGGGTCTTCTCTCACAACCTACATCTAGCTCGTTAGCAAATCCTGCTGCCTCCATGTTTCAAGCTGTATCCAGAATTTGACCATTTCTGACTGTCTTTCCCACTACCACCTTGAACTATGTCACCAGCATATCTTGCTTGATTTAAATTATTAAACTCTTAAAATGGTGTTCCTTCTTCTATCTTTACACCTTAGTCCCTTCACCCAGCAGTAGAATTATACTGTTATAGCATAAACCATATCATGTCATTCCTTTGCTCAAAACCCTCCAATGGCTTCAGACGCATTTTAGGATAAAGTCCAACATTCTTGGCAAGGAGTCATATATGGTCTTGCCCCTGGTTACTTGTTTTAGTCAAGTTTCCACTTCGGTGTTACTGCATAACAAACGACAAAATCTCTGTAGCCCAACGATGTGTATTAGTTTTTCTCCTTCACAGGGCTGCAGGTCTGCTGAGGCAGTTCTGTTGCAGGCTATGGGGTGAATTCGGCTCTGACCTGTATCCTTCATTTGGAGACTAGTGGCTCCCCAGGCCCTGAACTTTTCATGATAGATGTAAAGTAAAGAGCACTAGAGGCCAAAGCCAACCTTGAAAGCCTCTCAAAGCCTCTGCTTCAGGCTTTCTGGCTAATGCTCTATGACTTCACCTCTAAAACTTTTCTCTCCTTTTAATTGTCTCAACTAATTGTTTTAATTAATGTAGCTATATAGTAAGTCTTAAAATCAAATAGTGTGATCCCTCCCACTTTATTCATTTTCAGAATGTTTGGGCTATTCTAGTTCCTTTGGCTTTTCATATAAACATTAAGATAAACTTTTGGTAGGGATTGCATTGAACCCATAGATCAGTTAGGGGAGAAGTGACATCTTTATTTTGTATTAATGTGTTATGTACTAAGATATCCAATCCATGATAAAGGTCACTGATATCTTTCTTCAGAATTTTGTAATTTCCAGCATTTTGTGATTTCCAGCATTCATACTCTGCTTTTGTTTGGTTACATATATGTCTAAGTATTTTGTTTTCTTTGGAGCGATTGTAAATGGTATTGTTTGTAGTTTTATTTCAGTTGTTTAGGAGCTTGTTTCTTAAAATTTTGCTATACACTCAGGGTTTAAAAAATACATGTGTTTATATATAGTGATATATAAATATCACTACATATACATAGTGGTCATACCAAGAAGGCCATAGCTTTTTTTTACTCTTTTGAATTTAGTCAGATAACTTTTCTGGTCAAGTACCTACAGCTATGTATATTCTCTGGAGGTTTGCAAAGAAGGTATAATTCTGTTTATAGTATATAAGATTGAACCTGATCATTTTTATTTATTTATTTTTTCTGCGGTACGCGGGCCTCTCACTGCTGTGGCCTCTCCCGCTGCGGAGCACAGGCTCCGGACGTGCAGGCTCAGCGGCCGTGGCTCACGGGCCCAGCCGCTCCGCGGCATGTGGGATCTTCCCGGACCTGGGCACGAACCCGTGTCCCCTGCATCGGCAGGCGAACTCTCAACCACTGCACCACCAGGGAAGCCCGAACCTGATCATTTTTTAATCTGACATTATCACTTATATTATTACAATCCTTTGTGGTCTTATTTTTTTCTATGCAACCTATAAAACAGTAAGAGTGATAGGTTCAAATACCTAATTAAAATTAGTTTTGTTTTATCAATTTATTTTGTACATCATTCTTTTGCTTTCTACCTGACTTCTTTTTCACATGGTAATGATACCTATATTTCAGCCAGTGAGTATCATTTAGTTTGTGCATGTTTCTTTTAAACACATATATTTGAATTTTGTTCCTTCTTTTCTCTCGAGTCTATGTCATTTACCTAGGAGTTTAAGTTCTTTATGTTAATAGATTTATATTTATTATCAACATTTACACTTAAAATTTTTTTTCTTTGTATTTAATGCTTTTTCTCTTCTGTATTACCTTTCTGATTGCCAAGTTTCCTGGCTTTTTATGTAGGAACAATAGTTTGCTTCTTTATTTTTGAGTGATTTGAAAGATGTCTACTTGTAATTCTCTCTATGGTCACCACTAAGTTTTGTAAAAATATAATTAAATTTACATTTTTCTAAATCTACAAGTGAAGACATCCCTATAAGACAAGGTATTTATTCACTCCATCTACCTCTCTTCCTACTTTCTTTTTCCCTCTGTTTCCTGGTCATTGTTAAGATAATCTGTAAAAATAAATCTAGATTATTATTAATAAACTAATATTTTATTTTATGCATATTATCTTTAAAAATATATTATTTTACATTTTCATTTATTGTATAACCATTTTAACTGTAGTAACCCAACTATTTCAAACTAACTTCATGGCTAAGACATTATTGTTCAGCACCAGCCCTTTGTAACATGAATTACTCATTTTCAAATCCTTCATTTTAATTCATCCTTTGATTGGCTAGAAGTACATCTTTGAGTAATTTATTTAAAAAGTATACATATCTGGTCTGTTTATAAAGGTAAAAGGAATTTTTTTCTATTCACTCCACACAATTGATATCTCACTGAATAGATCTTTTTTACAGCTCTGTAGATAACAGCTTTATTATCTTCTGAAGTTATTAAAGGAGACAGTGTTACAAAGTCTAGGGTGAAATTAATTTTGTTGCCTTTTCTGTCTGGCTGTCGTGTGTGTGTGTGTGTGTGTGTGTGTGTGTGTGTGTGTGTGTGTGTAAAGAGAGAGGGGGAGACTTTATTTTATTTTTGTAAACTTTTATAAAAATTATTTTGCTAAAATTTGTCTAGTAATAGGTCACTTTCCGTCACCAGTTTTTGCTGGTAAGTGGATAAAATTCTAATCTGGCCTCTCTTTTTCTTCTAAGGAGTTTTATTGTTGTTGTTTACCTATAATAACTTTAATCATTCTATTTCATTAATTTCTGGGGTCTTCTTTAAGATTCAGTAATACCTCACAGGTTGGTACTTTGGTACCTTTTTTCATCTTCTCTCTCAAGTAATTTTCTCCCTTCACTCTTGTCTTCTCTGTCCTCGTATAAGCTTTATATCCACATTGTATTTGACTTTTAACATATATAGTTTGTAGTCTTTGGTCCCTCTCATGAAGATTTTAATTATTGAGTGTACTTTTTTTCCTTGTGGAAATTCTTTATGTCATCTATCTTCTTTTTCATCTCTATTTCCATTTTTGTATCTGAGCCAGTGATCTCATCTTCATTTTTCTGTGTAAACACTTCCTATTGTTTTAGAAGGTATGCTTTTCTTTTCCTTAATTAGATATGAAGCAGTTTCTAAAAACTATTTTTTCTGGGTTTTATAACAAATTTTTAAAAGTAATTTTTTTGGTCTGAACCCTTACTTTATTTTCAATCCACGCTAGATTGTTTTCTGTACACTCATTCTTCTTTTTAAATAGATGCTCTGCAATTTAAAGTTATTATAAAACAATGGCTATATTTCCCTGTGCTGTACAATATATTCTTTTTTTTTTTTTTTTTTTTTTTTTTGCGGTACACGGGCCTCTCACTGTTGTGACCTCTCCCCTTGCAGAGCACAGGCTCCGGACGCGCAGGCTCAGCAGCCATGGCTCACGGGCCTAGCCGCTCTGCAGCATGTGGGATCTTCCCAGACCAGGGCACGAACCCGTGTCCCCTGCATTGGCAGGTCGACTCTTAACCACTGCGCCACCAGGGAAGCCCTACAATATATTCTTGTTGCTTATCTTTTTTATATATAGTAATTTGTACCTCTTAATCCCATAGTCATATCTTGCCACTCCCTGCTTCCTTCTTTCCACTGGTAACCACTAGTTTGTTCTCTATATCTGTAAGTCTGTTTCTGTTTCGTTACATACATTCATTTGTTTTATTTCTTTAGATTCCACATATAAGTGATCACATGCAGTATTTGTTTTTCTCTGTGTACACTTCTTAATTTTCTATGAATGAGGAAAGATTTACACAGACTCAGTGTTTGTCAAAACACAGGGTTTGTAGCTATTTTTTTTAATATATATTATTTGTGTGCTTTTATAAGGATTTATTTATTTTGCCCGTGCCATGCGGCATGCGGGATCTTAGTTCCCTGACCATGGATCGAACCTGTGCCCCCAGCAGAGGAAGCGTGGAGTCCTAACCACTGGACCGCCAGGGAATTCTTATAGCTATTTCAAGATGGCCTGCTGCCTAGGTTAATGTGCATAACTTCTAGGCCAATTTCTTTTGCCCATCAAATTTTCAACCTTTGCAGATCTGCAGGACTGAGATAGGTAACCTCTCTAATTCCCACTGTATAATTCTCTTAATCTGTGAGAAGATGAAGTATGTTAAACACCTTAGCCTGCAGCATGCATTGCTCTAAATACTCTCCCAGTCTATTCCCCAGGCTACTGTGCTTTCCATGTGGGGATTACAAGTTGCAGATTGGCACCACCCATCATTTTCCTTCACCTTTGGCCAATAATGCCAGGAATGCAATCTCTGAATGTGTGTAAAAGAGATGCTGAAGGAACATGGAAAGGAAGAGGAATATGGCATGGAATGTCCCACTAGTATAATTTTGATACAGTAAAGTAATGGCTTTTCATTTTCCTGTTTGGAACAGACCCAGCAGCTGAGTTGTGATTAGGTGGTAGTGGGAGGGTGATGATGGGGTTTGGGTAGAGGATGTGAACTGGTTATAGCTTCCTTCAGCCTTACTCTAGGAGAGCCAGGCTCCACTTTTTGACCTTGTAAAGCATGCATAGGCCGTTTATTGTGTTTCTCAACCTTGATACACCAGCCTTCTAGTTAGAAATTTTTCCCAACTTCTGGATTAGTGTCTTCTTTCCTTACATTTCATTGATGTAGTAAGTATTCTTCCCTGTATTTTCTTAAGTATTTTATTGGAAATTTGGAATAGGGGCAGTTAATGAAATGCAATTTTTGTTGAGATGTCTTCAGTAGTTTAAAACATTTTCTCTACTTCTGAACTGAGACTTCTTTCTAAGAGCTTCTAGGTTCATTTCATCTTCATGACAAAGATTTATATCATTTTCTCTTAAAAAATTTCATCCTTGGATTACAGTGTAATTGAATTTAAATCTATTAGTTCTGGGCTTACACAAAGCCTGCATATCCATCTGACACTTCTTTTTTTTAATTAAAAAATTTTTTAATTTAATTTTATTTTTTTATACAGCAGTTTCTTATTAGTTACCTATTTTATACATATTAATGTATATGTGTCAATCCCAATCTCCCAATTCACTGGCACTTAACTTCTGCCCTTACTCAAGGGCCATGGGGCTGACTCCACAGTGACTTTGCCAGACTTGACCTTAGAGTTGGCTCCCATTGGAAGCTTGGCAGTAGCTAATTCAACCATGCCTTAGGTCCCTGCTTCCCTTGCTCATTGCCCAAAATGTAATCTCATCTGTTATCTCTTTACTCCTATTGGCTTCTCTTCATATTACCTGATGCTCTGATGCTTTTTCTTTCCATGGGGCTATTCCCCTAATTCCTATACAACTTTATTTCTGAAAGCATTGTTTCTTAGTAGGAAATTCGTCTGTGTGCAACCACTTCCCTGAATGGTAGAAAGAGGATAGTTTTTTATTTTCTTGCTTTAGTTCTTTAGTAGTGAACAAGGCTATTAAATTAAATTTTTAAATTTAATTTTATCTATTTTTCCATGTGGGAATTACAAGTTGCAGATTGGCACCACCCATCATTTTCCTCCACCTTTGACCAATAATGCCAGGAATGCAGTCTCTGAATGTGTGTAAAAGAGATGCTGAAGGAATATGGAAAGGAAGAGGAATACGGCATGGAATATCCCACTAGTATAATTTTGATACAGTCAACACATATCCTACACACACACACACACACACACACACACACACACACACACACACACACACACACGTTCTTCATGTTAGCCATTTATGGAGTTATGGGATGGTCCATTCACCCTAGCAATTTCCATAATGAGGAATGAGCTTTTATAATCAGAGAAATGGGCCTGTTTCTCAGCATAAAGAGATGTTAAAGAGATACACAGCAAAAGTTAAACAGGCCATATGATTCATTCATACTCTTCTGTTTCGAATGTTCTGTTCTTATCTACTTTAGTCCCGTCTTGGTACACTAGTCAGTGTGCAGTGTGGCACTGGCAACAGCAGAGAAAGTTAAGCCCAAGTCCTCCATTATTTATGTGTTACTTAGCAATTACAAGAACAGTTAATTGGACTGACTAAGTGAAAAGTGGCCAGGGACCAGACTGACACCCCTCACCCCCAACTATGATTATAATTGGGACCTATTTTTTCTTTTTTTTTAAAATTGAAGTATAGTTGATTTACAGTATTATATTAGTTTCAGGTGTATGACTAGTGATTCAATATTTTTGTAGATTATATTCCATTTAAGTTTGTTACAAAACAATGGCTGTATTTCTCTACACTGTACAATATGTCCTTGTTGCTTATTTACTTCAAACGGTGTAGTTTGTATTAATCTCATACCCCTGTCTTGCCGCTCCCCACTTCCCTCTCCCCACTGGTAACCACTAGTTTGTTCTCTATACCTGTGAGTCTGTTTCTGTTTTGTTATATAAGTTTATTTGCTTTTAATCCTTATACCATCTTACTTTAGAGCATCTGCATGATACTGTGATTTATAAGAAATTTATATTAGGGTTTTCGTCATTTCTGGCATTGGAAATGACGAAAACCCTTGGAATTTTTTAAATGAAGAGAGCAATGTATGTATCTTTTGTTAGGTTAATGAGGTGACTTTGGGGGAAAACACCTAAGGATGGAAGCTGGTTGATAGTGGAGCCAACCAGATGATTAGAGGGTTGGAACTTTCAGTCCCACCCCACAACCTCTGAGAAGGAGGGGAGAGGGGCTGGAGGTTGAATCAATCACCAATGGACGGTTATTTAATCAAACCGTATCTATGTATTGAAGCCTCCATGAAAACCAAAAAGGACGAGTTCAGTGAACTTCCCAGTTGATAAACACAAGGAGTTATGGGCAGAGTAGTGCACTTGGAGGGGGTGTGGAAGCTCAGTGCCTCTTCTTTGTATGTTGCCCTATGCATCTCTTCAACCTGACTATTCCTGAGTTATATCCTTTTGTAATAAACTGGTGATCTAGTAAGTAAAATGTTTCTCTGAGTTCTGTGAGCCATTCTAGCAAACTAATTGAATCCAAGGAGGGGACCATAGGAACATTTGATTTATAGCCAGTTTGTCAGAGGTACAGGTGACAACCTGGATGTGTGCCTGTTGTGTGAAATTCAAGGAAGAGGGTCACTGGAATCTACAATCTATAGCTTGTCAGTCAGATGCAGTGATAACCTGGGCTTTCGATTGGTGTCTGAAGAGGGGAGGGACTAAACCCTTAACCTGTGAGGTCTGATGCTATCTCTAGGCAGATAGCATCAAAATTGAATTAAACTGTAGGACACCCAGCTGGTGTCAGCATTGCTTGCTTGCTGGTCTGGTGGGAAAACCCCCACCTCCACACACTTGAATTGGTGACCAGAACCTTTTTAACCTGCCTTTGCATTCTCTTTCTTCGCTGGAATCTGGTGGCTGAATGCTGATTAGCTGGCAATTTTAGTAAGGATGAAGTCTGATCGGACTCCCTACACCTCACTTGGACATCCTCATCCTGGCTGAAATGGAAGTCTCTGTTAACTTGATGGTTAACCACCCCCTCCTTCTTGAAACTCGACTCTTCTGGTTTCCACGACACTGCATTCTCATGGTATACCACTCACCAGTAAGACTGTTTTTTCCATGTCTCCTTCCTTAAACATTGGTGGTTATTGGGGCTTGGGGAGTGATCATCATGTCTCTTTCCAATGTGGCTTCTGAACCAAAGGAGAAGTAGACACAGGATGCAGATGGAGATCAACATACCAGTTTTATTACAGTAACGCTGAATTGAAGAATGCAGCCTGAGACCACAATTGGATGACTCAGTCTTTTGAGAGAAATGGATGGACTTTTTTACCCAGTTGCAGACAGTGAAGCAGGAAACCCTTAGGCCTCCCTGCTCAGGGCAAAGCCTGTCTCTGTAGCTTCCTGTAGTAGAAGTAAAGATATGTATCCATGCAGTAGGCCAACTAGTCTGAAGGTGAACGAAGATTGGACCCTGGATCACACTTGTGCAGACACATTTTTTTTGTTGTTTTACCAATCTAATAAATCGCTCTTCTTTCCTTAGAGACCTCTCTGAGTGTTTGAGAAATACATTTTTTTACTTTGTAGGCTGTCCAGCCTGATATGCAGATATCCTCCCAATATCTGATTAATTCCCCTCCTTGTTCCACAAAGAATGTCATCAGTTCCTCATATGCTATTAAAGATGGTGACTGCCCCCACCCTAACTCCTCATGTTTACACCTAAGCCTTCATGACTATTTACATTGTTTTTTTAAAATAGATCTTTATTGGAGTATAATTGCTTCACAATACTGTGTTAGTTTCTGTTGCACAACAAAGTGAATCAGCCATATGCATACACATGTCCCCATATCCCCTCCCTCTTGAGCCTCCCTCCCATCCTCTCTATCCCACCCCTCTAGGTCATTGCAAAGCACCGAGCTGATCTCCCTGTGCTATGCTGCCGCTTCCCAAAAGCCAACTATTTCACATTCAGTAGTGTATATACGTCAATGCTACTCTCACTTCGCCCCAGCTTCACCCTCCCACCCCATGTAATCAAGTCCATTTTCTATGTCTACCTCTTTATTCCTGCCCTGCAACTACGTTCATCAGTACCTTTTTTTTAAGATTCCATATTATATATGCGTTAGCATATGGTATTTCTTTTTCTCTTTCTGACTGACTCTGTATGACAGACTCTAGGTCCATCCACCTCACTACAAATAACTAATTTTGTTTCTTTTTATGGCTGAGTAATATTCCCTTGTATATATGTGCCACATCTTCTTTATCCATTCATCTGTCGATGGACATTTAGGTTGCTTCCATGTCCTGGCTATTGTAAATGGTGCTGCACTGAACATTGTGGTACATGTCTCTTTTTGAATTACGGTTTTCTCAGGATATATGCCCAGTAGTGGGATTGCTGGGTCATACAGTAGTTCTATTTTTTGTTTTTTTGGAGCCTCCGTACTGTTTTCCATAGTGGTTGTATCATTTACATTCCCACCAACAGTGTAGGAGGGTTCCCTTTTCACCACCCACTTTCCAGCATTTATTGTTTCTAGATTTTTTGTATAATGGCCATTCTGAATGGGGTGAGGTGATACCTCATTGTAGTTTTGATTTGCATTTTTCTAATAATTAGTGATTTTGAGCATCTTTTCATGTGCCTCTTGGCCATCAGTATGTCTTCCTTGGTGAAATGTCTATTTAGGTCTTCCGCCCATTTTTTAACTGGATTGTTTGTTTTGAGCTCCATAAGCTGTTAGTATATTTTGGAGATTAATCCCTTGTCTGTTGTTTCACTGGCAAATATTTTCTCCCATTCTGAGGGTTGTCTTTTTGTCTTGTTTATGGTTGTCTTTGCTGTGGAAAAGCTTTTAAGCTTAATTAAGTCCAATTTGTTTATTTTTGTTTCCATTACTCTAGGAGGTGGATCAAAAAAGATCTTGCTGTGGTTTATGTCAAAGAGTGTTTTTCCTGTGTTTTCCTGTAGGAGTTTTATAGTGTCTGGTCTTACATTTAAGTCTTTATTTAATCTATTTGGAGTTTATTTTTGTGTATGGAATTAGGTAGTGTTCTAATTTCATTCTTTTACATGTAGCTGTCCAGTTTTCACAGCACCACTTATTGAAGAGGCTGTCTTTTCTCCATTGTATATTCTTGCCTCCTTTGTCATAAATTAGGTGCCCATATGTGCGTGGGTTTGTCTCTGGGCATTCTATACTGTACCATTGATCTATATTTCCGTTTTTGTGCCAGTACCATACTGTCTTGATTACTGTAGCTTTGTGATATAGTTTGACATCAGGGAGCCTGATTCCTCCAGCTCTGTTTTTCTTTTTCAAGATTGCTTTGGCTATTCAGGATCTTTTGTGTTTCCATACAAATTGTGAAATTTTTTGTTCTAGTTCTGTGAAAAATGCCATTGGTAGTTTGATAGAGATTGCACTGAATCTGTAGATTGCTTTAGGTAGTATTGTCATTTTCACAATGTTGATTCTTCCAATCCAAGAACATGGTATATCCCTCCATCTGTTTGTATTGTCTTTAATTTCTTTCATCAGTTTCTTATAGTGTTCTGCAAACAGGTCTTTTGTCTCCTTAGGAAGGTTTATTCCTAGCTATCTTATTCTTTTTGTTGCAGTGGTGAATAGGTGTGGTTCCTTAATTTCTCTTTCTGATTTTTTGTTGTTGGTGTATAGGAATGCAAGAGATTTCTGTGCATTAATTTTGTATCTTGCAACCTTACCAAATTCATTGATTAGTTCTACTAGTTTTCTGGTGGAATCTTCAAGATTTTCTATGTATAGTATCATGTCACTGGCGAACAGTGAGTTTCACTTCTTCTTTTCCAATTTGTATTCCTTTTTCTTCCCTGATTGCTGTGGCTAGGACTGCCAGAACTATGTTTAATAAGAGTGGTGAGAGTGGGCATCCTTGTCTTATTCCGGCTCTTAGTGGAAATGCTTTCAGTTTTTCACCTTTGAGTATGATGCTTGCTGTGAGTTTGTCATATATGGCCTTTGTTATGTTGAGGTAGTTTCCCTCTATGCCCATTATCTACAGAGTTTTTATCATAAGTGGGTGCTGAATTTTGTCAAAAGCTTTTTCTGCATTTTTGAGAAGATCATATGGTTTTTATCCTTAGTTTGTTAATATGGTGTATCACATTGATTGATTTGCATATATTGAAGAATCCTTGCATCCCTGGGATAAATCCCACTTGATTAGGTGCATGATCCTTTTAATGTGCCATTGGATTCTGTTTGCTTGTATTTTGTTGAGGATTTTTGCATCTATGTTCATCAGTGATATTGGCCTGTAATTTTCT
Organism: Stenella coeruleoalba; assembly: GCF_951394435.1. Lineage (NCBI taxonomy): Eukaryota > Metazoa > Chordata > Mammalia > Artiodactyla > Delphinidae > Stenella > Stenella coeruleoalba. The sequence goes on along the minus strand of NC_137149.1, from coordinate 101,262,399 downwards.
TTTTTTGTGATATCGTTTCTGGTTTTGGTATCACGGTGATGGTGGCTTCGTAGAATGAATTTGGGAGTGTTTCTCCCTCTGCAGTATTTTGGAAGAGTTTGAGAAGGATGGGTGTCAGCTCTTCTATAAATGTTTGATAGAATTCACCTGTGAAGCCATCTGGTCCCGGACTTTTGTTTGTTGGAAGATTTTTCATTAGAGTTTCAATTTCATTACTTGTGGTAGGTCTGTTTATATTTTCTAATTATTCCTGGTTCAGTCTTGGAAAATTGTACCTTTCCAAGAATTTGTCCATTTTTTCGTGGTTGTCCATTTTATTGACATATAGTTGTTTGTAGTAGTCTCTTATAATCCTTTGTATTTCTACAGTGTCAGTTGTGATTTCTCCTTTTTCATTTCTAATTTTATTGATTTGCGTCCTCTCCCTTTTTTTCTTGATGAGTCTGGCTAAGGGTTATCAGTTTTGTTTATCTTCTCAAAGAACCAGCTTTTAGTTTTATTGATTTTTGCTATTGTTTTCTTCGTTTCTATTTCATTTATTTCTGCTCTGTTCCTTATGATTTCTTTCCTTCTACCGACTTTGGGTTTTCTTTGTTCTTTTTTCTCTAGTTGTTTCAAGTGTAGTGTTATATTGTTTATTTCAGGTTTTTCTTGTTTCTTGAGGTGAGGTTGTATTGCTATAAATTTCCCTCTTAGAACTGCTTTTGCTGCATCCCATAAGTATTGGGTCATCGTGTTTTCATTGTCATTTGTTTCTGTGTATTTTTTTATTTCCTCTTTGGTTTCTTCAGTGATCTCTTGGTTATTTATTTGTGCACTGTTTAGCCTCCATGTATTTTTTTTTTTACAGTTTTTTTCCTGTAATTGATTTCCAATCTCATAGCGTTGTGGTCAAGAAAAGATGCTTGATGCAATTTCAATTTTCTTAAATTTTCCGAGGCTTGATTTGTGACCCAAGATGTGATCTCTCCTGTAGAATGTTCCATGTGCACTTGAGAAGAAAGTGTATTCTGCCACTTTTGGGTGGAATGTTCTATAAATATCAATTACATCTATCTGGTCTATTTGTCATTTAAAGCTTTTGTTCCCTTATTTATTTTCTGCTTGGATGATCTGTCCATTGGTTTAAGTGGGGTGTTAAAATTCCCTACTATTGTGTTACTGTCAATTTCTCCTTTCATGGTTAATAGCATTTGCCTTATGAATTGAGATGCTCCTATATTGGGTGCATAAGCATTTATAATTGTTATATTTTCTTCTTGGATTGATCCTTTGATCATTATGTAGTGTCCCTCCTTATCTCTTGTAACAGAGTTTATTTTAAGGTCTATTTTATCTGATACAAGTATTGCTACTCCAGCTTTCTTTTGATTTCCCTTTGCATGGAATATCTTTTTCCATCCCTTCAGTTGCAGTCTGTATATGTCCCTAGATCTGAAGTGGGTCTCTTGTAGACAGCATATATATGGGTCTCGTGTTTGTATCCATTCAGCCAGTCTGTGTCTTCTGGTTGGAGCATTCAAGGTTATTATCTATATGTATGTTCTTATTACCATTTTCTTAATTGTTTTGCGTTTGTTTTTGTAGGTCTTTTCCTTCTCTTGTGTTTCCTGCCTAGAGAAGTTCCTTTAGCATTTATTGTATATCTGGTTTTGTGGTACTGAATTCTCTTACCTTTGTTTGTCTGAAAAGCTTTTGACTTCTCCATGAAATCTGAATGAGATCCTTGCTGGGTAGAGTAATCTTGGTTGTACGTTCTTCTGTTTCATCACTTTAAGTATATCCTGCCACTCCCTCCTAGCCTGCAGAGTGTCCGCTGAAAAATCAGCTGATAACCTTATGGGGATTCCTTTGTATGTTATTTTTTGTTTTTACCTTGCTGCTTTTAATATCTTTTCTTTTAATTTAATTTTTGTTAGTTTGATTAATATGTGTCTTGGTGTGTTTTTCCTAGGGATTATCTTGTATGGGACTCTCTGTGCTTCCTGGACTTGGGTGACTATTTCCTTTCTCATGTTAGGCTAGTTTTCAACTATAATCTCTTTAAATATTTTCTCAGACCCTTTCTTTTTCTCTTCTTCTTCTGGGACCTCTGTTATTCAAATGTTGATGTGTTTAGTGTTGTCCCAGAGGTCTCTGAGATTGTCTTCAGTTCTTTTCATTCTTTTTTCTTTGTTCTGCTCCTTGGCAGTTATTTCCACCATTTTGTCTTCCAGGTCACTTATTCGTTCTTTTGCCTCAGTTATTCTGTTATTGATTCTTCCTAGTGTATTTTTCATTTCAGTGATTGTGTTGTTTATCTCTGTTTGTTTGTTCTTTAGTTCTTCTAGGTCTTTTTTAAACATTTCTTATATTTTCTCAATCTGTGCCTCCAATCTATTTCTGAGATTCTAGATCATCTTTACTAACATTATTCTGAATTCTTTTTCAGGTAGACTGCTTATTTCCTCTTCATTTATTTGGTCTTGTAGCTTTTTACCTTGCTCCTTCATCTGTGACATATTATTTTGCCATCTCTTTTTTTTTTTTTTTAAATGAGTGGGATTGTGTTCCTGTCTTATTGGTTATTTGGCCTGAGGCTTCGAACACTGGAGTTTGTAGGCTATTGTGTAGAGCTGGGTCTTGGTGCTGAGATGAGGAACTCTGTGAGACCTCACTCTGATGAATATTCCCTGGGGTTCTCTGTTAGTACAGTTGTTTGGACTCAGAGCTCCCACCACAGGAGCTTCCACCCAACCCCGGGCTCATGAACCAAGATCCCACAAGCTGCCGGTTCACTTGTTGGTCCCTCCCATCTCCTTGGGCATCAGAGTCCCCCACCAGCAGCTGACAGGTCCCCTAGTTGTGGGCTCTTTAGTTCTTTCATGCTTATGTAGTTCCCATTCCAGACTTTAGAAAAAATAATTACAAATACTCATTCTATAGGAATTTTTAGGCTTAGAAAATTTTCTAGGCTTAGAAAACAGATACCTTGTGAAAATATTTCTTAAACTTAGGAAGCATGCATTCTTTAAAGTTGCACATATACTTAGAGGTGTCATCATGATAATGTTTTCTTGTAAAATACTGCCATATTTTCCTAGTGACCCTTGTTCTAGTATTTCTAATGGAAATAGAATCTCATCAGGCCTCAGAATATTGGCATTGATGGGGCCTTGTATTTTACATGAGTCTGAAGCTTGGTTTGGGAAAAATATTCTGAAATCTGGAAAGAGTTGTGACTCTGAGGAAGAGAGTGATAAAATATCTAAGATATTTTTTAGTACACTATTCCCAAATGAGTGTCAGCTGAGTTGGGGAAGGAATTCCAAATGGCCCGTTTCTCCAAGACTGAGAAACTGCATTAAATTTTAACCTGTTTGACTATAAGACATTTTGTTTGTTTGTTTGTTTGTTTTTTTAACCTCCAAACCTGATCTCATCCATGTGTGTATTGGACTTGAGCTTTTTCCTCCATGTTGGAAATGCCCTTCCCAGTGTGAGATGCTTCTCTTGACATGCATGAAGGTAAAGACGTGCTTTGACTTGGGCAAAAAGCAAGGGACAATGAACACTTTACAGGCAGTTCAGGCCTGGAAGGCAGGAAATTACTTAGTGCATGAATCAATATTTAAGTAGCTCCTTCTGTGTTCGGAGAATGATTCAAGCTCTAAGGAGAATAAAGAACGTTCTATTAGTTCACGTTATCTTCTTGTTGTATGCCTATTTTCTGATTGAAAGCTTAACATATAAAAAGAAAGTCCTGTGGGTCACTCTATTAGTCTGTTTGATAATGTTCTCAGATTTGGGTTAATATTTCTAACTCCCAGAACATATAAGTCATCTACCCAATCTACAACACCACTCAACTGGTAGTACTCAGGATTTCCCCTTCTAGATTTATGGATGCTTTCTAGATGAGCCATAAGAACAGATAACCCATATGAGTGTCTCTTTTTCAGGCAGAAAAATATCTACAATCATTAGGACTGGGTTTGACTTTCCAGTGCCTGCCTAAATCCAAAGTGTGCATTTCACTCAGTTGCTAGATACTATACTGGTTGTACAACTCCTCTTTCGGTTACAGAATGCAAGGTCTTGTGCCCAATGCACAGTGAGGCCAAATAAACTGAAACATCAGTGTTTGGTGCAGAGAAAGGTTTACTGCTGGGCCAAGAAAGAAGAACAGGTGGCTCATGCTCAAAAACTCAAACTCGCTGATGGTTTTTGGGGAGAAATTTTTATATGCAAAATTTGGGGTGAACGCTGCAGGGTGTTTGACTTTCTTCTGATTGTTTGATGATGAGGTAACAGGGCAGTGTTCCAGGAATCTTGTGCTCAGCCTACTGTTACCATTCTCCTCCTGGGTGGGGGCCTTAGTTACTGTAGAAGAACTCAAAGATATTGTTATGTGTATTCCTTCCAGAGGAACCAGTACCTTGCTCCTTCCCTGCTCTATTAATTCACTGCTCCCCCTTTGTTTCTGTATTCCTTCACTTCACTGTTTAAACAAGCAGTCGTTTGAATCTGCCCTTTGGAAATCAGGGAAGGTCTAGGAGGCTGGATGAAGACTTTCCTACAGACAAGAAACCAGAAACAGGGGAGATGGAAAGAATTTGTATGGAGGTGGGTAGGAGGGGGTCCCCACAAAGTCCTGCTTGGTTTCATTTCCCATTCTTTTCCCAAGAAATCCATTAGAATATTGACATACATGCCAAACCATTTACTGATTTCTTCATTCATTTATTCAACAGTACTTATTGAGTACCTTTTGTGTCTGAGCACCAGGGTTACAAAGATGAGTCATATAGGTTTCCTGACTTTGAGACACCAAATATCTAGTGAGGAAAACAGACATAGAAACCAGCATGATAGGACTATATGAAGTGTGAGTTAACAGTGTTACCGAGCTCAGTTTTGGCTGCTCACTGCTTAAAGCCAATAATTGAGAGGCAAATGTCAGTAGGAAGGAAGGATGCTTTAATCAGAAAAGTCAGCAATCTGGGGAGAAGGTGGACTTTTGTCCCGAGACCAGCTCCAAAGATTCTGCTCAGCCATGATAGTTTTTAAAGGGAAAAAGGGAGAAATAATCTCAGTGAATCATTGAGGCAGGAGGTTGTATTCTGCATCACTTTCCATTGCCAGCAGACTGGCTGATATTATCTTGCACGAGTGATCTGCCTGCAGGATTGCTAAGGGGGGGTGTTGAGGGTAGAGAGCTAGTCATTCTTTAACTACTTAATTCTTTATTCTTCTTTTATCTAGGAAAAGAGTCAACAGGTTAGGCAAGGCATGACGTGTGTTCAGGAGAGCATAAGTCAGGAGTTAGTTTAAATTGCCTAGTGATCTCATTTTTTTTTTTGCGGTACGCGGGCCTCTCACTGTTGTGGCCTCTTCCATTGCGGAGCACAGGCTCCGGATGCACAGGCTCAGCAGCCATGGCTCACGGGCCCAACCGCTCCGCGGAATGTGGGATCTTCCCAGACCGGGGCACGAAACCGTGTCCCCTGCATCAGCAGGCGGACTCTCAACCACTGTGCCACCAGGGAAGCCCTGATCTCATTCTTATAATTAGGTTTTTTCAAGTTAGAGGGGGACAGAAGTGTGCAAACAGGAAAGGGGCAAAAGAGCTGCTTTCAACAGAAATATGTACAAAGCTGGAGGAGTCAGTTGCCTTGGGATGAGAAGGGGAAAGTGGAACGTTTTGGCTTCGTCTTCGATCACCCATGGGGAGTTTCCCAGGTAGAAGGGAAACCTAGAGAGAAAAATATGTGCTCAGAAATTGTAATTATTTAGCCTGTAAGAGCACTGTTTCTTTGGGGATAGATAAACAACGAAGTTTAATGTAGAAACTGGTAAACATTGAATGGCTGGTTTTCTTCCCAGTGGAGTGAGATTCCTGGAGCAAAAGAGAGGAGGATGGTTCTTATCCAGAGAAACATTGCAAAATCAAGTGGGCTAAAGACAGTTTGATATTTATACATTTGGATACTTGCTTTTTGCATTAAGTTTGTTTATCAAGCTCTAATTTAAAATTACTTCAAACCCAAATATTCCTTTGGTTGTACATACATTATTGAACTGAGACAGCATGACTAGAATAATCTTGGTTTGACCAAGATTATATATTATAAATATCTTTATTTGATTTTTCTCCTTTTCTTCCAGGATTATACACTGATTGTGAGCAGCCAGACGAAAACCTCTGTGGCCAAGAACAAGGACTGGGTGAGCCAAGGGTGAAGGGGCAAAGGATGTTAGATGACTCCATGGTCAAGCAAACAGCATGTTTGGCCTCATTGCCATGAATAATTGCTGAATTCTTTAGAATAGGGGAACTCAGGTAAATGAGTGCTCTTGTCCTCAACTGACCACATTGGAGGTCTGTGTGGCCACTAGCCCCCGCCCTATTTTGGATAGGCTGTGCAACCCAGGGAATAGAGGAAGCTAGAACTAAGTCTTGTTTTGGCTTTCTTTAGATTGAATTTGTTATTGTTGTTTAAATTTGTGTTTAATTTTTTTTTTCATTCCTGAGATTTCCCTTCATTTTCCTATTCAAAAGGAAATCCTCCACATAAGTGTGTAGGTCTTTGGATGCCACTGAGGGGAAAAGAATGGAGAGCTTACTTTTTAATGCTTGTTGTCATAAAATATATTATAGTTAATATTTTGGGTGGTGAATGAAGTAGATCGACTAACCATGTGTGAACATCTTCTTTGCTCTTAATGTGTTAGTTGAGATAGGAACATAGTATGTCAGAGTATTTATGAGTTGCTTTTACCCTGGAAAATGTGCTGGTGCACTGCATTGGTAATATCAAAAACAAACATTTCTGTATAAGGTGTTTTCTAGTCCTTCCATCCTCTGTATCTCTAAACACACTTTTGTTTACCCTGCATGATTGTAGTGGTACTCCATAATCCCCCTTTGTTTCCATAAGCCATAGGTAAAAATTGCTCTCAATAATCCATGGTAGCTTTCATTTAATAAATCATATCTTCTAGACATTTTTTTCTCTTCTCTTTATTAGGGCAGCCATCATTTCTACCTCCCTAAGAAAAACTGACATAGAGAATGAGAAATAGGAATCAAGGCACTAAAGTACTTTGAAAGACCTACAGTGTGAATATGTACTTCTTAGGAAGCAGGATCAGATGATACTGTTAGAAGAACTCTACATTTATTAATTCAATACCCATAACAACCCTAATCCCCAATTTATAACTCCCAGTTTTCAGTTTCAGCCTAGAGGTTATAAATAACTTGCCCCAAGGCACGGTTGAGTTGCTGGAGCCTGAATTCAGGTACTGTGGGCTCTCAAACATTATGCTACAAATAACTTGTGATTTTTTTTTAATTTAACTTTTTTTTTTACATCTTTATTGGAGTATAATTGCTTTACAATGGTGTGTTAGTTTCTGCTTTATAACAAAGTGAATCAGTTATACATATAAATGTGTTCCCATATCTCTTCCCTCTTGCATCTCCCTCCCACCCTCCCTATCCCCCCCTTCTAGGTGGTCTTTAGTGCAAAAGAAAATCAGTTTTCTTGATTGAGTTTAATTGGTAAAGTTGACTGAGTTTAATTACCTTATAAAATCTATTTTAATTTTTCTGATTTTATGAAGAGGACTGATTTAAGTATACTTACAGCTACTGTACTTAGTTTCAAAGATATGAAATCAGGTGGCTGTACTCTGGCACACTAAGCAGCTGTATTGAGACTCACATGACTAACACTTGGCTGGACCCAACATCTGGTACTGGGCCACAGTAAGCACGCCCCGCTGGCTGAACTCAGAGATTCAAAACATTCAGTCTTTGCACATTAGCAGGCTTCTGCTTCGTTCATACAAGTGTGGATTTTGCATAAAGTACAAGGCAAATATGCATGAAACTTTTCAGAGGAAGATGGTATTTGGAGAGGTATTTCATCTTCAAATTATTTAAATTGGACATTGTTAAGTAGTTAGAACAAACGAAAACTTTCATATGTTATATAAATTAGAAATCACGCAAAACAATATGATAAGAGTGGCTATTGCAACTCCCATAAAAAGAGAATAATGAACAGTACATAATAAAAGATGCTATGATTGGATGCTTAGGTTCAAAGATCATCTGACATTTACTAGCTATGTGATAATTAAAGTCATTTAACCTCTCTGTGACTTAGTTTCCTCATGTGTAAAATGAGGATAATAATGGCACCAATATCATATAGTTATTTTGAGTATTAAATCAGACAATATATAAAAAGCATGTACAGAGTGCCTGGTACAGAGTAAGCCCTCAATATTAGGAATTACTTCATTCTTGAGAATGTGTATTATGGATTGCTGTTTGTCTTAATTGGACCTCAACCAATGAGCGACTTCAACCAATAAGAACTTACTAATAAGCCATTTGTTTATACCAGCTATCAATACCCAAACTATTAAACTGAGGTGATAGTTGATGTTGTATAGGTTTGTTTACAGAGTGACTTACCATGGTGGGTGGCTTATGATACAATTAAAAGAATATAAACTTCTATGAATGGGTGAGTCTGTGACAAGGCCAGAAAAAAATTGAGAATCAATATATGCATAATGGCAAAGTAAAATGACTTTGGGAAAATACAGTTTGTCTCATGTCAAACTCTAGCCCAGGGCCAGGCTAGTTCTAGAGTCACCTCCAGCTTTGATGATTTTAGTTTATGTTCTACTGCATAGGCAGGCATTTTGAACTCAAAGATATTTTGGTTTAGATGATGATAATTATAGGACTTAAATCGTCTCTAAACTGTCACCCTAAAATATACTTCCAGTAGTTCTGATGCTGGTAATATATCAGCAGTCTATGAGAAATATAATGGTTTATTTGTCAGTTAAATCCCTTAATTAAAAGTGGATTAGAGAGGAGATTGGTTCAGGATGGCAGAGCAGAAGGACGTGCTCTCATTCCCTCTTGCACGAGCACCAGAATCACAACTAACTGCTGAACAGTCATCGACAGGAAGACACTGGAACTCCCCAAAAAAGATACCCCACATCTAAAGACAAAGGAGAAGCCAAAATGAGATGGTAGGAGGGGGGCAATTACAATAAAATCAAAGCCCATAACCACTGGGTGGGTGACTCACAAACTGGAGAACAGTTATACCACAGAAGTCCACCAACTGGAGTGACAGTTCTGAGCCCGACATCAGGCTTCCCAACCTAGGGGTCCACCAATGGGAAGAGGAATTCCCAGAGATTCAGACTTTGAAGGCTAGCAGGATTTGATTGCAGGATTTCAAAAGGACTGGGGGAAACAGAGACTCCACTCTTAGAGGGGACACACAAAGTAGTGTGAGCATCAGGACCCAGGCGAAGGAGCAGTGACCCCATAGGAGACTGAACTAGACCTACCTGCTAGTGTTGGAGGGTCTCCTGCAGAGGCGGGGGGTGGTGGTGGCTGTGTCTCACCGTGAGGACAAGGAGACTGGCAGCAGAAGCTCTGGGAAGTACTCCTTGGCGTGAGCCCTCCTGAAGTCTGTCATTAGCCCCACCGAAGAGCCTGTAGGTGCTAGTGCTGGGTCGCCTCAGGTGAAAAAACCAACAGGGAGGGAACTCATCTGTTGGATACAACTCATCTGTTGGATGCCCCACCCATCAGCAGACAAGCAGATTAAAATTTTACTGAGCTCTGCCCAGCAGAGCAGCAACCAGCTCTACCCATCAGTAGTCCCTCCCATCAGGAAACTTGCACAAGCCTCTTAGATAGCGTAATCCACAAGAGGGAAGACAGCAGAAACAAGAAGAACTACAATCCTACAGCCTGTGGAACTAAAACCACATTTACAGATAGACAAGATGAAAAGGGCCATGTACCAAATTAAGGAACAAGACAAAACCCTAGAAAAACAACTAAATGAAGTGGAGATAGGCAACCTTCCAGAAAAAGAATTCAGAATAATGATAGTGAAGGTGATCCAGGACCTCGGAAAAAGAATGGAGGCAAAGATCGAGAAGGTGCAAGAAATGATTACTGAAGACCTAGAAGAATGACAGAACAAACAAACAGAGATGGACAATACAATAACTGAAGTGAAAAATACACTAGAAGGAATCAATAGCAGAATAAGTGAGGCAGAAGAACGGATAAATGATCTGGAAGACAGAATGGTGTAATTCACTGCTGTGGAACAGAATGAAGAAAAAAGCATGAAAAGAAATGAAGACAGCCTAAGAGACCTCTGGGACAACATTAAATGCAACAGCATTCACATTATAGGGGTCCCAGAAGGAGAAGAGAGAGAGAGAGGACCCGAGAAAATATTTGAAGAGATTATAGTCAAAAATTTCCCTAACATGGGAAAGGAAATAGCCCCCAAGGCCAGGAAGTACAGAGCGTCCCGTACAGGATAAACCCAAGGAGAAACACGCCAAGACACATAGAAATCAAACTGGCAAAAATTAAAGACAAAAATTATTGAAAGCAGCAAGGGAAAAATGACAAATTACATACAAGAGAACTCCCATAAAGTTAACAGCTGATATCTCAACAGAAACTCTACAAGCCAGAAGGGAGTGGTATGACATATTTAACGTGTTGAAAGGGAAGAACCTACAACCAAGTTTACTCTACCCAGCAAGGATCATATTCAGATTTGATGGAGAAATCAAAAGATTTACAGACAAGCAAAAGCTGAGAGAATTCAGCACCACCAAACCAGCTCTACAACAAATGCTAAAGGAACTTCTCTAAGTGGGAAACACAAGAGAAGAAAAGGGCCTACAAAAACAAACCCAAAACAATGAAGAAAAAGATATAGCATGCAAATGGAAATCAGAAGAAGGCTGGGGTAGCAAAACTCACATCAGATAAAATAGACTTTAAAGAATGTTACAAGAGACAAGGAAGGACACTACATAATGATCAAGGGATCAATCCAAGAAGAAGATATAACAATTATAAATATATATGCACCCAACATAGGAGCACCTCAACACATAAGGCAACTGCTAACAGCTCTAAAAGAGGAAATCAACAGTGACACAATAATAGTAGGGGACTTCAACACCTCACTTACACCAATGGACAGATAATCTAAACAGAATATTAATAAGGAAACACAAGCTTTAAATGACACAATAGACCAGATAGATTTAATTGATATTTATAGGACATTCCATCAAAAAACAGCATATTACACTTTTTTCTCAAGTGCACGCAGAACATTTTCCAGGATAGATCACATCTTGGGTCACAAATCAAGCCTCAGTAAATTTAAGAAAATTGAAATTGTATCAAGCATCTTTTCTGACCACAACGCCTTGAAATTAGAAATGAATTACAGCGAAAAAAAAATAAAAAACACAAACACATGGAGGCTAAACTATGTTACTAAATACCAAGAGATCACTGAGGAAATCAAAAAATACCAAGAGACAAATGACAACAAAAACATAATGATCCAAAACCTATAGGATGCAGAAAAAGCAGTTCTAACAGGGAAGTTTATAGCAATACAATCCTACCTCAAGAAACAACAAACATCTCAAATAAACAAGCTAACTTTACACCTAAAGGAACTAGAGGAAGAAGAACAAGCAAAACCCGAAGTTAGTAGAAGGAAAAAAATCATAAAGATCATAGCAGAAATAAATGAAATAGAAACAAAACAATAGCAAAGATCAATAACACTGAAAGCTGGTTCTTTGAGAACATAAACAAAACTGATAAACCATTAGCCAGCCTCATCAAGAAAAGAGGGAGAGGACTCAAATCAATAAAATTAGGAATGAAAAAGAGGTTACAACAGACACCACAGAAATACAAAGCATCCTAAGAGTACTACAAGCAACTCTATGCCAGTAAAATGGACAACCTGGAAGAAATGGACAAATTCTTAGAAAGGTATAACCTTCCAAGACTGAACCTGGAAGAAAAAGAAAATATGAACAGACCAATCACAAGTAATGAAATTGAAACTCTAATGAAAAATCTTCCAACAAACAAAAGTCCAGGACCAGATGGCTTCACAGGTGAATTCTATCAAACATTTAGAGAAGAGGTAACACCCATCCTTCTCAAACTCTTCCAAAAAATTGCAGAGGAAGGAACACCTCCACATTCATTCTATGAGGCCACCGTCGCCCTGATACTAAAACCAGACAAAGATACTACAAAAAAAGAAAATTACAGACCAGTATCACTGATGAATATAGATGCAGAAGTCCTCAACAAAATACTAGCACACAGAATCCAACAACACATTAAAAGGATCATACACCATGATCAAGTGGGATTTATCCCAGGGATGCAGATTCTTCAACATACGTAAATCAATCAATGTGATACACCATATTAACAAATTGAAGAATAAAATCCGTATCTCAGTATATGCAGAAAAGCTTTTGACAAAATTCAACACTCATTTATGATAAAAGCTCTCCAGAAAGTGGGCATAGAGGGAACCTACCTCAACATAATAAATAGCTACTGCAAACATCATTCTCAATGGTGAAAAACTGAAAGCATTTCCTCTAAGATCAGGAAAAAGACAAGGATGTCCACTCTCACCACTCTTATTCAACATAGTTTTGGAAGTCCTAGCCATGGCAATCAGAGAAGAAAAAGAAATAAAAGGAATACAAATTGGAAAAGAAGAAGTAAAACTATCAGTGTTTGCAGATGACATGATACTATACATAGGGAATCCTAAAGATGCCACCAGAAAACTACTAGAGCTAATCAATGAATTTGGTAAAGTTGCAGAATACAAAATTAATGCACAGAAATCTCTTGCACTCCTATGCACTAATGATGAAAAATCTGAATGAGAAATTAAGGAAACATTCCCAATTACCATTGCAACAAAAAGAATAAAATACCTACAAATAAACCTACCAAGGGAGACAAAAGACCTGTTTGTAGAAAACTATAAGACACTGATGAAGGAAATTAAAGATGATACAAACAGATGGAAAGATATACCATGTTCTTGGATTGGAAGAATCAACATTGTGAAAATGACTCTACTACCCAAAGCAATCTACAGATTCAATGCAATCCCTATCAAATTACCAATGGCATTTTTTACAGAACTAGAACAAAAAAATCTTAAAATTTGTATGGAGACACAAAAGACCCCGAATAGCCAAAGCAGTCCTGAGGGAAAAATGTGGAGCTGCAGGAATCAGACTCCCTGACCTCAGACTATACTACAAAGCTACAGTAATCAAGACAGTATGGTACTGGCACAAAAACAGAAATATAGATCAATGGAACAGGATAGAAACCCCAGAGATAAACCTACGCATCTATGGTCAACTAATCTATGACAAAGGAGGCAAGGATACACAGTGGAAAAAAGACAGTGGTGTCAGGAAAACTGGACAGCTACGTGTAAAAGAATGAAATTAGAACACTCCCTAACACCATACACAAAAATAAACTCAAAATGGATTCGAGACCTAAATGTAAGACTGGACACTTTAAAACTCTTTAGAGGAAAACATAGGCAGAACACTCTTTGACATAAATCACACCAAGATCTTTTTTGATCCAACTCCTTGAATAATGGAAATAATAACAAAAATAAACAAATGGGACTTAATGAAACTTCAGAGCTTTTGCACAGTAAAGGAAACTACAAACAAGACCAAAAGACAGCCCTCAGAATGGGAGTAAATATTTGCAAATGAATCAACGGACAAAGGATTAATCTCCAAAATATATAAACAGCTCATGCACCTCAGTATTAAAAAAAGAAACAACCCAATCCAAAAATGGGCAGAAGACCTAAGAAGACGTTTCTCCAAAGAAGACATACAGATGGCCAAGAAGCACATGAAAAGCTGCTCAACTTCACTAATTATTAGAGAAAGGCAAATCAAAACTACAATGAGGTATCACCTCGCACCAGTTAGAATGGGCATCATCAGAAAATCTACAAACAACAAATGCTGGAGAGGGTGTGGAGAAAAGGGAACCCTCTTGCACTGTTGGTGGGAATGTAAATTGATACAGCCACTATGGAGAACAGTATGGAGGTTCCTTAAAAAACTAAAAATAGAATTACCATATGACCCAGCAATCCCACTACTGGGCATATACCCAGAGAAAACCATAATTCAAAAAGACACATGCACCCCAATGTTCATTGCAGCACTGTTTACAATTGCCAGGTCATGGAAGCAACCTAAATGCCCATTAACAAACGAATGGATAAAGAAGACGTGGTGCATATATACAATGGAATATTACTCACGCATAAAAAGAACGAAATTGAGTCATTTGTAGAGAAGTGGATGGATCTAGAGACTGTCATACAGAGTGAAGTAAAGTCAGAAGGAGAAAAACAATTATTGTATATTAATGCATATATGTGGAAACTAGAAAAATAGTATAGATGTACTGGTTTGCACTGCAGAAATAGAGACACAGATGTAGAGAACAAATGTGTACAACAAGGGGGGAAAGCGGCTGGGGTGGTGTGGTGGTGTGATGAGTTGGGAGATTGGGATTGACATAGATACCCTAATACGTACAAAATGGTTAACTAATGAGAACCTGCTGTATAAAAAAATAAATAAAATGAAATTCAAAAAAAAAATTCAAAGGTACACCCCCCAAAGCTTTTCAGAAAATGTTATTTTTGTTTCAGTGGGAAGTCAGAGGTATGCAGTTGGAATTAGCAAATTATATCTCATTACAGCTTATCCACTGCTTGATACCCAGATCCAGTGCCATTTTTCCATTGTGTGTCTACTTTGCAGACAAAGTTTACCAGTCTTTACTTTCATCAATAAAAATCTGCTAGAAACTGGCACTTCTGATATTCAGTACAGATCTTTAATCTTATTCTGTTGAACAATGCTTAAGTTTAATCAGTGTTAAAATAACCTACAAAATAATTTCTTGAAGTGGTGTCATGTGTACTCTGGAATTTAGAGAGTATATTCTCTAAAATTTCACATATTATCATGTTTTGATAATTTTGAAATTTTGATAATTTACTTTTAGGATTTACTCTCTAAATCTGGAAAACTTTTTTTTCCTCTTTTTTTTTGGTAACAAACTGCGAATGGTTTATTTCTAAAACTAACCAGATAAGGAAGTCTTAAGAGTCCATGCTTTTATGTTATGAATTTTTTATTTTTAGTCTTAGGAAATGAGCATTGGAATATGAATTGACTTTTGTCCATGCAGTCTTCCAGCTATAGCTTTCCTTGCCCTTTCCTTCAAGTCCCTGTTTATATACCCCATCATTCTTAGAAAGGATTCTTATCTTTAAAAATTTGGGTTTTGCCATTAAAATTTATGTAATCTTACTCAAAAAAAAAAAAAAAGTGGGTTAGAGGTGAGTGTACTAAAAAAGACTACAATGTTCCATATTTTGTGAATTGGTAATCAGCCTGCTTTAAAACATTAGACTTTTTATTGAATTTTATTTTATTTTATACAGCAGATTCTTATTAGTTACATATTTTATACAAATTATTGTATATATGTCAATCCCAATCTCCCAGTTCATTCCACCACCACCACCCCCCGCCCCGCTTTCCCCCCTTGGTGTCCATACTAAAACGTTAGACTCATTTTTAAATGCTGCCTATATTATCTGCTATTCATTCCCATTTACAAATGGTTACTAAATAAATTTTTAAATGCATGAAAAGAACAAAAAAAGACTTCATATGCCACAAGTGTATTCTGAAAAAGCTGGCCAATTTTCCCAAAAACTCAGACTACTAATAGAAAGTATTAAAAATAATAAATTTTATAGAATTCTTGCTTTATTATACTTCTATGAGTTTTTACTGGAATGCTTGCCACACCTAACTTACTAGCATCTTTGGTTTTAGTCAGTATCCTGATTTTTCTCTGTATTAGTAATCTACCCCAACACCCAGGTTGGTGCAACTTCTGTTTACTTGAATGCCCCAGAATTAATTTTATATAAGCTGTGAATTTATAGCTCCTGGCCAGATAGTAGGAAAACATCTGGAATGAAAAAGTAAAGTGATTTCTGTGGTAAAATTGAACCATCTATTAGGAGTGCGAGTGGGCTGGTCCTTTGTAGCACTGCCCAGAGTTGGCATGTGTACCATATGCCCTTCCAGGGTGGGCTTAAACACATCTTTCCAGGTCTCAATATTGTTGTGTCTGTTCACGTTTTAACTGTTGTCATCTTATGGGTGGGTTGGGAATATGCTAATCTGGAGATGAGAGAAACTAAGAAACCATTCACACCATCTAAGCTAATGCTCCATAAGCATTATTCTTGAAAGGAGAGACGAGGGCTAAGTTGTACCAGATGAAATTTGTAATGGAGAAAGCACCCTGGGATCCAATTGTTTGTGTGTTCCTTAGTAGACAGCACAGAAAAACGAAGACTTTTTCTTCAGTGCCAAACTATTTAATTGCATACATAAAACTGCTGTGAAACATTGACAGCATTAGTTCGAATAGACTCATCTACAAAAGGGATGGAAGCCTAGAGTATGTGATTGAATGAATGGAGAAACTCGTTAAGACTGTTGCTCACTCCCAGGAAGCTAGCAGTATTATCCAGGTTTTTTGGTAAATCTGTATGCCCTTGGTTCTTTTCAAAGAACCAAGTTTTGGTTTTGTTGATTTTCTCTACTGTTTTCTTCTGTATTTTATCAATTTCTTATTTCTGTTTGCTTTAGGTTCAGTTTGCCCTTTTTTCCAGTGTCTTTAAAAGGAAGTTTAGACTGTTGATTTGAGATCTTTCTTGTTTTTTTCTTTTTTCTTTTTCTTTTTGCGGTACGTGGGCCTCTCACTGTTGTGGCCTCGCCTGTTGTGGAGCACAGGCTCCGGATGCGCAGGCTCAGTGGCCATGGCTCATGGGCCCAGCTGCTCCGAGGCACGTGGGATCTTCCCAGACTGGGGTACGAACCCGTGTCCCCTGCGTCAGCAGGCAGACTCTCAACCACTGCGCCACCAGGGAAGCCCGCTTTTTTGTTTTTGACAATGCCCTAGGCATAAATTTTAACATCCTCTGATTCAATTAAGTATGAGAGGGAAGTTTTTGAGGTCGGTCTTTAAGGTTTGTTTTGATGCTAGGAAGGCTCTTCCTAGCTGTATATTTCCCTGGTTCTTTCTGATAAACTTCTGGCTGATCTATGGTTTAGTTGTTGCTCTATGAAGCTACCGGCTACTCATAATCACTTACCATCAGAACCCCCACTGTGTTTTGAGAGTATCTTTAGGCCTGAACTTCCCATTGTGTATTCCTAGTGAAGTTACTTCCTTTAGGAAGCACTTTTGAACCCTTTGTTCTTATATCCCACCTCTCTCCTTGGCAAAGCCTGTGCACCACTGCCCCAGATCTTGGGAGGAGGAGTTAGTGGCCTGCTCCTCTAGAAGTGACACCCCTGATTTATGAACAGCATGCTGGGCATGGACTGTGCCTCTGAGTCTTCTCAGACTGCCACACCTGGCATGAAACCTTGTGCTGTGAGTAAGCTGGAAAAATATTATTGGTCTACTGCACCTGGGGAAGAATTTCTGCCCTATGAATGAGTGTCAGGTGGAGAAAGAGAGCCTCTACCCCTCAGCTGTTCTTGTCTGGAAAAAGGGGCTTCTGCAACATGGAGTTGAGGGTGTGGGAATGAGAAGTGTCAGAGACCTGCCTCTTCTGAGAGATACTGTAGCGCTTGGCTGGGAGCTTGACTGGGAAGAGAGCCCTGGGTTCCCACCCAAAGTGGATTTTCCATCACAACGAGCTTAGAGGTAGGAATGGAGCACATTGTGTGTTCAGATGTGATAGACTCTCATGGTGTTACTGAGATTTAGTAGATTTGCTTCAATAAATGTTTCTTCATTTGCTGTATGCACTTAAGACAATTTCTAGAGTTTAAATGGTATTAATTTTTTTTTCCTTTTTTTTTTTTTTGCCACTTACCGTTGTTTTGCTGTTTGGTTGATTATTCTGTGCAAGTCCTCATCCTACCCTTCTAGATATTCTCCACCTCTAGTCCTTCTTGATTTTTACATTTTGGCAGTCCCATTTTCATTGATTGATCAGTCCTTTTAGGTGCGTTCCCATTATAAGTCCATTGTAAAGTATGTTCACTTGGCTTCTCCCAAGGTAGTCCATCCACCTATAAATTGATATGTAGAAGATTTTGGAAAGATTGAGAATGTAGCTTCATGAAATAAGAATTTATAAGCATATAATAATTAAAATACCTTGCATTATGTCGTCATTTCCTTTTGAGTAATCTGATGTTATTGAGATTTAATTAAATTAATTAATTTGACTAAAGATAGAGCTGAGTAAGTAGAAATCAGATTATTCTGTGTTATGTGATTTTCAAAGACTTCTTTAGAGAGTAGAAAAAATTTTAAAACCTAAAATGAAACTGAAACTCCTACTCTAACGAAATACTGTTTACATTGTTAATATATTCCTGTGGCTCATGAGCCTGCAAAATGATCAGGAGGAACATTCAAAGAGAAAGAAGAAACGACTGAAAAAAGTTTTGGAGGAAATATCAGGTGTTGCTGAGTAACAAGCTATGCCAAAACCCAGTGGCTTAAAACAATAATTATTTATTATTTTTCATGACACTGTAAGTCAACTTACCTAGGCTAAGCTCAGGTGGACAGTTTTGCCTGAGTTCACTTTCGTGTCTGCAGTTGGCTGTAAGTGGCTCTGCTCAATGTATCTCTTGTTGTCCTCTTCCTATGACCAGCAGATAGCCAGCCCCAAGATGTTCTTATGATGGTGGAAGAGATTCAGGATAGTAATTCGTAGCATGCAAGGCCTCTTGAGGCCTAGGTTTGGAACTGGGCACCATAACTTGTCCTTCATTCTTCTGGCCAAAGCAAGTCACGTTGGGTGTTAGAAATACACTTTATTTTAATGGGAGGAACTCCAAACTCACATAATATAGTAAAGAATTAGGGTCAATAGTGCAGTCAATCTACCACAAGGAATTAGGGAGGAAGTAAAGAGAGTTTTCCCAGTTTAGTTATTCCTGTCAAATGTAAGTTGAATTCCATTTTTGTTACACTTAGAGAAGAAAAGAACAACCTTTTGTAAAATACACTAGTCTGTCTTGTTGAGGGGGAGTGTATGGTATAAAAAACTAGAAAAACCTAGGATGGAGCTCACCAGCTGTTGTATAAGTAAGCAGACTGGCCCTTACAATACCTGCCCTTTCATGATAACGGTGCTTATTTTGTGCTTTCTTATGTGGCTGTCTTTTGTATGGGCATACAGCAAATTATTCTGGAAAACAGATAACTAAGCATTTCTAATTCTTGGGAGGTTTAATCTTTACTTTTCTCAGGAATGTGCAGCATCAGCAGGTTTTGTTTGTCTTTAAAATGAGGAGGATTCTAGTGAAGCTGACTTGTTACTCCACAAATATCTTAAAACTGTGGAACTTTCCCTCTGGAATTATTATATGTGAATGGATTCCTACATTTTACAATGGAAAAGCATGAAATCATAGCCGGCTTGGCTACTGCTATTATTCATTTAGCAGGTTTTATTCTTTTAACAGTTAAACTTCCATTATGTTTTACTATTTGTTACATACCATTTTTATGTGTTTCACAGTTTTATGCATTTTGCAGTTAACTATTTGAAAGAACGTTCAGTCCTTGAAAATAAGAGTGATTTACCATTCTTGTGCTTTTGTCTTTACTAATGCTGTGTGTATTTTTTAAAGATAATAAGTTCTCCTATGAAAAAAGTCTAATAACACACTTTATTTTTCTTGCTACCTACAGCAAGTCCTAATGTTTCAAATGTGAGGGTGTATGCTTGGGGATGTATCGATGTACAACATGCATACCTACAAATGTTACATTCTGTATCAAACACACAGACAAGCACAGCAGAAAAAGGAATAGAAAGCTCTAGTAATAATTACACAGAGTTTTGGAAAACACATACATATACACACAAACAAAAGGCTAAGTTGAAAACAGTATTCTATAATGCTAAGTGTTGAAGAAAATATATGTAATTTTGAAGGAATTCTTACCTATTTATCAGGAGTTTTATTCATATTCATAGTTTATGACAGTTTTAAAACCAGATTAATTCTGGTATTAGAAAGAACTTGTTTACTTGGAGAATATATGTTTCTATGCATTTGTAACAATAATTTGCAAAATTATAAGAAAGTGAAATGCTGTTTTCTTCCATTAGATTTATTTCTATATGTTAATATATATAAAGTATGACTCTAAGGTAATGAGAATATTGTACATTAACAAAAAAAACCAAACAGCTTAAAATGTATGGAATGTATTCTTCAAAATATGTGTTGTCCATCAGGTCATCAAAGGAAGAAGTGAAATCTGTTCTGAAAAAATAATTTTTTAATTGTTCCATGAAGAATTAGTCTGAGTTTCATAAGAAAAATCACTCTCATTTCCTTATTTTCAGTCTCATCCACAAATACTATTCAGCTTGTTTTTTTACTTTATTCTTCAGACTTCACCTGACTTGTAAAAAAATCTTTTTTGTTAATAGTAAATATATTCACATGATTCTCTGACTCAGAAGCTACGAAAGTTTCCCTTTTGTGGGTATCTTTTCAGACATATTTTAAGAAAATACGGGCTTCCCTGGTGGCGCAGTGGTTGAGAGTCCGCCTGCTGATGCAGGGGACACGGGTTTGTGCCCCGGTCTGGGAAGATCCCACATGCCGCAGAGCGGCTGGGCCCATGAGCCGTGGCCGCTGAGCCTGCACGTCCGGAGCCTGTGCTCTGCAACGGGAGAGGCCACAACAGTGAGAGGCCCACATACCACAAAAAAACAAACAAACAAAAAAAAACAACAAAAAGAAAATACAATTGCATAAGTGTGTTTATTTCTCTCATATTTTTCAACATAGTAATATGCTCACAAACAACCTGTCAACTTTATTTTATTAAGGAAAGTCTTGGAGATCATCTCATATCCATACATAGTTTCCACATTTATTTTTTTCACAGCTGTAGAGTACTTCAGTGTATAAACCTATCCCCAGTTAATAAACAGGTAGCAGTGAATAACTTTGTATTCAAATGACTTATGACTCTTTTAAAACCAAACTCACCTTCAAAGGATAAGAATTCTTAGCACTGTGGATATTAACAAGAATGTATCACAGACTCTGAAATAAGTGAGCCAAACTATTAAGGAAAATGGTAATATTACAAAGGTACTTTGAAGACTGTAACATTAATTAGGATGTATACATCCGACATGTGTTTGAAAAAGAAGTGTCATTATTTTTCAGTATATCTCTTATTTTGGTGACAACACAATGACTTGTTTTCCATGTGTCCTATCCCCAAATAATATTGGAGAAAAACTTAACTTTTGTTTTATTTCTTTTTGCTTTTTCTTGGGAAATGCGAATAGTTCCTACCTTATTACAATAGTTTCTTTGCAGTTTATAAAGTGCCAGTGAAACCCTGTGAAGTGGGTTTAGTTATGTTATCTCTTTTCCATTTTGTTGAAGAGCAAACTGAGATTTAGAGAGATCTAAAAACTTGTTTGTGTCATGGAGCTAGAAATTGACAGAGCCAGGGTTTGAATTCTATCATAAACTAAAATAAATTAGTACTATAGTTTCTTTAAGAAGAATGGCTAGAGAATGTGCCTAATGGAATAATGATAATATCTAGATGAACGTAGAATCTAGTGAGATATCATCAGAATTTCACAAAGCATGACAAGAATCCAGAATCCAATTAGGGAGCAATGAGATCTGTTGAATCCAATCAATTGGATTTCAGCTACAGGTGAAAAGGAAGGCATAAAAGTTGCAATCATTTAATCTAGTGAGGAAAAGGCCAAGAAGGGATAAAACAACAGTCTTTATACAAGTGAAACAATTATGTTTTAGGAATGAAAAGTAATATTCCCCCTCCCCCCGCCTTACATTGTGGATTGGATAAGAGGGAAATTCCTAGCCTTTAATCTTCAAATTTTGTCTTGAAATAAGGGATGCGTAGTCCTCTCAGGGCAAGAAGTGTTTAGTGAGTTATTGACTGAGTAGGGATGGATGGAGACATATGGAGCCATCAGTTACAAAGGACACTGCGCAGGAAGTTGGGAGGCTCAGACCAAATTCCTTGTCTGGCATAAACTAATTGCATGATCTTTAAGGTGAACCACTTGATCTCCCAATGTCTAAGACTTTTCCTCTGCAAAGCAAGAAAACAGTCCTGTACCCCAATTTGTACAGCATCATTATGGCAGAAAAAAGAGATGACCACAAGGGAATCCCACTTCTGCCACTTACTAGAAATATAGAAATCCTTCCCTTCCTTGGGACAGACTTTGGATAGGTATCCCAACTCAGAGACTTTTCCAAACTAGGAAGAATGGCAGGGTAGTTAAGTGTATAGGCTCTGAGAGCATACTGCTATAGGCTTACCCAACTTAGCTTCTTATCGGATGAGTATCTTCAGACAAGTTATTTTAGTCTTCCAGAACTTATTTTCCCATCTTTAAAATGAGATCTTTAAAATCATCATCATAATAATGGAGACATGGTAGAATTAAATGAACTAAAAAAAATAATGTACTTAAAACAGGAGCTAGAACATACTAAGTGCTAATAAGCATTATTATTACATTCTGACCTGTGGGACTTCTGCATCTGAACATCCAGAAACCTCTATTGGAATACTTATATTTGTATCAAAGTGGTATTTTGATTCATATTAGAGCTATTTGTTTCCTTGCTTTTTTTTCCACTAGATTTTTTTTTATTGGAGTATAATTGCTTTACAGTGTTGTGTTAGTTTCTGCTGTACAGTGAAGTGAATCAGCTGTATGTATACATATATCCCCTCCCTCTTAAACCTCTCTCCCTGCCCCCCCCCCCATCTAGGTCATCACAGAGCACTGAGCTGAGCTCCCTGTGCTATACAGCAGGTTTCCCATTAGCTATCTATTTTACACATGGTAGTGTATTTATGTCAAACATACTCTACCAATTCATCCCACCCTCCCCTTCCCCCACCATGTCCACATGTCCCTTCTCTACCTCTCCATCTCTATTCCTGCCCTGGAACTAGGTTTATCTGTACCATTTTTCTAGATTCCTCATACATGCGTTAATATACCCCTTTGGCAGCAGCAGGCTCTACTTCCAAGGGGTTCTGTCTAAAATGGTCTAAATGACAGTCTTTCCTTTGAAGGAGGGATTGAAGATGGCTGGTATTCCTTTCCCGGACCAGGGGCCTAAGAAAACAGAAGAGATGTGTGAAGCAGGTGTGGGTTGATTGCATTGATGGCAATCTTCTATAGTTGTGCTCCTTATCTGAGGGACAGCCTCCTGATTTGCAAGCAGATGGAGTAGACAGATAACAGCAGCAGAGGTGGGAGTCCTGAATTCCCAATGCTAACAGGGCTAAAAGGGAGACCCAGAACTCCAGGAGTTGAGGTTGTAGAGTGGCTGTAGGTCTAGTTATTCCAAACCACTTCACTTGCAGTTCTGTGAGCAGATTGTGTAATTTCAAACCTCCATACTGTGTACATGGTTCTCCCACTGCCTAAAACTCATTCCCTTCCTTGACCCCCTGGTCAATATCTCCATCATTTTTCAAGGTTCAGTTGATAGGGCACATTCTGTACTGTACCTCAGTAGAATGGGCTAATCTTACATTTGGGTTCCCTTTAAAATAAGTACATGTTTTTATTGTAATACCTATAGTACTTACATGCATTTTCTTTAAAAGTTTGTTTACTTTTATTAAATTGTAAATTCCTCAAGGGTAAAGCAGGGTATTATCTTTTTATCCCTAGTGCTTAGTGCTGGGTCTAGCACATAGTATGTATTCAATAAAAATTCGTTAACTGACTGTATGATTGATCCAGAAGTTGACAATTCACACCCATAGGTGCCTACAGTGATTTCCTCTATAAACCAGACAGTAACTTAGCCTTGATGACTCACTTTTCTTATTCTAAAAGTTGAGGCGATGTGCTTTTCTTTTCCTCAAAAGTATTTTAAAAACCTGTGAAAGTGCTGCTGAAAGGGATTTTAGTTGCTGGATGAAAGCATCCCCTAAATGCTGAGTATGACCATCATAAGATGGTCATGGATATGTGTCACATGCCAGTTTTACCATATATTTTAGTATTTGCTGTTTATGTAAGAGCTATTTTATGATGAGAACAAAAAGGTTAGCAGGAAAAAGAAAACATGTTTCAGTGGTGAGCTTATTCATATATTAGGAATTTGAGATGAACCAGTGTAAATAATTGTGGACCTTAAAAAATTAAAAAAAATTTTTTTGAGTTTTTGGTTCCTTAAGTTACTTTCTTTCTCTGTTGTTTTAAATTGTATAATTTGTGGAACCACCATTTGCCTTAATTTAGGATATTTTTTTAAAAACTTCCAAAATATATGAGTTAAACTTTGGTATTTATGAAGAAAGTAATTAATTCAATAAATACTTCATATATACTTATTTTGTAAAAATTGACATTCTGGTTGTGAAAGGAATGCAACGTCCTCATTAAACTCCAACAGGAAGGATAAGACACATTCATAAATTAATGTAATTTAAGGCAGAATACCAGAAGCAACGTAAGCCATGTGCAGGAAGACTGTGTGGGGATCCAGAAAAGGCAGAGCTCACAAGTTACGAATTTACATTTGAGAGGAAGACACTAAGTTGTATCAGGTTTGGGACCAGCAAGTCAAAATTAATGCAAATCAGAATTAGGGGAATTAGGCCATCTCTTTAATTGTATGTACTTTTTGGCTCTTGAGACATAAGGTTAAATTTGTCCTCTGACTTGAAAGTGGAGCACGAAATAAGAGGTGTGGAGTCATAATTTTTCCCTCTCTAGCTATTCCTAGGGCAGCTGGTTCATTGATCTCATGGAAACCACACAGCAAGAAGTCGTGAGACATCAGCTCACCTTCAGAAATAGCATGTCTAAAAAAATATAGGAAAAATGTTGGCAGTTGTGGAAGCCAAGTGATGGTTCATGAGGGTTCTCTATACTATCCTTCTCTACTTTTGGATATGTTTGAAATTTTCCATTAAAATAAAGGGCAGCCACAGGGAGCCCTGGGTGTTTGTTGTGAGGGAACTCATTTTCTTCTGCTAACTACTATACCAGGCTTGAAGATGCTGTGCCCCTGACAGGGAGAGAACAGCATTTGCTTCTTTTCTCCACACAAGGTACCAGAAGATGGAAGAGCGGTCCTTTGAGAGCTAACTGCAGCCCTGTCTTGCCGTGAAATTAGGAGACTGGCTTGTTGATGCTTCATTATCAGAGTTTATGTTTTATCTGTAGGGTCAGTGTGGTACAGCATATAAAATGTTAGATTGGGAACTGGAAGATTTGACTTTCAGGCACAATTCTGCCACTTGCCAGCAAATTTTGGAGGGCAAGAAACACTTTATTGAATCCTCCCTCTGTGCTCTAGAAAATGGTCATATATTACCTCATATGTAATATCTGTAGAGTAGAAATCACCTCTACCTACATCAGTGGGTTGTTTTGTGGCACAAGCAAGATAATACATGTAAATAATTTGAAAATTTATAAATCTCATAGCTTATAAATATGAGACATTGTAAAGATTAACATTAGCATATATTACTTATTAAAAAATGAATATTAATGAATAGCTTATTAATAGAAATTTGTCAATAAATAGTTCTTCAAAATAACTGATATCACATACCTAAGTTTCCATGTGGGCTATTGAAAGGACTTTCAAGTCGTGAGCCAGTGAGTATGAATAATAACTGATTAAACCATTATACATTCTAATAAAAGTATCATTACATATATGGTTAGTAAAAAGGCTTAACTAAGAGTTTTCTAAAAATTAATTTCGAAAAATTGTAGCGCATTCTTGATTTGCATGTAATACTTAATTCTCATCCCAGAGACCTTGGCAGAAGCTTTATCCCATTGGTATTACTCAGTGATTTTTTTTTTAGTTGAAGGGAAGAGGAGGAAGCCAGCTGCAGCTCTGACACTTATAATTGCACCCCATGCAATAGCAATAGTTATGTATGGGCTGTTTAAGTTGAAAGTAACATCAGCCATGCAAATTTCACATCAATTAAAAATGAAGGGAGAAAATTGTCATATGGAAAAGGACTAAATTACTAGGATTAAGTGAAGGAAATTATTTCTAATATTCTGTGAAAGTATAGCTAGCAAGTAATGCAAAAAAAATTAAAAAGTGTAACAGTAAAATGATACTTAAGTACGAAATTGGGCTCATTTTCATTTAGCAATTCAGAAAAAATCTGGTAACACTCTGGGTGGTGTGTGCAGAAACTCTCAGTGAAAATTTTAATCCCTGTTTGGAAAAATACCAGTTGTAATGATATGTCTCCTCAACTAAATTGTCTGTGGACCATAAGTTTCTGAAGTTGGCTCAGCCTACACTGATGTGGAAGTGATTATTTGGGGACATTCCACTGTGCTCTGGGGGTTGGAGAGTGGTGGGAGCATGAATCTGTGAATCAAGTTTATATGTCCTGGTATGCAATATTTTGTTTCCTTGCTTAGAAAGATAACTGTGTTCTTCCGATCTTATAAGTGCATCTAGTTGGGCTAAAATTATTATACGTGTCTGTAATATCAAAGGAATATTCTTAATCTTAAAAGAAATCAGATAATAATAATAAAAATCTGAGACCTAAGTTCAGAGAAACCAAACCTAGTGCGGGTTCATGGCTCACTCAAGGCCACCCAGCTCTTTAGCACCAAAGCTGGGTCTTAAAATGAGAGGATTGGATTGCAGCCTCCCCAGGGATTTTCTTCTTTGTTACATGAATACTGAAGTCCTTTCTAGCTTTCAAGTACCACAGCTCCCACTCTAAAGGTCTCTTTCTTCTTATTTCTTCAAAATTTTATTTTGAAGGGAAACTTTTGAAAGAAATTTTACTTAGACTGTATTTACTACAAAATAATACTTTATTTTTTATAACTTAGGAAATAGATGGAAAGGCTGGTTATTAATTTTGGAGGACGGAAATTGCAACAAACCAGTGTCTTCTGTATTTAGAATATCATAGCTAATCAGATAATTCAGCATAAACAAGGACATTACTTTACTCGTGCTACCCAATATCTAGGTGATGCTAAACTAAAGAAAACTCTAAATAATTTAGCTTAGAAACACAATGGCTAGAAATATGCATTCTGGTTCTGCAAACAAAGACTTTGTTTCTTTTGAAAATCATTTAAACTCTTAGGAACTCAGTTTCTTCATTTGTAAAATGAGAATCTCAAATTACTTGGCTTTAACGTTCCTTCCAGATCTGTGATTTTGGACTTTTGGGATTTGTATCAAATTAGAACACTATAATCTAATGATAATTATTAATGATATTTTCTTTCTGCATTATTCTAGGACAACAGATTTTTTATTTTAAAATTTATTTTAGAACTTAATTATTGACACCGTTATATTTAAAGATGACAACAGAATATTTTTAAAAAGTGACTCTAGGATACATCTGAATGTACTCGTTTCACATGTGTTGTCAAAAGCTTCCACTCTTCTGTTTCCATATGAATCTGTGGGGCAGAGAAGTTCCTCCTGAGCTGTAAGGGATTCCCTTTTTAAATTGGGAACAATGCTAACTCTTCAGCACAAGCTTCCATGTTATATAAGATTTAAAAATAAAGTGAAACAGTGATTTGCATATATTATTTTGGGCAGAAAGAAGCTAATCAAATTTCATAAACTAAGAATTTGAGTTCAGGCAGAAGTCTTTACTTACATCTAGTGGTTTAGAAATAGGAGGCTAATAGAAACAAATGATGAAATAACTCTAGATGACTACAAGAACAGGAGAGGACGACTCAGAAAGATCCAAGGACACAAGTGCATGCATATACATACACACACAGCTTAAAAAATAACAAAAAGGGGAAAACTTACTCTAGCATTTGCCCAAGGCATACATATAAATGTAAGTTTCTGAAGAGAGGGAAATCCATGCAACATATGACCTCTCAGAAGGAAAGAGACAAGGCTGATATCAGTGAGTAAGCACCAGCCAGTATGCCGTAACTGGCTCCTGGCTGGCATCTGCTGTGAGTGTTAGTGCCCATGCTTCACTGGTCTTTATTTTTCATATCACCAAATGATCTATGGAAAGGATTCCCTAGGCTCAAATGGCAAACTATATTCATTCCATAAAATTGTCTTTATTGTTCCTCTCCTACAATCACCAGGGACAGGCTAGAATAAACAGGACTCTTGTCCAGATGAGTAAGATTCTCAAATATAGTGAAGAGCAACAATTGAGAATTGCCATGTATTTAATGAAAACTAGAACAAGAAGAGCTGCCAAAATCAACAAATGGAAAAACAAACACTGAGGAAATGGAGATAAAAGAAGAATAAAGAAAGCTTTATAATAGAACCAATTAATATTCTCAGATTTGAATAGATTTTGCATCAATAAAAGACAAATTTTCCCCCTAAAGGGGAAAAAATCCAGTTAAGCGTTCTTGCAAGTAAAAACAGTCATAACCAATAGAAAACATTTCAGTTGAGAGGCTAAATAGCTGAAAGGACAGAGCTGAAAACCAACTCAGTACACTGTAAGATGAAGCCAATAGTTCACAGAGAAAGCAATGCAAAATAACAAAGGGTTAATAAGGAAGTGTATTAGTTTCCTATTGCTGCTGTAACAAATGACCACAAATATAGTGGCTTAAAACAACCCAAATTTATTATCTTATAGTTCTGGATGTCAGAGCCCTAAAATCAAGGTGTCGACAGTCTGTGTTTCTTCTGGGAGCTCTAGAAGAGAATCTTTTCTAGCTTCTAGAGGACATCTGCATTCCTTTGCTTGTGGTCCCTTCCTCTGTCTTGAAAGCCAACAACATATCATCTTCAAATCTTTCTCTCCCTTCATGTCTTACTGCTTCTGTTGTCACATATTCTCGGACTCTGATACTCCTGCCTGCCTCTTTTAAGAACTCTTGTGATTACATTAGGTTCACCCAAATAATCCAGGATAATCTTCCCATTTAAAGATCCTTAATTTAATCACACTGCAAAGTCTCTTTTTTCATGTAAAGAAGGGGTCATGTATTTATAGATTCTGTATGGTAATATGTGGACCTGTTTGGTGAGGCTATGGGGGTGGGACCTTATTATGTCTGCTACAGAGAAAATATGAGAAAAACATTAAAAGGAATAGAATATAGACCTTCAATACCCATATCCATGCAAAAACAATGCCCCAAGAAGGTAAGGAGAGGACAGATGGAGCAAATGATCAGTTAAGGGGAGAAAATTCTCCACACTGAAGAAAGCAGTAAGTCTTTATGTTGAAAGGACCATGCAATACTAAGCGCTTGCATAAAAAGAGACCTACAACTAGACACTAGTGAAGTGTCAGATCTCCAAGGATAAAGAAAAATGCCTAAAAGCTTTCACAGATAGCAGCTTAAACACAAATGAGTGATATCAGATTGTCATCAGGCTTTTATTAAACAATACTGAGACAAAATTATTTTAAACTTAGAATTCTATTCCCAAAATACCATTCGTGAGAATTACTGAAGGCCTTATTCTAGTGAAAACAAAGGGAAGTAAAAGAAGGAGGAAGGCAAGGGATGCAGGTAACACTGGAGAACAAAGGTACCAGTAAAACTAATAAAGTCTGAAAAATTGGTGCATATGTTAAAAAATAATCACAATCTGAACTATAAACCCCAGATGATTCTAATGTGAATGCTGGCAGAGCTGGTATGGGTAAGGTAGGAGAGAAGTGAAGTGAAGCCAACACTTTATTTGTCTTGATGGCGGTGAAAAATATCTTAATGTAGCTTATTTTTGCGTTTTTTGATTAAAATTTAAAAATTAAATTAAAAATAATTGGATTGACAATATTCTATGTTACTATGTTTTGAAAGAGATGTTCTCATATGCTGTTGGAAGGTATGTATTTTGTTAGTTTTTTTTCAGAGGACAATTTTGTAGTTTCTTTGATATTTTAAAATGAATATATACTTCACCCCAGCAATTTCATCTCTAATAATTGACCCTATAGAAGTATTTTTATATCTACAAGAAGGTTTTCAAGAAAGTATATATGGCATTATTCTTAATTGTAAAAAATGGAAAATAAGCTAAACCCATATGGACTAATTTGATTAATTATGGACAAGTATGTCCTTGTTAAAAAAGATCAAGTTTATGAATGTTTACAGACTGAGAAATATCTTCAAGTCATATTTTTGTGAAAAGAGTAATAGAATTACAGTTATAATTATATTTATTTTAAATGATCCTGAAAAAAAAATATATTTTCACATATGTATGCAATTATAGAGTTGTCTGGAAGAATACAAGCCAAAATGTTAACAATTATTATCTTTAGGGAGGAGAGTTGATTTGGGAGAGGATTTGCTTTCAATTTCAACTTCTGTTATTTTATAGTAAGAATATTTATGTATTATGCATATTACTCATGTGACATTTTAAAATTTCAAAAAGAAAATAGCAAAAATCCTTGAAATGCCACACCAAAGGACAATTACTGTGCATGCATCCAGACCACTTATTATAATATGAATATGCAAATATATTTAATTTTCCATAAATGAAAGCATACATACATAATGCATTTAACTCAGTTTTTAATTAAACTTTTTTATTTTGACATAACTGTAGATTCACTTGCAGTTGTGAGAAATACTACAGAGAGATTTAATGTACACTAAGTTGATTATCCTAATAGTAACATATTGTAAATCTGTACAATATCACAACCATGATACTGACATTGAAGTCAAGATAGAGAACATTTACATCTGCACAAGGATACTTCATACTGTCCTTTCATAATCACACTCACTTACCTTCTACCTTCCACTTCCTACTTAACCTTTAGCAACCCGTAGGTTGGGTTTTTCACTCAGAATAATTCTCTAGAGATTTATTCAGATTTTTGCATGTATCGATAGTTCATTCCTTTTTATTGCTAAGTAGTATTCCACAATATGGATGTAACAAATTGCTTCATCAATCACTTTTTGAAGGATGCTAATATTGTACATTATGTTGACTGATTTTCAACTATTGAACCAGTCTTGCATGACTGAAATAAACTCTGTTTGAACTTGGTATATAATCCTTTAACATACTGCTTAATTCTTTTCACTAATATTTTCTTAGTGATCATCTACATTGATGAGAGATATTGGTCTATAGTTTTTTTTTTTTTTTTTACTATCTTTATCTAGTTTTCGTTTTAGGGCAATACTAGCTTCATGAAATGAATTAGGGAGTATTTCCTCCTATTCTGGAAGAGTTTTTGTTTTTGTTTTCAGTTGGAGTTATTTCTTTAAATGACTGGTAGAATTTTATAGTGAAAACATATGAGCCTGGAGGTGGCTTTTTGGGGGAAGTTTTTAAATTATGAATTCACTTTTTAACAGTGTGTATATTCAAAGTATCTTATTTCATATTGGGTAAGGTGTGGTAGTCTGTGTTTTTTAGGAAGTGGTCCATTTTGTTTAAGTCCAGCTTTATTTCCTTGATTATTTTCTTTTTTTTCCTATTCATTCTGCTCTTATTTTTATTATTATTTTCTTCCATTTGCTTACTTTGTGTTCATTTTGCTCTTTTTCTACTTTCTTGTGATGGGAGCATAGATTATTGATTTTTGAGACATTTCTTTTCTAATCTATGAATTTAGTGCTATAAATTTACTTCTCAGTACTGCTTTAGCTATGTCTCACATATTTTGACATACTATATTTTCATTTTCATTCAGTTTTATGTCTGTTTTCAATTTACCTTGAGACTTCCTCTTAATTATGGTTTATTTAGAGATATGTTGTTTAGTTTTCAAGTGTTTGGTGATTCTCCTCTTACCTTTTTGTTATTAGTTTCTAGTTTGATTCCATTGTGATCAGAGAATACACCATGCATGATTTCAATTTTTCTGAATTTGTTTGGGTTTGTTTTATCACCCAGGATATAAATTTGTCTGGATATATGGACCATGGACTCTTGAAAAGAATATATATTTTGTGGTTGTTTATTTATAAGTGCTAATTGTATCCTTTTGCTTGATGGTGGAATTGAGTTCTTCTCTATCCTTGCTGATTTTCAGTTTAACTGTTCTATCAATTGTAGAGAGGGGGGATGTTGAGGTTTCCAACTATAATTGTGGATTTTTCTATTCTTCCTTTCATTTCTGCCAGCTGTTAACTTCATAAATTTTGCAACTTTGTATCTGGTGCATTCACATTTAGGAGTGCTGAGTCTTCTTGGTGGACAGACCCTTTTATCATTATATAATGTCCCTTTCTGGCTCTGGTAATTTGTTTTTCTAAAGTCTACTTTATCTAATATTAATATAGGCATTCCTGATTTCCCTTGGTTGATGTTTGCATAATACATCTTTTTCCATCTTTTTCCTTTAAACTTGTCTATATCATTATATTTGAAGTGAGTTTCTTGTAGATAGCATTTCATACACTTTTCCAATCTCTGTCATTGGTAACTGTAGACCATTTACATTTAATGAAATTATTGACCTGTTAGTGCTTAGGTCTGCCATTTTTTTTCTGTTTGTTCTGTTTTTCATTTTTTGTTTTTTTGTTAACTGCTTACATTAATTACAACATTTTCGATTCTGTTTTGATTCACCTATAATTTTTTTAACATCTTTATTGGAGTATAATTGCTTTACAATGTTGTGTTAGTTTCTGCTGTATAACAAAGTGAATCAGTTATATGTATACATGTATCCCCATATCCCCTCCCTCTTGCGCCTCCCTCCCAACCTCCCTACCCCACCCCTCTAGGTGGTCACAAAGCACTGAGCTGATCTTCCTGTGCTATTCACCTGCTTCCCACTAGCTATCTGTTTTAAATTTGGTAGTGTATATATGTCCATGCTACTCTTTCACTTTGTCCCAGCTTACCCTTCCCCCTCCTTGTGTCCTCAGGTCCATTCTCTACTTCTGCATCTTTATTCCTGTCCTGCCCCTGGGTTCATCAGAACCATTTTTCTTTTGTTTTTAGATTCCATATATATGTGTTAGCATACGGTATTTGCTTTTCTCTTTCTGACTTACTTTACTTTGTATGACAGACTCTAAGTCCATCCACCTCACTACAAATAAATCAATTTCATTTCTTTTTATGGCCGAGTAATATTCCATTGTATATATGTGCCACATCTTCTTTATCCACTCATCTGTCGATAGACACTTGGGTTGCTTCCATGTCCTGGCTATTGTAAATAGTGCTGCAATGAACATTGTGGTACATGACTCTTTTTGAATTATGGTTTTTTCAGGGTATATGCCCAGTAGTGGGATTGCTGGGTCTTATGGTAGTTCTATTTGTAGTTTTTTAAGGAACCTCCATACTGTTCTCCATAGGGGCTGTACCAATTCACATTCCCACCAGTAGTGCAAGAGTGTTCCCTTTTCTCCACACCCTCTCCAGCATTTACTGTTTCTAGATTTTTTGATGATGGCCATTCTGACCATTGTGAGTTGATAACCTCATTGTAGTTTTGATTTGCATTTCTCTAATAATTAGTGATGTTGAGCATCCTTTCATGTGTTTGTTGGCAATCTGTATATCTTCTTTGGAGAAATGTCTGTTTAGGTCTTCTGCCCATTTTTGGATTGGGTTGTTTGTTTTTTGATATTGAGCTGCATGAGCTGCTTGTAAATTTAGGAGATTAATCCTTCGTCAGTTGCTTCATTAGCAAATACTTTCTCCCGTTATGAGGGTTGTCTTTTGGTCTTGCTTGTGTTCTCCTTTGATGTGCAAAAGCTTTGACGTTTCATTAGGTCCCATTTGTTTATTTTTGTTTTTATTTCCATTTCTCTAGGAGGTGGGTCAGAAAGGATCTTGCTGTGATTTATGTCATAGAGTGTTCTGCCTAAGTCTTCCTCTAAGAATTTTATAGTGTCTGACCTTACATTTAGGTCTTTAATCCATTTTGAGTTTATTTTTGTGTATGGAGTTAGACAGTGTTCTAATTTCATTCTTCTACATGTAGCTGTCCAGTTTTCCCAGCACCACTTATTGAAGAGACTGTCTTTTCTCCATTGTATATTCTTGCCTCCTTTGTTAAAGATAAGGTGACGATATGTGTGTGGGTTTATCTCTGGGCTTTCTATCCTGTTCCACTGATCTATATTTCTGTTTTTGTGCCAGTACCATATTGTTTTGATTACTATAGCTTTGTAGTATAGTCTGAAGCCAGGGAGCCTCATTCCTTCAGCTCCATTTTTCTTTCTCAAGATTGCTTTGGCTATTCAGAGTCTTTTGTGTTTCCATACAAATTGTGAAATTTTTTTGTTCAAGCTCTGTGGAAAATGCCATTGGTAGTTAGGGATGGCATTGAATCTGTAGATTGTTTTGGGTAGTATAGTCATTTTCACAATATTGATTCTTTCAATCCAAGAACATGGTATACCTCTCCAACTTTTTGTATTGTCTTTAATTTCTTTCATCAGTGTCATATACTGTTCTGCAAACAGGTCTTTTGTCTCCTTAGGAAGATTTATATCCAGGTATTTTATTCTTTTTGTTGCAATGGTGAATGGGATTGTTTCCTTAATTTCTCTTCCTGATCTTTTGTTGTTTTTGTATAGGAATGCCAGAGATTTCTGTGCATTAATTTTGTATCCTGCAACTCTACCAAATTCATTAATTAGCTCTAGTAGTTTTCTGGTGGCATCTTTAGGATTCTCTATGTAAAGCATCATGTCATCTGCAAACAGTGACAGCTTTAGTTTTCTTTTCCAACTTGTATTCCTTTTATTTCTTTTTCTTCTCTGATTGCCATGGCTAGGACTTCCAAAACTATGTTGAATTACAGTGGCAAGAGTGGACATCCTTGTCTTGTTCCTGATCTTAGAGGAAATGCTTTCAGTTTTTCACCATTGAGAATGATGTCTGCTGTAGGTTTGTCATATATGGCCTCTATTATGTTGTGCTAGGTTCCCTCTGTGCCCATGTTCTAGAGAGTTTTTATCATAAATGGGTGTAGAATATTGTCAAAAGCTTTTTCTGCATTTTTGCCATAATCATATTGTTTTTATCCTTCAGTTTGTTAATATGGTGACATTGATTTATTTGCGTATATTGAAGAATCCTTGCATTCCTGGGATAAACTCCACTTGATCATGGTGTGTGGTCCTTTTAATGTGCTGTTGGATTCTGTTTGCTAGTGTTTTGTTGAGGAGTTTTACATCTATGTTCATCAGTGATATTGGCCTATAGTTTTCTTTTTTTGTGACATCTTTGTCTGATTTTGTTATCAGGGTGATGGTAGCCTCGTAGAATGAGTTTGGGAGTGTTCCTCCCTCTACTATATTTTGGAAGAGTTTGAGAAGGATAGGTGTTAGCTCTTCTATAAATGTTTGTTAGAATTTACCTATGAAGCCATCTGGTCCTGGGCTTTTGTTTGTTGGAAGATTTTTAATCACAGTTTCAATTTCAGTGCTTGTGATTGGTCTGTTCATATTTTCTATTTCTTCCTGGTTCAGTCTCGGAAGATTGTTCTTTTCTAAGAATTTGTCCATTTCTTCCAGGTTGTCCATTTTATTGGCATAGAGTTGCTTGTAGTAATCTCTCATGATCCTTTGTATTTTGCAGTGTCAGTTGTTACTTCTCCTTTTTCATTTCTAATTCTGTTGATTTGCGTCTTCTCACTTTTTTTCTTGATGAGTCTGGCTAATGGTTTATCAATTTTGTTTATCTTCTCAAAGAACCAGCTTTTAGTTTTATTGATCTTTGTTACTGTTTCCTTCTTTTTTTTTCATTTATATCTGATCTGATCTTTTTGATTTCTTTTTTTCTGCTAACTTTGGGGTTTTTTTGTTCTTCTTTCTCTAACTGCTTTAGGTGTAAGGTTAGGTTGTTTATTTGAGATGTTTCTTATTTTATGAGGCAGGATTGTATTGCTGTAAACTTGCCTCTTAGAACTGCCTTCGCTGCGTCATATAGGTCATAGTGTTTTCATTGTCATTTGTTTCTACGTATTCTATAATGTGTTTGTATGATTTTGAATGTGTTTTTTTAGTGATTGCTCTAAGTATTACACCGTATATATATATTTACCCCACAGACTACTGGTATTGTTGTTTTACCAGTTTGAATGAAGTGTAGCATAGCCTTACCTCCATTTAAGTCCCCTTACTCTCCCCATTTATAACATAATTGTCTTAAATATTGCCTCTGCAGTATTAGAAATACTTCAGACAGTGTTATAATTTTTGTTTCTGCCATCGAATTTAAAAAATTCAAGAGGAGAAGAGTTTATTATATTTATCCACATTTTTTGCTTACTGTATTCTTCCTTCTTCTCAGTTTCTTTTTTTAAAAAAATAATTTCTTTTCTTTTTAGAGAACTTCCTTCAAGCCATTCTTTTAGGGTAGGTCTGATGGTAACAAATTCTCTTTTCCTTCATCTGGAAAATGTGCTGATTTCTCCTTCATTTCTGAAAGATGTTTTCACTGGGTATGAGATTCTGGGTTGCCAGTTATTTTATACAAGTAAAAAATATTACATCATTTCCTTCTGGTCTTCATGGTTTCTGTTGAGAAATCTGATGTCATTTTAAATGTTTTTCTCCCTATAGGTAAGGGATCATTTTTCTTTCATTGTTTTCAAGGTTTTTTTTTTGTATTTAGTTTTCAGATGTTTCATTATGATATGTCTTGGTGCGGATTTTCTTTGGTTTTTAATGTTTGGGATTCAATCAGCTTCTTAAATCTATAGGTTTATGTTTTTGGCTCAGTTTGGGAAATTTCAGTTATTATTTCTTCAGGTACTTTTCAGCCTTACTTTCTTTCCCCTCTTCTTCTAGAACTTTGTCATATAATTATAACATCTTTGTCATCTCAGGGTTGTCATCTATTGATTTTCTTTTTTATTCAGTTTAAGAAATTTTTGGTTCTTCGTATGATGAGTAATTTTTAGTTGAAACCTGGTCCTTTTCATGTTATGTTGTGTTATATACAGTATGCTGTATCTTACTTAAACCTGTTTTAAATGACCTTTTTTGTTATTGCTCTAGCGTGGAAGGGTGGTTCCACATCATTACAGGCTAGGTGGATATAGAAGCTCAAGTTCCCCACTTGGCCTCTGTTGATAACCAACATTGGTGGTGCTCTTTCTTACTGCCAGGCAGGGGTGGGAGTTATGGTTCCCTGTGGTCTCCACTGACTCCTAGGTGGGGGTGGCCTTGTTAGTGCTGAATGAGTGACAAAGTTCTGAGTCTCTACTAGGCCTCCTCTGACACCCAGGGAGAGGGTGAGGGATGCCTCATTACTTCTGGATGGAGATGGAGGTAGGTTCACCACATGGTACCCACTGTCGTCACATTGGGTGGACCCATTATCAGCTAGCAAGGATGAAAGGCCCAGTTCCTTACTTGGCCTTTTCTGATTCTTGGTCAGGTGTCAGAGTGCTTCATTATAGCCTCATTAGGCTAGAAGTCTAGACTTCCCATTCAACCTTTGCTGACATGAGTAGGGGTGGAACCATAGGTTTTCTTTGGTGTTTGGCTAGAAGAGAACAGTATTGTCTAAAAGCTTTGCTTTGGATTTGCTGCTCCTTTCCTGGTTCTTTGACTAGAGAAAATAGGTGTTTGTTGGAGCTATTTTTGTCTTTAGCCATTGACATTGTTGGATTGCTGCCTTCTTCTGCTCCAAATCTGAGATGAGGCAAAAAGAAAATTTCAGGAGCTCACTAATGTGCCATTTCTTGGGTCTTGATGTCCCAGGTTGTCTGACTTCTTCTTTCCATCTCTCAGAATCTTCTTAGATTTGTTTTATTTATAATGCGTAGGGGTTTTAGTTGTACTTAGGAGATGGAATAGGGAAGGTATGTCTACTCCATCATCCCAGAAACAAAAATCCTAATGATAAATCCTGATAAAGCAACATCCATTTTGCAACCTACTTGATTTACTCAGTAATGTTTCATGAAGACCTTTCTATTCTGATGAATACTGATTGATATTATCCTTTCAGTAGACAGATATTATTCCATTGTCTGATTATTACCATAGTTTCCTTTTAACTAATCAATTACTAGTATACATTTAGTGACATAATAAATGATGTTGTGGTAGACATAATATAGAGACCACATTCTTTTATCTATACTTCTGAAATCCGAAAAACTATAAAAACAATATATTTTATAATGTTTGGTGTTAATTCACTTTGTGGCAAAAATTTGACTGGAATTCACATGAGGCTGTTTATAGTCTTAATTTATCCAATGTGGTTCAACACTTCATGCTTTCTATAGAAGTATTAAGATGTTAGATTATGGTTTGCTGCCCAGACTTTGCTGGGGTTGTTATGAAACATGTGGTCTATGTAAATATCTTATTACTTTCTAAGATCCAAATGTTCTAAATGCTAACAAACCTTTAAAAATATTCTTAGGAGATTTGAAACATCCCAGGAAAGTTATTGCCAACTTTTGGGTCATACCATCAAATTGCACTCCTAAAATATTACATTGTAATGTTCTTCTACAAGCTCTTGACAACACTGGATATTTTCATAAAATAGTTTAAATTTACATTTATTCTTTGTGGGATTATAAATAGAATCTATAAATGTACATTTCAGAAAAACCTAGAAAATACAGAGAAACACTAAAGAAAACTAAAAATATTTACAATGTCTCTTTTCAGAGGTAATGACTTTTAATTTTTTTCAGCTATTTTCATCATATCTACTTTGAAATACAAAATTGGAATCATACCATATGCAATTTTTTTTTTTTTTTTCCGTATGCGGGCCTCTTACTGTTGGGGCCTCTCCTGTTGCGGAGCACAGGCCCCGGACGTGCAGGCCCAGCGGCCATGGCTCACGGGCCCAGCTGCTCTGCGGCACGTGGGATCCTCCCGGACCGGGGCATGAACCTGTGTCCCCTGCATCGGCAGGCGGATTCTCAACCACTGCGCCACCAGGGAAGCCCGCAGTGTATTTTTATTTCATTTTTTCATTAGTGTTGAACTGTAAACAATTGCCTCTTTCTCTAAATATACTTATATAGTATAATTTAAGTGATTGTATAGATTTTATTGAATAGATATACCATAATTGATATAACTAATTTCTTTCTTTTGGGCAAGTGGATTTTTCCCATTGTA
This sequence comes from Stenella coeruleoalba, assembly GCF_951394435.1. NCBI lineage: Eukaryota > Metazoa > Chordata > Mammalia > Artiodactyla > Delphinidae > Stenella > Stenella coeruleoalba. The sequence continues at coordinate 101,223,298 of NC_137149.1, read as the reverse complement.
ATTACACTGTAATAAATATGGTTATACACATTCCAAAATGTAAGAGTTAAAAAGAAGGAGGCTTGGCCAAAGCCTGATTTATATCTCTTAAAACTGAAATTCCATATTTTCCAAAGGTGTTCCAGTTAACTCTGATTATGGTACTTTTATTTTCATAAGAATGTGACTCTGAATACAAATTGAGAGAAATTAGTTTTAGCTCTGTTCTCCCTCATTTCTTTCTTTCTTTCCCCTATATCTTTGTCCTTCCTTCTGGAAATGTTTAAATACAAATAATTAATTTCTGTCAAACAAAGAAAAGAAGAAGAGATAGACTTTTGATTGTCATGATAACTCATCTTGAAACCCGGAAAAGGCACGTGAATTTCTTGTCTTCACTTTCTTCAGCTATAAAGTGAGAAAGTTGAGTTAGTAGTTATCTAAGGTTATTCCCAGCTGCTAAATTCTTATGTTTTCCTTTCTTCAGGCCATCATAATGTTATTGAAGTGATGTATTCATCATTTTTCCAGTTTTTTCTGTTCTTTTGCATGATTTTTTTGGGCAACCATTGTTTATCTTTGTTTTTTTTTTTATTTTCAAATTTTCTGGTAGGATTGTTTTGTGTGTGAAGAATATGGGGGTGCATTTTTCAGTCACCATATGAAGATTTTTCTATATTTTACCTTATCTCTGCTGGGTGGGTGGGAGAGTCAATCACCACCCTGAATGTCTCAATACACTGTGTATAGACTACTTTTCAGGATACAGAATATGTACCAGATATCTGGGTCTTAGTTTCCTTATCTGTAAAACAGAAAATTATCTACCTCACAGCTTTCCCTTGAGAAGTAAGTGAGGTAATAAATGGGAATGTCCTCTGTGAAATGAACAGAAATCAGCCCTGGAGCACCATCTAAGAGACTAGAAGGATCTCTCACCACTAGATGGCAGAGTGGAGCATCACGTTTGTCCATGCTAAATTGAAGCCAGTTGACTTTAGTTATTCTAACCTCTTAGGCCAAACATCTATTTTTTCCGCATTTTCATTAATCTACCCTTCTTATTCTACCTGCTTAGCTCCCAAGACCTTCAAACTGATATTTTGAAGTTCTTCTCCTTTCAAGCTGTCAAGAGAAGTATTTTTTGCCTCACGTTTGCAGTTGTCTATCCCCACTCCCTAGCTACTTGTTGGCTCACTAGCCTTGATTACTCAGAAGACAAGCCAAACATCTTGAGCCGGAGAGTGCAGTTATTATCCTGTCAAGTTAAGAGCCAATAACATAAAACTTTCTTACATATGTCCATATGGCTCTTGTCATTTTTTGGAGGTCTGACATCAAGGACACCCCTGAGGGATTGAGTGTCAAGGTAAAGAACACTGTACCTGGCACCTGGGAAGTCAGTTCACATTCAACTTGATCTCACTGGCGTGTGGGTGATTTAGTACGTTATAATGGGAAACAAAACCCTCTGTAGTTCATGTCTGATTAGGACAGTTACAGACACAGTTTTTCACTGTTTGCTTTTTAGATAAATTTAACATTGGAAATCAACACATAAATAAAGAAATACAGTTGTTTTCTTATTTGCTATGGTTAGAAGATATGCAGTGGTAACTCCAAGTCTTGGAACGGGGCTGAACATTGACAAGAGTACTCCAAATCAAGGGTTTTCCTTCCAAATAGGCAGAGTAGATGGTACTTCAAAGATATTATCTATAAAACAAGTGTTAATAATTTCCTTTCTAAAAATATCTTCCTCATAGTCCATCTGGGATGCTCAAATTTTCCCTGTTTGGGTTTAAGGCATTGTTACTCTTGTGTGCCCCATAAAAGTGCATGTTCCATTGGATTATAATTTCATATGAATTTATTTTTAGATTTACTATGTTAGCATGAGGAGCTGGATCCCATGGATCCAGAAAGCTAAATAAACTAAGCTAAGTAATATCTAAGGTCAAGTTAAGGTTCCTTAAACAGAGTTAAAGACTGTGTTTTGATGGAGTCAGAGTACAGGATATCTTAGAGGAAGAATAGAGATCAGAGCAGCAGGTGGTATCCAAAAGTATTGAATGTCTGCATGGAGGAAGAGTAGTGTAGGCTTAAGGGTTATCAGTAGGTTAAATGAATAATGTATGTGAATTCTTTAGCCCAGAGCTTGACACAAGGTAATCCTCAACAGTAAATAAAAGAGGTACTCTTATTTTTTGTAAAGAACAATAAAATCAAGAGAAACTGAAAAAAAAAGTTACTATTACTACAATGTGTCTTGCAGATTGATGCTAGGGTGACAACAGAGAACAATACAGGCTTGGTTCTTGCGCTCAGGGAGCTACAGTTGGGTAGATGGGCAACTAACTAAAAATTGTAACTGAGGGTAAGGTAAATACTATGCTGGAGGAAAATCAGAGCAGGGTGTTTGAGGAGCATTCAGGGTTTTCTAGAGAAGGTGATTTTCTACTCTGTGACCTGAATGAGGAATGGGTGGTGTGGGGAAGCGAGAAGAGAGGAGGTTCAAACACAGGAAACACATACATGAAAACCCAGAACTGAGAATGGGCAAGACATGTGTTAAGCGCTGAAAGGAATTTAGTTATTGGAGGGTAGAGTACCAGTGGGTCACTGTTTTGAAATAAGGCTGAAGAGGTTGGCAGCAGAAGGGAGAGTGGAAAGTGGTGGGCATAAAAGACATAGCTATAGTTGTTTGAAGCTGGAACTAGCTCCTCCAAAGTGAGAAAAACCGTAGTCACCAGCGCAAATTGGCTAATTCCTTTTGGAACATCAATGCTGCAACCAACTTTTGTTGAATTTAGGAGAAAACTGAACATTCTTATGACCACTCTCATGCTCTGAATCAAATGCTGCAATTGGAATATTGTTACTTCTCTCCTTACACTCTTCCTATTCTCTTTCCCTCAGAAGCGTCAGAGTGGTGCAAAGGTCACTTCCCTTGCATTTCTCAATGTCTACCGCTGTGTGGCACTATAGAGAACAAGCAAAGGTCACAGGGGGTAGAAGAGGACACAGCTGAATAAACAGGGAGTTCAGAATTGTTACAAATTAAAAAAATAAGTATACAGGACAAGTAAATAATACAATTCATGTCACGTCCACTCCTACCCTCTGCTGAGATAACCAGTGTTAACAGATTGGTGTGTATCCTTTCCTACCTTTTGCCAAGACCAAATACAAGTAAAGCTATACATACATATAGATAGGAGGTGGGTCAAAAAAGATCTTGCTGTGATTTATGTATGAGTGTTCTGCCGATGTTTTCCTCTAAGAGTTTTATAGTGTCTGGTCTTCCATTTAGGTCTTTAATCCATTTTGAGTTTATTTTTGTGTATGGTGTTAGGGAGTGTTCTAATTTCATTCTTTTACATGCAGCTGGCCAGTTTTCCCAGCACCACTTATTGAAGAGACTGTCTTTTCTCCATTGTATATCCTTGCCTCCTTTGTCATAGATTAGTTGACCATGAGTGTGTGGGTTTACCTCTGGGCTTTCTATCCTGTGCCACTGATCTATATTTCTGTTTTTGTGCCAGTACTATATTGTCTTGATTACTGTAGCTTTGTAATATAGTCTGAAGTCAGGGAGTCTGATTCCTCCAGCTCTGTTTTTTTCTGTCAGGATTGCTTTGGCTATTTGGGGTCTTTTGTGTCTCCACAGAAAGTTTAAAATTTTTTGTTCTAGTTCTCTAAAAAATGCCCTTGGTAATTTGATAGGGATTGCATTGAATCTGTAGATTGCTTTGGGTAGTATAGTCATTTTTACAGTATTGATTCTTCCAATCCAAGAACATAGCATTTCTCTCCATCAGTTGGTATCATCTTTAATTTCCTTCATCAGTGTCTTACAGTTTTCTGCAAATAGGTCTTTTGTCTCCGTAGGTAGGTTTATTCCTAGGTATTTTATTCTTTTTGTTGCAATAGTGAATGGGATTGTTCCCTTAATTTCTCTTTCTGATTTCTTGTTGTTAGTATATAGGAGTGCCAGAGATTTCTGTGCATTAATGTTGTATCCTGCACTTTACCAAACTCATTGATGAACTCTAGTAGTTTTCTGGCAGCATCTTTAGTATTCTCTATATATAGTATCATGTCATCTGCAAACAGTGACAGTTTTACTTCTTCTTTTCCAAATTGTCTTCTTTTATTTGTTTTTCTACTCTGATTGCTGTGGCTAGGACTCCCAAAACTATGTTGAATTACAGTGGTGAGAGTGGACACCCTTTTCTTGTTCCTGATCTTAGAGGAAATGCTTTCAGTTTTTCACCATTGAGAATGATGTTTGCTGTGAGTTTGTCATATATGGCCTTTATTAGGTTGAGGTAGGTTGCCTCTGTGCCCATTTTCTGGAGAGATTTTATCATAAATGGGTGTAGAATTTTGTCAAAAGCTTTTTCTGCATTTTTGAGATGATCATATTGTTTTTATTTTTCAGTTTGTTATTATGGTGTATCACATTGATGGATTTGTGTATATTGAAGAATCCTTGCATTCCTGGGATAAACCCCACTTGATCATGGTGTATGATCCTTTTAATGTGCTGTTGCATTTTGTATGATAGTATTTTGTGGAGGAGTTTTGCATCTATTTTCATTAGTGATCTTGGCCTGTAGTTTTCTTTCTTTCTGACATCTTGGTCTGGTTTTGGTATCAGAGTGATGGTGGACTCACAGAATGAGTTTGGAAGTGTTCCTCCCTCTACTATATTTTGGAAGAGTTTGAGAAGGATAGGTGTTAGCTCTCCTGTAAATGTTTGATAGAATTCACTTATGAAGCCATCTGTTCCTGGGCTTTTGTTTGTTGGAAGATTTTTTATCACAATTGCAATTTCAGTGCTTGTGATTGGTCTGTATATATTTTCTGTTTCTTTCTGGTTCAGTCTCGGAAGATTGTCCTTTTCTAAGAATTTGTCCATTTCTTCCAGGTTGTCCATTTTATTGGCATAGGGTTGCTTGTAGTAATCTCTCATGATCCTTTGTATTTCTGCAGTGTCAGTTGTTACTTCGTTTTCATTTCTAATTCTGTTGATTTGAGTCCTCTCCCTATTTTTCTTGATGAGTCTGGCTAATGGTTTATCAATTTTGTTTATCTTCTCAAAGAACCAGCTTTTAGTTTTATTGATCTTTGCTATTGTCTCCTTCATTTCTTTTTCATTTATTTCTGATCTGATCTTTATGATTTCTTTCCTTCTGCTGACTTTGGGATTTTTTTGTTCTCCTTTCTCTAATTGCTTTAGGTGTAAGGTTAGGTTGTTTATTTGATATGTTTCTTGTGTCTTGATGTAAGAATGTATTGCTATAAACTTCTCTCAGAACTGCTTTTGCTGCATCCCATAGGCTTTGAGTTGTCGTGTTTTCATTGTCATTTGTTTCTAGGTATTTTTTGATTTCCTCTTTGATTTCTTCAGTGATCTCTTGGTTATTTAGTAGTGTATTGTTCAGCCTTCATGTGTTTGTATTTTTTACAGTTTTTTTCCTGTAATTGATATCTAGTCTCATAGTGTTGTGGTCAGAAAAGATACTTGATATGATTTCAGTTTTGTAAAATTTAACACGGCTTGATTTGTGACTCAAGATATGATCTATTCTAGAAATGTTCCCAGAGCACTTGAGAAGAAAGTGTATTTATTGTTTTTGGATGGAATGTCCTATAAGTATCAATTAAGTACGTCTAGTTTATTGTATCATTTAAAACTTGTGTTTCCTTATGTATTTTCATTTTGGATGATCTATTGGTGAAAGTTGGGTGTTAAAGTCCCCTACTATTATTGTGTTACTGTGGATTTCCCCTTCTATGGCTGTTAGTATTTGCCTTATGTATTGAAGTGCTCCTATTTTGGGTGCATAAATATTTACAATTGTTATATCTTCTTCTTGGATTGATTCCTTGATCATTATGTAGTGTCCCTCTTTGTCTCTTGTGTTAGTCTTTATTTTAATGTCTGATATGAGAATTGCTAGTCCAGCTTTCTTTAGATTTCCATTTGCATGGAAAATCTTTTTCCATCCCCTCACTTTCAGTCTGTATGTGTCCTTAGGTCTGAACTGGGTCTCTTGTACACAGCATGTATATGGATCTTGTTTTTGTATCCACTCAGCCAGTCTGTGTCTTTTGGTTGGAGCATTTAATCCATTTACATTTAAGGTAGTTATGAATATGTATGTTCCTATTACCAGTTCTTAATTGTTTTGGGTTTGTTTTTGTAAGTGTTTCCTTCTCTTTTGTTTCCTGCCTAGAGAAGTTCCTTTAGCATTTGTTGTAAAGCTGGTTTTGGGGTGCTGAATTATCTTAACTTTTGCTTGTCTGTAAAGGCTTTAATTTCTCCATTGAATCTGAATGAGATCCTTTCTGCATAGAGTAATCTTGGTTGTAGGTTTTTCCTTTCATCACTTTAAATATGTCCTGACACTCCCTTCTGGCTTGCAGCGTTTCTGCTTTAAGATCAGCTGTTAACCTTTTGGGGATTCCCTTGTATGTTATTTGTTGCTTTTCCCTTGCTGCTTTTAATATTTTTTCTTTGTGTTTAATTTTTGATAGTTTGATTAATGTGTCTTGCCGTGTTTCTGCTTGGATTTATGGGACTCTGTGCTTCCTGGACTTGTGTATTTCCTTTCCCATGTTAGGGACGTTTTCAACTATAATCTCTTGAAATATTCTTTCAGTCCCTTTCTTTTTCTCTTCTTCTTCTGGGACCCCTATAATGCAAATGTTGCTGTGTTTAATGTTGTCCCAGAGCTCTCTGATACTGTCCTCAGTTCTTTTCATTCTTTTTTCTTTTCTGCTCTGCAGTAGTTATTTCCACTATTTTATCTTCCGAGTTGCTTATCCATTCTTCTGCCTTAGTAATTCTGCTATTGATTCCTTCTAGAGAATTTTTAATTTCATTTATTGTGTTGCTCATCATTGTTTGTTTGCTCTTCAGTTCTTCTAGGTCCTTTTTAAACTCTTCTTGGATTTTCTCCATTGTATTTCTGAGATTTTGGATCATCTTTACTATTATTACTCTGAATTCTCTTTCAGGTAGACTGCCTATTTCCTCTTCATTTGTTAGCTCTGGTGGGTTTTTACCTTGCTCCTTCATCTGCTGCATATTTCTCTGTCTTCTCATTTTGTTTAATTTACTGTGTTTGGGGTCTCCTTTTTGCAACCTGCATGTTTGTAGTTCCTGTTGTTTTGGGCGTCTGCCCTCAGTGGGTGGTGTTGGTTCACTGGCTTGTGTAGGCTTCCTGGTGGAGGGGATTGGTGCCTGTGTTTTGGTGGGTGGGGCTGTATCTTGTCTTTCTGGTAGGCAAGGCCACCTCTGGTGGTGTGTTTTGGGGTGTCTGTGAACTTACTATGATTTTAGGCAGCCTCTCTTCTATTAGGTGGGGTTGTGTTCCTGTCTTACTAGTGGTTTAGCATGGGGCATCCAGCACTGAAGCTTGCTGGCCGTTGGGTGGAGTTGGGTCTTAGTGTTGAGACGGAGACCTCTGGGAGAGCTTTTGCCAACTGATATTATGTGGGCCGGGAGGTCTCTGGTTGTCCAGTGTCCTGAACTCGGCTCTCCCACCTCAGAGGCTCAGGCCTGACACCAGGCCAGAGCACCAAGACCCTGTCTTCCCCACAGCTCTTTCCTTATACTTCTAACAGGCTCATGAGTAAAAGAGCGTCACCGCACCTAAAATGCCATATTGAAATTCCCAGTGATGCTTTATTCTCCTCTCTCAGACTATACACCTCCTTGGTCTGTAGTCCTGCTGCCCTCTGGAAGGACAAGCTCAGCATGGTCACCTTCTTGCCCTCCTCCTCTGTGCTGCCAGGAGTGGCCCCCGCAGCATGGCCCGCCCTGGGATCCCCATACCACCCACAGTAGCTACATGCTCTCCCAGCACCTCATCCTGCTGCTCTTACATTATGATTTATTTCCTTCTACTAACTTTGTGTTTTGTTTGTTCTTCTTTTTCTAGTTCCTTTAGGTGTAAGTCTAGATTGTATATTCGAGATTTTTCTTGTTTCTTGAGGTAGGATTGTATTGATACAAACTTCCCTCTCAGAACTGCTTTTGCTGCATCCCATAGGTTTTGGATTGTTGTGTTTTTGTTGTCATTTGTTTCTAGGTATTTTTAAATTTCCTCTTTGATTTCCTCAGTGATCTCTTGGTTATTTAGTATCGTATTGTTTAGCCTCCATGTGTTTGTGTTTTTTACGTTCTTTTTCCCTGTAATTTATTTCTAATCTCATAGTGTTGTGGTCAGAAAAGACGCTTGATATGATTTCAATTTTCTTAAATTTACTGAGGTTTGACTTGTGACCCAATATTTGATCTATCCTGGAGAATGTTCCATGCACACTTGAGAAGAAAGTGTAATCTGCTGTTTTTGGATGGAATGTGCTATAAATATGAACTAAGTCTATCTGGTTTATTGTGTCATTTAAAGCTTTTGTTTCCTTATTCATTTTCTGTTTGGATGAGCTGTCCATTGGTGTAAGTGAGGTGTTAAAGTCCTCCACTATTATTGTGTTACTGTGAATTTCCTCTTTTATAGCTATTAGCATTTGCCTTATATATTGAGGTGCTCCTATGTTGGGTGCATATATATTTATAATTGTTATATCTTTTTCTTGGAGTGATCCCTTGATCATTATGTAGTGTCCTTCCTTGTCTCTTGTAACATTCTTTATTTTAAGGTGTATTTTATCTGAGTATTGCTACTCCAGCTTTCTTTTGATTTCCATTTGCATGGAATATCTTTTTCCATCCCCTCACTTTCAGTCTGTATGTGTCCCTAGGTCTGAAGTGGGTCTCTTGTAGACAGGATATAGTTGGGTCTTGTTTTTGTATCCATTTAGCAAACCTGTATCCTTTGGTTGGATTATTTAATCCATTCACATTTAAAGTAATTATCGATATATATATGTTCCTTTACCATTTTCTTAATTGTTTTGGGTTTGTTTTTGTAGGTCCTTTTCTCCTCTTGTGTTTCCCACTTAGAGAAGTTCCTTTAGCCTTTGTTGTAGAGCTGGTTTGGTGGTGCTGAATTCTCTTAGCTTTTGCTTGTCTGTAAAGGTTTTAATTTCTCTGTCAAATCTGAATGAGATCCTTGCCAGGTAGAGTAATCTTGGTTGTAGGTTCTTCCCTTTTGTCACTTTAAATATATCCTGCCACTCCCTTTTGGCTTGCAGAGTTTCTGCTGAGAAATCAGCTGTTGACCTTATGGGAGTTCCCTTGTATGTTATTTGTTGTTTTTCCCTTGTTGTTTTTAATAATTTTACTTTGTCTTTAATTTTCATCAATTTGATTACTATGTGTCTTGACGTGTTTCTCCTTGTGTTTATCCTGCCTGGGACTCTCCGCGCTTCCTGGACTTGGGTAGCTATTTCCTTTCTCATGTTAGGGAAATTTTTGACTATAATCTCTTCAAATATTTTCTTGAGTCCTTTCTCTCTCTCTTCTCCTTCTGGGACCCTTATAATGTGAATGTTGATGCGTTTAATGTTGTCCTAGAGGTCTCTTAAGCTGTCTTCATTTCTTTTCATTCTTTTTTCTTTATTCTCTTCCTTGGCCATGAAATCCACCATTCTGTCTTCCAGGTCACTTATATGTTCTTCTGCCTGTGTTATTCTGGTATTGATTCCTTCTAGTGTATTTTTTCATTTCAGTTATTGTATTGTTCACCTCTGTTTGTTTGTTCCTTAATCCTTGGTGTTTTTCTTTAATTCTTCTAGGTCTTTGTTAAACCTTTCTTGCATCTTCTCGATCTTTGTCTCCATTCTTTTTCTGAGGTCCTGGATCATCTTCATTCATTATTCTGAATTCTTTTTCTGGAAGGTTGCCTATCTCCACTTCATTTAATTGTTTTTCTGGGGTTTTATCCTGTTCCTTCATCTGGTACGTAGTCCTCTGCCTTTTCATTTTGTCTTTCTGTGAATGTGGTTTTCATTCCACAGTCTGCAGGATTGTAGTTCTTTTTGCTTCTTCTGTCTGCCCTCTGGTTGATGAGGCTATCTAAGAGGCTTGTGCAATTTTCCTGATGAGAGGGACTGGTGGTGAGTATAGCTGTGTGTTGCTTTGCTGGGCAGAACTCAGTAAAAGTTTAATCCTCTTGTCTGCTGATGGGTGGGGCTGAGTTCCCTGTATTTTTCACCTGAGGCGACCCAGCACTAGTCCCTACAGGCTCTTTGCTGGGGCTAATGGCAGACTCCAGGAGGGCTTATGCCAAGGAGTGCTTCCCAGAACCTCTGCTGCCAGTGTCCCTGTCCCTGCGGTAAGCCACAGCTGCCCCCCGCCTCTGCAGGAGACCCTCCAACACTAGCAGGTACGTCTGGCTCAGTCTCCTATGGGTTACTTCTTCTCCCACCGGGTCCTGATGCATACACTACTTTGTGTGTCCCCTCCAAGAGTGGAGTCTCTGTTTCCCCTAGTCCTGTTGAAATCCTGCAATCAAATCCCGCTAGCCTTCAAAGTCTGATTCTCTGGGAATTCCTTCTCCCATTGGTGGACCCCCAGGTTGGGAAGTCTGACGTGGGGCTCCGAACCTTCACTCCAGTGGGTGGACTTCTGTGGTATAATTGTTCTCCAGTTTGTGAGTCACCCACCCAGCAGTTATGGGATTTGATTTGATTGTGATTGTGCCCCTCCAACTGTCTCACCGTGGCTTCTCCTTTGTCTTTGGATGTGGGGTATCTTTTTTGGTGAGTTCCAGTGTCTTTCTTTCGATGATTGTTCAGCAGATAGTTTTGATTCTGGTGCTCTCGCAAGAGGGAGTGAGTGCATGTCTTTCTACTCCGCCATCTTGAACCAATCTCAAAGCTCTTGGTTTTCTCTGTCCAAAGTGAACAGCTGGACCCATTGTCAATGTCACCATGTCTCTGTTTCCCTGTTTTTAAAAGGGGCTACACTTTACACATTACTTTGAAACTTGCATTCTCATTTAATAATATATCATAGACAACTTTCCAGTTTTAGAAACATAAATAATTAATACAGTCTTTTTAATGTTGCATACTATTCTGTAATATAATGCACTATAATTTGACCAACCACTCTACTCTTGAGGGACCTTCAGATTGTTCTCAGGTCACACTCTAAACATGCTATAATAAATGTGCATATTTATAAATTCTTACAGCGGTGTTCTATGGGTTGTCATAGTGGGTGCCAAGAAGGTGGCTTAAATGAGTCAACACATTTATATAGGAACTCTGCATTTTTTTCTTTTGAAGATGCCAAGTGCTTTCCATTTTTCTGAATGCTTGAAAGCAACCAATTCTCAAGTTTTGGGTGAAGGGAGTGGTGATTCTTAGCTTTAATCCTCTTCAGTCTTATCAAGGGAACATATAAACCATCAGCACCCAAACTTGTTGGTCTCAGGAAACTTACACTATCAAAAATGATTGATAACCCCAGAGAGCTTTTTTGTAATGGAAATAATATCTATCAATATTAACTGTACAAGAAATGAAAACTGAGAACTTTTTTAAAAATTATGATTTCCTTTAAGGATAACAATAATAAGTGCCTTACCTATTAACATAAATAATATATTTTATGAAAAGTATTTATTATTTCCAAAACAAAAAAATTACTGGAAAGAATGGTATTGGCTTTTTTTTTTTCCCATTTCTTTAATATCCAGATTTATAGAAGATAGCTGGATTCTGGTATCTGCTTCTGCATTCTGGTAAGTTGTTTTGGTTGAACAATATAAAGAAAATTTGGCCTCACACAAATACATTTGCAAAAGAGGAGTATTTTAATAGAATTTTCAGACAATTGTGGATATTCTTTGATACTATATCAAAACTTGACAAGAGGTAGTTTCGTAACTACGTAACATTTTATGTGCAGTTTGGAATCTAAAACCATATCAATAAATGTGTATTCTTGTTACATTGAAGTTCATTGTTCTATCTTGCTTCTTGAATGGATCTTTTACTCATATATTGATCATTTAAAAATATGGGTTCTGTGAGTTATGTAGGGCTTCCTTTTTTTTTTTTTTGCGGTACGTGGGCCTTTCACTGTTGTGGTTTCTCCCGTTGCGGAGCACAGGCTCCGGACGGGCAGGCTCAGCGGCCATGGCTCATGGGCCTAGCCACTCTGCAGCATGTGGGATCTTCCCGGACCGGGGCACGAACCCGTGTCCCCTGCATCAGCAGGCGGACTCTCAACTACTGTGCCACCAGGGAAGCCCTATGTAGGGCTTTCAAATGCTGGTGGTATTAATTTCACCAGCAATCTAATCAGAAAAGTCTTTTAGTAGTAGGAAAATGTGAGGATCTTAGTGGTAAATTCTAGTTTTCTAAAATCCTAATTTCCACTTTAAACATCAAAGGTTATCATTGGAAACATATACTGTTAATTATTTTCCTTGAAGTGACAGACTTCATTCATTTTGAATAAAGTATTTGCCAAATACCCAATTATGAATAAGCATAGTTTATCTATCATTGGTTCCTTCAAGTAAATGGTGCCTCATGTAAAAGAGGCTAGTTTAAAAAAATAAAAAGAAAGGGCGCTGGTTAACTTATAACTCAGTCTCACAGGTGGTTTTCTTGAGTCAATCTTTACACTTCCTTTTTCAGCAGCAATTCTTTACACATACTTCTTGTTTATTTCTTTCCAAAGTATATTAAAAAGTGTATTTAATGGTCAGGAATTAAGAAAATTAGTATGTATTCCTGCATAATCAAAAACATTCTTAAGTGTAACTGGACTTTTCTTTTTCTTACAAGTGTGTGACAGTGAAGAAATTAACAATTACTTTTGCAGTTTGGTTCCAGTGCCTTGATTCATACTAAGGCCCCTAAAGTTTTATCCTCCATTGCTTTGGAACCATCAGTGAACATGCCAATATAGTAAAAACGATAAAAGATTTTGGTCTTATTTTGAAAATATTTTGACCTTATTAGCCCCCCAAAAGGTTTCAGGTAACTTTAAGGGTACAGCCAATGTTGAGGACTACTCTTTTGGATCAGTACTTCTTAAATATTAATGCACATGTAAATTACCTGGGGATCTTATTGAGGTACAGAGTCAAATTCAGTAGTCTTGAGGTGGGACCTGAAAAATTGCATTTGTAAAAAGTTCCCAGGTAAAGATGATGCTTCCTGGAGTTGGCTACACGTTGAGTAACAAGTCTCTAGACCTGCATCATCCAATACAGTAGCCATTAGTTCCATGTGACTACTTTAATTTAAATTTAAAGTAATTAAAATGAAATAAAATTAAATGTTCAGTTAATCAGTAATGTTAGCCACATTTTGATCTCTCAAAGCCACCTGAGGCTAGTGTCTATCATACTAGACAGAGCAAATATAAAGCATTTCCATAATCACAGAAAGCCATTGAACAATGATGTTCTAGATTGTTTGCATGGAGTTAATAATGACAGGCTCATGTAACTAAGTTTATTTAAACATTAATCAGAAACTACCCTTCAAAACATGTGGGAATAACTTATTATGAATAACTTCACCATTTTTCTGATAAATGCAAAAAAGGCAAATAATTTAGGATTTAAAATAATGTTTTAAACTCAATAGCTTCAAGTTGCCTGACCAATTTCTTATAAACTCCTTACTGCCATGTCTTTATGAGTTATGTAAACTGATACTGCCAAGGCTGGAGTATGATATTCTATTTTTTGTGGAAGAAAGGTTTCTGTTTAAAAGTTTAAAAGATTAAGAGTGACTGATATGGAGATAGAAAAATTTGTACTCACTGTAAATGATTTTCATAATCAAAACATAGTCTTCCATACAACTCACGAGGAACAATTTCGGTAAAATAACTCCACTGGGGAGAATAAAAGGTTATGCCTCAAAGGTTAGCAGGAGGGATAGTTGTTTTTCCTGGGCACACGCCAGTGCAGACAGCGTGCTGAGAGGCATTCCTTGGAGTTCTTAGGCAGTTCTTACTCCGATGAGAGCTGGCCAAACTCTGCATACCCCACCTGACTCAAGGAAACGTTCCAAGGTAGGCTTTCCAACAGCATTCCTAGTCTGCAAAGTTCGCAAGCTGAGACGAGCCTATTTGGAGTGAAGAGCAAGTAAAAGCTAACAAAAATAAGAGGAAAGTGGGGAGGCTGTTCTAGATTGTACTGTGGGCTCTTCTTTAGGTTGTTTTCAGTCACCTCTCTATCCATAAGCACAGTTTACTATATACTTGTAAAGAATAGGTTGTAAATGTAGCACACCTGAAACAAGGCTTGTTCTTTGGGGCTACAAGAATATCTCAATAGCCATGCACAAAACCTTTTGTCAAGCATTCCAGCTTTAAAAGTGGATGTAGTGCTGGATCTTTTGGGAGAAGTGAAAATTTCCTACCCTGATAATGGTCTCTGTTTATGTACCTAACGTGCTTCCATAAAATTCTTCAGTCAGAAGACAGAGAGAGTGTTCCATCAGTCTTGGCCACTGGTTTGCCACTGCCCAGAAGCACAAGATTAGCAGCTTTTATAATTTCATCCTCCAGGGTAGGTGGAGATGCTGTTCTTGTCAGTTGAATTCTCATTTGAGTCGATGTATCTTGGCTTTGAAACTTTCCAGATATTAGTAAAATACCCCCACGAGGAGCAGACTGATGAACTCCATTGGAATCTCCACCTAAGAAACGTGTTTTCCTGTTGCCAGTTAGCTGTCTATCTGTGGTTGTGTAACTGGACCACCATTGTGTCAGTCTCCCAGCTCCCATGTTCATGTTAGAGCCACATCTTAACTCTGCTCTGTCTCGGACCCTGGAGTTAGGTCCCTGTGGTCACCATTATGGTGAGAGGTCAGGCAAGGGGCGTTGTTTTTATTATTTGGTTGAAACAAAAATAGGGACATTTTAGGTAAAAAGTAGGATTTCCTTTTGCTCTTAGATATGGAGGTGGAGCATGAGGGGAGGCAGATTGTTGAATCTAGGGATGCAGAACTGTGGATGTGGAACTGAGGATAGTGTGTGAGGGCCAACTGTAAGTTACAAGCAGGTTTTGGACTGCTGGGAGGGTTGATACCTCCAATCCCCTGCCTTGTTCCAGGGTCAACTGTATGAGGAACCTCAAAAAATAGAAGTGCCCTGAACCCCTCTAGGTCTCTGAGAATGCCTGCTTGCAATCTAAATCACATGGAGTTATTTTTAATTGACAAGTTAGAATATTAGTTTATGTGGTACAATTAGATAATTCAGCCACAGTTAATTACAGTATAATTCTTGCCAGAATTTCTTTTAGAGGCAGCCTAATTAATTAACACATTAACTTTGTTCTCTAGCTTTGGCCCTATTTACCTGAGCAGCTGTGCTAGTTTGCTAGGTTGTTAGCCAGGTTGTTATTCAGGCTCCTGCTGTTACTGTGTTAAAATTTCCTCTTGTCTCTCAGCTTTTGTAGAAGGCTAGAGACTCACACATTCACTTCAGATATCATTTATTCAAGTTCCTTCATTTTAAAAACAAAGAAATTGAGGCCCAGATAAGTTAAAACACTTGTTCAAAAAACACAGAGTCGTGGAACTTCCCTGGTTGTCCAGTGGTTAAGACTTCGCCTTCCAATTTAGGGGGTGTGGGCCTGATCCCTGGTCGGGGAGCTAGGATCCCACATGCCTCACGGCCAGAAAACCAAAACATAAAACAGAAGCAATATTGTGAAAAATTCAATAAAGACTTTAAAAAAGGTTCACATCAAAAAAATCTTTAAAAAAAAACAACCAAAAAACACAAAGGTAGTAAGTAGCAGAATCAGTACTAGAAAACCATCTCTCTTTTCCTTTATGTGGCAGTCCATTGGAAATGGCAGTTTCTCTGGCTCTCCTCCAATGTGTGTCCTTTCTCCTACAGGCACTTTATCTTTAGCTTCTGGTTTTGACCACCTTGGGTGAGCAGTGATGAGTAGAAAACATTCATTCTGCTGAATATTTAGGAAATTTTTCGAGATGATCCACACATCCATGTTTGTTCATTGCCAACAGTAGTACTTGCAAAAAGAATCCACGTTTTGTACATTGAGACTTTGGACTGCAGAGTCCTTCTTGGCCAGTTACTATGCAATATGTTTCTTTGTATAGATTCTGAAATTAGTTAAAATTAAACAGAGCATCAAATTTAATATCTCCATTGCTTGTATAATGAAATCATTCTAATATAAGCACTAGGACCAGATTATGTGACTTCAGATACATTCTACCATATCAGTTTTGGGACCTTGAATAAGTAACTTTACCTCTCTGTGTCTCAGTTTCCTCATTCATAAAATGGGGCTAATAATAGTTTTTATCTTACAGAGTTGCTGTAAAGGATAAATGAAATATTACATGCATAGCTTTTGGAATAGTGCCTAAAACTTAGCCATTATTGGTATTTTTATAGTTTAATCCAAGTTTTCTTACTAAAAGGCATACATGATGGGAATTTTTGAGTATGCATCTCAAAGATACATATTTCTTTATATTATATTTGTATCACTGTCCTATTACATATATATAAACTACAAGAATAGAAATTAAAATTGATGAGATAAAGCATTAAAACTTTTTGGTTGCCAAGAGACTGTTGCATATATATCCCCACTGGAAACTCTGGACACTACTGGTCTACTCTCATGCCCTGTATTTTGTGCTATTGCTGCCTTCATTTTTATTTCACAGTCTACCATCAACCACAAAATGAGCAAAGGACAAGCTTCTTTCCTCTCCTAAAGCAATTATTCCTGTGATAACACTGCTAACTTTAATCAAATTTAGTGGTTTAAAGTGCTGGTAAACTTAACAACATATATCTTCAGTAATTAAGGACTTTTCCCCCTGGCACCAGTGGAATTATTCTGTGGTCATTAGTCATAGGCTGTAACAAATTACACTGTATGCTCAGTAGTTAGAATTTTTTTATTGCTTAAATCTGAAGGCTATCATAGCTTTTCAGTGTCTTTGTTTTTTAAAATATGTTTTGTTCATAGATGGAAGTGCATAAAAATGTTCTCTTTCTTTTCATATTTTTTAGTTTGTCAGTGGAGGATTTTGCATATGGTCCTAGTTACAATAGGGAACCAGAGACATTCCACAGAGGTCTTGGATGTTCCGTATGTCAGAGTCCCATATGGGCTGCAGATGATGTTTAAAATGAAGGTTGTCTTTGGATAGCTTTACACTAAGACATATCAAACACAATTTGTAAGATGATTAATGCTACAGGAATTATTTTTCTCAATTTTTATGTGGTTACAGAAGTTGTTGAGGCATCTCCAAGATGATAAGTAATTATGAAAATTCAAATCAATTTTTTATTTAAGGATTTAAGTTGGTTACTCATTTTCATTTTAGAGGAGGTAGAAGTGCTCATTCAGTTAATAATGACACAATAACCATGAGTATACCACTGGAATTGTTAGCAAGTTCATTTTATAACTTCTCTCAGATATAATTTTAAGAAGCAATTATTTTGGAGACTAACCTCTTGTCAATTGTTTTGTCTATGGTTTCTCTTGCTGTGCAAAGCTTTTGAGTTTAATTAGTTCCCATTTGTTTATTTTTGTTTTTATTTCCATTACTCTAGGAGATGGCTTGAAAAATATACTGCTGCGGTTTATGTCAAAGAGTGCTCTGCCTATGTTTTCCTCTAAGAATTTTATAGTATCTGGTCTTACAATTAGGTCTTTAATCCATTTTGAGTTTATTTTTGTGTATGGTGTTAGAGAGTGTTCTAATTTCATTCTTTACATGTAGCTGTCCAGTTTTCCCAGCACCATTTATTGAAGAGACTGTCTTTCCTCCATCGTATAGTCTTGGCTCCTTTGTCATAGAAGCACTTTGCTGTACACCTGAAACTAATACAACATTGTTAATCAACTATCGTCCAATATAAAATAAAAATTTAAAAAAGCAGTTATTACATATTATTACATACTGCACTAGAATTAACCTAGAGTTTACCTATATTATTTAATAAATAGTATTCTGTCACATGTTACTTTAAAGAAAATTTTATCTTTAGTTAACAAAGATTCATTCTATTTTTGTAATTTTAAATATTTTGGGGTAATGCTGTGGGAATTCATAAAAAGTGTAGAAAACATAGTACACAACTTCATATAAGTAAAAATTATACAGAGAGAAAGTTATTAGAAATACAACTGAACAATCTCAAGACATAAAACTAATTACACATAATAATAATAAAGTGCAAAGATCGGAAAGGTGCTTGGTTCAAAGAGAATGAGTTGAGTCTAGTCACTTAAGTATCTGAATTCAGCTGTGGTAAAACTAGAATGACATTATGATTGAGGAGGATTTTTAGTAAGTATTTTTAAGGTTTAAAGGAAAGGAGGGTACAAATTTCCCCACCCTTTAGAGAGTTAACATAACTTAAAAGGGACAGAAATTAGGGTGTGTCAAAAGGCTTCTTGGTCCAGATCTTAAATTTGAGGAGGCCTCATGTGTTGGCTATTATTGGGTGCCAACTTGTACAAGAAAGCAGAAGTAAATTACATCACAAACGTTGATATTAGTCTGGGATATTCTCCATTTAGTCGTCTAGGCACCATATTGCAAACAATTATGGGGGTTTGCTAAGCATTCATAATTAACCATAAATGGTGAGCCAATTTTGTTGGAGAAGATCAATGTAAGCCTAGGTCCCACTTCAAGAATAGTTTGTGTGGCGATTAGTTTTATGTGTTAACTTGGTTCTCAGTTTTTTGGTCTAACACCAGTCTAGATGTTGCTGTGAAGATATTTTTTAGATGTGATTAATATTCAAATCAGTAGACTTTGAATAAAGCAGATTATTCTCCATGATGTGGATGGGTCTTACCAATAAGTTGAAGACTTTATGAGGAAACACTGAGGTCTCACGAGGAGGAAGAAATTCTGCTTCCATACTTGCCTTTGGACTCAAGACTGCAATGTCAACACTTGCCTGGCTCTCCAGCCTGCCAACCAGCCTGCCAAACTAAATCAACCTCTCCCCTCCTCCCCCTCCCCCATCTCCTCCTCCTCCTCCTTCTTCTCCTCCTCCTCCTCCTTCTTCTCCTCCTCCTCCTCCTTCTTCTCCTCCTCCTCCTCCTTCTCCTCTGACTTCTCCTCCTTCTTCTTCTTCTCCTCCTCATCCTCTTCCTTCTTCTCCTCCTCCCCCCTCCCCCTCCCCCTCCTCCTCCTCCTCCTCCTCTCTCTGTTAATGCATCATAATCTGTTCTGAATCTCTGAAGGACTTTGACTAACACAGGGTATGAACATTTGCTGTTACTCATAGTGATTGATATTTCCTCAAAGGCACAGTAGGATTTTATCTTTCAGTAACCATACATGTTACCTCTATTTATTCAAGAAACTGTGTCAAAAATGCAATCACATAGTCACCTTTAAAATATATACATATATTTTAATCATATTTTTATATTTATTTGTAGCATAGTCCATAAAAATTCCTGGGAATTTAAAAAATATTTTATATTGTCTGTTTATGTTTTTGATACTTTTAAACTTGTGTCACATAGAGTAGAAGCACATTGTACTCATTTTATTTAACTGTACATAAAACTACATTTTTTTCCTCCTCCCTCCCTCCCTTCCTTGTTTCTTTTCACCAGCTTTGTAATAATATTTCAAGGTCAATTCATAATTTTTCAATATAAGAACAATTTCTCTTGCCATTAATAGAAAACGACATATTTTAATCACACAATGAATTCCCTGATTTTAGGTCATATTTAAGAAATAGTTTAGTAGAAAAGTGTGGCAATACAGATGATGAAGCTGCAAAAGTTTTATTCTACTAATAATATGCAGGTCTCTGATTTGTTGCTTTATATCCTTTAACTTCAAATTTATTATGTTGAACCATATAAAATTGCTGATATTCAACCATTTATGACCTACAAAATCTTTTTTTTTTTTTTTTGCGGTACGCAGGCCTCTCACTGTTGTGTCCTCTCCCGTTGCGGAGCACAGGCTCTGGACGCGCAGGCTCAGTGGCCATGGCTCACGGGCCCAGCCGCTTCGCGGCATGTGGGATCTTCCCGGACCGGGGCACGAACCCGTGTCCCCTGCATCGGCAGGCGGACTCTCAACCACTGCGCCACCAGGGAAGCCGCAAACTCTTTTTTGTTCTTATTACAGAAAACCACTTAATGATCCACAAACATGGCAGTTTTATCATAGAGCCCATCCAAACGTAAGGAAACTTCACTGACACCTAGGATTACCTACACCAGAGCATGGGAAGAGTTAACAGCAAGTGGCCTCAAAATCTAAATGCTGCCCAGGTCTCACTGAACCAATTAGGGAAATCTCCTGCCCTTGGTGGCTCAAATACAAGAGAGGTCAATCCTGTGAGGTGATCAGGAGGATGCTTTGAGCATACTATAAAAAAGATAGCTCAGTAAAACGGGAGATTTATTGATGAATGTTAATGTTATAATGATGGGTTCTATTTCTTAAGGACAATCTTTTGAGTGATAAGGTTAACAAAAATATCAAAACTCCACTGCTAGGAAAAATGATTTCTATATGGAAAGTTAGGAAGACAAAACGATGAAATAAAGGAGGAGAGGCTCTTTTGTAAAATAAATAGAAGTCCAAGACTGGGTCATGGCTCTGAGATGGATGGGAAAAATTATAATCAGGGTCATGAACAAAAACAGCAGTCTATATGATAAAAGTAGGAATAGTGACAAATCAGTGTAATATAATCACAAAGTAATTTGGTACCATTAATGTATTATAAAAATTTTAAGAAAAGATAAAAATAATGCTTTCGAAAAGTTATAAATATATGGTTTATTTTGAAAAGCATTTTCAGAATTTTTATAATTCCAAACATTCTGCTCTTGGTTAGTTATCTTCTACTAATTATTATCTTCCTCAACTTAAACCAACATTATTAGTTTACACACAAAAAGAATGGTCTAAAAAACAGAAATGGGTTAGAACTGAAATAAGAAGAAGATGAGTGAAGTATAATGTTTTATTACTTACAATGTAGTATAGTGTAAGTTTTTTGGGGGGGGTTCAGATAGGGCTGCTTCTCTGAGTATATGTGGGTAAGCTACAATATTTGTGTTAAAAAAGCACTCTGAATTTTGCTGCACTAGAACTTGTCATATAACATGTGGTTCACTGAAGGTCATTCCCTCAAGTACATGATGTGCCGTGTGAAGTTTGAAACTAGTAATCTTGACGGTACGTGAAATGGTAGGATTGAAATGTGGTCTGCACAAGATGCCACAAGACAAAATACCAGAAGAAAAACATTACCACAGTGCTGTTTGCCTTGTAATCACTCCTATATTTATTTACTTTAGTTTTTTTTGTTTGTTTGTTTGTTTTCAACTCAACTCTAACCCAGATATTTGAGTTAACTCAGTGGACTCTTAAGGTCATCTGCTTACTTGATTTTTGCAACATAAATAATTATAGCATAATTTTAAAATGTTTTAATTAACCAAACAGATACCGATTAAGAAAAGAATATTAGAGGAAGTTTCCTAAATATCTTTAAATTCAAGACCCTCTTGTAGAAGATAGAGAAGGCATCTTCTGTGATGATTTAGACTAGAAATTTATCAACCAACAGTCTTCAAGTGTAGCCATATAGGATTTTTTAAACAGAAACATTTCACATAAAAATCTGTTTTTCAAGCTTCTCTTGAAAACTGAGAACACTTTGGCAACATCAGGCCTGCTTCCTCCATGGCGCCAATCAGCTGTGGAATAGCAGCGACTGCTTTTGGACTAGGCAAGTGCTCTTTCACTTGCTACAGCCCCACCCCCCGCCCCCGTCCTGGCCAACCTCATGTAACTCTTAGCTACCTGATTTCTGTAGGCATCTGCGTCTGTGACTTAGTAAAGAGACACATTTCAGTTCTGCATGACAATTTTTTTTTTTTGAGGTAGAATTGACAAATAAAACACTAGTTTCAGGGTTATGGCATAATGATTCAATATTTGCAAATATTGCAAAGTGTTCACCACAGTAAGTCTAGTTAGCATCTGTCACCACACATAGCTATAGTTTTCTTCCTTGTGATGAGAACTTTTCAGATCTACTCTCTTAGCAACTTTCCAATATGCAGTACAGCATTATAGTCCCCACAGCATGACAACTTTAGCCTTCTAACAGTGAGACAGGCTGCCTCATGGGGTAGTGGGTGGCCCTGCTCTGAAGTGTTAAAGACGGTCTAAGTGTAGAGAGAATCAAGAAAAATAGGTGTGAGACTTGGCTAGATGGCCTCTCAAAATTGTTTTCACCTCTAAACTCCTTTGATTTGCTTCATTAATGTAGCGTCATTTTCTGAGAAATGTTAGTCTTTACAAATTTCACTTTTTTTAAATCTTTTTTTACAAGAAAGGTAATAAGAAATCAAGACATGCAACTGGCATGTATTAGGAAATGAATGGAAGGTGTCTATCCCTGAACCCAGGGCCTTTCTGTCCAACATATCTGTTTGTTCATTTGGCATTTATTTATTCAGCTCCTTCTTTGTGTTCAGGATCCTGGGAATGTAGGGCTACAGTGAATAGACAAAGTATATGCTTTTATGGGAGTTTGTATCTGGACTTTGGAAATAGAAAATAAATAAGTATATAATTTTAAAGAGTAACAAGTACTATTAAGAAAATGAGGCAGAGTGAGCCAATCTGTGTGCATTCTTTTAGAAAAGGTAGTTGAAAAATACTCCCAAGAAAGTAATATTTAAGCAGCGAATGAATGAGTAGAAAGGGTTAGCTATGCAAGGATATAGGGTTAAGGGCGAGGAGTGAATTTGACTTCTTCAAGGCACAACAAGAAAGCTACTGTAGATGTTGCATAGTGAACGAGAGAGAGAGGGCAAGAAATGAAGCCAGATCGTAGGGAATGTTCGGAGAACAGTGGGAAGACATGAGACGATTTTAATCTGGGGAATGATGTGATCTGATTTAGGGTTTGAAGGGTTGGTTTGGCAGATCTGTAAAAGACGAACTGCAGGGGGCAGAAGAGGATGCAGGGAGAACAACTGGGAAGCTGCTCCTGTAATCCGGGGTAGGTAGTAAAGGTGAAGTGGTGGGAAGTGATGATATAAGATTTATAGTGAAAAGAGAACTGACAGGATTTGATGCTGGGCTGAATCAAGAAGAGGGAGAGAGAGAGGAATGAGGAATGACTCCTCCGTTTTTGGATTGAGCAATTGGATGAATGATTGCTGGTAACGGAAATAGTGAAGACTGGGAGAAGCAAGTTCTCCCAGCAAAACCCAAGTAGCACATTAAATCTTTCCTGGAAAAGGTAGGACATAAATACACAAGAGAAATATATTGAGTACGAAGCATGAATATACTTATATTCACATGAAATAAATATGACACTCTCCCTCGTCCTGGAGGACTCATAGTCTAGTAGGGGAAACACATGTCAAAAACATCATAAAAGTTTATATCCAATGTGATAGAGATGTGAACAAAGTGGAAGAGGAGGGCCTTTCCTTATGATCATTTCCTTATGATCAAGAGGTAAATAGACAGTTTTAACAACGGGCTCACTAGTATGTCTCAGGAATGGCTAGCAGCATGACTTGTGAACCTAAAAAAAAAAAAAAAATTTTTTTAAATCACTATTCTCCTATTCTTTTATGGGGAAAGGATTGGATTTTATTTAACCTTTTCTCAGAGGTCTTATTTTCTCACATTTCAATCATCCCCACAGTTCTCTGGTAAATTATCCCTTTACATCACATGATGGAGAGAACATGAAACATGAAAGAAATTTCAGTCTGTGCTGCTTTTTTCTACAAATTCTAATCTTGTTTTCACTCCCTTATCTCTTTTCTGTCTCAACAGCAACCAAAGCCTACCAAGTGTTTCTTAAGAGTCTATTATGAGCCAAGTACTTGTTTCTTTCCACATTCTCTTTACTTTCTGGCACTTGAAACTTTGAGTATGTTAAAATTTCCAGCTGTTATTTTAAAAGCATTCTTAGACTTCCTCTCTTCCTGACTCAAAGTTTTATTTTCTTCAGCACCTCCTATCTGTCTCTTTCACCTTGTTCTCCATTTCCCCCTTTTTGCTTAAGTAACCAATAACCTGACAGTCTGCCATGTTTTTGCTTCCTATAATTTAGCTCACTCCCCCCTTCCCCCACCCACGGTTCTTTCCCATTTCTTATTCTTTAATTGGAGCTTCCATATTCTCCTTGATTACCATTTCTCTTTATTTTTCTGAGTTGTTCCCTGTCCATATCACTTAATTCTGTTCTCTCTAACATGGTCTACTGCCTACCATTTCTTTAGTAAATCCATATTAAAACAAATTTAATATATGAACTTTTCTAGGCAGCTTAAAATAGTTTGATAATGTTGATTAGATTAAAGATGTTTCAAACATCATTATGAATGGTTACTCCTGCCAAACAGCAATGCATGTATTTTTTCCTTTCTTGCTGACTGGGGTTTCCATTGATAACGTTTTCTTAAAAGAAAAAAAAATTTACGAACAACTGATCTATTTGTCTACTTGCCTGGTTTTAATTGGGCAGGGACCGAGTAAAGACTGTAATTAAGTATAATCCAATCGTACCAAATAAAAATCCAAATAAAAGGTTAACCAAGTTAGATTTAGAGAAGATAATAAGACATAAATGAAGACACACATGAAGAGAAAAGCAAGGAGTGAAACACATTTCCAAGGTCCGTCCTTGTCAATAGATATTTAAGAGCCCTTTATTGGAAATTTCTGTCATTACAGATTCAGGAGGAATTATACTTCTTCTTTGAAACTGAACAAGATTCCTTTTTTCCTATGCACTGCTAGAAAGACTGAAGGCAAATTCATGGCCTAAAGCAACTTCTCTTTCTTCCTTCTTTGACCCTCTATCAAGAAAGACGTTTTCAGCCCCAAAGCATTTTGTTCCTT
Source organism: Stenella coeruleoalba (assembly GCF_951394435.1). Taxonomy (NCBI): domain Eukaryota; kingdom Metazoa; phylum Chordata; class Mammalia; order Artiodactyla; family Delphinidae; genus Stenella; species Stenella coeruleoalba. The sequence goes on along the minus strand of NC_137149.1, from coordinate 101,198,476 downwards.
ATCGACTGTCTATTTTTAATTTGTTATCTGTGGCATAATATTTATGTAAGCCACCCCAATTGTTCTGATGAGAGATGGCATATAAACACTCTTCCTTAATAAACACCCTTTCTAACCATTTGGTGTCACTGTTCACCCTGTTTCAACCCCAGTCTTAACTGACTAGAATATGAGCCATTTGGTTAGAAAAACTGTCACATTTGGAAAGGAGCAGCCAGTCAGAGAGAAATTAAATTGTTTTTCTTTGTCTGCCTACTGTTCCAAGTTTTTGCTGGCGTTGCCAGTCATTTGGAGAGAGAAGTGTGGGGCTCGTTCAGCTGTCAGTGAGTGTGAAGGAGGTTGGGTGGATGCATGCCAGCCTCTGCTTTTTGCTGTGGAGTCAATAACTGGAGGCTGGGTAGGCACTGGGGGAGGCTCCACCAAGTCACTTTCAGAGGAAACAGCCGAGGCTTCTGAGGAAAGAAAGCTTTGTCACTGTTGTGAAACTGATGGCATTGGTCTGCGAGGCAAAGCTCATATTTCCCACTTTGATAATCTCTGGCATTAAGAGTCTTTGTGGGCAAAACAACTTTATACTATTCACCAAAAGCTGAATTTGTCTTAAGGTTAGTCCAGTCATTCAACAGGGGTGAGATGCTGAAATAGTAAGGATCTCTCTGTGTGAATCAGTCTCTTGAGATGGCTCTGGAGTGTTGGGTCAGATCCCATTGTATTTGTCTGAAGAGAGTGATTGGGGAGATATTTAGAGGTGTAGCTCTCAAGTGTGATGAGAATGAGAAAAACATAGATGGAGTGAATCGATGTTTGATTGAGAAAAGTTATCAAGGAAAAAACTAATCCTAAGGAGAATGGTGGAAGATATATAAACCATGGAGCTCACTATAAAATACAGTAAGCTAATATGGCATGTTTAAATTCAGAGGCCAGTTTGTCAGACATTCAGTGTTAATAAGTATATATTGGGTTGGACAAAAAGGTCATTCAGGTTTCTCCATAACATCCTTATGGAAAAATGAGGATGAACTTTTTGGCCAATCCAATATTTCCAGAACTATAACAGAAATTAGTGACTCAACTGATGATAAATTAGTCTAGTGACTTTAGGATGGTGATCCGTCCTATAGGAAAAGCATGTGTTAGAAACAATGACAGGAAGAAATTTCCCTTTCCCCAGGTTTTGATGTTTACTTAGTGATTGTGTTACTATGCTAAGGGCTACTTTTTTTAAACATCTTTACTGGAGTATAATTACTTTACAATGGTGTGTTAGTTTCTGCTTTATATCAAAGTGAATCAGCTATACAGATACATATATCTCCATATCTCTTCCCTCTTGTGTCTCCCTTCCATCCTCCCTATCCCACCCCTCTAGATGGTCACAAAGCACTGAGCTGATCTCCCTGTGCTATACGGCTGCTTCCCACTAGCTATCTATTTTACATTTGGTAGTGTATATATGTCCATACCACTCTCTCACTTTGTCCCAGCTTACCCTTCCCGCTCCCCATGTCAAGTACATTCTCTACGTCTGCATCTTTATTCCTGTCCTGCCCCTAAGTTCTTCAGAACCAATTTTTTGTTTTGTTTTAGATTCCATATATATGTGTTAGTATATGGTATTCGTTTTTCTCTTTCTGACTTACTTCACTCTGTATGACAGACTCTAGGTCCATCCACCTCACTACAAATAACAAATAACTCAATTTTGTTTCTTTTTTTTTTTTGCGGTACGCGGGCCTCTCACTGTTGTGGCCTCTCCCGTTGTTGAGCACAGGCTCCAGACGCACAGGATCAGTGGCCATGGCTTACGGGCCCAGCTGCTCCGCGGTATGTGGGATCTTCCCGGGCCGGGGCACAAACCCGTGTCCCCTGCAACGGTAGGCGGACTCTCAACCACTGTACCACCAGGGAAGCGTTTCGTTTCTTTTTATGGCTGAGTAATATTCCATTGTATATATGTGCCAGATCTTCTTTTTTTTTTTTACATCTTTATTGGAGTACAATTGCCCCACAATGGTGTGTTAGCTTCTGCTCCATAACAAAGTGAATCAGTCATACACACACACACACACACACACACGTTCCCACATCTCCTCCCTCTTGCGTCTCCCTCCCTCCCACCCTCCCCATCCCACCCCTCCAGGCTGTCACAAAGCACCCAGCTGATCTCTCTGTGGTGCCAGATCTTCTTTATCCATTCATCTGTTGATGGACATTTAGGTTGCTTCCATGTCCTGGCTATTGTAAATAGAGCTGCAATGAACATTTTGGCTTGACTCTTTTTGAATTATGGTTTTCTCAGGATATATGTATGCCCAGTAGTGGGATTGCTGGGTCATATGGTAGTTCTATTTTTAGTTTTTTAAGGAACCTCCATACTGTTCTCCATAATGGCTATATCAATTTACATTCCCACCAACAGTACAAGAGGGTTCCCTTTTTTCTCCACACCCTCTCCAGCATTTATTGTTTGTAGATTTGATGATGGCCATTCTCACTGGTGTGAAGTGATACCACATTGTAGTTTTGATTTGCATTTCTCTAATGATTAGTGACGTTGAGCATCCTTTCATGTGTTTGATGGCAATCTGTGTATCTTCTTTGGAGAAATGTCTATTTAGGTCTTCTGCCCATTTTTGGATTGGGTTGTTTGTGTTTTTGGTGCTGAGCTGCTTGTACATTTTGGAGATTAATCCTTTGTCAGTTGCTTCATTTGCAAATATTATCTCCCATTATAAGGGTTGTCTTTTCGTCTTGTTTATGGTTTCCTTTGCTGTGCAAAAGCTTTTAAGTTTCATTAGGTCCCATTTGGGATTTTTGTTTTTGTGATACATTTTTTAAAAATTTTTGAATTTAATTTATTTTTTTATACAGCAGGTTTTTATTAGTCATCTATTTTATACACATCAGTGTATACATGTCAATCCCAATTGCCCAGTGCTTCACACCACCACCCCCACTCCCCCGCAGCTTTCCACCCTTGGAATTTTTGTTTTTATTTCCATTTCTCTAGGAGGTGGATCAAAAAGGATCTTGCTGTGATTTATATCATAAAGTGTTCTGCCTGTGCTTTCCTCTAAGAGTTTTATAGTCTCTGGCCTTACATTTCATTCTTTAATGCATTTTGAGTTTAGTTTTGTGTATGGGGTTAGGGAGTGATCTAATCTCATTCTTTTACATGTAGCTGTCCAGTTTTCCCAGCACCACTTATTGAAGAGGCTGTCTTTTCTTCATTGTATATTCTTGCCTCCTTTATCAGAAATCAGGTGACCATATGTGTGTGGGTTTATCTCTGGGCTCTCTATCCTGTTGCATTTGTCTATATTTCTGTTTCTGTGCCAGTACCATGCTGTCTTGATTACTGTAGCTCTGTAGTATAGTTGAAGTCCGGGAGCCGGATTTCTCCAGCTCCGTTTTTCTTTCTCACGATTGCTTTGGCTATTCGTGGTCTTTTGAGTTTCCCTACAAATTGTGAAATTTTTTGTTCTAGTTCTGAGAAAAATGCCATTGGTAGTTTGTTAGGGATTGCATTGAATCTGTAGATTGCTTTGGGGAGTAGAGTCATTTTCACAATATTGTTTCTTCCAATCCAAGAACATGGTATATCTCTCCATCTATTTGTATCATCTTTAATTTCTTACATCAGTTTCTTACAGTTTTCTGCATACAGGTCTTTTGTCTCCTTAGATAGATTTATTCCTAGGTACTTTATTCTTTTTGTTACAGTGGTAAATGGGAGTGTTTCCTTAATTTCTCGTTCAGATTTTTCATCATTAGTGTATAGGAATGCAAGGGATTTCTGTGCATTAATTTTGTATCCTGCTACTTTATCACATTCATTGATTAGCTCTACTAGTTTTCTGGTAGAGTCTTTACAATTCTCTATGTATTGTATCATGTCATGTGCAAACAGTGACAGCTTTACTTCTTCTTTTCTGATTTGGATTACTTTTATTTCTTTTTCTCCTCTGATTGCTGTGGCTAAAACTTCCAAAACTATGTTCAATAATAGTGGTGAGAGTGGACAACCTTGTCTTTTTCCTGGTCTTAGTGGAAACAGTTTCATTGTTTCACCATTGAGAACAATGTTGGCTGTGTGTTTGTCATATATGGCCTTTATTATGTTGAGGTAAGTTCCCTCTATGCCTGCCTTCTGGAGGGTTTTTATCATAAATGGGTGTTGAAATTTGTCAAAAGCTTTTTCTGCCTCTAGTGAGATTATCATATGGTTTTTATCCTTGAATTTTCTAATTTGGTATATCACATGAATTGCTTTGCGTATATTGAAGAATCCTTGCATTCCTGGGATAAACCCCACTTGATCACTGTGTATGATCATTTTAATGTGCTGTTGTATTCCATTTGCTAGTATTTTGTTGAGGATTTTTGCATCTATGTTCATCAGTGATATTGACCTATAGCTTTCTTTCTTTGTGTCATCTTTGTCTGCTTTTGGTATCAGTGTGATTGTGGCTTCGCAGAATGAGTTTGAGAGTGGTCCTCCCTCTGCTATATTTTGGAAGAGTTTGAGAAGGATACGTGTTAGCTCTTCTCTAAATGTTTGATAGAATTCGCCTGTGAAGCCATCTGGTCCTGGACTTTTGTTTGTTGGAAGATTTCTAATCACAGTCTCAATTTCAGTGCTTGTGATTGGTCTGTTTATATTTTCTGTTTCCTACTGGTTTAGTCTCGGAAGGCTGTGCTTTTCTAAGAATTTGTCCATTTCTTCCAGGTTGTCCATTTATTGGCATAGAGTTGCTTGTAGTAATCTCTCATGATCCTTTGTATTGCTGCAGTGTCAGTTGTTACTTCTCCTTTTTCATTTCTATTGAGTCTTCTTCCTTTTTTTCTTGATGAGTCTGGATAATGGTTTTTCAGTTTTATTTATGTTCTCAGAGAACAAGCTTTTAGGTGTATTGATCTTTGCTATTCTTTCCTTCATTTCTTCTTCATTTATTTCTGATCTGATCTTTATGATTTCTTTCCTGCTGCTAACGTTGGGGTTTTTTTTGTTCTTCTTTAATTGCTTTAGGTGTAAGGTTAGGTTGTTTATTTGAGATGTTTCTTCTTTCTTGAAGTAGGATTGTATTGCTATAAACTTCCCTCTTAGAAATGCTTTTGCTGCATCTCATTAGTTTTGGGTCATTGTGTTTTCATTGTCATTTGTTTCTAGGTATTTTTTGATTTCCTCTTTGATTTCTTCAGTGACTTTTTGCTTATTTAGTAGTGTATTGTTTAGCCTCCATGTGTTTGTAGTTTTTACAGATTTTTTTCTGGAATTGATATCTAGTCTCGTATCGTTGTGGTCGGAAAAGATACTTGATACGATTTCAATTTTCTTAACTTAACCAAGGCTCCATTTGTGACCCAAGATAGGATCTATCCTGGAGAATGTTCCATGAGCACTTGAGAAGAAAGTGTATTTTACTGTTTTTGGATAGAATGTCCTATAAATATCAATTAAGTCCATCTTGTTTAATGTATCATTTTAAACTTGTGTTTCTGGGCTTCCCTGGTGGCACAGTGGTTGAGAGTCTGCCTGCCAATGCAGGGGACACAGGTTCGTGCCCCGGTCCGGGAAGATCCCACATGCCGCGGAGCGGTTGGGCCCATGAGCCATGGCCACTGACCCTGCACGTCCAGAGCCTGCGCTCCGCAGTGGGAGTGGCCAGAACAGTGAGAGGCCCGCGTACTGCAAAAATAAATAAATAAATAGATATAAAATTTGTGTTTACTTATATATTTTCATTTTGGATGATCTATCCATATGTGAAAGTGGGGTGTTAAAGTCCCCTATTATTAGTGGTTACTGTCCTTTTCCCCTTTTATGTCTATAAGCATTTGCCTTATGAATTGAGGTGCTCCTTTGTTAGGTGCATAAATATTTACAATTGTTACATCTTCTTGGATTGATCCCTCGATCACTATGTAGTGTCCTTCTTTGTCTCTTGTAATAGTCTTTATTTTAAAGTCTATTCTGTCTGTTATGAGAATTTCTATGCCAGCTTTCTTTTGATTTCCATTTGCATGGAATATCTTTTTTTTTTTTTTTTTTTTTTTTGCGGTACGCGGGCCTCTCACTGCTGTGGCCTCTCGCATTGCGGAGCACAGGCTCCAGACACGCAGGCTCAGCAGCCATGGCTCACGGGCCTAGCCGCTCTGCGGCATGTGGGATCCTCCTGGACCAGGGCACGAACCCGCGTCCCCTGCATCGGCTGACGGACTCTCAACCACTGCGCCACCAGGGAAGCCCCTGGAATATCTTTTTCCGTCCCCTCACGTTCAGTGTGTATGTGTCCCTAGGTCTGAAGTGGATCTCTTGTAGACAGCATATATATGGGTCTTGGTTTTGTATCCATTCAGCCAGTCTTTGTCTTTTGTTTGGAGCATTTAATCCACTTACATTTAAGGTAGTTATTGATATGTATGTTCCTATTACCATTTTCTTAATTGTTTTGGATTTGTTATTGTAGGTCTTTTCCTTCTCTTGTGTTTCCTGCCTAGAGAAATTCCTTTAGGATTTGTTGTAAAGCTGGTTTGGTGGTCCTGAATTCTCTTCGCTTTTGCTTGTCTGTAAAGGTTTTAATTTCTCTCTCAAATCTGAATGAGATCCTTGTTGGGTAATTTTGGTTGTAGGTTTTTCCCTTTCATTACTTTAAATATGTCCTGTCATTCCCTTCTGGCTTGCAGAGTTTCTGCTGAAGGATCAGCTGTTAACCTTATAGGGATTCCCTTGTATGTTATTTGCTGTTTTTCTCTTGCTGCTTTTAATGTTTTTTCTTTGTATTTAATTTTTGATAGTTTGATTAATATATGTCTTGGCATGTTTCTCCTTGTGTTTATCCTGTATGGGACTCTCTGCGCTTCCTGGACGTGACTATTTACTTTCCCATATTAGGGAAGTTTTCAACTATAATCTCTCAGATATTTTCTCAGTCCCTTTCTTTTTCTTTTCTTTTTCTGGGACCCCTATACTTCAAATTTTGGTTTGTTTATTGTTGTCCAAGAGGTCTCTGAGACTGTCCTCAATTCTTTTCATTCTTTTTTCTTTATTCTGTTCTGCGGTAGTTATTTCCACTATTTTGTCTTCCAGGTCACTTATCCATTCTTCTGCCTCAGTTATTCTGTTATTGATTCCTTCTAGAGAATTTTTAATTACATTTATTGTGTTGTTCATCATTGTTTGTTTGCTATTAATTCTTCTAGGTTGTTGTTAAACGTTTCTTGTATTTTCTCCATTCTATGTCCAAGATTTTGGATCATGTTTACTATCATTTCTCTGAATTCTTTTTCAGGTAGACTGACTGTTTTCTCTTCATTTGTTTGGTCTGGTGGGTTTTTACCTTGCTCCTTCATGTGCAGTGTGTTTCTCTGTCTTCTCATTTTGCTTAACTTACTGTGTTTGGAGTCTCCTTTTTGCGGGCTGCAGGTTCGTAGTTCCCTTTGTTTTTGGTGTCCACCACCAGTGGCTAAGGTTGATTCAGTGAGTTGTGTAGGCTTCCTGGTGGAAGAGACTGGTGCCTGTGTTCTGGTGGATGAGGCTGGTTCTTGTTTTTCTCGTGGGCAGGACTGCATCTGATGGTGTGTTTTGGGGTGTTTGTGACCTTATTATGATTTTAGGCAGCCTCTGTGCTAATCGGTGGGGTTGTGTTCCTGTCTTGCTAGTTGTTTGGTATTGAGTGTCCAGCACTGGAGCTTGCTGGTCATTGAGTGGAGCTGGGTCTTAGCGTTGAGATGGAGATCTCTGGGAGAGCTTTTGCAATTTGATATTATGTGGAGCCGGGAGGTCTCTGGTTGTCCAGTTGTTGTGAACTTGGCTCTCCCACAGACCTGTGGGAGGCACAGAGGCACAGACCTGACACCCAGCTGGAGCACCAAGACCCTGTCAGCCACATGACTCAGAAGAAAAGGGAGAAAAGAAAAAGAAGAAAGAAAAAATAATAAAATAAAATAATGTTATTAAAATAAAAAATTATTAAAAATAAAAATATTAAACAGTCATAAGAAAAGAAAGCAAGCAAGAAGAGAGCAACCAAACCAATAAATCCATCAGTGGTAACAAGCACTAAAAACTATACTAAAAAGCCCCCCCAAAACAGAAAACCAAAAAACAGACAGAACCCTAGGGCAAATGGTAAAAGCAAAGCTATACAGACAGAATCACAGAAAGAAGCATACACATACACACTCACAAAAAGAGAAAAAGGAAAAAAATATATATCTATATATTTAAAAAAAAGGAAGAGAGCAACCACATCAATAAGGAATCTACTAATGGTAATAAACTCTAAATACTAAACTAAGATAAACATAAAACCAGAAACAAATTAAATGCAGAAAGCAAACCCCAAGTCTGCATTTGCTCCCGAAGTCCACTACCTCAGTTTTGGGATGATTCGTTGTCTATTTAGGTATTCCAGAGATGCAGGGGGGTACATCCAGTTGATTGTGGAGATTTAATCCGCTGCTCCTGAGGCTGCTGGGAGAAACTTCGCTTTCTCTTCTTTGTTCGCTCAGCTCCTGGCATTCAGCTTTGGATTTGGTCCTGCCTCTTCGTGTAGGTTGCCTGAGGTCATCTGTTCTTTGTTCAGACAGGTCGAGGGTTAAACTAGCAGGTGATTAGGGGACTCTCGCTCACTCATGCTGGGGGGAAGGAGGGGTATGGAATGTGGGGTGAGCCTGCAGTGGCAGAGGCCAATGTGATGTTGCAACAGCCTGAGGCACGCCATGTGTTCTCCCAGGGAGGTTTTCCCTGGATCACCGGACCCTGGCAGTGGCGGGCTGCACAGGCTCCCTGGAGGGGAGGTGTGGAGAGTGACCTGTGCTTGCACACAGGTTTCTTGGTGGCTGCAGCAGCAGCCTTAGCATTTCATGCCTGTCTCTGGTGTCTGTGCTGATAGCCGTGGCTCATGCCCGTCTCTGGAGCTCGTTTAGGCAGTGCTCTGAATGCCCTTTCCTCACACACCCCGAAACAATTGCCTCTTGCCTCTTAGGCAGTTCCAGGCTTTTTCCTGGACTTCCTCCCCACTAGCTGTGGTGCACTAGCCCCCTTCAGGCTGATTTCACACAGACAACCCCAGTCCTTTCTCTGGGGTCTGACCTCTGATGCCCGAACCTCAGCTCCCAGCCCCCACCCGCCCTGGCGGGTGAGCAGACAAGCCTCTCGGGCTGGTGAGTGCAGGTCGGCACCAACCCTCTGTGCGGGAATCTCTCCGCTTTGCCCTCTGCACCCCTGTTGCTGCGCTCTTCTCCGTGGCTCCAAAGCTTCCCCCCTGCCACCCGCAGTCTCCACTAGTGAAGGGGCTTCTAGTGTGTGGAAACGTCTCCTCCATCACAGCTCCCTCCCCGAGGTGCAGGTCCTGTCCCTATTCTTTTGTCTATGTTTTTCTTTTTTCTTTTGCCCTACCCATGTACTTGGGGGCTTTCTTGCCTTTTGGGAAGTCTGAGGTCTTCTGCCAGTGTTCAGTAGATGTTCTGTAGGAGTTGTTCCACATGTAGATGTATTTCTGATGTATTTGTGGGGAGGAAGGTGATCTTCATGTCTTACTCCTCCACCATCTTGAAGGTCTCTCTATGCTAAGGGCTTTGAATGCAGTGTATTATTTACTACTTACAACAAGTTTATGAAGGTGGCCCTGTTATCACCTTTGTTTTCTGAATGATTTCTTAATTGAGGCTGAGAAAGTTACTACAGCAACTTGCCCCAGGTTACAAAGCTGGAAAATGGCACAGCCAAATTCAAACCTAGACACTGCTCAAATTATTTACTGTTATGCTCTATATATTTCATTCAGGACATAGGTGCAAAAAAAAAGTGGAAATTTATCTTAACCCTTAAATCTGTTAGTCATATACAGACTAATATTTGAAGGAATTGTTGAGCCATTGATACATTTCTAAGGAACAGATAAGACACAGAAATAAATGCCTCCAGCACAGAACTTTGCAAGAGAAGGTTAAACAAGACTGCAATATAAAAACAGTTTTCATGCAGGTATTGGAGCTTAGCAAGGTACAGTAAGACACTTACTGAGACCCACTCATGTAGTGGGCTCATCTTCACCATGTCTCATTGTTCTAAAAATAAATTTTATTACTTATTAATTTACTTCGTCTCTCTGGATTTTGTTTTTCTCTTTTTAAAAATAAGAACAATAACTGTACGTACCTTGTAAGTTGTTGTGATGATTGAATGATTCATATACTAAAAGATGGTCCGGTACTTAGTGAGTTCTCAAATGTTAGCTACCACCATTGTTAGCATCATCATCATCTCACTTAATTCCTTTTATTTCTCACACCAGTACTTACTGTATGACCGGCAGTGTTCTAAGTACTTTATATTTATGAACTCAGTTCATGCTTATAACATATGTGGTGGGCGTTGTTATCATGCCCATTTTAGAGTGATGACTCTGAGGCAGTGCTACTCAGGATTCTGGGCTCTGAAAATGGCCTTCTTCATCATCACCCTAAGGCTTACACATACTATAAGAAGTTGATCCAACCTCAGAGAGCTACCACGGGCCAGAACTGGAATTTGGACTAGTACTTTCCAACTGTAAGTCTAGACTCTGCATTTTTTCGGGGTGTAACTTGGAGACTGGAGCAGAAGAATTAAAGCAAGATTCTCCTTAACAATCAGAGATGTATTGACATTGCATTTCAACACATGAATACACTTTAACTTGCCAAAATCAGATGTTCTGGAAAAGAGGAATTAAATATGTGGAAAAAAGATTAGTAGATAATATGCTCAAAATGAGCAGGAAGAGAAATTATATTAATGAAACAACATAAAATAACAAAATGGATCAAAAGAACCTAAACAGACACAAACCCCAAATCTAAAACCCTGAAAGCTCATATTAACATGGTAAAACAAACCAGGAATAAAATAATTGAATTATGTTTGTTTGCTATTATGTTTTGTTTTTCCAGTGATATTGAATAAGAAAACTTACTAAATTGTAACAGTTTTCCAGAGACATTGTAATGCTAATTACAAAATTATTTAGCATTTTTAATTCTTTGACTTTTGTACCAGACCAGTTTTTGTATCAGTTCAAATTTATTGAAAACACCTTCCATACACCTTTGTGATGATTCAAATTGGAAATGTTTTAATATTCTCCGCAGCTCAATTATCATTTATTGAGTTTTCAAAAGACTCAAAATTTCATACCTCAAATAAAGTACCTATTAAAACCAATAATATATGAATAAGATGAAATGATCTTTTTACTCCAGATTTCTGCCTCTCTTTCTTTTTGCGTCCCACTCTGCAAAACCAGGAAAGACTTGATTAGGCCTTTTCCTTTGCATTGTTGTAGATGCTGGGGATCCAGTGATAAAAAGATAAAGACAAACCAAGTACCTGTTCTCCTAAAATGAAGGAGAAAAATAAAGCAATGACAAAATGCCTAAATGCAAGACAACAACAACAAAAATGGTTGTAGTCTTCTTTTAATGCTGCAGCTACTACTGAAAATAAGAATAATAGTAATAATAACGAAAATAATAATAACATGATAGGTAATAGTTATTGAGAGCTTATTCCTGCAAAGTACTGTTAAGCATTTTGTACACATTATATCTTTGAATACTCACAATTCATTCATTCTGCAAGATTTTATTAGGAGCCTACTCTGTGCCAGGCACTCTGCTAGAGCTGCACATTGATCAGTGAACAAAATAAAGTCTGTGCTCCACTGACGTTTATATTCTGGAACCAATAAGTAGTGAAAATGTTAAAAAATGAACTTATGATAAGTGTTCTTGTCACAAAGATAATAAAGAGGGGGAGGACTCTTTGGGAAGTAATGGATATATCTATGACCTTGATGATCCTGATGGTTTCACAGGTATATACTTATTCCCAAATTCATCAAGTGGTATATTTTAAATATATGTAGCTTTTTACATGTCAATCATACCACATAAAGTGGTTAAAAACATACCAAGTGTTGTGATTTGGCAAGCTGAATTAATGGTGAAATCAAGGATAGATGTGGAGTGGTGGGGAAGGAGAGTTCATCTGAAGAAAAGAAGAGAATGTCAGTTTCTAATAGGTTGAATGTTGAATTTGAGGTTATAGCAGGTCATACAAATGGAAATGCCCATGGCCATCTATAAATAGAGAAGGGGCTGTTGGGAAATAAGAACTGGAGATGGAGATTTGGGGATTACCATCTCAGGAGATAGTTGAAGCAATGGCATTTATAAACTCACTGACTGAAAGAGTAAAAGAGAAAAGTATGATGGGCAAAGGACCCTTGAGACACAAGAAGGGGCAGGAATGATGAGTAAGAGTTATCTAAGAAGAGAGAAACAGAGTAGTCAGAGAAAGAGAAGAGACCAGGAGAGTTCTAAATGCAGCAAGGAGCTCAAGGTAAAGACAGGAGACTGTTATATTTTGGTGAGAAAATGGCTGCTGATAATATCAAAAGAGTGCTTTACATAGAGTGGAAGCAAAGGGAGTGCAGAAACCAAATGCACAGGATGGAATAGGGTGGGCAGGCAGGAAATTGACGCAGTCAGTCAAGGAAACAGAGATAGGATAATAGCTAGAATGGATAGTAGGGCCATTCCAAGAACAAAGTGGCATCACTCAGCTCACATCTAGTCTCTGGGTTCAAAAGACTATTGAGGAAGAAATTACTATCAGCTCGATGAAAAATTCCTTATGAAATATTGAAGAATAATCCATTTTTCCACAAAGTAGTTGACCTGTAGCATACAACCTAACATACAGAAGAGACCTTGGTATAAGTTCTTGAATATGAAGTGGAAAATCTGTGCCCTCCCATGTCAATGTTTTATTTTCCCATCTTCCTTCACATAGAGATTTATTTTTGCTGTCAGTCAGGAGGGAACATTGTCTGGTGGTAGGTAGTAGGGTTTGAAGCAAGGGAGAAGATGAGACATACTCTGTCACAAGGTTGCATTTGTATTAGGAAAATATCATTTTGGCAGGAGAGACACTGTAATTTGTCAAGCAGATTAATCTTTGGAATGGAAAGTCCTAATCAAGTGGAGAAGATTTTAATATATCTCTTGGATAGATAGGTTGGCTGCAGCCCTGTAACTGCTATGGGCGTGAAAAGAGACTCAGAGGATCTGCAAGAATCTATCGCATGGAAATCATGATAAATTTGGAGAATCTGTATAATTAGATTTGCTCAGTGTTGGCATGTTCCCACTTTTAGCAATGCAGCAGAACAAGTAGAAAATGCTCATTTAGAGCATAGTAGCCTATGTGTAATACATTAAGGTTCCTTTAATCTATCTATAGGTTGTGAATGGCTAAAAAAGTAGAGAAATAATCAGAGTAATTTTTCCTTCCTCTTTCACTCTAATTATATTTATTATATTTTCAAAATAAGCAAAAAGGAATTGACAGGCAGAAAATTCAAAACAACACCCAAGAGCTAGACTGTTTCTTCAAACTTTTAAATGCCATTCCAGTTGAAACTATATTTAATGGCAAACTCATTCCAATTATACTCTGAAATTCTTGTCCCATTAGGGGGTCCTTCAGGAAACATTTGTTTACTGATAGATGCACAAAGACTATGCTTTACATGCTGATACTTCTTCACATATTTCATTACAGGAATGATGGTAGAAGTTAGTGGTTCTGGAACACAGATATTTGGCTTTGGTACAGCTTCATTTCTTCAAAGTTAGTGCCAACTTCTGTGTATCCTCATGGTAGTTAGCAGAGTGCTCTAAGGGTAGTCAATAGTCATAAAACATAGTTCAGCATATGAACACAAAGAATACTGTTGTATTTTCAACTGTAGTAAAAGCAGTTAAAAAATTCCATAAAGAGGCCAAATGGACAGAGTTTAAGTTCTCAATACATACTGCTAATTACAAAATAATCATTATCCAATTTCTAGTTGTTGATGATTTGGGTATCTTAAATTACAATTTGTAATGAAGAAGATTATATCCAGTGTTTCCAGCTCAGTACAGTCAGAAAGATAACCCTATTTGAGAGAGTAATGGAGCTTCTCTTGGGTAGGGGGCATCCTACAGAAATACAATACATATAGCTGGGTGCTGCCTAAAATGTACATAAGCTGCCACTATTTTATCAAATTGTAAATCTCTCCTTTAAAAATCTTGGACAGCTTGTGCACACCATCTGCTCTTTGTCTGTATTCCTTCCGTGCATTTCTTAATCTAGAAGAATGGTTCTTGAAATTCGTACAGGACTCTTTAAAACGTTTGCCACATATTTTGAGAAGCATCTGGTTGGAAGAAGTCCCATTTTCTGTATTTGTTCCCAGCTGTCTAGTGTGTGCCATGTTTCTTGTGAATCTAGTTTTGTTAACTTTTGGGGTAAATGCTTTTGCATTTGCTTCAGTACATATTTATAGTGAGACTAATAGCCCAAAGCAAGTTGCTAAGGATTGTATAAATGAAAGTGTCAGGAAAACTTGATTAATTTACCTGACATCTAATTTGCACAAGGTTACCTGAAAATTGGTGTTTGTTTCTTTTGCTTGATGATTTCAAGATGGACCTTGTCCCTTTAAGGAATCCTGGATACCTCAAATACTTTCTCAAACATCTGCTCCAGTTTCATCAGGGAGATTTTGGGATAGCTATAATTCACATAGCTTTCCTTCAGCAAAAAAGGCACCTACCTGTCAGTAAGACAAATTTTCCAAGGAGCTCAAAAATGGAGAGTGTTATAATGGAGCTCTGAATCTAAATAGGGACAGAACTTTCAGGTAAGCAAGCTGTGGAAAGTTGTCTGTTGCTGGCTACCTTTTATTATTTTAATAGTTTTTGGTATTAAATTAACACACTCAATTAAAAATTTGGAAATTTAAAAGCATATAAAGAAGAAAATTAAAATCATACATAATGCTTAGAAATAATCTCAATAGCAAACACTTTCATGGTGTCACTAGGTAATAAGTACTGTTCTAAGTGCTTTACTTATGTTAATTCTTTTAACTCTCATGATGATTTTTGGTTTTTGTTTTTTGTTTGTTTTTTTGGGGGGTACGCGGTCCTCTCACTGTTGTGGCCTCTCGCGTTGCGGAGCACAGGCTCTGGACGCGCAGGCTCAGCGGCCATGGCTTACCGGCCCAGCTGCTCCGCGGCATGTGGGATCCTCGCAGACCAGGGCACGAACCCATCTCCCCTGCATCGGCAGGCGGACTCTCAACCACTGTGCCACCAGGGAAGCCCTCTCATGATGATTTTAATGATAGATATAATACTATCATAGTCCTCATTATAGAGATGAGGAAACTGAGGCATAGATTAATTTACTTGCCTAAGGTCACTTGGCTGATAGGTGGCACAGCGAAGATTCAAATACAGGCGGTCTAATTCCAGGGTCTAACTCTTAATTGCTATGCTGTGCCATCAACTCTTATTTATTCCTATTCACACATATATGAAAATCCTTCTGGATCACTTTCATCACGTTTTTAAAACAAAGTTGAGATAAGACCATATTTAATTATTTTCTTTCATTTTATTTACTTAATCTTGTAACAGGTTTTCTCCTGTACTATCTACAGATGTAAGTATCTTTGTACTGAAGATATTTTAATTCAGTAAAGTTGCTGAGACCCCTTATTTCATGTATCCCTTATTTCATGTATCACCTGCTATCAAAAATTTGCTTTGCCTACGGAGCCATAACATAGTACAGAAGACAAAGTGCTGGGTGCCAAACTGGTACAGGGTAGGTCTGAGTGAATGACTTTGGTCAGTCCCTTAGCCTCTTTAAGTCTCAGTTTCCTCATCTATAAAATGGGGGTAAGTATATTGATGACCAGGCTGTAGGGTTGCCATGATGACTAAACGATATGCCTGTGAAGTGTGCTTACTAAAGTGTACAGCCATTTATAAATGTCACAGTTGTTGCTTTTAACAGTAACAATAATAATGAGCATGTTTAGCCACGACTGTCAATACTTAGAGGAAATTCTTTCTTAGGCAAAGGAGGAGGTAAGAGAGGTTTATCAAAGAAATGAACATAAAACTCTGTCACTGCCAGGAACTAATGAAGAATCCTTCAATAATGGTGATGGAAGCACTCAAAAATAATCCCCAGCATAAATAAGATTTCCATGTTATTTCCTTGTAGACTTTTTCTATCAAGTTTTCTTTCTTTTTCTTTTTTTAATCTTGTCATTTGACTCCTTTCTAGTCTAAGATCAATGAATTGCTAAATCAACTGCTTTCATTTTCCTCCCGTTTTAATTTGCGATTTGCCCTTTCATTTCTCCCTCTTCTACTTTGTTACTTGATGTCCCCCTTTTCTCTTCTCTTCCCTTCCCAATGTCATTGATGTATGAAGTGCTTCTGTTTGTAGACAAATCAGGTCTTGGGTGAGGGGCTGGAGTCTTGCCATGGACCTTTGAGAGGTGCCTGTCCATCCTGTTTTCTGCCTTTGAACAGAATCACTCACATCCACGTGGTTTCAGGCACAGAAGCCTGGACACTTGTAATCGAGGCCTGCAGGGAAGGAGATTCTGAATCTCCGTTTCCACAATACTGCAGCAACCTGCAACCTAAAACCTCAGGAATCAACCTGATAAATGAACTGCTTTGTAACTGACATGGCTTAACCACTTAAGAAGGAGATAATATTCAAAATGCTAATAAAATGATGAGGGTGGATCGTTTTTAAACTCTCAGTTCCTTCTAAAATTGGTTGAATATATCTACAAAAATTGCACTGATGACATTTTATATGAAATACCCTAATTCTCCAGCTTTTGCCATCTTTGGAAATTGTGGGTAGTAGCTCAGCACATACTGACATGTTTTTGTATTTTCTTTTAATTTGGGGCTTGGCACTTACATTAGAAATCCAAGCAAGTCTGAACAGCAGATCCAACTGAGGTGGAATACCTGCCTTATAAACTTGTTATGGAGATATTCTTGAGAATATGTGAAGAGACAGCCTACATTCTGAGAAGATATCATCAGCCCCTGTCCACTGCCTTAGATTCATGTTGCCCTGTCCAGAGAAGGTGCCACAGAAAATTCTGCTGTGGATAAGTCTAGACAGAATATTTTTGGATGCTTTGAGCGTATCCCTCCAGATTAAACACTGTTGCCAAGGGGTTAATTGGACTCAAAAATCCCTCCCCATGAGGTTTGAGAGTCAGATATAAATTCCATCTGTTTCTTGAAGCAGTTTATGGGCTTGGCAATATGATGTGTTGGCCTGACAATTGTTTAAAAAATCCCTTTTAGCCTGATACAGGTATAATTTTTTTATAGTATCCAGATTTATTTTCTTCAACATCTAATTTTAAGTTAGAAACCACTCCAGTTCTGTGTCTGGGATACCAAATTTGTTCTGAATGTGAATGCTACATAGCCGTCTCTTGACTAAAGAGGTGTAACTTTCATACTGTAGTGGGAATAGAACATTCTTCCCCCAATTTTAATGCTGTGAGAATTGGAATTTTATAAATAGTGAAAGTCAGCCCTGAAATATTTCTTGACTATACTTTTTTTGCTTCAAGGGATTGTCTACAAACTGTCTTCAGTTTGTAGGATCTGAGATGATCTCTAGGCTTATGTAGACTCTGTGTTCAGTTTCCAGAAATAACTTTCATATAGGTAATACCAGGTTTGAAAAAGTTAAGAAGTAAATAATACCTTAAAGTATTAAAATTGGGAAAAGTCAGCTTTTCACCTCAAGAGGTGAAAGTTGTCTTAGTCATGGATAGGAAGGATCTGATTCTGGCCTGTTCATCACCCACGGCCCTGGTTTTGAATTTTATATAAAGGGCTACCTTAGCTATAATCATTCGTGGGTAGGGAATGCCTTCGGGTCTGTCTGCTTCAACCCCCTCATATCTATGAAATATCTGACTTTTTATCATGCTTCCTCTCTTCTTCTATAGACCTGTTTGTCCACATGATCAGATTATAAACCTGTTTTCTGACCTGGCTTCCCCTTAAATTATGCTTCTAATCTAATAATTCTCCCTGGCTCCATACTCCACCACTGCTGGCAAGGGGCTCTGTTCCTGCAATCTGCACCAACCGCTCACAGAACTTTATGTGTGGATATTAATGCTTCAGCTTCACTTTTATGAAGAAAGAGATTGGACAACATTCACTACTTGTTTTTCAGCTCTCAGAAAAGACAGAGTTCTTAGTCTGTGAGGACACTGCACCTTCCGTACTTTCCCAGTCTACCAACAGGAGGTATGAAGCCTTAGGCCATGCTCTGCACCAAAGGAGATATCATTTCCCTTTATTTAGAGCTAAGAGTAGCAGGCTTCTGTCACCAGAACGAGAGGATGATGACCTCAGCAGCCTCAGCTAGTTTTGTGGACCAAGTAAATAAACCCAAAATGTCAATTTCTGGGAAAAAGATTTGACCCTAACCCTTAGAGATACATGGGGAAACCCTATTAAGGACTGGTACCCACGGCACTCTTGTCCCCTTCTGGTCTTTTTGACTGACCTGTTCTTCTTTAGATCATAATTTGACACTAGAAATATTTCCTCACCATCTGTTCCAGGATTCCAGATTAATAGGTTTGGACTCTTCAGAAATAAGAAACCAGAGTGTCCTTAACTCTATGAAGACTATGAGTTAGTATCTGGAACTGCTCTCTGCTTTTGTGGATGCCTGATCTCTTGAGCTAATGTTTATTCCACCAGCTGCCCTTTTTAACATGCCCGGCCTCCCAAGAGCCAGATGAAAAGCTCTATGTGCACCTGCTTTTCCACTCAGAACTGTCTCCTGGCTCCATTCCTCATCATCTCCTCCAAACTGCTTTCTTATTAGCTATCAGTCTACATGTTCTTTAAATGTCACTAGGCTCCCATCATTACTAGTTCCCCTTTGAAATGGCATTTTGATTTCATGCTGGATATCATTAAATATGCCTTTGAGGTAATGTTTTGGTAAATGCCTCCATCAAAAGGCTTCAGATCCATGAAATTATAACTATGTCTTTGGCTTCCCTGTGACTTTAGACACTGACTGAATACTGTGTTCTTTACTGGTTAATAAGAAATCTAGTGTTGAAAGTCATATGGCAGTTCCTGTCTCTAGATATAAGTGACTGTCTAATCCAGAGCACTGATTCTGTGTGATGAGCTGCATCAAGTGTGAGCAGACATTAAGCTTCTGTGAGGCAGGAACTTTCTTCCTCCCTCCCTCCCTCCCTTCTTTCCTTCCTTTCTTCCTTCCTTCCTTCCTTCCATACAAAATTACAAAATCATCATAAGTCTAGTTACCATCTGTCCCCATACAAAATTGTTACAATATTATTTGACTATATTCCTTATGCTATATATTACACCCCCTGGCTTTCTACAAACTAGTAATTTGTACCTCTTAATCCCTTTCACCTATTTTGCTCAACTTCCACCCTCCTCCACTCTGGCAGTCACCCATTTGTTCTCTGTATCTATGCGTCTGGTTTTGTTTGTTCTGTTTTTAAGATTATACATCTAAGTGGATTATATGGTATGTGTTTTTTCTGTCTGATTTATTTCATTTAGCATAATGCTGTCTAGAGCCATCCATGTTGTTGCAAATGGCAATATTTCATGTTTTTATGGCTGTTTTTATATATACTATATATTATTATATTATATATTTTTATAATTTGTTATAATTACATATAATACCATATATATATATATATATATATATATACACACACACACACACATACATACACACACACACAGCACATCTTCTTTATCCATTCATCTAACAATGAGCATTTAGGTTGCTTCCATATCTTGACTATTGTAAATTATACTGCAGTGAACATTGGGGTGCATATATCTTTTCAAATTAGTGTTTTTGTTTTCTTCAGGTAAATAACCAGAAGTGAAATTGGTGAATCATATGGTAGTCCTATTTTTAATCTTCTGTGGAAGCTCCATACTGTTTTGCACAGTGTCTGCACCAATTTCCTGTCCCACCAATAGTGCATGAGGGTCACTTTACTTCACATTCTCACCAGTGCTTGTTATTTGTTGTCTTTTTGATGTCTTTTCCATTCTAACATGTGTAAGGTGGTATCTTATTGGGTGTTGATTTGCATTTCTCAGATGATTAGTGATGTTGAGCATCTTTTCATGTATCTGTTGGCCATCTGTATGTCTTCTTTAAAAAATTTATCTATTCAGGTCCTGTGCTCATTTTTTCAACCTGGTTATTTGGGGGTTTTGATATTGAGTTATATGGGTTCTTTGGATATTAACCCTTTATCAGATATATTTTTTGCAAATATCTTCTTTCATTCAGTAGGCTGTCTTTTAATTTTGTTGATGGTTTTCTTCACTGTGCAAAGTTTTTTAGTTTGATGTGGTCCCATTTGGCTTTTTTTGCTTTTCCCTTGCTTGAGGAGACATATCCAAAAAATATTGCTAAGACCAATGTCAAGTAGCATACTGCCAATATTTTCCTCTATAAGTTTCATGGTTTCAGGTTTTACATTTATGTCTTTAATCCCTGTTGAGTTTATTTTTGCATGTGTTGTGAGAAAGTACTCCAGTTTGATTCCTTTGCATGCAGCTTTCCAGTTTGAAATGGTGTCCCAACACCACTTATTGAAGAGGGTCTCTTTTCCCCTTCCCCTATTGCCTCCTTTGTCATAGGTTAATTGACCACATAACTGTGGGCTTATTTCTGGGCTCTCTATTTTGTTCCATTGATCTATGAGTCTTTTTTTCTTCTTCTTTTTTTTGGTGCCAGTACTATACTGTTTTGATTACAGTAGCTTTGTAATATAGTTTGAAATAAGGGAGTGTGATACCTCCAGCTTTGTTCTTTTTTCTCAGAATTGATTTGGCTATTTTGGGTCTTTTATGGTTCTATATAAATTTTATAATTATTTGTTCTAGTTCTGTGAAAAATGTCATTGGTATTTTGATAGGGATTTCATATGAATTGGAGTATTGTCTTGGGTAGTATGGTCATTTTGACAATATTAATTCTTCCAATCCATGAGTATGCTATATCTTTCTATTTGTTTGTGTTGTCTTCAGTTTCTTTCATCAGTGTCTTATAGTTTTCAGAGTACAAGTCTTTTGTCTCCTTTGTTAGACTTATTTGTATTTAGTTCTTTTTGATGCAATTGTAAATGAGATCGTTTTCTTAATTACTGTTTCTGATATGTCATTATTAACATATAGAAGTGCAACAGATTTCTGTTTATTAATTTTGTATCCTGCACCATTACTGAGTTCATTTACTAGTCCTGTTAGATTTTTAGTGGTGTCTTTAGGATTTTCTATATGTATTATCATGTCCTCTGCAAACAGTGACAGTTTTACTTCTGCATTTCCAATTTGGCTTCCTATTTCTTATCTGACTGCTTTGGCTAGGACTTACAATACTATATTGAATAAAAGTGGCAAGAGTGGGCATCCTTGTCTTCTACCTGATCTTAGAGGAAATGGTTTCAGCTTTACACCATTGAATATGATGTTGGCTATGGGTTTGTCATATTATGGCCTCTATACCCACTTTGTTGAGAGTTTTTATCATAAATAGATGTTAAATTTTGTCAAATTCTTTTTCTGCATCTATTGATATAATCTTACGGTTTTTATTTTTTAATTTGTTAATGTGGTATATCACAGTTATTGATTTGCAGATATTGAGACATTCTTGCATTCCTGGGACAAATCCTACCTGATCATGGTATATAATCCTTTTATTGTATTGTAGAATTCCATTTGCTAACATTTTATTAAGAATTTTTACATTGATGTTTATCATATTGGCTGTATCTCTGTGTGTGTGTGTGTGTGTCTGTGTGTGTGGTGTCTTTGTCTGGCTTTGTTATTAGAGTGATGCTGGCCTCATAGAATGAGTTTGGAAGAGTTCCGTCCTCTTCAGTTTTTTGGAATAGTTTGAGAAAGATTGGTTTTAACTCTTCTTTAAATACTTGTAGCATTCACCTGTGAATCCATCTGGCCCTGAACTTTTGTTTGTTGGGAGTTTTTAAAATTACTGATTCCGTTTTATTGCTCATAGTCAGTATGTTTATATTTTTTATTTCTTCCTTATTCAATCTTGGAAGATTGGATGTTTCTAGGAATTTGTTCATTTCTTCTAGGTTTTTCCAGTTTATTGGTGCATGATTGTTCACAGTCATCTCTTAGGATCCTTTGTATTTCTGTGTGTTGGTTGTAACTTCTCTTTCATTTCTGAATTTATTTTTTGGACTCTCTTTTTTTCTTAATGAGTCTGGCTAAAGGTTTATCAACTTGGTTTATTCTTTCAAAGAACCAGCTCTTTGTTTCATTGATGTTTTTCTATTGATTTTTTAGTTTCTATTTTATTTATTTCTGCTCTGAGATTTTTGATGTCCTTCCTTCTACTAACTTTGGGTTTTCTTTTTTCTTTTCATAGTTCCTTTAGGTGTAAGGTTAGATTGTTTATTTGAGATTTTTCTTATTTCCTGAGGTAGGCTTGTATTGCTATAAACTTCCCACTTATAACTGCTTTTGTTGCATCCCATAGATTTTGGATCATTGTGTTTCCATTTTGATTTATCTCCAGGTATTTATTTATTTCTTCTTTGATTTCTTTAGTGAGCCACTAGTTGTTTAGCAGCATATTGTTTACCCTCCACATGTTTGTGATTTTTGCAGTTTTTTTCTTGTAGTTAAATTTTAGTCTCATGCCATTGTGGTCAGAAAAATGCTTGATATAATTTCAGTGCTCTTAAACTTACTGATATTTGTTTTGTGGCCTAGCATGTGGTCTATCCTAGAGAATATTTCACATGCACTTGAAAAGATAGTGTATTATGCTACTTCTGGATGGAATGTTATATATATATATATATATATATATACACACACACACACACACACAACACACACACACACACACACACACACACACACACACACACACACACACACACACTAAGTCCATACTGTCTAATGTGTCATTTAAGGTTAATGTTTCCTTATTGATTTTCTGTCTGGATAATCTGTCCATTGATGTAAGTGAGGTATTAAAAGTCCCCATTATTATTCTGTCACTTTCTCTGTTTATGTCTGTTAATATTTGATTTAGGTGCTCCTATGTTGGGTGCATATATATTTATAGTTGTTATACTTTCTTTTTGAATTGATCCTTTGATCATTATGTGAAGTTCCTTTTTTATTATTACCGTCTTTGTTTTAAAGTTATTTGTCTGATATTAGCATTGCTGTCACAGCTTTCTTTTCATTTCTGTTTGCATGGAATATCTTTTTCCATCCTGTAACTTTTCAGTCTGTGTGTGTTTTTAGATCTGAGGTGGTCTCTTACAGGCAGCACACATATGGGTCTTACTTGTTTATTGATTCAGCCACTCTATGTTTTTTGATGGTAGCATTTAGTCCATTTACATTCAAAGTAATTATTGATAGGTATGTACTTGTTACCATTTTGTTAATTGTTTGGGGGTTTTGTAGTTCTTTTAGTTCCTTCTTACTTTGCTCTCTTCCCTTGTAAATTGATGACTATCTTTAGTATTGTGCTTAGATTCCTTTATTTTTGCATCCTTGTATCTATTATAGGCTTTGGTTGTGGTTACCATCAGGTTCATAAATAACAAGAACATGATTATTTTGAGTCTATGATCTCTAAGTTTGAACTCATTCTAACAAGCCTGTATTTTTACATCGCCCCATGTTTTATGGTTTTTTAGCATCTTTATTTGATTATAATTGCTTTGCAATGTTGTGTTAGTTTCTGCTGTATAACTCACTCATTTGTACGTATACATATATCCCCATATCCCCTCCCTCTTGCACCTCCCTCACACATTCCTTATTCCACCCGGCTAGGTGGTCACAAAGCACCGAGCTGATCTCCCTGTGCTATGCAGCTGCTTCCCACTAGCAATCTGTTTTACATTTGATAGTGTATATATGTCCATGCCACTCTCTCACTTCATCCCAGCTTACACTTCCCCCTCCCTGTGCCCTCAAGTCCATTCTCTACGTCTGTGTCTTTATTCCTGTCCTGCCCCTAGGCTCAGCAGGACAATTTTTTTTTTTTAAGATTCCATATATATATGTTAGCATACGGTATTTGTTTTTCTCCTTCTGACTTACTTCACTCTGTATGACAGACTCTAGGTCCATCATCCTCACTACAAATAGTTCAATTTTGTTTCTTTTTATGGCTTAGTAATATTCCATTGCATATATGTGCCACATCTTCTTTATCCATTCATCTGTCAGTGGAAACTTAGGTTTCTCCCACGTCCTGGCTATTGTAAATAGTGCTGCAATGAACATTGTGGTACATAAGTTATTTTGAATTATGGTTTTCTCAGGGTATATGCCCAGTAGTGGGATTGCTGCATCATATGGTAGTTCTATTTTTAGTTTTTTAAGGAACCTCCATACTGTTCTCCATAGTATCTGTATCAATTTACATTCCCACCAACAGTGCAAGAGGGTTCTCTTTTTCTCCACACGCTCTCCATCTTTTATTTTTTGTAGATATTTTGATGATGGCTCTTCTGACCATTGTGAGGTAATACCTCATTGTAGTTTTGATTTGCATTTCTCTAATGGTTAGTGATGTTGAGCATCCTTTCATGTATTTGTTGGCAATATCTTCTTTGGAGAAATGTCTATTTAGATCTTCTGCCCATTTCTGGATTGAGTTGTTTGCTTTTTTGATATTGAGCTAAATAAGCTGCTTGTATATTTTGGAGATTAATCCTTTGTAAGTTGCTTCATTTGCAAATATTTTCTCCCTAGCTGAGAGTTGTCTTTTTGTCTTGTATATGGTTTCCTTTGCTGTGCCAAATCTTTTAAGTTTCATTAGGTTCCATTTGTTTATTTTTGTTTTTATTTCGATTACTTTAGGAGGTGGGTCAAAAAGGATCTTGCTCTAATTTATGTCATAGAGTGTTCTGCCTATGTTTTCCTCTAAGAGTTTTATAGTGTCTGGCCTTACATTTAGGTCTTTAATCCATTTTGAGTTTATTTTTGTGTATGGTGTTAGGGAGTGTTCTAATTTCATTCTTTTACATGTAGCTGTCTGGTTTTCCCAGCACAAATTATTGAAGATGCTGTCTTTTCTTCATTGTATATTCTTGCCTCCTTTATCAAAGATCAGGTGACCATATGTGTGTGGGTTTATATCTGGACTTTCTATCCTGTTCCATTGATCTATATTTCTGTTTTCTGCCAGTACCATACTGCCTTGATTACTTTAGCTTTGTAGTATTGTCTGAAGTCTGGGAGCTTGGTTCCTCGAGCTCTGTTTTTCTTTCTCAAGATTGCTTTGGCCACTCGAGGCCTTTTGGGTTTCCATACAAGTTGTGAAATTTTTTGTTCTAGTTCTGTGAAAAATGCCATTGGTAGTTTGTTAGGGATTGCATTGAATCTGTAGATTGCTTTGGGTAGTATTGTCATTTTCACAATGTTGATTCTTCCAATCCAAGAACGTGGTATGTCTCTCCATCTATTTGTATCATCTTTAATTTCTTACATCAGTATCTTACAGTGTTCTGCATACAGGTCTTTTGTCTCCTTAAGTAGGGTTATTCCTAGGTATTTTATTCTTTTTATTGCAATAGTAAATGGGAGTGTTTCCTTAATTTCTCTTTCAGATTTTTCATCATTAGTGTGTAAGAATGCAAGATATTTCTGTGCATTAATTTTCTATCCTGCTACTTTACCAGATTCATTGATTAGCTCTGGTAGGTTTCTGGTAGCATCTTTAGGATTCTCTCTATGTAATATTATGTCATATGCAAACAGTGACAGATTTACTTTTTCTTTTCCAGTTTGGATTCCTTTTATTGATTTTTCTTCTCTGATTGCTGTGGCTAAAACTTCTAAGACTAGGTTCAATAATAGCGGTGAGAGTGGACAACCTTGTCTTTTTCCTGGTCTTAGTGGAAACGGTTTTATTGTTTCACCATTGAGAACAGTGTTGGCTGTGGGTTTGTCATATATGGTGTTTATTATGTTGAGGTAAGTTCCCTCTATGCCTACTTTCTGGAGGGTTTTTATCATAAATGGGTGTTGAAATTTGTTGAAAGCTTTTTCTGCCACTAGTGAGATTATCATATCGTTTTTATCCTTAGTTTTCTAATTTGGTGTATCACATTGATTGCTTTGTGTATATTGAAGAATCCTTGCATTCCTGGGATAAACCCCACTTGATCATGGTGTATGATCCTTTTAATGTGCTGTTGGATTCCCTTTGCTAGTATTTTGTTGAGGATTTTTGCATCTATGTTCATCAGTGATACTGGCCTGTAGTTTTTTTCTTTCTGACATCTTTGTCTTGTTTTGGTATAAGGGTGATGGTGGTCTTGTAGAATGAGTTTGGGAGTGTTCCTCCCTCTGCTGTATTTTGGAAGAGTTTGAGAAGGATAGGTGTTAGCTCTCCCATAAATGTTTGTTAGAATTTGCCTGTGAAGCCATCTGATCCTGGGCTTTTGTTTGTTGGAAGATTTGAAATCACAGTTTCAAATTCAGTGCTTGTGATTGGTCTGTTTATGTTTTGTGTTTCTTCTTGTTCAGTCTCGGAAGATTGTTCTTTTCTAAGAATTTGTCCATTTCTTCCAGGTTGTCCATTTTATTGGCATAGAATTGCTTGTAGTAATCTCTCATGATCCTTTGTATTTCTGCAGTGTCAGTGGTTACTTCTCCTTTTTCATTTCTAATTCTGTTGATTTGAGTCTTTTCCTTTTTTTTGTTGATGAGTCTGGCTAATGGTTTATTAATTTTGTTTATCTTCTCAAAGAACCAGCTTTTAGTTTTACTGATCTTTTCTACTGTTTCCATCATTTCTTTTTCTTTTATTTTTGATCTGATCTTTGTGATATCTTTCCTTTTGCTAACTTTGGGGTTTTTTGGTTCTTCTTTCTCTAATTGCTTTAGGTTTAAATTTAGGTTGTTTATTTGAGATTTTTCTTGTTTCTTGAGGTAGGATTGTATTGTTATAAGCTTCCCTCTTAGAAGTGCTTTTGCTGCATCCCATAGGATTTGGGTCGTCGTGTTTTCATTGTCATTTGTTTCTAGGTAGTGTTTGAATTCCTCTTTGATTAGTTCAGTGATCTCTTGTTTATTTAGTTGTGTACTGTTTAGCCTCCATATGTTTGTATTTTTCACGGGTTTTTTTCTTGTAATTGATACCTGGTCTCATAACATTGAGGTCAGAAAAGATACTTGATACGATTTCAGTTTTCTTAAATTTAACAAGGCTTGATTTGTGACCCAAGATATAATCTATCCTGGAGAATGTTCCATGAGCACTTGGGAAGAAAGCGTATTCTGCTGTTTTTGGATGGAATGTCCTATAAATATCAATTGAGTACATCTTGTTTAATGTGTCATTTAAAGCTTGTGTTTCCTTGTATGTTTTCATTTTGGATGACCTGCCCATTGGTGAAAGTGGGGTGTTAAAGTCCCCTACTATTATTGTGTTACTGTTAATTTCCCCTTTTATGGCTGTTAGCATTTTCCTTATATACTGAGGTGCTTTCTATGTTGGGTGCGTAAATATTTACAACTGTTATATCTTCTACTTGGATTGATCCCTTGATCATTATGTAGTGTCCTTCTTTGTCTCTTGTAATAGTCTTTATTTTAAAGTCTATTTTTTCTCATATGAGAATTGCTACTCCAGCTCTCTTTTGATTTCCATTTCCATGGAATATCCTTTTCCATCCCCTCACTTTCAGTCTGTATGTGTTCCTAGGTCTGAAGGTGGTCTGTCATAGACAGCATATATACAGGTCTTGTTTTTGTATCTATTCAACCTGTCTTCTCTTTTAGGTGGAGCCTTTAATCCATTTACATTTAAGGTAATTATCAATATGTATGTTCCTATTACCATTTTCTTTATTGTTCTGGGTTTGCTTTTGTAGGTCTTTTTCTTCTCTTGTAGTTCCTGCCTAGAGAAGTTCCTTTAGCTTTTGTTGTAAAGGTCGTTTGGTGTCACTGAATTCTCTTAGCTTTTGCTTGTCTGTAAAGATTTTAATTTCTCTGTCGAATCTGAATGAGATCCTTGCTGAGTAGAGTAATCTTGGTTGTAGGTTTTTTCCTTTCATCACTTTAAATATGTCCTGCTACTCCGTTCTGGCTTGCAGAGTTTCTGCTGAAAGATCAACTGTTAACCTTATGGGGATTCCCTTGTAATTTATTTGTTGCTTTCCCTTGCTGCTTTTAATATTTTTTCTTTGTATTTAATTTCATAGTTTGATTAATGTATGTCTTGACATGTTTCTCCTTGTGTTTATCCTGTATGGGACTCTCTGTGCTTCCTGGACTTGATTGACTATTTCCTTTTCCATATTAGGGAAGTTTTCAAGTTTAATCTCTTCAAATACTTTCTCAGTCCCGTTCTTTTTCTCTTCTTCTGGGACCCGTATAAGTCGAATGTTGGTCCTTTTAATGTTGTCCAACAGGTCTCTGCGAGTGTCCTCAATTCTTTTTATTCTTGTTTCTTTATTCTACTCTGCGGTAGTTATTTCTACTATTTTGTCTTCCAGGTCACTTATCCGTTCTTCTACCTCAGTTATTCTGCTATTGATTCCTTCTAGAGAGTTTTTAATTTCATTTATTGTGTTGTTCATCATTGTTTGTTTGCTCTTTAGTTCTTCTAGATCCTTGTTAAACCTTTCTTGTATTTTCTCCATTCTATTTCCAAGATTTTGGATCATCTTTACTATCATTATTCTGAATTCTTTTTCAAGTAGACTGCCTATTTCCGCTTCATTTGTTTGGTCTGGTGGGTTTTTACTTTGCTCCTTCATCTGCTGCGTATTTCTCTCCCTTCTCATTTTTATTAACTTACTGTATTTGCGGTCTCCTTTTCACAGGCAGCAGCTTCGTAGTTCCTGTTGTTTTCGGTGTCTGCCCGCAGTGGCTAAGGTTGGTTCGGTGGGTTGTGTAGGCTTCCTGGTGGAGGGGAGTGTTGCCTGTATTCTGATGGATGAAGCTGGATCTTGTCTTTCTGTTGGGCAGGACCACATCCAGTGGTGTGTTTTAGGGTGTCTGTGAATTTAGTTTGATTTTAGGCAGCCTCTGCTAATGGGTCGAGTTGTGTTCCTGTCTTGCTAGTTGTTTGGTATAGGGTGTCTGGCACTGGAGCTTGCTGGTCGTTGAGTGGAGTTGGGTCTTAGCGTTGAGACGGAGGTCTGTTGGAGAGCCCTCACTGACTGATATTATGAGAGGCTGGGTGGTCTCTGGTGGTCCAGTGTCCTGAACTTGGCTCTCCCATCTCAGCCGGCTGGAGCACCAAGACCCTGTCAGCCATACGGCTGCTAGTTTTGGATGGTCTACTGCAGTGACGGGAGATGGTTGTGGCTCACCATGGGGACAAGGACACTGGCAACAGAAGTTCTCCTTTGCGTGAGCCCACCCAGAGTCCGCCATTAGCCCCACCAATGAGCCGGGTCTGATTTAGTGTCTTTCCTGTATGTTTGCCTTTACCAGTGAGACTTTTTTCTTTCATAAATCTCTCATTTCTAGTTGAGACCTTTTTTTTTTTTTGCTTAGGGAAGTCCTTTTAACCTTTCTTTTTTCTTTTCCTTTTGGCCACGCCATGTGGCTTGCGGGATCTTAGTTCCTTGACCAGGCATGTAACCTAGGCCCCTGGCAGTGAAAGTGCTGAGTACTAACCAATGGACTCTCAGGGAATTCCCTAACATTTCTTATAAGGCTGTTTTAGTGGTGCTAAACTCTTTTAGCTTTTGCTTTTCTGTAAAACTCTTTATCTCTCCTTCAAATCTGAATGATAGCTTTGCTGGGTAAAGTATTATTGGTTGTAGTTTTTTCTTTTATCACTTTGAATATATTTTGCCACTCCCTCTTGGTCTGCACAGTTTCCACTCATAAGTCAGCTGCTAGTCTTATGGGAATTTCCTTGTATATAACTTGTTTCTTTTCTCTTGCTCTCTTTATCTTTAATTTTTTGCCATTTTGATTATAATATGTCTTTGTGTGGACCTCTTTGGGTTTGTCTTTTTTGGGACTCTCTGTGCTTCCTGGATTTGGATGTTTGTTTCCTTCCTCAGGTTAGGAAATTTTTCAGCTATAATTTCTTCACATAAATTCTCTGCCACTTTGTCTCCCTATTCTCCTTCTGGACCCTGATAATGTGAATGTTAATACCCTTGTTTTAACTCAGAGGTTTCTTAAACTATCCTCATTTTTTAGAATTCTTTTTTCTTCTTTCTGTTCAGCTTGGGTGATTTTCAGTACTCTGTTTTCCAGATCTCTGATTTGTTCCTCTGTATCATCTAATCTACTGTTGATTTCTTCTAGTGTTTTTTTATTTTGCAGTACGCGGGCCTCCCACTGCCGTGGCCTCTCCCGCCGCAGAGCACAGGCTCCGGGCATGCAGGCTCAGCGGCCACGGCTCATGGCCCCATCTGCTCCGCGGCATGCAGAATCTTCCCGGACCGGGGCATGAACCCGCATCCCCTGCATTGCCAGGTGGACTCCCAGCCACTGTGCCACCAGGGAAGCCCTCTAGTGTATATTTTATTTCAGTTATTGTAGTCTTTAGCTCTGTTTGTTTCCTTTTGTATTTTCTATCTCTGTTGAAATTCTCACTGTGTTTGTCCATAATTCTCCAGAGTTCATTGAGTATCTTTATGATCATTATCTTGAACTCTTTATCAGGTACATTGCTAATCTCTGCTTTGTTTAGTTCTTTTTCTGAGGCTTTGTCTTGTTCCTTTGTTTGGATCATATTTCTCTGTCTTCTCGTTTGCATAATACTATATATAATCAGAAACTAGGTAGGTTGGTTATGTCTTCCAATCTTTGAGAAGTGACCTTAT
Organism: Stenella coeruleoalba; assembly: GCF_951394435.1. Lineage (NCBI taxonomy): Eukaryota > Metazoa > Chordata > Mammalia > Artiodactyla > Delphinidae > Stenella > Stenella coeruleoalba. The sequence continues at coordinate 101,167,679 of NC_137149.1, read as the reverse complement.
GTAGGAGATGTCATGGGGGCCCATCATCACACTCCCCTTGATCATCAGAGCTATATGCTCTAGAAGTAGTTCCTATGTGGGCTTCATGTGTCCCCTGTTGTCATGGGGCCAACTAGTGTGGACACACTGTTGGGTGCTGCCTTGTGTGGTGGCTTCAGGCCCTCTGGAGGGTGGGGTAGGCTTCCCGCATGGTTGGCCATGTGGCCTGATGGTGCATGGCTGAACTTGCTGGTCAGTGGGGTTCTTCATAAGATTGGCTGTGCAGCTAACAGGGCTGTGTGGCTACTGCAGGCCCACTTGTGGGCAGGGCAAGTTTCTGGCAATTATAGAAAGAAGGAAGATTTAAAAAGTTGTCAGCTCTGATGTCATTGTTGTAGAACAAAACGGCACTTGTCAGCTCTTGTGTCATTGTCATAGAATGAGTTCCCAAAAATGGCCTCTGCCAGCATCCCCATTCCTAGGGAGAGCCAGTTGCCTCCTGCCTCTCTAGGAGGCTCTCCAACATCAGTGAGTGGGTCTGACCTAGGCTCCTTTCAAACCACTGTCTGCGTGCTGGGGCTTGAAACGTGAAGTTTTGTGTGTGTCTTTTAGGAATGGAGTCTTTGTTTCCTACAGTCCTCTAGCTCACCTGAAATAAGCCCTGTGGTTTTCAAAGCCAGACATTCTGGGGGCTCATCTTTCTAGTGCAGGACCCTGAAGCTGGGGGGCCCAGTGTAGAACTTAGACCCCTCGCTCCTTGGGGAGAACCTCTCTGGCTATGATATTCCTCTTGCTTGTGGCTTGCTGACCCAGGTGTGTGGGTCCTGGATATACCATATCTCTGCCCTTCCTACCTATCTTCTTTATGTCTTTGGAAAATCTTTTCTTCCAGTCTTCAGGTTGTTCTCATGGATAGTTGTTCTGTAAGTAGTTATAATTTTGGTGTGCCCATGGGAAGAGCTGAATTCAGGGTCTTCCCACTCTACCATCTTGGAGAAGCCTCCTCACAGGGATTTTCATATTCTTATCACTTGGTGTACTGTTAGACATAGTATCAACTCAGCAGCTTTCCAATGAACAAACACACTCCAGGGAGTTTGAGGGCATATGTGGAATTTTAGACAGCTCTGCATTCTCAAAAACTTAATTATGAATTTATAAAAAGGTGAAAATATACATCAGACATCAAAGTGACTATGAAACATCTCCATATGCAGCATTACAATTTTATTAAAATTATACTTGGGATTTAAGTTATAGAGGTATAACTGAGGAATGACAAAGAATGGCTAATTCCATTGAAAGAAAATGTATTTCTTACATTTCCCCAGAGAAGGCAGAACATACCATACTAGGCCACAGGAGAACCATTAGATTTTGGCCAGGAAGCAGAAGCAGGAGCAAGGAGAAAGTCTAGGCCGGAACCTTTATTGAGGTTTCTGCAGGAAAGTCAAAATGGGACAGGGTAATCAGCTCAGAATGTCAGTGGGCTCTGAGCTATATTGTAGTCTCTAGTTGTCTGATATCTGACCCTGGGTTATTTAGGACACAGGAAATGTTGGCTTGATGTGTGAGAGTTTGATAAGGCCCTGAATTGGTTAGTTTTCATAAAAAAGATGTTCTTTCAAGTAAGTTGTTTATCATCTTTAGGAATTTGTTAGCCCTGAAAGGGGCAGTTTCTCCCCATGTTTATAAGGCCCCCTAAGAAGTCAAAACATCATACCATAAAGAAAATTTTAAAAAGCTTGATTAATACAACAAAGGAAATTGTTGCTCACCAGTTCAATGACCCTTGGACCCCTCAGCCAAATCAGAGATCTGAAAAGAGGTCAGAAAATGACTTTTGAAGATGTTTGCTTGGAGGAGAAACTGTTTCTATATGATAGCTCCCTTACCCCAATACACAAACACACATAAGAGGTGAAAGGATTAAGGTGCTCTGCTTTATTCCCCTCAGGCATGGTAAGGGGAGCTGCTACAAGCCCTTCCTGGGGACTGGTGATGGGTATTCACAGTTTGGTGCCTGACCCAAGTCTGAGAAAATTAAAGTATCCTATGGCCAGTTGTTTAGTTCAAAGAAACATGTAGTCCCTGGTATAGAGCAGATATGGGCCAGGCAGGAGACAGAGCCAGTGGTAGTAATGATCTTAGGTCTTGTCCAGTGGGGCTACCTGGAGGAGAGAAGGAGTCCAGCAGAGAGAAGTTCCAGGTGAGCCCTGAATTCCTAAGGGCTGCAGAATGAGTTGCAAGTGACCACCCAAAATAGAGACACATCTGACCAGGTCACGAGAGCTACAGGAGAGGGTCCCTAAGTGATAGAAATTGCCAAAGGCCCCTCAGACACACTCACCCAAAACAGAGCTTCAAGTATATGCTGGTCCCAGGGAGCCTGAGGGCAGCTTATGAGAATGTCTGTTCAAATAAGACTTTTATCCCTAAACACTTCATTCTTTCCATATTTTACCCCAAAGTGTCCAAAAATGGTTAGTAAGCCAGGCAGGGTAGAGATTGGTACAGAGAAGTAGAGAGGAAGCCATCCATTTCACTCCATTTCTACTGCAAGTTTCCAGCCTGAAGCATACTAGAAACCCAGTTCTGGTTGACTTCCTGGCAGGACACCTCTAATTTCTGAATTGAGACTATGTTTTTTATTTAAAGTGAGGGTAGCACGGTCCATTACCAAAAAGCAAGCAGAAAAGTCATGGGACCTATGAAAAATTTCATCAAGGGACAGAAAGAAAGCAACAGAGGACACAAGCAGGTATTCTGCCATATAAAAGAGAGCTACAATGTCTGAACAAAGCTGAGAAAAAGCACACTTTTGGTAAATATCTAGCACAGGAAATAGAGAAGCCTGTAGAAGTTTCTGCATTATACCTCCAGCGCAATAACAAGAAGACATCATCTCTTTGAAAGCAAAAGATTAATTGAAAAAAACAATAAGTTGGGACGCAGATCTAGGGAGGTAAGAAACGAGTGAAGGAATCAACTGAAGAGTCATAGAATTAAAATAGTAAACAGCATATACAGAACCAAATTCACATTCAGAAAACAGAATCAGTGATGCAGAGGACTAACAAGAAGCACTCATATTTTTTCTTCTTAAAATTTATTTTATTGAAGTATAGTTGATTTACAAAGTAGTGTTAATTTCGGCTGTATAACCCACATGTATATGTATGTGTGTGTATATATATATGTATATGTGTGTGTGTGTATATATATATATATATACACACACACATTCTTTTTCATATTCTTTTTCATTATGGTTTATCACAGGATATTGCATATAGTTCCTTGTGCTATATAGTAGGACCTTGTTGTTTATCCATGCTTTATATAATAGTTTGCATCTGCTAATCCCAAACTCCCAACCCATCCTTCCCTCCCCTCCTCCTTGGCAACCACAATTCTGTTCTGTATGTCTGTGAGTCTGTTTCGTAGATAAGTTCATTTGTGTCATATTTTAGATTCCGCATATAAAGTGATATAAAGTATTTGTCTTTCACTTTCTGACTTACTTCACTTAGTGTGATAATCTCTGGGCCCATCCATGTTGCTGTAAATGGCATATTTCATTCCTTTTATGGCTAAGTAATAGTCCTATGTATAAATATACCACATCTTCTTTATCCATTCATCTGTCAATGGAAATTTAGGTTGCTTCCATGTCTTGGCTATTGTAAACAGTGCTGCAGTGAGCATAGGGGTGCATGTATATTTTTGAATTAATAGTTTGTCCAGGTATATTCCCAGGAGTGGGATTGCTAGATCATATGGCAACTTTATTTTTAGTTTTTTGAGGAACCTCCATACTGATTTCCAAAGTGTCTGCAACAATTTACATTCCCACCAACAGTGTAAGAGGGTTCCCTTTTCTCCATAACCTCTTCAGCATTTGTTATTTGTAGATTTTTAAAAAATGATGGCCATTCTGACTGGTGTGAGGTGGTACCTCACTGTAGTTTTGATTTGCATTTCTCTAATAATTATCAATGTTGAGCATCTTTTCATGTGCCTGTTGGCCATCTGTATGTCTTCTTTGGTGAAATGTCTATTTAGTTAAGAAGCAATCTTAAAGAATCCTGAGAAAAGAGAGCAAAGATGGCTCTTGTCCTTGAGTACATACTGGACACCAAACACATGTTACGGAGGAAGAAACTGAGACCTGTCAAGGTCACCTAATATGCTCAGGGAAACAGCCAGGAAATGACAAAGCAGAACTGAAACTCAAATCTGTCAGACTCCAACACATGTTTGTTAACAATGACACTGTGCTAAACACGAGGGTGAGACATTTAGATCCGAGGGAGAATGAAGAAAGAGCTAACTTATAGGTCGTAGGTATTTATTTAAAGAGAAAGAAGCAGAACAAATTGAGTATATACAAAAATAAAAAAAAGAATAAAACTTTCTTGAACTGAAAAAAATTAATTATACAAATGAAAGATCTTATCTAGTTAGAAAATTGGACAATTGATCTAAAAAAATAAGAACTGATTCCTTATGTAGAAGTGAGGGTGGGGGGTATGGAAATAAAATAGTTAAACCATGAGCAAAACAGATGCATTTGCTGCTGTTAAGAATGTGGAGACAGGTATTCATATTTATGGAAATATCAAGTATTATATAAAAATATTAATCATAAGAAAATAATCTGAAATGCAGAAAAGTAATTATCTAAAGGAGGCAGACATTAATTTTATAATCAGAAAAAATTAAATAGTTTAAAAGTTTTAAAAATGAAATAGAACTAAAATAATATTTTAATGTTTAATATGATTATTAAAATATATTTTAAAACTTGCTTCTTATTAACAGAGCTTAATATCTGAGGTTTTTATTGGTGGAAAAAATTGTGCTGTTCCCACAAAAATTCTAAGAGGAAACTATGGACACATGACATAATAAACTAACAGTGTAGAACTGTGTTGAGTTTGGCAATAATCTTTGAATTCCTTGATGTAACCCTAGAGAAAGCAGGATAGGTCAGCAGATGGTGGCTGGTCTCTAAGACAGAAGATGTGAGTTCTATTCTAGTCTGCCATTTATGATATTACCTTGTGCAAATCAGTTTCTCACTCTAAACTCTAATATCCAGCCTAGAATATCCTCATTTAATATTTCTTGCCCAAGTTACTTGTCCAAGGCCACACAGGTAACAAATGTTGAAACACATGAGGTTTGGTAAATCTAGGCTGGCTGGAATATAATCAGATTTAGAAAGGGGGGAAATTCCAGTTAGAACAGTGTGAAGAAAAGTCTGGTGTTCAGACCACATGAGAAGCTGGCTTTTCCCAGCCAGTACAGACAGATATAATAATATTTCAGCATATTAATAATATTTCATAATGTTATATTTATTACTATATATATCTCAGCTTTCTATTATTATTATAGTTTTTTTTGGTTTGTTTTTTTTTTTTTTTTTTGCGGTATGTGGGCCTCTCACTGTTGTGGCCTCTCCCGTTGTGGAGCACAGGCTCCGGACACACAGGCCCAGCGGCCATGGCTCATGGGCCCAGCCGCTCCACGGCATGTGGGATCTTCCCGGACTGGGGCACGAACCCATGTCCCCTGCATCGGCAGACGGACTCTCAACCACTGCGCCACCAGGGAAGCCCTATTATTATAGTTTTATAATCTAATTACTTACACATTTTCTTATTATGTCCTCAGGAAGATCTTTGGAGTTTGGAAGAACTGCTTTTATCATCCTCCAACCCACGCTTGACTTACAATAAAAAAATTTAAGATACCCTGTCCTAAGTAAGTAGTAGGTCAGGCAATTCAGGTAGGCAAATCATAGTAATCTGATGGAAGATATTGAAACCAATGGAAACCAACTTAAAACTCGGCATTCGACGGTAATGGAAACTCAGTGGCATGTCCCAGAGATGTGATTGACAGATGAGGAAACAATCATTGCAGGTTTATGGGTTTTTTGTTTATTTTTGGTTGTTTTTCTTTGTTTTTTCGGTTGTGCTGTGGGGCCCACAGGATCTTAGTTCCCCAATTCCCCAACCAGGGATTGAACCCTCGTCCCACCACAGTGAAAGCAGCAAGACCTAACCAGTGGACTGCTAGGGAATTTCCTCAGTGCAGGTTTATATAAAAGGTATTTGTATACAGGGGGCTTAAGGTTAGAATCTAGGACTATGGATAGTAGTAAAGGAAAAAGACAATCTCCAAATAGAATCTAGAAACTGGGTGGTAAATTTATCTCCCACAGTTCAGAAAGTACCCACAAAACAAGCAGAGTCATTCAAAGAGGAGATTGACTTGGCAATGTTCTAAACCTCAAAACTTGATGATTTTTCAAGATTTCCTTTCTACCTTAAGGCAAGACCATACCTCAACCATCTCTTACAGATAAAAATCTTCCCTTAAAAGACATCAAGAGGGGCTTCCCTGGTGGTGCAGTGGTTGAGAGTCCGCCTGCCGATGCAGGGGACACGGGTTCGTGCCCCAGTCCAGGAAGATCCCATATGCCGCGGAGCGGCTAGGCCCGTGAGCCATGGCCGCTGGGCCTGCGTGTCCGGAGCCTGTGCTCCGCAACAGGAGAGGCCACAGCAGTGAGAGGCCCATGTACCGCAAAAAAAAATAAATAAAAAAAAAATAAAGACATCAAGAGGAGTTTTCTCAACCACATACACTTCAAACAAGTCTTTGTTGGGCCAAGATGGGTCAGAATGGTCTGAGGTCTGTCTGCCCATTGTGCCTGTTCAGCCAAGTAGGATCTTGAAAACTGGCTCATGCATGGTTGATGCTGGACACCAGAGCCTTGTCAAACCAAGAGAGCTCTGATGGGAGCTCCAGGCTAGAGCAGGGTGGGCCTCATCTCTGGTTCCTGGAGGCACAGCTGACTCTTCTGTATATTTGTAAAGGCAGTCTCAAGTATCTGAGATCCTCCAACTCCCCAGTCTAAGGCTTATCCACCCCCTTGGAAGGTACTTTAGATACCTGAAGCAAAAGTACATACACTTAACTCCACAACTGGCCAGAGCATGCCAGCTAGTATAAACATATTTTGAAAATATGTATTTTGCTTATTTAAACACACATGTATTTTCACAGGTTGAAAAGAAGTCAATAGAGAAGTAATAAGTTTTTAAAGTGAGTTTTAATAGTTTATGCCTACTTATATATACAATGTGCACACACACAGAGATTTATTGAAAGAGGGCCCACTTGTGTGCTAATTGGTCATGTTCAGTGATCTATGAAGTCATCTCCCTTTTTTGCATTAACTTGGGGGCCAGAGAGGGTGAGATTCACTGGGGTTATGCCACCCATGACATCCTTGCCTAATGGTATGGGAATTTCTCCAGTCTCTTTTCCTAACTAGTAGAAACTCACGAAGCAGGTGATATGACAATCAAATTTCTCTTTTCCCTTTGGATCACTCATGTCCTTCACTCAGCAATTGCTGGAAACATTCCTACTCACTTGAAACAACACTCTTCATTTGTTGGCTGCTGGGTGAAGAAATGCTTTTCTTAGAGCAGAAGCAGATTAATCATGTTTTTGTTCAATGCCAGAGCAAAAGTTATAATCTTGCTTGACGTTTAGAATTAAATAGCCAAGCAATAGTTCTTCCTTACTGATGATCTAATGGATTCTTTTGAGGTTTCTCAAGTAATTACATGTTGCTTCATATTTCCTCAAAAACACCATATATCCCACTCTTGATCATAGGCCAAAAATGGAGAATTCCTTGGAAATTCTTTAACTACATATAAGTTTTAATATTAATTCCTCATGATGATATATCAGTGCTCCAAAAAGTTTTCAGGTGAAGGTTCTGTTATTTCTGATGATTAAACATTTTACCATGCAAGAGACAACAAACAGATGAAAGTAAATGTAGGTGTTTTTGTTAGCTTATTTCTGGATAATTTTACTACAGCTCGAAGCAACAGAGTACATACAAACTTACAATTCTTTAAATGTTTGCACAGAGTTTTTATAGTTTCTGTGAGTTTTCCCAAACTCTATTTTCCCCAAACACAAATAGGGACCGAATTACTAACCAGTTAGGCCTCTTCTGTATGAAAAGAGTAAGCTGTTGATCTTTTCCATCATGTAAGAGGCCCTTTCATTCTCCATTTAGATCTTTCCAAAGGACTTATAAATATCTGTGCTGTGGCTAGCTACCATTATAATTCTCTGAGTGGCAGCATAAGTAGCGAGGTGGAGAGAGAAGATAGATACAAGTTGCTCTGATGTGGTAAGAATGGCTGAGGCAGCAGCAGTAAGTGAAGTTCCCGTTCATCAGGTGATGAAATAGAATTGGCCCTTTCACTTTCTCATAAATAGGTTAGTTATGGGTCAGTTCAGGTCAAAGTCTTATTGGACCTAACCTGACTCCCTTCTTAACTAAGGTCATCCATTGTGGTGGCTCTATAAAAGTCCTTAAATATTAACTTACTTAGTGGAAGTTGGTGCCTAATTTCTGAGAATATGGTTTTCTTTTTGCAATGATGACTGCTCAGAGTTGTTTGGCCATTATTTTTATTTTGGCCATTTTTCTCCTTTTCCCTTTTGCTTTTTGAGGTCCTGTGGTGACTTTGTCTTTGATTTTTTGGCAGTAACATAGCATAGTAAAGAGAACATTGGATCAGAAACTAGGAAACTTGAGTTTGGCTTCACGTTTTGCCATAACCAACTAGGTGAACTTCAGGGGAATCACCTAATTCTCCTGTGTTCTTTCATCTGTAAAATGAGGATGTTGAACTAGATGGCTTTCCCAGAAATCAAATTCTATGAGTGAGCACCATCTCACACCCACGTTTTGTGCTCTGGCAAATTTTCTATTAATATTTTTAAAAATGAGATGATGGAGTTGAGGAAGATGGCGGAAGAGTAACACATGGAGATCACCTTCCTCCCCACAGATACATCAGAAATACATCTACATGTGAAACTGCTCCTATAGAACACCCACTGAACGCTGGCAGAAGACCTCAGACTTCCCAAAAGGCAAGAAACTCCCCACCTACCTGGGTAGGGCAAAAGAAAAAAGACAAAACAGAGACAAAAGAATAGGGACGGGACCTGCACCAGTGGGAGGGAGCTATGAAGGAGGAAAGGTTTCCACACACTAGAAGCCCCTTCGCTTCGTGGGTGGCAGAGGGGGGGAGCTTCGGAGCCACTGAAGAGAGTGCAGCAACAGGGGTGTGGAGGGCAAAGCAGAGAGATTCCTGCACAGAGGATTGGTGCAGACCGGGACTTACCAGCCCGAGAGCCTTGTCTGCTCACCCGCCAGGGCGGGCAGGGTCTGGGAGCTGAGGCTCGGGCTTCGGAGGTCAGATCCCAGGGAGAGGACTGGGATTGGCTGCGTGAACACAGCCTGAAGGGGGCTAGTGCGCCACAGCTAGCCGGGAGGGAGTCCGGGAAAAGTCGGGAGCTGCCGAAGGGACAAGACTTTTTCTTGCCTCTTTGCTTTCTGGTGCGTGAGGAGAGGGGATTAAGAGTGCCGCTTAAAGGAGCTCCAGAGATGGGCGCGAGCCGCAGCTATCAGTGAGGACCCCAGAGACGGGCACAAGACGCTAAGGCTGCTGTTGCCGCCACCAAGAAGCCTGTGTGCAAGCACAGGTCACTATCCACACCTGCCCTCCCGGGAGCCTGTGCAGCCCACCACTGCCAGGGTCCCGTGACCCAGGGACAACTTCCCCGGGAGAATACATGGAACGCCTCAGGCTGGTACAACGTCACACTGGCCTCTGCTGCCGCAGGCAAGCCCCGTACTCCATACCCCTCCTTACCCCCGGCCTGAGTGAGCCAGAGCCCCCGAATCAGCTGCTCCATTAACCCGGCCCTGTCTGAGCGAAGAACAGACGCCCTCAGGCGACCTACATGCAGAGTCGGGGCCAAATCCAAAGCTGAACCCCGGGAGCTATGCGAACAAAGAAGAGAAAGGGAAGTTTCTCCCAGCAGCCTCAAGAGCAGCGGATTAAAGCTCCACAATCAACTTGAGGTACCCTGCATCTGTGGAATACCTGAATAGACAACAAATCATCCCAAATTGAGGAGGTGGACTTTGAGAGCAAGATATATTATTTTTTCCCCTTTTCCTCTTTTTGTGACTGTGTATGTGTATGCTTCTGTGTGTGATTTTGTCTGTATAGCTTTGCTTTCACCATTTGTCCTAGGGTTCTGTCCGTCTGTTTTTCTTTTTAATTTTTTTGTTAATTATTTTTTATTTTAATTATTTTATTTTATCTTACTTTATTTTATCTTCTTTCTTTCTTTCATCCTACTTTTTCTCCCTTTTCTTCTGAGCTGTGTGGATGAAAGGCTCTTGGTGCTCCAGCCAGGAGTCAGTGCTGTGCCTCTGAGGTGGGAGAACCAACTTCAGGACACTGGTCTACAAGAGACGTCCCAGCTCCATGTAATATCAAATGGCGAAAATCTCCCAGAGATCTCCATCTCAACAAGAAGACCCAGCTCCACTCAATGACCAACAAACTACAGTGCTGAGCACCCTATGACAAACAACTAGCAAGACAGGAAGACAACCCCACCCATTATAAGAGAGGCTGCCTAAAATCATAATAAGGCCACAGACACCCCAAAACAAACCAGCAGGCGCGGACCTGCCCACCAGAAAGACAAGATCCAGCCTCATCCACCAGAACACAGGCACTAGTCCCCTCCACCAGGAAGCCTACAAAACCCACTGAACCAACTTTAACCACTGGGACAGACACCAAAAGCAACGGGAACTACGAACCTGCAGCCTGCAAAAAGGAGACCCCAAACACAGTAAGATAAGCAAAATGAGAAGACAGAAAAACGCCCAGCAGATGAAGGAGCAAGGTAAAAACCGACCAGGCCTAACAAATGAAGAGGAAATAGGCAGTCTACCTGAAAAAGAATCCAGAATAACGGTAGTAAAGATGATCCAAAATCTTGGAAATACAATAGAGAAAATGCAAGAAACATTTAACAAGGAACTAGAAGAACTAAATAGGAAACGAGCAATGATCAACAACACAATAAATGAAATTACAAATATTCTAGAAGGGATCAATAGCAGAATAACTGGAGCGGAAGAATGGATAAGTGACCTGGAAGATAAAATAGTGGAAATAACTACTGCAGAGGAGAATAAAGAGAAAAGAATGAAAAGAACTGAGGACAGTCTCAGAGACCTCTGGGACAACCTTAAACACACCAACATTCGAATTATATTGGTCCCAGAAGAAGAAGAGGAAAATAAAGGAACTGAGAAAAATTTGAAGAGATTATACTTGAAAACATCCATAATATGGGAAAGGAAATAGTTAATCAAGTCCAGGAAGCACAGAGAGTCCCATACAGGATAAATCCAAGGAGAAACAGGCCAAGACACATATTAATCAAACTATCAAAAATTAAATACAAAGAAAACATATTAAAAGCAGCAAGAGAAAAACAACAAATAACACACAAGGGAATCCCCATAAGGTTAACAGCTGATCTTTCAGCAGAAACTCTGCAAGCCAGAAGGGAGTGTTAGGACATATTTAAAGTGATGAAGGAGAAAAACCTACAGCCAAGATTACTCGACCCAGCAAGCATCTCATTCAGATTTGATGGTGAAATCAAAACCTTTACAGACAAGAAAAAGCTGAGAGTTCAGCACCACCAAACCAGCTTTACAACAAATGCTAAAGGAACTTTTCTAGGCAAGAAACATAAGAGAAGGAAAAGACCTACAATAACGAACCCAAAACAGTTAAGAAAAGGAACATACATATCGATAATTACCTTCAGTGTAAATGGATTAAATGCTCCCACCAAAAGACACAGATTGACTGAATGGATACAAAAACAAGACCCATCTATATCCTGTCTACAAGAGATCCACTTCAGACCTAGGGACACATACAGACTGAATGTGAGGGCACGGAAAAAGATATTCCATGCAAATGGAAATCAGAAGAAAGCTGGAGTAGCAATTCTCATATCAGACAAAACAGACTTTAAAATAAAGACTATTAAAAGAGACAAAGAAGGACACTACATAATGATCAAGGGATCGATGCATGAAGAAGATATAACAATTGTAAATATTTATGCACCCAACATAGGAGTACCTCAATACATAAGGCAAATACTAACAGCCGTAAAAGGGGAAATCGACAGTAGCACAATCATAGTAGGGGGCTTTAACAGTCCACTTTCACCAATGGACAGATCATCCAAAATGAAAATAAGGACACACAAGCTTTAAATGATACATTAAACAAGAAGGACTTAATCGATATTTATAGGAAATTCCATCCAAAAACAACAGAATACACATTTTTCTCAATTGCTCATGGAACATTCTACAGGATAGATCATATCTTGGGTCACAAATCAAGCCTTGGTAAATTTAAGAAAATTGAAATCGTATCAAGTATCTTTTCCGACCACAACGATACGAGACTAGATATAAATTACAAGAAAACATCTGTAAAAAACACAAACACATGGAAGCTAAACAATACACTACTTAATAACGAAGTGATCACTGAAGAAATCAAAGAGGAAGTCAAAAAATACCTAAAAACAAATGACAATGGAGATACGAGGACCGAAAACCTATGGGATGCTGCAAAAGCAGTTCTAAGGGGGAAGTTTATAGCAATACAGTCCTACCTTAAGGAATAGGAAATATCTCAAATAAACAACTTAACCTTGCACCTAAAGCAATTAGAGAAAGGAGAACAAAAAACCCCCAAAGTTAGCAGAAGGAAAGAAATCATAAAGATCAGATCAGAAATAAATGAAAAAGAAATTAAGGAAACGATAGCAAAGATCAGTAAAACTAAAAGCTAGTTCTTTGAGAAGATAAACTAAATTGATAAACCATTAGCCAGACTCATCAAGAAAAAAGGGAGAATACTCAAATCAATAGAATTAGAAATGAAAAAGGAGAAGTAACAACTGACACTGCAGAAATACAAAGGATCATGAGAGATTACTACAAGCAACTCTGTGCCAATAAAATGGACAACCGGGAAGAAGTTGACAAATTCTTACAAATGCACAACCTGTCAAGACTGAATCAGGAAGAAATAGAAGATATGAACAGACCAATCACAAGCACTGAAATTGAAACTGTGATTAAAAATCTCCAACAAACAAAAGCCCAGGACCAGACGACTCCACAGGCGAATTCTAACAAACATTTAGAGAAGAGCTAACACCTATCATTCTCAAACTCATCCAAAATATAGCAGAGGGAGGAACACTCCCAAACTCATTCTACGAAGCCACCATCACCGTAATACCAAAACCAGACAAAGATGTCAGAAAGAAAGAAAACAAGAAGCCAATATCACTGATGAACGTAGATTCAAAAATCCTCAACAAAATACTAGCAAACAGAATCTATCAGCACATTAAAATGATCACACACCATGATCAAGTGGGGTTTATTCCAGGAATGCAAGGATTCTTCAATATACGCAAATCAATCAACGTGATACACCATATTAACAAATTGAAGGAGAAAAATCATATGATCATCTCAATAGATGCAGAGAGAGCTTTCAACTAAATTCAACATCCAGTTATGATAAAAACCCTGCAGAAAGTAGGCATAGAGGGAACTTTCCTCAACATAATAAAGGCCGTATATGACAAACCCACAGCGAACATTGTCCTCAATGGTGAAAAACTGAAAGCATTTCCACTAAGATCAGGAACAAGACAAGGTTGCCCACTGTCACCACTCTTATTCAACATAGCTTTGGAAGTCTTAGCCACAGCAATCAGAGAAGAAAAAGAAATAAATGGAAACCAAATCAGAAAAGAAGTAAAGCTGTCATTGTTTGCAGATGACATGATACTATACATAGGGAATCCTAAAGATGCTACCAGAAAACTACTAGAGCTAATCAATGAATTTGGTAAAGTAGCAGGATACAAAATTAATGCACAGAAATCTCTAGCATTCCTATACACTAATGATGAAAAAGCTGAAAGTGAAATTAAGAAAACACCCCCATTTACCACTGCAACAAAAAGAATAAAATATCCAGGAATAAACCTACCTAAGGAGACAAAAGACCTGTATGCAGAAAATTATAAGACACTGATGAAAGAAATTAAAGATGATAGAAATAGATGTAGAGATATACCATGTTCTTGGATTGGAAGAATCAATATTGTGTAAATGACTATACTACCCAAAGTAATCTACAGATTCAATGCAATCCCTATCAAACTACCACGGGCATTTTTCACAGAACTAGAACAAAAAATTTCACAATTTGTATGGAAACACAAAAGACCCCGAATATCCAAAGCAATCTTGAGAATGAAAAACGAAGCTGGAGGAATCAGGCTTCCTGACTTCAGACTATACTGCAAAGCTACAGTAATCAAGACAGTATGGTACTGGCAGAAAAACAGAAATATAGATCAATGGAACAGGATAGAAAGCCCAGAGATAAACCCACACACATATGGTCACCTTATGTTTGATAAAGGAGGTAAGAATATACAGTGGAGAAATGACAGCCTCTTCAATAAGTGGTGATGGAAAAACTGGACAGGTAAATGTAAAAGTATGAAATTACAACACTCCGTAACACCATACACAAAAATAAACTCAAAATGGGTTAAAGACCTAAATGTAAGGCCAGACACTATCAAAGTCTTAGAGGAAAACATAGACAGAACGCTCTATGACATAAATCACAGCAAGATCTTTTTGACCCACCTCCTAGAGATATGGAAATAAAATCAAAAATAAACAAATGGGACCTAATGAAACTTCAAAGCTTTTGCACAGCAAAGGAAACCATAAACAAGACAAAAAGACAGCCCTCAGAATGGGAGAAAATATTTGCAAATGAAGCATCTGATAAAGGATTAATCTCCAAAACATACAAACAACTTATGCAACTCAATATCAAAAAAACAAACAACCCAATCCAAAAATTGGCAGAAGACCTAAATAGACATTTCTGCAAAGATGATGTCCAGATTGCCAATGCACATATGAAAGAATGCTCAACATCATTAATCATTAGAGAAATGCAAATCAAAACTACAGTGAGGTATCATCTCACCCCGGTCAGAATGGCCATCATCAAAAAATCTAGAAACAATAAATGCTGGAGATGGTATGGAGAAAAGGGAACACTCTTGTACATCTGTTGGGAATGTAAATTCATACAGCCACTATGGAGAACAGTATGGAGGTTCCTTAGAAAACTACAAATAGAACTACCGTACGACCCAGCAATCCCACTACTGAGCATATACCCTGAGAGAGCCATAATTCGAAAATAGTCATGTACCAAAATGTTCATTGCAGCTCTATTTACAATAGTCAGGACGTGGAAGCAACCTAAGTGCCCATGAACAGATGGATAGATAAAGAAGATGTGGCACGTATATAGAATGGAATATTACTCAGCCATAAAAAGAAACGAAATTGAGTTATGTGTAGTGAGGTGGACAGACTGTAGTGTGTCATACAGAGTGAAATAAGTCAGAAAGAGAAAAACAAATACCGTATGCTAACACATGTATATGGAATCCAAGAAAAAAAAAAAAGGTCATGAAGTACCTAGGGATAAGATGGGAATAAAGACACAGACCTACTAGAGCATGGACTTGAGGATATGGGGAGGGGTAAGGGTAAGTTGTGACAAAGTGAGAGAGTGGCATGGACATATATACACTACCAAATGTAAAATAGATAGCTGGTGGGAAGCAGCCGCATAGCACAAGGAGATCGGTAGGTGGTTTGTGACCACCTAGAGGGGTGGGATAGGGAGGGTGGGAGGGAGGGAGATGCAAGAGGGAAGAGATACGGGAACATACGTGTATGTATAACTGATTCACTTTGTTATAAAGCAGAAACTAACACACTATTGTAAAGCAATTATACTCCAATAAAGATGTTTAAAAAAATGAGATGATAAAAGTAGTGCATACATTTTGTGGAAATTTTGGAGAAGTACAGAAAAATAAAAAAAGGTAATTTAAATACCGAAATCATTCCTACCCCAACCAAGGATAACTACTGCTAATAATTTTTGTATTTGGTGCCAGTGTTTTTCCTTTGTGTATGTGTGTATTTGATTTCCATTTTCTAAAAATATAGCATATATAATTATAAATATATGTTGTGTAAATAAAAATCTGTTTATAAAATATGTAATCATACTATATATATAATTTCATATGCTGTTTATTTCATTTAGCATTATATTATGACTGTGCTGTTTAATATTCTTCAAAAATATTATTTTTAATATTTGCAGAGTATATCCTCCTAGTACAGTCTCTGAACAGAAAAAAAAATCTAGTAAATTTTATCTTTAATTATGATACTGCTATATAATAATTCGTTAAAAATCCTTTCTATTTAGACACAGTTTATTCCAATTTTTGCTATTATAAATAACAGGGTATTGAGCATACTTGCACATGAACGTTAGATAACCTTTCTGATTATTACTTTAGGAGAGTTGTATTAGTTATCTTTTGCTGCATAATAAATTATCCCAATATTTAGTGTATTAAAAGAGTTGAAAATATTTACTATCTCATAGTTTTTGTGGTTAGGAACTTGGGAGCAGCTTAGCTGGGTGGTTTTGGCTGACTCACTCTCATCACTGGCAAGTTGATCTTGACTGTTGACAGAAGGCCTTAGTTCTTCATTTAGTGGGACTTTCCATGGGCTGTTTGAGTGTCCTCAAGCCAGTGTGGAAGTTGCCTTGGTCAGGACAGGTGATCTAAGAGACAGTAAGGCAGGTTTTATGATGTAACCTCAGAAGTCATGCTCCATAATTTTTTCAATATCTCATTCATTACGCAAGTCACCCAATTTAATGTGGGAAGACATGAACATCAGAAGATGAGAATCACTGGAGGCCATCTTGGAGGCAGGTTACCACAGAAAGATTCCTTGAAGTACAATTATGGGATCGTATTTTAGTAGAAAAATATTGCTTTATATTGATCATGTTATTTAATGTCTGTTTTTGCCGATGTAACAAAAGTATGTGCAGTCTTACATTCCCAAATTTTCTAAACTTTTTGGGTCACGTTGCCCTTTAATAAAAAGAATCGTTGAATCTCCTGTCCTCATGAGGATGTTGTGAGAAACCCAGAATTCTTCCCTTCCCACCAAACCAAGGATTTTGAAAGTTTCATATTATACAGTCACCTTTTTCTGTAATTTTACAAATCCACTGAATTCTCAGTCTCTTCTCTGTATTTCTCTTCCTGATATTGCTGTCTTCTCAGACTGCTTTATCCCATATATATGACCCTCATTCCTATTTCAATCAAAGTGCTTCAAATGAAAGACTGTATAGATAGCAGATTTTTATTAAATATTTGGGGTTAGTGAGGAGAATCAGTTCAGCATGGTATAAAAATAACTTAAAGTTTAGTATTAGGCATTGCTATCCAATAATTTCATCAACTATTTCCCTCTCAAGACATTTCTTGCTGGCTATTTCCTTAGGTCCCAATTAAAACTTCTTGTTTTTCCTTCCCTATTGCTAACTTACGTTTCTTCTCTTCTCTATTCTTGAGCCCCATCCCCAGTTTGTCTGAAGTAACCAAGATTTCCTTTTTCTTCATTATGCAGAATAATTCAGCTGTCTCTCTGTTATACCATTTTCTTAAAATTCTCCCATGAGAAGCTATACATTTGGCACCCAGGAGGTCTCTAGATAATTTTCCTAAGCAAAGAACTTACTTTCTTGATGGGAATTATACCATTCCTGTAGTGTATAAAGTGGTTTCAGTAATTTTCCTTTCTTCTACCAATAGAAATGTTACAATATTTATTTTTCTCCCTGTTTTCTTCTTTTAACTTTTTTATTTTGGTATAATTTCAGACCTACAGAAAAGCTGCAAGAATAGTAGAGTCCCTATATATACTTCACCAAGTTTCCCCACATATTAACATTTACATTTGCTTTATACTTTTTCTGTGTGTGTGTGTGTGTGTGTGTGTGTGTGTGTGTGTGTGTGTGTGTGTGTGTGTAAATTTTCTACTAAACCATTTGAGAGTAAGACAGAGACATGATGCCCCCTTATCCGTAAATAGTTCAGGGTGTATATTCTAAAAACATTTGCTTACATAACCCAAGTGCCATTATCAAAATTAGACAAATAACAATGATATACCATAATCATCTAATATACAGCCTTTATTCAGATTTTGCCAATTGGCCCAAGAATATCCTTTTTAGCGAAACAAAATCCAAGATCAGGTGTTTCATTTGGGTGTCATGTCCCTTTAGAATCTTTTCATCTGGAATAGTTGCTCAGTCTTTGACACTTGTGAAGTGTGCAGGTCAGTTATGTTGAAGAGTATCTTTCAGTTTGGGTTTGTCATTATTTCCCCATGATTAGATTCAGGTCGTGTACTTCTGTCAGAAGTGCAGAGATAATGTTGTTCTTCAAGGACTATATCAGGAGTGCATGGTATTGATTTGTCCCATTGCTGGTGATGGGAGATTCCTTTTTAGTTTTCTTTCTTGATACTCATAGCATGGTTCTAAATGTTTATAAGGTAATGGCATGAAGTTTTTGGAATTTCTTTACAAAGTCACTTTATTGTAGTCCTGTTCTTTAAAAAACAAAAAATTAAGCCTCTTCCCTGGAGCATTCTTTCTTTTTTCCAACCTATTGAAGCCGTTCTAGGTATAACTCAAACTCCCCTTCCTCCATGAGGTCTTCTCTGTTAGCCCATTCCAAATTAATTTTTCCTGAACTTAAATCTTATAATTATTAAACGTAATGAACTTAGTACGAAGTCTGACATTTTGTAACCATTCATTAAACATTGGTTCCCTTTTGCTTTTCTACTTTTTATCCGATATCTCTCATTTATTATATTGTAAATATTTTATTTGCATAATGCAGTTTTAGATATGAAAGCAAAATCAATCATAAGCTAATATCATTTCAGTTTACGTATGAAGGAAGGTTATATTACTCCAGAACCAGTATCTGGAGTTCCTAGAATCTTATAATTTTAAAACTCACAAAGATTTTTGTTTCCTGGAGATGCAATAGGGACAAAGTGGAAGGTTTAGCAGTTGTAGATCTAGGCTTCTTTCAGCCAGTTCAACAAAGCTTCTCTGATTTTGTCTACTTTATATGTTGCATTTCTAGGTAAGAATCCTTACAACAAAAAGATTCAGCTACTAAAAAGAAAACAAAACATAAAAATATGAAAACAATTGCTCTATCCCATGTCAACCCAATGCACAACCCCTGCCAGGGGTCATATAAGATATCCTTTGGATCCTGGAGACAAGGAACTTACTGACTCATTCACTGAGCATTTTCCACATACCAGACATTTTGTAGGCGTTGATCATACAAAGAGGAACAAGACATAGATACTACTCTCATGTAGCTGATAGATTTAAAACTTAGAAAGCACTTTTTTTATATCAAGTTGAAGTCTACTTGTATTTTCTCTCCTCGGGGTTCACACACACAAAAAAAGCCAACTGCTTAATCTACATAAAACTCTTAAATTTACAAAGACAGGTTAATATTATTTTTTCTTCTCCAGGGCAAAACTTCCAAAGCCCTTTGTGTGTGTCTAATTTCTTTTTTTTTTTAGGACTTCATTTTTCAGAGTAGTTTTAGGTTTACAATAAAGGAGGGTACAAAGTTTTCCCATGTAGCCCCTGCCCCTACACATACATCCTCCCCCATGATCAACATCACTCACCATATGGTACTTTTTTTTTCTTAAAACAGGGATGAACGTATATTGACATATTACAATCACCCAAAATCCATAGTTTACATAAGGACTCACTCTTGGTGTTGTACATTCACTGGGTTTGGAAAAATTATACTGACATATATTCATCATTATAATATGTAAAGTATTTTTACTGCCCTAAGTATCCCCTGTGCTTTGCTTATTCATCTCTCCTTCCAACTGTCTTCTCCCCACCCCTGCAAACCACTGATCTTTTTATTGTCCATAGTTTTGCTTTTTCCAGAATGTCGTGTAATTGGAATCCTACAGTATGTAACCTACTTACATTGGCTTTTTTCACTTAGTAATATGCATTTATGGTTTCTCCATGTGTTTTCATGGCTTGATAGCTCAGTTATTTTTAGCACTGGATAATATTCCATTGTCTGGATGAGCCAAAGTTTATTCATCCATTCATCTAATGAGGGATATCTTGGTTGTTTCAAGTTTTGGTAATTATGGATAAAACTACTATTAACATCCATGTGCAGGTTTTTGTGTAGGCGTAAGTTCTCAGCTCCTTTCAGTTCATACCAAAGAGTGCAATTCCTGGATCATATGATAGGAGTATGTTTAGCTTTGGTAAGAAACCACCAAACTTGTCTTCCAAAATTGTTGTATCACTTTGCATTTGCACCAGCAATGTGTGAGAGTTTCTGTTGCTCTACATCTCTGACAAAATATTGTCTTCTTATCTATAAACATGGAATACATATCCATTTATTTAGTTTTTTGATTTCATTCAGAGTTTTGGAGTTTTCTTCATATAGAGCTTGTATGTATCTTGTTAGATTTATCTGAGTATTTTGGGGAGCTAATGTATATAATATTGTGTTTTAAATATCAAATCCCACTTTTCATTGTTGGTATACAGGAAAGCAATCGATTTTTGTATCCTGCATCTTTGCTATAATTGCTTATTAGTTACGTTTTTGTTTTGTTGATTATTTGTGACTTCTACATAAACAGTCATTTCATATATGGAAAAAGACAGTTTTACTTTCACCCTTCCCAATCTGTGTACTTTTGTTTTCCACAGTAAATTTATTTATAAATTTTATTTTATTGTTTTTTATACAGCAGGTTCTTATTCGTTATCCATTTTATGCATATTAGTGTATACATGTCAATCCCAATCTCCCAATTCGTCACACCAGCACCACCACCCGCTGCCGCTTTCCCCCCTTGGTGTCCATATGTTTGTTCTCTACATCTGTGTCTCAATTTCTGCCCTGCAAACCGGTTCATCTGTACCATTTTTCTAGGTTCCACATATATGTGTTAATATAGGATATTTGTTTTTCTTTTTCTGACTTAACATCACTCTGTATGACAGTCTCTACATTCATCCACGTCTCTACCAGTGACCCGATTTTGTTCCTTTTTATGGCTGAGTAATATTTCATTGTATATATGTACCATATCTTCTTTATCCATTTTTCTGTTGATGGGCATTTAGGTTGCTTCCATGAGCTGGCTATTGTAAATAGTGCTGCAGTGAACATTGGGGTGCATGTGTCTTTTTGAACTATGGTCTTCTCTAGATATATGCCCAGTAGTGGGATTGCTGGGTCATACAGTAATTCTATTTTTAGTTTTTTAAGGAACCTCCATACTGTTCTCCACAGTGGCTGTATCAATTTACATTCCCACCAACAGTGCAAGAGGGTTCCCTCTTCTCCACACCCTCTCCAGCATTTGTTGTTTGTAGATTTTCTTATGATGCCCATTCTAACTGATGTGAGGTGATACATCATTGTAGTTTTGATTTGCATTTCTCTAATAATTAGTGAAGTTGAGCAGGTTTTCATGTGCTTCTGCTTGTGTGTCTTCTTTGGAGAAATGTCTGTTTAGGTCTTCAGCCCATTTTTTGATTGGGTTATTTCCTTTTTTATTATTGAGCTGCATGAGCTGTTTATATATTTAGGAGATTAATCCTTTGTTGATTCGTTTGCAAATATTTTCACCCATTCTGAGGGTTGTCTTTTCGTCTGGTTTGTAGTTTCGTTTGCTTTGCAAAAGCTTTTAAGTTTCATTAGGTCCCATTGGTTTATTTTTGTTTTTATTTCCTTTACTCTAGGAGGTGGATCAAAAACGATCTTGCTGTGATTTATGTCAAAGAATGTTCTGCTTATGTTTTCCTCTAAGAGTTTTATAGTGTTCAGTTTTACGTTTAGGTCTCTAATCCATTTGGAGTTTATTTTTGTGTAGGGTGTTAGGGAGTGTTCTAATTTCATTCTTTTATATGTAGCTGTCCAGTTTTCCCAGCACCACTTATTGAAGAGACGGTTTTTCTCCATTGTATATCTTTGCCTCCTTTGTTATAGATTAATTGACCAGAGGTGTGTGGGTTTATCTCTGGACTTTCTATCCTGTTCCATTGATCTGTATTTCTGTTTTTGTGCTAGTACCATACTGTCGTGATTACTGTAACTTTGTAGTATAGAAGTCAGAGAGTCTGATTCCTCCAGCTCCGTTTTTTCCCCTCAAGAGTGCTTTGGCTATTTGGGGTCTTTTGTGTCTCCATACAGATTTTAAGATTTTTTTGTTCTAGTTCTGTAAAAAATGCCATTGGTAATTTGATAGAGATTGCATTGAACCTGTAGATTGCTCTGGGTAGTATAGTCATTTTCACAATATTGATTCTTCCAATCCAAGAACATGGTATATATCTCTATCTGTATCAACTTTAATTTCTTTCATCAGTGTCTTATAGTTTTCTGAGTACAGGTCTTTTAGCTCTTTAGGTAGATTTATTCCTAGGTATTTTATTCTTCTTGTTGCAATGGTGAATGGGAGTGTTTCCTTAATTTCTCTTTCAAATTTTTCATCATTAGTGTATAGGAATGCAAGAGATTTCTGTGCATTAATTTTGTATCATGCTGCTTTACCAAATTCATTGATTAGCTCTAGTAGTTTTCTGGTGGCATCTATAGGATTCTCTATATATAGCATCATTTCATGTGCAAACAGTGACAGTTTTACTTCTTCTTTTCCAATTTGTATTCCTTTTATTTCTTTTCCTTTTCTGATTGCTGTGACTAGGACTTACAAAAGTATGTTGAATAATAGTGGTGCATGGACATCCCTGTCTTGTTCCTGATCTTAGAGTAAATGTTTCAGTTTTTCACCATTGAGAATGATGTTTGCTGTGGGTTTGTCGTATATGGCCTTTATTATGTTGAGGTAGGTTCCATCTATGCCCACTTTCTGGAGAGTTTTTACCATAAATGGGTGTTGAATTTTATTGAAAGCTTTTTCTGCATCTATTGAGATGATCATATGGTTCTTATTCTTCTATTTGTTAATATGGTGGATCACATTGATTGATTTACATATATTGAAGAATCCTTGCCTCCCTGGTATAAATCCCACTTGATCATGGTGTACGATCTTTTTAATGTGTTGTTGGATTCTGTTTGCTAGTATTTTGTTGAGGATTTTTGCATCTATATTCATCAGTGATATTGGTCTGTAATTTTCTTTTTTGGAGTATCTTTGTCTGGTTTTGGTATCAGGGTGACGGTGGCCTCATAGAATGAGTTTGGGAGTGTTCCTTCCTCTGTAATTTTTTGGAAGAGTTTGAGAAGGATGAGTGTTAGCTCTTCTCGAAATGTTTGATAGAATTCACCTGTGAAGCCATATGGTCCTGGACTTTTTTTTGTTAAAAGATTTTTTATCACAGTTTCAATTTCAGTGCTTGTGATTGGTCTGTTCATATTTTCTATTTCTTCCTGGTTCAGTCTTGGAAGGTTATACCTTTCTAAGAATTTGTCCATTTCTTCCAGGTTGTCCATTTTATTGGCATAGAGTTGCTTGTAGTAGTCTTTTAGGATGCTTTGTATTTCTGCGGTGTCTGTTGTAACTTCTCCTTTTTTATTTGTAATTTTATTGAGTCCTCTCTGTCTTTTTCTTGATGAGTCTGGCTAATGGTTTATCAATTTTGTTTATCTTCTCAAAGAACCAGCTTTTAGTTTTATTGATCTTTGCTATTGTTTTCTTTGTTTCTATTTCATTTATTTCTGCTCGGATCTTTATTATTTCTTTCCTTTTGCTACCTTTGGGTTTTGTTTGCTCTTCTTTCTCTAGTTCCTTTAGCTGTAAGGTTAGATTGTTTATTTGAGATGTTTGTTGTTTCTTGAGATAGGCTTGTATTGCTATTAACTTCCCTCTTAGAACTACCTTTCCTGCATCCCATAGGTTTTGGATCATCGCGTTTTCATTGTCATCTGTCTCAAGGTGTTTTTTAATTTCCTCTGATTTCTTCAGTGATCTGTTGGTTATTTAGTAACGTATTCTTTAACCTCCATGTGTTTGTGTTGTTTTTTTTTTACCATTTTTGCCCTGTAATTGATTTCTAATCTCATAGCATTGTGGTCAGAAAAGATGCTTGATATGATTTCAATTTTCTTAAATTTACTGAGGCTTGATTTGTGACCCAAGGTATGATCTATCCTGGAGAATGTTCTGTGCGTACTTGAGAAGAAAGTGTAATCTGCTGTTTTTGGATGGAATGTCCTGTAAATATCAATTAAATCTATCTGGTCTATTGTGACATTTAAAGCTTGTGTTTCCTTATTAATTTTTTGTTTGGATGATCTGTCCATTGGTGTAAGTGAGGTGTTAAATTCCTCCAGTATTATTGTGTTACTGTCGATTTTCTGTTTTATTGCTGTTAGCAGTTGCCTTATGTATTGAGGTGCTCCTATGTTGGATACATATATATTTATAATTGTTATATCTTCTTCTTGGATTGATCCCTTGATCATTATCTAGTGTCTTTTCTTGTCTCTTGTAACATTGTTTATTTTAAAGTATTTTATCTGATATGAGTATTGCTACTCCAGCTTTCTTTTGATTTCCATTTGCATGGAATATTTTCTCCATCCCCTCCCTGTTTGTGTCCCTAGGTCTGAAGTGGGTCTCTTGTAGACAGCATATATATAGGTCTTTTTTTAATATCCATTCAGCAAGCCTGTGTCTTTTGGTCGGAGCATTTAATCCATTCACATTTAAGGTAATTATTGATATGTATGTTCCTATGACCATTTACTTAATTGTTTTGGGTTTGTTTTTGTAGGTCCTTTTCTTCTCTTGTGTTTCCCACTTAGAGAAGTTCCTTTAGCATTTGTTGTAGAGCTGGTTTGGTGGTGCTGAATTCTCTTAGCTTTTGCTTGTCTGTAAAGCTTTTGATTTCTGCATCGAATCTGAATGAGATCCTTGCTGGGTAGAGTTATCTTGGTTGTAGGTTCTTCCCTTTCATCACTTTAAATATGTCATGCCACTTCCTTCTGGCCTTTAGAGCTTCTGCTGAGAAATCAGCTGTTAACCTTATGGGAGTTCCCTTGTATGTTATTTGTCATTTTTCCCTTGCTGCTTTCAATAATTTTGCTTTGTCTTTTAATTTTTACCAATTTGATTAATATGTGTCTCAGCATGTTTCTCCTTGGGTTTATCCTGTATGAGACTCTCTGCGCTTCCTGGACTTAGGTGGCTATTTCCTTTCCCATGTTAAGGAAGTTTTTGACTATGATCTCTTCAAATATTTTCTCCGGTCCTTTCTCTCTCTCTTCTCCTTCTGGGGCCCCTATAATGCGAATGTTGTTGCGTTTAATGTTGTCTCAGAGGTCTCTTAGGCTGTCTTCATTTCTTTTCATTATTTTTTCTTTTCAGTTCTGCAGCAGTTAATTCCAGCATTCTCTCTTTCAGGTCACCTATCCATTCTTTTGCTTCAGTTATTCTGCTATTGATTCCTTCTATTGTATTTTTCATTTCAGTTATTGTATTTTCATCTCTGTTTGTTTGTTCTGTCATTCTTCTAGGTCTTCTTGCATCTTCTTGATCTTTGCCTCCATTCTTTTTCCGAGGTCCTGGATCATCCTCACTATCATTATTCTCAATTCTTTTTCTGGAAGGTTGTCTATCTCTAAGTCTTTCAGTTGTTTTTCTGGGGTTTTATCTTGTTTCTTCATCTGGTACATAGCCCTCTGCCTTTTCATCTTGTGTATCTTTCTGTGAATGTGGTTTTTGTTCCACAGGCTGCAGGACTGTAGTTCTCCTTGTTTCTGCTGTCTTCCCTCTGGTGGATGAGGCTGTCTAAGAGGCTTGTGCAAGTTTCCTGGTGGGAGGGACTCGTGTTGGGTAGAGCTGGGTGTTGCTCTGGTGGGCAGAGCTCAGTAAAACTTTATTCTGCTTGTCTGCTGATGGGTGGGGCTGGGTTCCCTCCCTGTTGTTTGGTCTTAGGCAACGCAACACTGGAGCCTATGCAGGCTCTTTGGTGGGGCTAATGGCAGACCCTGGGAGGGCTCACGCCAATGAGTACTTCCCAGAACTTCTGCTGCCAGTGTCCTTGTCCTCACAGTGAGACACAGCTACCCACCACCTCTGCAGGAGACCCTCCAACACTAGCAGGTAGGTCTGGTTCAGTCTCCTTTGGGGTCACTGCTCCTTCCCCTGGGTCCTGATGCTCACACTACTTCGTGTGTGCCCTCCAAGAGTGGAGTCTCTGTTTCCCCCAATCCTGTCAAAGTCCTGCAATGAAATCCTGCTAGCCTTCAAAGTCTGAGTCTCTAGGAATTCCTCCTCCCATTGCCAGATTCCCAGGTTGGGAAGCCTGACGTTGTGCTCAGAACCTTTACTCCAGCTGGTGGACTTCTGTGGTATAATTGGTCTCCAGTTTGTTAGTCACCCACCCAGCAGTTATGGGATTTGATTTTATTGTGATTGCACCCCTCCTACCATCTCAATGTGGCTTCTCCTTTGTCTCTGGATGTGGGGTATCATTTTTGGTGAGTTCCAGTGTCTTCCTGTCGATGATTGTTCAGCAGTGGTTCCAGTGCTCTCGCAAGAGGGAGTGAGAGCACATCCTTCCACTCCGCCATCTTGAACCCATCTCCCCTCTGTATACTTTTAATTTCCTTTTCCTGCCTTATTGCATCAGCAAGGACTTCCAGTAGGATGTTGAAAAGGAGTGGTGAGAGAGAACATCCTTGCATTCTACCTGATATGTGTGGAAATCCTTCAAATTTCTCACAATTAAGTATGATGTTCCCTGTATGGTTTTTTGTAGCCTTTATCAAGTTGAGCAAGTTCCCCTTGTTCCTAGTTTCCTGGGAGCTTTTGTCATGAATGGGTGTTGGATTTTGTCAAATGCTTTTTCTGCATCTATTGATATAATAATGTAATGTGTCTTTTTTAGCCTGTTGTTGTGATGAATTGTATTGATTTTCAGATGTTGAACTAGCCTTACATACCTGGGATAAATCCCATTTGGAGTCATGGTGTATAATCCTTTTTTATACTTTTTTGAATTTTATTTGCTAATATTTTGGTGAGGATTTTCATATCTGTTGATCAGAGATATTGGTCTATAGTTTTCTTATAAAGTCTTTGGTTTGTTATTATGGTAATTCTGGCCTCATGGAATGATTTAGAAAGTATTCCCTCTCTTCTATTTTCTGAAACAGATTAGAGAGGCTTGGTATCATTTCTTCCTTAAATACTGGGTAGAATTCACCAGTGAACACCTCTGGGCCTGTTCCATTGTGTTTTGGAGGATTATGAATTATTGATTCAACTTCTTTAATAGATTTAGTCCTATTCATATCATTTATTTCTTCTCGGGTGAATTTTGGCAGATTGTGTCTTTCAAATAAGTTGGTCCATTTTATCTAGGTTTTCAAGTTTGTGGGCATAGACCTGTTCATGATATTCCTATATTATCCTTTTAATTTCTGTGTGAAATGGAAGTGATGTTTCTCTCTCATTTTTGATGTTAGTAATTTGTGTTCTCTCTCTTTTTTCCTTCATTAGCCTGGCTAAGGATTTATGGATTTTATTGATTCCTTCAAAAATTAGATTTGGGTTTCATTGATTTTCTCTATTTATTTCCTGTTTTCAATTTCATTGATTTTTGCTCAAATTATTATTATTTTGTTTCTTCTGATAACCTGCATTTTATTTGCTTTCTTTAATAGTTTCCTAAAATGGAAACTTGGATGATTGATTTTAGATATTTCTTCTTTTCTAATGTATGCGTTTAATTCTATAATTGCCCTCGTAGCACTAGTTTCACTGCATCCCATGAATTTTGTTGTGTTCTCATTTTCATTTAGCTCAAAATATTTAAAAATTTCTCTTGAGATTTCTTCTTTAGCCCCTGTTTTGTTTAGAAGCACATTGTTTAATTTCCATGTATTTTGGTATTTTCTAGTTATCTTTCTGTTATTTATTTCTAATTTAATTCCATTGTGGTTTGAGAGCAGAAATGATATATTTTTTATTCTTTTAAACTAATTAAGGTGTGTTTTATGGCCCATAATATGGGTTATCTTGATGAAATTTCCATGTGAGCTTGAGAAAACTGTGTATTCTACTGTTGTTGGATGAAGTAGTCTATTGATGTTGATTATATACAGTTGATTGATGGTGTTATTGAGTTCAAATATATTTGTGCTAATTTTATGCTTGCTGGATCTGTCCATTTCTGAGGAAGGGGTATTGAAGTTTCAACTCTGAGAGTGAAGTCATCTATTTCTCCTTGCAGCTCTATCAGTCTTTGCCTCATCTAGTTTGATGCTCTGTTATTAGGTACATACATGTTAATAATTGTTACATCTTCTTGGAGAAGTGACCCATTTATCATTATGTAATGCCTTTCTTTATCCCTGATAACTTTCCTTGCTTTGAAGTCTGCTCTGTCTGAAATAAACACAGCTACTCCTGCTTTCTTTTGGTTAATGTTTGTGTTGGTATATATTTCTCCATCCATGTAATTTTATTGTGTTTTTTGACTTTTTGTAAGCCTTGTTATTTTTTCTTGATAGCTATTTATGATGTACCAAATAAAAGGAACTGCTCTAAATAGGATTTTAGTAATGTGGTGGTAAGGTGTGTGGGGAGGGGAAGTGTTCTATCATATGATGATTAGGTCTCAGTCTTTTAGTGAGCCTATGCCTCTAGACTATAAACTTTACATGTGTTTCTAAGCTTTTCTCCCCTCTAAGCTTTTTTGTCCCCCTCCTTAGGTGGGGCAGGATGACTAGAGTAGGCTGGAGTTAAGTATGTTCTTTCTCTGTTATAGAATGATAGATCAGACTAGAGTTGGGCATTTCTCTTTCCCAGGTCAGTTAGGCTCTGATGACACCCCAACACGTCAGGCTCTGGTTAACTAGTTTCCACTGAAGTCAGGCCTTATGAAGAAGAACAGAGTGCTCTGATGCATTTCACAGTAGTTCCTTCCCCTGGCTCTCCATCCCCTCCATCCCCCACACTTGCTGGAAGCCAGAGGGGATTTTTCTCCGATATTTACTTTGGGAACCTGGGCAAAATCCTGAAGGTAAATCTCACAATATGACTGGGTCTCTCTGGAGTTGTTAACTCTTAGAGTTGTCTGCTCCATTAAGCCATGACTCCTTGTATTTTCCTGCTTGTCTCTTCAATCTTGAGGGCAGTGGTTTGCCCTGGGCCCTCCCCTCAATTACAGATCTAAGAAAAGTTGTTGATTTTTCAGTCTGTTTAGCTTTTTATTTGTTGTTTAGATGGAGTGACAGCTCTCAAGCTCCTTACATGCAGGATCAGAAACTGGAAGTTTATTCAACTATTTTTATGACATGATGTCAAATACACACACCACTAGATACACACATCTCTCTATATTTTCCAGTTGCCAGCATATCTCTGAAGTATGGTAGCTTGAACTTCACCTAATACTCCAGATGTGGCTCAATCAGAACAAAGCTAAATGCCAGTGTTACTTAATTTTGCATACCCTTATTTTATTGATACAGTCTAAGATGGTATTCATTTATTTACTCATCCAATAACAGCAACAGACTTGTACATGGCTTTTACAATTTACAAGGAATTGTATATACTTTGTTGTAAAATAGCTTATTTAGCTATAAATCTTTAAGATTTTTTTGGCTGTAGTTATCT
Source organism: Stenella coeruleoalba (assembly GCF_951394435.1). Taxonomy (NCBI): domain Eukaryota; kingdom Metazoa; phylum Chordata; class Mammalia; order Artiodactyla; family Delphinidae; genus Stenella; species Stenella coeruleoalba. Next base: position 101,138,023 of record NC_137149.1, on the reverse strand, counting down.
TCTATCTGGGACTTGTAAAATTGATTTCTTGAACCAAAATACAGGCTTTACCATTTACTTGTATTAAATTATATTTGATTTTTATTTGTCCCATTATTTTAGCTTGACATATATTCCTTAGTTTTTATTCTACTGTCCAGTTATTAACTATCTTTCTAAACTATTTGCTATCTTCAAGTTTGAGTTACATGTTATCTATAACACCACAGAAGCATTGATAAAGAAAAACTAACAAGAACAAGGTTTAGAAAAGAATCACATGGATTATCATCAAAGACTCCCTCCTTTTCACATCATAGCTGATTTCATTCTGATTAAGCAGCCATCTCTCTACTTACACAGTTGTTTAGCCAGTTCAACCAAATATACTATTATCCAATCCATATTTTCCCATTTTTTTCTATATTAGGACATTTGTCCAAAATTCTTCTTAAATAGAGATGTATTATATTTTTGAGTTCCCTGATGTACAAATATATTGACTAATAAAAAAAGTAAAGGTATTTTAGTATTGCTTGTTTGAGCTGAGCCTGTGTTTGTTCCTGGTGATCAATGCTTCCTTTATAAAAATGAATTTAATAAATCCTGAAAAAATTTAGAACACATTATAATTCAACAAATAATTGTTATGATGTGGCTACTGAGTGTAGCTTTCAGCGGCAGAGATATCTAATGAGAGGGACTCCACTGTGTAGACATTTTACTTAAAGACCCTGAAGGCTAGGGAAAGGCAGCTTTAGTTAAAACACTGTCTACTGCCCAGTCACATGAACCTCAGATCATTTTAGTTTTTCTCTTGTTCTTTCTTGATCCTTCAACAAGAATGCCAATTCCTGTACTATATTAATTTACTAAATAAACTACTGAGGCTGGATATCCTACCAAACATTCAAGAAGTAAGCATTTTATTCACTTGGTGAAAGGAAAACTTTGTACTCTCTTTAATTACATGGAGTCTTACACATAGTTAAGTACTCAAACATAATTTAACAATAAATATTTAAAAGAATATACATTGATATTCAGTCATAAGGTGTGGAATTTTGGTTGTTTCAGCTGGAATTATTGTAGAGGCATTTGTTAGTTGAGGAAATGCTATATGGAGATCAGGACATTTCCTTATTTGTCTCAACAGTTACATCATAAATATAAGTTATATATATGAAAGTCAAGGTGGTGAAGGAGGTTAAAGGAGAAAAATGTGTGGTTTAACAGTTATTAGAATGTTTAATTTACCCCTTATATAAGTGAATTATTTTTGCTAAATGTTTCTTTGAATAATTGTAACACTGTTTTTTCCCCACTCTTATTGGAATGAACAAATGTACTTTTCTACCTGGGTTTGACAGAAGAGCATTTTACCATCTTTCTCAGAAATGGTTCTTTATATGCCTCATAAATCACCATACAAAGTGGAAATGGCTATTTTTTTCAGGCTGAAATAAAGCTTTTTGTACATGAAGTGGAAATAAAGAGATGAGATATCTGCTTTGTTTTAGAATGCTTATAGGATTCAGTAAAGGGAAAATAAACTTTACTTAATGTTTCTAAAACGATTTGATTCTTGTGGATAATGTTAAAAAATGAACAAAAATTTTTTGAATAAATGCTAAAGGAAAAAATGATGACAGGAGCCTTCTCTTTGTCATTCTGCTTATTAAAGAAAAAGCAATTATAAATGATATTAATAACAAAATTATTTAACTCCATTTTCACTGACTTAAATTTCACTCACTCCTTCATACAATTACCTCACCTTCTTCCCACAGAAACATATGTTCTTTTTTTCAGTTCAAGTTTCCTCATTTAAAAATATTAAGTTACTACTTTATGCTTTGATTAGGATATAAGGCAATGGAAGCTAAAGAAGGGAATATATACTGAAATAAGGCTGTGTCCCCACAAAAAATGGTATGTTGGAATCCTAACCCCCAGTGTCTCAGAATGTGAACTTATTTGGAGATAAAGTCTTTACAGAGGTGATCAAGTTAAAATGAGGTCTTTAGGGTGGCCCTAATCTGATATGATTGGTGTTCTTACAAGAGGGGGGGAATATGGAGACAGTGATAGAAGCACATAGAGGGAAGATCACATGAAGAGACAAAGGGAGAAGACAGGTATCTACAAACCATGGAGAGAGACTTGGAGAAGATCTGTCCCTCTAAACTGTCAGATGGAGCCAACACTGCTGACACCTTTGACTTCAGGCTCTTAGCCTCCAAAACTGTGAGACAATAAACTTGTGTTATTTAATTCATCCAGTTTGTGGTACTTTGTTACAGCAGGCCTAGCAAAACTCACAGATTATATGAAACTGTTCACAAGTATAATGTTTATTAGAAAGTCAGATAGAGAAAGGCAAATACCATATAACACTTGTATGCAGAATCTAAAAAAATATAACAAACTAGTGAATATAACAAAAGAGAAACAGACTCAGAGATGTAGAAAACAAATTAATGCTTAGCAATGGGGAGAGGGAAGGGGGAGGGGCAATATAGGAGTAGGGCATTAAGGGGTACAAACTATTATGTATAAAATAAGCTGCAAGAATATATTGTACAGCACAGGGAATATAGCCAATATTTTATAATAACCATAAATGGGGTATAGCCTTTAAAAATTGTAAATCACTGTGTTGTACACCTAAAACTTATATAATATTGTAAATCAGCTCTACCTCAATTAAAAATGAAATGCTTATTTAAATAAGATTTACTTAATCATTTCTATGTGCCAGGTTATTAGAAAGATTTAAGCCATCTAAATATATTTACTCATTTAATCTTTATAACAATCTCTGTGAAGTAGGTACTCTTTTCTTAATTTTAATTAAAAATTTTTTTTATTGAAGTATGGTTGATTTACAATTTGTGTTTCAGTTGTACAGCAAAGTGATTCAGTTACACATACAAATATATCTATTTTTTTCAGATTGTTTTCCCTTGTAGGTTATTACAAAATATTGACTGTAGTTCCTTGTGCTTTACAGCAGGTCTTTTTTGGTTCTCTATTTTTATATATATTATTATGTATATGTTAATCCCAGACTCCTAATTTATCCCTCCCTCCCTTTCCTCTTTGGTAACCATAAGTTTGTTTTCTGTGTCTGTGGGTCTACCTCTGTTTTGTAAATAAGTTCATTTGTGTATATTTTTTTGATTCCACATATAAGCGATACCATATTGATATTTGTCTTTGTCTGGCTTACTGAAGTTAGTATGATAATCTCTCAGTCCATCCATGTTGCTGCAAATGGCATTATTTCATTCTTTTTTATGGCCGAGTAATATTCCACTGTATTAATATACCACATCTTCTTTATTCATTTGTCAGTAGACATTTAGTTTGCTTTGATGTCTTGGCTATTGTAAATAGGGCTGCTGTGAACATTGGGGTGCATGTATCTTTTCGGATTATGGTTTTCTCCAGATATATGCCCAAGAGTGGAATTGCAGGATCATATGGTAGCTCTATTTTTAGTTTTTTAAGGGACTTCCATACAGTTCTCCATAATGGCTGCGCCAATTTACATTCCCAGCAACAGTGTAGGAGGGTTTCTTTTTCTCTGCACCCGCTCCAGCATTTATTATTTGTAGAACTTTTTGATGATGGCCATTCTGACTGGTGTGAAGTGATACCCATTGTAGTTTTGATTTGCATTTCTCCAATAATTAATAATGTTGAGCATCTTTTCATGTGCCTTTTGGCCATCTGTATGTCTTCTTTGGATAAATGTCTTTTTAGATCTTCTGCCCATTTTTTGATTTTTTTTTTTTGATATTAAGCTGTATGTGAACTGTTTGTTTATTTTGGAGATTAATCCCTTGTCAGTCACATCATTTGAAAATATTTTCTTCCATTCTATAGGTTTTCTTTTTGTTTTGTTTATGGTTTCCTTTGCTATGCAGAAGCTTATTTTTGTTTTTATTTCAGACGGATTCAAAAAATATTGCTGTGATTTATGTCAAAGAGTGTTCTGCCTTTGTTTTCCTCTAGGAGTTTTGTAATATTCAGCTTTACATTTAGGTCTTTAATCCATTTTGAATTTATTTTTATGTGTGGTGTTAAGAATGTTCTAATTTCATTCTTTTACATTGGTATCCAGTTTTCCCAGCACCATTATTGAAGAGACTGTCTTTTCTCCATTGTATACTGTTGCCTCCTTTGTCATAGATTAATTGACCATAGGTATTTCTGGGCTTTCTATCCTGGTCCATTGACCTATATTTCTGTTTTTGTGCCAATACCATACTGTTTTGATTACTGTAGCTTTGTAGTATAGTCTTAAGTCAGGGAGACTGATTCTTCCAAGTCCATTTTTCTTTCTCAAGATTGCTTTGGCTATTTGGGGTCTTACGTGATTCCATATAAATTAAAAAAAAATTTTTTTTTTGTTCTAGTTCTGTGAAAAATACCATTGGTAATTTGATGGGGATTGCATTGAATCTGTAGATTGTCTTGTGTAGCATAGTCATTTTGACAATAGTGATTATTCCAATACAAGAATATGGTATATATTTCCATCTATTTGTGTTCTCTCTCTTATTACCTGCTTTTTGTAGATGAGGAAACCCAAGACTCAGAAAGGTTAATAAAGTTGTCCTAAATCACCCAGTGAAGTTGGAACTTGAATTTAGGTAGTTGGACGGCAGAGTCTATGGAGTTGTTCCTCAGTATCTGCAGGGGATTGGTTCTAGGACCCCCTGTAGATACCAAAATGCACAGATCCTCAAGTCTCCTTTATAAAATGGCAAAGTATTTGCATGTAACCTATGCATATACTCTTGTATACTTTAAATCATGTCTAGATTACTTATAATACCTAATACAATGTAAATGATATATAAGTAGTTATAAATATAATGTAACTGGCATGTAAATAGTTGCCAGCATGCCGCAAATTCAAGTTTTGCTTTTAGGTACTTTTTGGATTTTTTTTTTTTTTTAATCAGCAATTGGTTGAATTCATAGATGCAGAACCCAAAGATAAAGAGGGTTAATTTTACTCTTAACACTACATTGGGTACTACACATTGCCTAGAGAGAATTTGCCATACACAATACTTAGAATTTGACAAATTACAAAATAATTTATTTATTTTTCCAGAATTTAGGAAGATTCCATCTTAATTTGTGAGATTTTTCAGTTTTAGTGCTTGTATTAGTTTTCTGTGTTGGCCATAACAAGTGACCACAAACTGGGTCACTTAAAACAACAGAAGTTTATTCTCTCATGGTTTTGGAGGCCAGAAGTCTGAACTCAAGGGCCACAGTCCCTCCAGGGACCCCAGTGGCAATTCCATTCTTTGCTATTTTCAGCTTCTGGTAGCTGTTGTTATTCCTTGGTGTTTCTTGGTTGCATTACTCCAATCTCTGTCTCCATGGTCACATTGCCTGCTGCCTGTCTGGCTGTGTGTATCTCCTCTGTGTGTCTATTATAACGACATTTCTCATTGGATTTAGGGCCCAGATAATCCAGGATGATCTCCTCATCTCAAAATCCATAATTACATCTGTAAATAACTCTTTTTGCAAATGAGGTCACACTTACAAGTTCCAAAGATTAGATTTAAAATGGACACATCTTAGGGCTTACTTGGTGGTCCAGGGGTTAAGACTCAGCACTCCCAATGCAGGGGGCACAGGTTCTATCCCTGGTCGGGGAACTAAGATCCCACATGCCACATGGCACAGCTGAAAAAAAAAAAAAGGACACATCTTTTGGGGGGCCACCATTCAATGCACTACAATGCTGTCTTGTGTTTTAAATTCAATGTGCTTTTCTTGTGGTTATAGTGAACTAAAATCATTTAGGTAAACTAATGAAGAAATACAATGACAAAAAGGAGAGAAGGATGAGAGGAGAGAAAAAAGTTACTTCTAGGGAGAATGACCATTACAAACCATTATATGTTTCATATAATGCTACCAAAGTTTAGTCCTTGTTATTTGAGAGTAGTTTAAAACAAGTGAAAAAATTAGGGATTTCTTTGAGGAAAATGTGGTTAAGTGCTTGAATAAAAATATGGGGAAAATGAATTTTCAAGGCAGCTGAGATGATCTATTTTAAATTTTAAGCCATTCAAAAGAGCTTTGTCATAAACAGAAATTTAAGTCATAATCTTGATAATCAAAATCTTCAATAGATCTGTCTCCCTGCCTCTGTTTCTATGGCAAACAAATGAGAACATTTCAGCATAGTTTTTTACTATTACTACAAGACTAAGAAACAATTCGTCATTGGCAAGTCTTGTGAATGCAAGACGTTAGTGAGTCTTCTGCATATGAATGTTCATAAAACTTGCCAAAACCTAGATTAAAATCCAGAATTGTAAGAAACTGAAATGTTATTCATAATGAGAAAGTTGGAATTTTTTAAAAAGCTTTTCACAGCTTAATAATAACATAAAAATGAGCATGAACAGTCAATTCACAAAAGAAACCCTATAAACACTAAAAATAAAGTTCAAACTCAATAATAATCAAAGAAATACAAGTTACATATTTTTACCCAACAGAGCCACAGTGATTAAAAAGAATAACGATATCCAGTATTGTAAACTATGTGAATGAAAGGGCATTTTTGTAATTCCTTGTGGGATGTAAGCTAAGACCAATTTTCTCAAGGGCAAGTCTTCAAAATGTGCAGATAATTTGACCCAACATTTCAGTTCTAGGCAACGTACCCTAAAGAAATAAAAATACACATACTCAAAGATGTATGCACAAGGTGGCTTATTCTAATATGTTTTCATTAGTTATAAATTAGAGACAGCATATGTTTCTAACATTAAGATATTGGCTGAATAATAATGTATATCCATATAATAGAATCTACCCACCTACTGGGAATGATGATGAAGATCTATGTATTGGCATGAAAATGAATTATGTTAGTGATAGCTTTGCACATGAAAAAGGTTACAAAAGAAGATAACACCATTTTTGTGAAAAGCACATTTTTAATGTATTCTATTCAGATATACATATTTCAAGTATTTAATACACAGAAAGAAATATCTGGCTGCAAAATAGTTAAGAATATTATCTATTTGATAATAAGATTATGTGAAACTTCAAAAATATCTATCATTGTTATATAAATTTTTAATAGTGAATTTAAACCACATGTAAAGTAAACAAGAAAGTGTTTTAGAGGTATTTAAATACACCCTTTAATGGGTTCTTCATCAGAAAAGGAATCAATATGTTAGGCAATATTTCACAAACACATTTTGGAGATTTACCTCATTAAAGTTTGCATTGTGGACATACATAGTTAATAAAAAACACAGTTTTTTTTTTAGGATAAAAATTTTGAATTTGTTGCCAGAGAGAAAAATAAATCTATGAAGCTGAAAACAAAATCTAATAGTATGTTTCTGCTTCCTTCAAAAGGACAGGCATTCAAAATTTACAATAGATATTTAATTGGCAAGTTAAGAACGCTTAGGGCTCAAAGAAATAACATTACATTGAGGGGAAACTGACAGGTATTAAAATAAGGCAGAGATTTTCTGCTATTATTGCTACTGCTTGCTTTATATTCTAGAATAAAATATTGCAAAGATATTTCTTCACATTTAACTCAATTCAGTAAATATTTATTGAGCTCATAGAACTCACCATGTTCAAGAATGAAGAGATTAAGAAGCCACAGTCACTATACTTTAGGAGATCAAGTCTGGACCCTCTCATATTCAAATAATTTCCTGATTCACACAAAAGAGAAACTTCACTAGTAGCACTCAGAAGCACTGCCTAGGCAATGTGACTCTATGAAATTCTAATTTTTTAGTTATTAGCTTTCTTTCATCCATGCTGTACTGAATGCCATTATAGGCAGAAGATTGAGGTTAAAAATGATTACTTCCTCAAAGTGAACATTATAAACTCTCTGTACTTTTTCTTTCTTCTATAGCAATTTGCTAATACTCCGTCTTAGTCCGTTTGGGTTGCTATAACAAAATAACACAGACTGGGTAGCTTATCAAAACATATTTATTTCTCACAGTTCTGGAGGATGAGAAGTCCAAGATCAGGGTGCAAGATCATGGTCACGTTCTGGTGAGGGCCCTCTTCCTGGTTCATAGCTGGTGTGTTTTCACTATGTTTTCACATGGTGGAAGGGAATAGGGAGCTCTCTGGAGCCTCTTTTATAAGGAATTAATCCCATTATCATAACATAACTCTTATGACATAAGCATTCCCCAATAGCTCCATGTCCTCTTACCATTTTATCTTTGGTGATTAAGATTTCTTTTTTTTTTTTTTTTTTTTTAGGATTTCAACATAGGAACTTTGGGGGGACACAACCATTCAGACCACAGCATGTTCCAATAAAAGCTATAAATATGACAGGTTTATTTAAATATATTTTAAATATTTACTCAAGATACACCTATTGACAAGTAAAGTAGAACCCAAAAAGACTTAAAATGATAGGGAAACACTGTTCGATTTTTTACTCTTTCCCACCCCTAGTCCAATTTCTGTAGAGACAACTATTTTAAACTATTTTCTTGCAATTCCCTCCATATTGCTAAATAATATATCTATACATATTGTATTCTCTGCTTCCTGTTAGGATATTGAGGATTTACTCTCCTACACCACCTTCCAGCTTTACACTCATCCTTGAAAAATAATCATAAATCTTAATTTTAGGTAAATCAACTAACAATACTTGCATTAATAAGAAATAAATGATTTTTGCAGTGTCAAGTATTGACCTTGGATTGCATTTTATTTCTGGTAAAATTTTGTTCGCTAAAGTTGCTAATCGTTTTACATCTTACTAGAGAACTTTCTTATAAAAATGTTTATTTTTCTCAACAGTGTTTCATCAGAGCTATTTTGCTATATAGAAAAAAAATGGAGTCCAATATTCTGTGTTGCACTCTAGGCCAGTGGCGGTAGGCCGTGACCACAGTCCTAGGAGTTCCTTTGTGTATGATCCTGAATAGGATCCACTGTGTCCTAGGTCATAAGACTTTTCCTTCTTAGTGTAGTCCTTGGTATAAGAATTACCATAACCTTAAATGCTTTCTAGAAAGAGTGCACAGAAGATAAATATATGCATCCTTGCATGTCTGAAAATGTCTTTAACCTACATTATGATTGATGATCTTTTAGGATGTAGAAACAAGCAAAGGGCTCTAAAATATAAGAAAAAAGTAAGAGACAAACTGAGGTATCTAATATTTGACTAATAGGTGTTCCAGGAAAGAGACGAAGAAAACTTGGAGCAGGATGTTGTTAAAAAAAATAGTAAAGACTTTGTGACCACCTAGAGGGGTGGGGTAGGGAGGGTGGGAGGGAGAGAAATGCAAGAGAGAAGAGATATGGGAACATATGTATATTATAACTGATTCAGTTTGTTATAAAGCAGAAACTCACACACCATTGTAAAGCAATTATACTCTAATAAAGATGTTAAAAAAAAAAAAGTAAAGAACGATAAAGCTCCAGACTGAAAGAGCGAGCTACAATTTTTCCTTAGAGGCTGAAGGAATTGTCTGTTGCCATCTTGCATCCAGTGTTGTAGATGAGAATTCTGAAGTTATTCAGGTTTTCATTTTTTGTAGTTCCTGCTACTCTGTGGAAGTTTTTAGGATCTTCTTTTTACTTCCAGAATTCTAAAATTTCATAATGATGTTCTTTTCTGTCAGTATCTTTAAAAATCATTTCTCTGGGTATTCAGTTTGTCCTTTCAGTGTGGGGCTTTATAGTTCTTTAGCTCCAGCAAGTTTTTATTTTGTTTTCATTTGATTTGTTTTTTTCCTTTTTCTTTTCTGAAACTCTTGTCAGTCAAATATTAGATCTCTTAGATTTGTCTTTTCTGTCTCTTGCATTTAAAAATTTTTTTCAGCTCTTTGCTGTTTTCTTCTGTTTTTCTGAGAAATGTTCTTTACTTTCTAAACTTTCTGCTGATTTTAAATTTAAGTGTTCAAGTATTTAATTTCCAAGAGCTCTTTGTTTCCTTTAATTGCTTATTTTTGTAATGGCATCATTAATGAAAATTAATCTGTTTGGTTTACAAATTAGAGGATATTATTGTTACTGTTATTCTCCTATCTCCTCAGTTCTCTCTTTTTCTTCCAGGATAGTTTTTCCTCATTTATCTTATTTGTCTTTCACATTGTGGTTTTATATTTTTAAAAAATGATGATTTTCAGTTGCCCATTACAAAGTTGACTTCAACCTCTGTGTCTGATTTCATTTTCAATTGGCAGCCTTGTTTGCTAGTGATCAGACAGAAAGCCAGGGACTCACAAAACGTCAAAACATCAGACATCTGTTCTCTGAGTTTCTTCATTTTCTCCAGAGAAAAAGCCTTCATTCTTCTATCTAAGAGTAAGATTTCTGACTACTACCTTTCTGTCTATTCCATCTGAAGTGGGGTATGGTAGTGTGGACATAGATTTGGGATGACCATATGTAGACTTTTGACTAATCCTAAGGTGTCAGCCCATCATTTCATTACCACTCCCAACATTAGCTTTATGTCTGAGGTTCTGCAGGATATGTTGCTTCCTTTATTCCGTGCTCTCTACAAGCACTCTAAGCTAAGGTTTTCTCTGAGATGCTACATCAGTTGCCGTTCTTCCACCTGCTTCCCACTTTCTAAAGTTGTGTGAAATCTATCATCCTTTGGTAGCTCCTTTCCTATCTTTTGGTCATTCTTGGTTTAACTGCATGTCTCTTAATTTGTCAAGTACCTGCTTTGTGCTTGTGTGCTGTGAGACATACAAGACAACTATAAGAGGCCTCTGGCCTGAACTATAAAGACTCTGGCCTGAAATTTCTTCAGGAGAAGAAATTAAATGTACAATGTAATTGGTAGATAAAAGACTGATACAAATGACAGTAAGCAATGAGTAGGGTTATACACCACTGAATTACATGCCCCAGTCTTACAGTGATGTGAGAGTTTGGTGCACTTGGAGCGAGCTCTGAGTGACAGAAATATTTTGAACTTGTGGAAGAACAAAAATTTGCTGCAGGTATGTATCATTGATCTTTTTGGGTGTTTACTCAGGAATGTGGCAATTCTGTAGACTATTAAGGAGGCTCACTGGCTAGTACAAAGGTTGAGTGTTGAAAATTAGCAGGAACAGCTAATCAGGACCTTAAAGTTTAAACTTCATGTGATAGTAATGGTGATAATAAAAAAAATAAGAATGTATGCATTGCATGGCAATTGATCTCTTCTAATTCTATTGTATGGATTCAAAACAAAACAAAACAAAAGGCCCTGACAATTTAATTTGGCTTTAAGTAACAAAGAAAGGGATCCAGGAATCCAGTGCAAGAATATAGAACCCAGGCTTTCTAACCTATAGTCTGAGGCTTTTTCTTTTTTTTGTCACTCCTCATGGAACGTGGGATCTTAGTTGCATGTGGGATCTTAGTACCTCAACCTGTGCCCCCTGCAGTGGAAGCCCCCAGAATCTTAACCCCTGGACCACCAGGGAAGTCCTAGCCTGAGGCCTTTTTTACTGCACGTGGTCTAAACCTAATTTCTGATAATAACTTATGAGTTTTGTTTCTTTTATGTAAGAAAATCCTGCACATACCCCGAGATGTTACCCGCTGAACATATAATGTATAATTATGAAGCAGAATACATGCTTTATACAAAAGTATTTTGAATAATGTCTCTTGCAGTCTTCATTCACTGATTCATTCATTTGTTCATTAATTCATTCAATATTCTATTCATTCTTTCCATGAAGGTGCTGAATGCTGGGAATTCAAGTATGAGTGAGCCACTTCTTTCAAATAGCTCATTTTGTGGACGTAAAGGGACAAATTTATATTGCTTTGTTTTTCAGACAACTAATTTAACTCCTTGGATTATTAGGATTATTTTTTGCCCATACTAGTGTTAGTGTTTTGTTCTTTCATTGCAAGCCACCCACAATCTGAAAAACAGAGTTCACTTTTTCCTCTTCCTGCTAACCCTCAGAAATAAGAACACTATGGCCAGGTATTGGATTTAGCAAACACATCCGCAAAGTATTTTTTTCCAAAATACTTAAAAAATATTTTGGAGCTTGTAGAACCCCAAACACAACATATTCAGAACATTACCCTCTTGATTTCTAAATTCTGACTCATTTACATATAACTCAGCACAACATTATTTTGTGAGAGTGGTTCAAAGACCAAGAATTTTCCTGAGATTCTGGTATTTATTCTTTTTTGTCCTAACCCCCAAATTAGCCCCACGCCCAAACAAAGAAGTCCTACTATACGTACACAGCCCTAAATATTCAAGTTCTGCTTAAAACCAAAAATTCAGAAAGTCTTCAAAGGTATACATATTCATGGCCCTATGGCATACCTGTCCCTCCCATTGGGTGAAATATGTTTCAGAACAACCAGAGGTAGGGAAGGAAGGAAAGGGCAATTTCTTTCCACCAGTGCTTTGGCATGTTCGTGTTCTGCTGGGTCTTACCCACATGCAAGTGTGGTCATGAAGACAGGGCAGGACATTCTTTGTGCTTGAAGAATACACTGGCATGAGTATTTTTTTGGAACTTGGGCTTTTGTAAAAACTGTGCTGAACCAGAAGAAGAAAGAAGTGATGAAAAGTTTCAGCATCATTCTGCCTTCCCCGCCTTTCCATCCCCGAGGGAAAAAAAATCCCCCAGAGAATATGCAGTACATTCCAAGAGAGTTGATCATTATTTTGTTTTAGCAGCCTTTAAACTTTGTAAATTAATATGCAAATGCACCTGGTGGAGCCTGTAGTTTCATATCTTTTTGCCTTGCAATTGCTCCTACTATTACTATGGTCATTACCATTATTATTAAAGCAGGCATCTCACTATGTTTTCAAACAAAAGCGTGGCTACCCTTTCTGAAAATTTCATAAAACTAAGCTCCCTGTAAAATTTTAAGGCAACATTTTAAAGCTAAAACTGCACAGGTTCATCTGAACTTCATTAATTTCCTCCTTGAAGCCAAACACAGTCTTGCAAGGCCTATTAGTGTGAACTGGAGACATTGAAGGCCCACATAGTTTCTTAGAGTCCAAAAATGCCTCACTCGAGCTGGCATCATTCCCTGAACTATGTTGTTTGAGACATTTGCTGGGTCCAGGTAAAATTCACATCTTGTTTCTTTCTCTTGATTCTGTCAGCTAAAAAGAAATATAAGATAGTGCTAGCCTGCCTGGAGAATTAGCAGTCAGGTGAAGGGCCATCTTTCTTGGCAGGGCTGAGAGAGTTTTTCTGCTTGCTGCATCCATTTAGCAGAATATCCTGATGTTGCTCTGTGGCATACGCATTTACGGGTCCTTAATTAAAAATGCACGTTCTCTCATTCTGTGGCCAAATATATAACAAGGGATCCATGGGAAATAGAATCCTTCTTGGGTCTGGAATATATCTGCACCTCTCTGGAAAAAAAAAAATCTGTGAAGGAACTTCTGATCCCTAGTCTTGAGGATCAGATCCAGTGATGAATAGGCTTACTTTTGAACGGCCCTCTTCCAGCTCTCCTAGGAATGGTTTTCATATGCCCATGCAACTAATACTTGTAGACAGTTTTTTATGTACCAGACACAATCCTAGATGCTGGAAAAGTAATGGTGAACAAGATAGGCAAAAGAGATCCCTCAAGGAACTTGCAGTAGAATGATGGAGATGCATAAATACACACAACTTTTTATAATGCTTAGGATAACTCCTCTAAAGAAAATTAAAGCAAGATAACAGAATAGAAAATAATGGGGGTATGTATATGTGTGGTAGGCATGGTTGGTAGCTATTTGAGATATGGCAATCAGGGAAGGACTTCCAAAGGAATTGGCATTTAAGAGGTATCTATGAACCCAATGAACCCATTCTCTCATGGAATGTCTGGGAGAAACCTATGCCAGGGAGAGAGAACAGTAAGGGCTGGTGCCCTGAGTTTGGAATGAACCTATACACTTGAAGAGCATCAAAAAATCCCAGTCTGGAAAGAAGGAGTTGAAACAGGATAAAGTATTAGAAGATGAAGTTAAGTATGTGGTGTATCAAATGATTGGCCCCAATTCTTTACCTTTTATTGTCTCATCAAGGTTAAAATGTATCTCTTGCTCTTTGACCTTGGGATCATCCTACATTATGTTCTTTGGCTAATGGCAAGTGAGCAGAGATGACAGGATGCCAGTTCTGACCAGAGGATTTAAGAGGCCTGGCATATGTCTGTTTCTGCCACAGCTCATTCACTGGTCCTAGGAGAAGGATGAGAGAGGCATGTGGAACCTTCTAAACTATTGCAGCCTGAAGCAGTTCTGCCCAGGAATGGCTGTGAGGTCAACTCAGCCAGCTAACAGATCTATGAGAATAAATGATTGAAATCCTTGAGTTTCATGGTTGTTTTTAAAGCATTATTGTAGCAACAGCTAATCAATGCAAGGACCTGATCATTTAGGATCTCAAGGGCTTCATTAAAAAGTTGGGCACTCCTCTAAAGGTAACGGAAAACCACTGGTTGTTTTTAAGTTAAGAAATGACACAAAATGAATTAAGTTTTAAAGGATCTTCACTCTCTGAAAAATGGACTGTAGAAGAAAAGTGATATAAAGCAGTTCAGGAGTAGTGATTCGAGAGAAAGATGTTGGTGGCTGAGATACTCCCTTGTTTATTAAAAAAAACAGTAAATATAGTAAATTCTGATCTCTTATAAACTTGATTATTTTATATTTAGTGAAATCAAAGGCATTCATTTTTTCTGTGTTAATTAAAGTCCTGTGATTTAGTGTAGCTACGATGAGTCTTGCTATAACATACTCAGCCAGATCTAGTAGAACTGTCATCTTTTTTTCCACGTTGGAGGCAGGGAACACAGAGCTCGAAATTAGGAAGAATCTCTTCTGATGACAGTTTTTAAGGATAAAAGGGAGAAGCCAGAGAATGGAGAGAAGAAACCAAATGTCTTTTTGGTCCTACGTTTAAAGGTCTCAAGAACTATTCAGATATAATGTGGTAAGAAGCAGAGAGAGAGATTCAAAATGAGAGGAAAAGTGAGGGAGAGAGCAAGAGTGAGTGAGAGAGAGAGAGAGAGCACTTGGATAGTAAGTCAGGATAGCTCATGTCTTGCTGTTGTCTGTAAATAATCTTGAACAAGTAGACGTCTTAGATCTTCCCCAGGTTTCCATTTACCCACAGAAAAAAATGGGATAATAACCACCTAACCTACTTATAAGTTTATCGTGAGGATACTGTATATGCTAAAGCACTTTGAAAAAAAGGATAAAATGCTATTCCTATGGAAAGTACAATTACACAACTTGAAAACTAGTCACGATCTTTGCCAGTGCAAGATAATTTGTACTGTACATACAAACATTCCTCCTAATTTGCTTCCAATATTGTAATTCCTAATATATCTAGGGAATTTTCTTTTTTACTGAATATAGGTTAGAGTAAATCTGAGCAAATGTGACCCACTATGTCTGCTCTTACATTTAAATATTGAACTAATATGGCTTGACACTGTAGTAAAAAAATACACCAGACTTAAATGTGCTTTACTATTGCAGAGGTATTAGGGAAGGATGTAAATATTTCTGGATTTTTTTTCTGAATTAAAAGAAGAATTCAATCAGAAAGTAATTTTAAATGTTTTTTTCTCTCTCAGGAAAAAACAAAACAAAACAACTACCAAAATTACTGATACTTCCCCAAGTCTAGGAGTCATTTCACCCACAGCACACGAGTAGTCTATTCTAATGTTTGTCCTGAGAAAGAAGACAAGAAATAATGAGCACTTCCGTGCATGCTTTTTCAATCTCTCCTGCCCACTTCTCCATAATCCCTGTCATTTGAGGGAAAATTCTCCTCCGCTCAAAAAGACAACTGTAAAATCTTCATGTGACATGAACTGACATTTTTAAACCAAACTGCCCACTTACATTTTATCATTTGGTCAAAAATATTCTTGATCTTATGTTCCAGATTAAACCAAAATGAGGCCACAAGTGGAAAAGTTGGACGAGGCGGTGAGGGCACGGTCCAGAGGAGTGTGACCTGCCCAACTGGCTTTCCTTCTCAGGTAATGGGGACTTTTGGTCTTGCCAGCACAGGTGACCTAAAGGCAGAAGATTTTCTTCCTTTCCTTCACCCTTTCATGACCTACAAGGCAGAAGGGAGTTCTGCACAGAACTCACACTCCATTTTGGGATTCAGCCCACTCCTTTGGCACTGTATGTATGACTGTTATTGGGGCCCCTCACCAGGGACCCAGTTGCTGTGTGCAAGCTGACAGTAGATCCTATGTTGGTTCTAATCATGAAACAGCAACAAGTCCTTCCTCTCAGCACTCTGTCCTTCATATCATCAGATGTAGAAAATTATGCATAAATAAATCAAACCATTTTTCTAATAGCTGAGAGACACAAATGCAAGTGTTGCTGTGACTACCATTCCTCACCAGCAGCTGGGAGGGAAACTAAGGTACCACTCGATGGCTTTTTCTTTATGATATTAATAGTTTAACTCCTGTTTCATTTAAGTTGTTTCTTTGTTGGTTTCATGGGTTTTTAAAGAATTTTTTGCACTAATATTGCTTGTAGCACTTCATGAGCTACGCTCTTCAAACTTTAAGGAGAGTGTATGCACATTTTTGCGTGTAAATGCATATGTGTATTATGGTGGATTAAGTGTCAGAAGCTTTCATGATATTTTCAAAGAGGTCTGTGATGCAAAAAATGGGTTAAGTACTATTAACCTTGCTAATAAAGGTGTCACTCATAGTTCACTCAAGGATGTTAGCCTTAAGCCATTAGGACACCATCTGATCCATATAGCCATAGTTTAATGGAATATGATAAAAGCTGGGATAGCTACCCAGTTTGCTCAGGGAGTTGCTCCAGATTCTATCACCCAATTACTTTATTTCCTCCTTTTTTTCATAGCCTAGAATCCTTTGGTTTAGAACCTGGATACTTTTAAAAAGCATATTACCATATTATTGTTAGGTTGTTTGAACAATCTGTCATTTTGACTTGTACCATACTTATACCAAAATCAAAACAGGAAACAGGAATTTAGAAGTGATAGTAGGGGGTTGAGGGGAAGAATGAGAAATTGGAAACCTTTCCTTTGTTCTCAGGCTTCCTTGATGTGACTTCTAGGTTCTGAATCCAGAACCACAGATTTTAGGGTTCCAGGTCCTCTTACTGCCTAGGAAAGAAATTTTGACATGTAATACAAATTTTGGTGGTTCTAAGAATAAAACGGCTTTCCAGGTCTGTCTTCCTTCATCTAATTCAAGGATTCCATTCTAACCACTCATGCCCTGTGGAATATGTTTCTTTCAATGTCTAACACGTAAAAGGGTTACCTCCTTCTCTTTACTTGGATTAACTGGATTGGCTCCAGAAGTCATCTGCACCTGGTTTGGACCTTCCTGTTGTCTGGTTTCCTGAAGATGAACCTTCCTTTCCAGGGCTACTTGGACTATAGGAAGGTTGTATCTTGGCTCCTCCTAACCTTAGTTCTGTCCTCCTCTTAAGGTGCTACATCAGACAGGATCTGACAATAGCTCTCTTTCTGACCTCCTGAAATATGTCTATTTAGCCGGTAATAACTTTTCTTGATCTTCTATTTGAAAGTAATCCAATGGATGAAGGAACCTCGACATGTTTAGGTATTTCTTGCCTTTAGACATTCTAGAAGTAAGCTGCTGGTCATTAATTTAGGGATTCTCAATCTTGTTCAAAAAATTGCAAACACCAAAATACACAAAGTTGGAATAATAATAAATAAAGATTGTTGTGAAGCTAGGAGGAAAATGAAAGTAACTTTTTCAAGTATCACTAGAAAATCTAGGGCAAAATTTGGCTGTATAACTTATTCCGCAAAGGAAAACAGGTCCTATATCTCATGTAATGAGTACCTGATATCTGAAGGCCAAGTTAAAAGTAACCTCTATTCAGATTCTAGTCCTTACTCTGTCATGTTGACTTTGTGGTCACTTTGGGCCTTAGTTTTTTTTTTTTTTTTTTTTTTTTTTTGCGGTATGCAGGCCTCTCACTGTTGTGGCTTCTCCCGCTGTGGAGCATAGGCTCCGGACGCGCAGGCTCAGCGGCCATGGCTCACAGGCCCAGCCGCTCCGCGGCATGTGGGATCCTCCCGGACCAGGGCACGAACCTATGTCCCCTGCATCGGCAGGCGGACTCCCAACCACCGCGCCACCAGGGAAGCCCTGGGCCTTAGTTTTTAATGATTTTTTGGGATCTCATGATTCCTTAGCTGGAACACTATAGCTACTATAACTTTTGCACCTTTTAAATGTTCCTTGGTACAGAAACACACTCTTAAACACAGAGACAACTTCATGCAGCCACTAAAAATCATACAGAAAGCACATTGTACCATCTTCTGTGGATCCAAGCTACTTTATAGGAGTGAGTAGTTTTTTGAAGTTACATTAACGTTTCCAAGTTCCTAGGTTGCCATTAGGACATTGAACCAAGAGTAACAATTTGGTATTTATAAGAAGCCAAAACACCTGGAGAGAGAAGGACATAGAATAGTGTGTCAGTAGTAAACCCGAATTATCCTGATGACACGTTTTAACAAAATGTTTACTTCAGAGCACTCTGTTCAGCTGAATTGAGTTGAAGGTTGCCAACCAAAATGGTTAAATAGTGTCTAATCAGGACAGTTAAAATGAGTAGTTGGTTCCCATCATTGAGCATGTATCATGTCTAAAGAGTGTTTTGAATGAGCTTGGCTCGCCTGACAGATGTCAACTGTGAGTTGGCCACTTGTAAGGCTGCATTAAGTAAAGGGACAGCAGACTGCCTAGAACCTCAGACTGAACTCATCAACTGAAACAGATGCTTCCAGAACTCAGATCCGCTCCTTTTCATGCAGACCTTATATTCTGGAACTGAGAGATTCCACTTACAAAATCTGAGCTTACTTTAGGGTTTTGGAATACTCAGCAATTCTTGAAAATCTTTTAAGGTAGTCTGTTCTTACAACAGAATTTTCTTTTCTTTTCTCTTTCCTCTTTTCCTCCCTCCCCCCCCCTTTGTTTCCTTCCTTCTTTCTTTATTTCTTTCTTTGTTTCTTTCTTTCTGACACCTGTTCTTAACATTTTTATTTTCTATAGCTAGTCTTACTTTTATTATGTTCACGATAAGGCATAAGAACCTGTTTTAGAGGTACTATATCATATTTGTTCCAATAGGAAGGTCTCCAAGATACAGTAGACTGAGAAGGCAAGGAGGAAGGTTTTAGTGTATTTTCATGCTTCTAATAAATAAAATCTTTTTACTCCCCAAATTTATTTTTCCTTTAATAATCAAAAACAGTATTCCTCAAACTCCAATATCTGTTGGGGTTCTGTGTTTAATTAATTAGCTGTTTTTTGCAGTGGCTATGAAGCTTTGCCTTTGTGTGTTTCCTATTCCTCTTCTCAAATATCCTTGCTGGTCTATTATACTTTTCTTTAGACCACTTTCCTTCCTAATACCTCAAAATTGGAAATTTATTTCACATTTTCAGTAACCTGTATTAACTTTAAAATATTTTTTCTCTAACTTATTTTACTTGAAATCTACTTGATCCACAGATTCTTCACTAGCCCAGCCCCACCTCACTACACTTGTCATGGTCCTTCATATCTTTTTCGTCTTTTTGGCTCATGTTATTTCTTTTACTTTATGTTCTCCAACTAGGTGTAACCAACCTTACTCCACAGAGTTTCCTGCAGCTTGTTTTCTCCAGGGGATTCCCATAACACTCTTTACATGTCAGGACTGTAACAATTTTCATTATGTGGCACAGTTTCTTGCATAAGTATCTGTGACTCACATGATACAGTGACTTTATTTACAGCAAACAATAGAGCTGACTCTCCTCTATAATTCCAATGTTTGTAATGGGACAGATTTCCAAAATATATACTGATTGAATACATTAACATAAATTTTTTTTGTTTCTTCAAGTATTTCTTTATGTGATAAACACAGTGGTATACTGCAGCTGGCTCATACTGGATCATGAGAGCTGGGGATTAAATTTTTAAGAATTTTGCAAACTTGTTGATATTAAAAATTAAATCATATAAATGTGTCATTAAATAAATCAAAGTAAAAGTAATAAATTCTTAAAACTTATCATTACCTAATTATTTCATTACCTTTTACTATTATCTGTACTCGAGGTTATTTACATCTGTTGTATCTGTATGGTAGAAATACTATATACAGGCAGCCTTTTATCTGTGGGTTCCATATCCACTGGTTCCACATATGTGGATTCAACCAAATGTGGATCAGGGATATTCCAAAAAATTCCAGAAAGTTCCATAAAAGCAAACCTTGAATTCGCCAAATTCCAGCAACTATTTACATAGCATTTACATTGTATTAAGGTATTATAAATTATTTAGACATAATCTAAAGTATATGGGAGGAGAGGACCTTCAAGATGGCAGAGGAGTAAGACGTGGAGATCACATTTCTCCCCACAAATACATCAGAAATACATCTACATGTGGAACAACTCCTGTGGAACACCTACTGAACACTGGCAGAAGACCTCAGACTTCCCAAAAGGCAAGAAACTCCCCACGTACCTGGGCAGGGTAAAAGAAAAAACAGAGACAAAAGCATAGGGATGGGACCTACACCTCGGGGAGAGAGCTGTGAAGGAGGAAAACTTTCCAAACACTATGAAGCCCCTTCACTGGTGGAGACGGGGGTAAGGTGGGGGTGGGGGGAAAGCATGGGAGCCAGAGAAGAAAGCGCAGCAACAGGGGTGCAGAGGCAAAAGCTGAGAGATTCCCACAGAGAGGATTGGTGCGGACCAGCACTCACCAGCCTGCGAGGCTTGTCTGCCCACCCACCGGGGCGGGTGGGGGCTGAGAGCTGAGGCTCGGGCTTCGGAGGTCAGATCCCAGGGAGAGGACTGGGGTTGGCAGTGTGAACACAGCCTGAAGGGGGCTAGTGTCCCAGAGCTAGCCAGGAGGGAGTTCGGGAAGAGTCTGGACCTGCCAAAGAGGCAAGGGACCATTGTTTCAGGGTGCATAAGGAGAGGAGATTCAGAGCACTGCTTAAATGAGCTTCAGGGACAGGCAAGAGCCATGGCTATCATCACAGACACTAGAGACAGGCATGAAATGCTAAGGCTGCTGCTGCAGCCACCAAGAATCCTGTGTGCAAGCACAGGTCACTGTCCACACCTCCCCTCCCAGGAGCCTGTGCTGCCTTTCACTGCCAGGATCATGTGATCCAGGGACAACTTCCCCAGGAGAACACACGGCATGCCTCAGGCTGTTGCAACGTCACACTGGCCTCTGCCTCCGCACACTAACTGTGCATTCCATACCCCTCCCTCTGCCCAGCCTGAGTGAGCCAGAGCCCCGTAATCAGCCGCTCCTTTAACCCCCTCCTGGCTGGGCAAGGAACAGACGTCAGAGGATGACCTACAAGCAGAGGCAAGTCCAGTCCAAAGCTGAACACCAGGAGCTGTGCTAACAAAGAAGAGAAAGGGAAACTTCTCCATGCAGCCTCAGGAGCAGTGGATTAAATCTCCACAGTCCACTTGATATACCCTGCGTCTGTGGAATACCTGAATAGACAATGAGTCATCCCAAAATTCAGGCAGTGGACGTTAGGAGCAACTGTAGACTTGGGGTTTGCTGTATGCGACTGACCAGTTTCTGATTTTTATGTTTATATTAGTTTAGATTTTAGCGCTTGTTAACATTGGTGGATTTGTTTATTGGTTTGGTTGCTCTCTTCTTTTTTTTTAATTACTTTAAAATTTTTTTAATATTAATAATATTTAAAAAAAATTTATTTCAATAACTTTATATCTTTTCTGTTCTTTTTTCTTTTCTTTTCATTTCTTTTCTTTTTTTCCTTTTCTTTCTTTCTTTCTTTTTCTCCCATTTCTTCTGAGCCATGTGGCTGAGAAGGTCTTGGTTCTCTGGACTGGTGTCAGACCTGAGCCTCTGAGGCAGGAGAGCCAAGTTCAGGACGTTGGACCACCAGAGACCTCCTGGCCCCATGTAATATCAATCAGCGAGACCTCTCCCAGAGATCTCTGTCTCAATGCTAAGACCCAGCTCCACCCAATGGCCAGCAAGTTCTAGTGTGGGATACCCCATGGCAAACAACTAGCAAGACAGGAACACAACCCCACCCATTAGCAGAGAGGCTGCCTAAAATCATAGTAACTTCACAGGCACCCCAAAACACACCACCAGACATGATCCTGCCCACCAGAAAGACAAGATTCAGCCTCATGCACCAGAACACAGGCACAATTCCCCTCCAACAGGAAGCCTACACAACCCACTGAACCAACCTTACCCACTGGAGGCAGACACCAAAAACAATGGGTGCAGCCTGTGAAAAGGAGACCCCAAAATACAGTAAGTTAAGCAAAATGAGAAGACAGAGAAATACACAACAGTTGAAGGATCAAGGTAAAAACTCACCAGACTAAACAAATGAAGAGGAAATAGGCAGTCTATCTGAAAAAGAATTCAGAATAATGACAGTAAAGTTGATCCAATATCTTGGAAATAGAATGGAGAAAATACAAGAAACATTTAACAAGGACCTAGAAGAACTAAAGAGCAAACGAACAATGATGAACAACACAATAAATGAAATTTAAAATATCTCTAGAAGGAATCAATAGCAGAAAAACTGGAGCAGAAGAACGGATAAGTGACCTTGAAGGTAAAATAGTGGAAATAACTACTACAGAGCAGAATAAAGAAAAAAGAATGAAAAGAATTGAGGACAGTCTCAGAGACCTCTGGGACAACATTAAATGCACCAACATTCGAATTATAGGGGTCCCAGAAGAAGAAGAGAAAAAGAAAGAGTATGAGAAAATATTTCAAGAGATTATAGTAAGAAAACTTCCCTAATATGGGGAACGAAATAGTCAATCAAGTCCAGGAATCACAGAGGGTCCCATACAGGGTAAATTCAAGGAGAAATGCACCAAGACACATTAATCAAACTATCAAAAATTAAATACAGAGAAAAAATATTGAAGGCAGCAAGGGAAAAGCAACAAATAACATACAAGGGAACTCCCATAAGGTTAACAGCTGATCTTTCAGAAGAAACTCTGCAAGCCAGAAGGGAGTGGCAGGACATATTTAAAGTGATGAAAGGGAAAAACCTACAACTGAAATTACTTTACCCAGCAAGGATCTCATTCAGATTCGACAGAGAAAATGAAACCTTCACAGACAAGCAAAAGCTAAGAGAATTCAGCACCACCAAACCAGCTTTACAACAAATGCTAAAGGAACTTCTCTAGGCAGGAAACACAAGAGAAGGAAAAGACCTACAAAACAAACACAAAACAATTAAGAAAATGGTAATAGGAACAAACATATCGATAACTACGTTAAATGTAAATGGATTAAATGCTCCAACCAAAAGACATAGACATGCTGAATGGATACAAAAACAAGACCCATATATATGCTGTCTACAAGAGACCCACTAGGGACACATACAGACTGAAAGTGAGGGGATGGAAAAAGATATTCCATGCAAATGGAAATCAAAAGAAAGCTGGAGTAGCAATTCTCATATCAGACAAAACAGACTTTAAAATAAAGACTATTACAAGAGACAAAGAAGGACACTACGTAATGATCAAGGGATCATTACAAGAATAAGATAAAACAATTGTAAATATTTATTCACCCAGCATAGGAGCACATCAATACATAAGGGAAATGCTAACAGCCATAAAAGGGGAAATCGACAGTAACACAATAATAGTAGGGGACATTAACACCCTACTTTCACCAATGAACGGATCATCAAAAATGAAAATATAATAAGGAAACACAAGCTTTAAATGATACATTAAAAGGGAAGGACTTAGTTGATATTTATAGGACATTCCACCCAAAAACAACATAATACACTTTATTCTGAAGTGTTCATGGAACATTCTTCAGGATAGATCATATCTTGGGTCACAAATCAAGCCTTGATAAATTTAAGAACATTGCAATCGTATCAAGTATCTATTCTGACCACAACGCTATGGAGACTGAACAATACACTACTAATCAACCAAGAGATCACTGAAGAAATCAAAGAGGAATTCAAAAACTACCTAGAAACACATGACAATGAAAACACAGCTACCCAAAACCTATGGGATGCAGCAAAAGCAGTTCTAAGAGGGAAGTTTATAACAACACAATCCTACCTCAAGAAATAGAAACATCTCAAATAAACAACCTAACCTTACACCTAAAGCAATTAGAGAAAGAAGAACAAAAAAACCCCAAAGTTAGCAGAAGAAAACAAATCATAAAGATCAGATCAGAAATAAATGAAAAAGAAATGAAGGAAACAAGAGCAAAGATCAATAAAACTAAAAGCTGGTTCTTTGAGAAGATAAATAAAATTTATAAAACGTTAGCCACACTCATCAAGAAACAAGGGAGAATACTCAAATCAACAGATTTAGAAATGAAAAAGGAGAAGTAAAAACTGACACTGCAGAAATACAAGGGATCGTGAGAGATTACTATAAGCAACTACATGTCAATAAAATGGACAGCCTGGAAGAAATGTACAAATTCTTAGAAAAGCACAACCTTCCGAGACTGAACCAGGAAGAAATAAAAATATGAGCAGACCAATCACAAGCACTGAAATTGAAACTGGGATCGAAAATCTTCCAACAAACAAAAGCCCAGGACCAGATGGCTTCACAGGCGAATTCTAACAAACATTTACAGGAGAGCTAACACTATACCTCTCAAACTCTTAGAAAATAAAGCAGAGGGAGGAACACTCTCAAACTCATTCTATGAGGCCACCATCACCCTGATACCAAAACCAGACAAAGATGTCAGAAGAAAAGAAAACTACAGGCGAATATCACTGTTGAACATAGATGCAAAAATCCTCAACAAAATACTAGCAAACAGAATCCAACAGCACATTAAAAGGATCATACACCAGGATCAAGTAGGATTTATACCAGGGAGGCAAGGATTCTTCAATATACCCAAATCAATCAATGTGATAAACCATATTAATAAATTGAAGGAGAAAAATAATATGATCATCTCAATAGATGCAGAGAAAGCTTTCGACAAATTCAGCACCCATTTATGATAAAACCTCTCCAGAAAGTAAGCATAGAGGGAACTTACCGCAACAAAATAAAGGCCATATATGACAAACCCACAGCCCACATCGTTCTTAATGGTGAAAAACTGAAAACATTTCCAGTAAGACCAGGAAATAGGCAAGGTTGCCCTCTCTCACCACTATTATTCAACATAATTTTGGAAGTTTTAGCCTCAGCAATCAAAGAGGAAAAAGAAAAGGAATCCAAATTGAAAAGAAGAAGTAAAGCTGTCATTGTTTGCAGATGACATGATACTATACATAGAGAATCCGAAAAATGCTACCAGAAAACTACTAGAGCTAATCAATGAATTTGGTAAAGTAGCAGGATACAAAATTAATGCACAGAAATCTCTTGCATTCCTATACACTTATGATGAAAAATCTAAAAGAGAAATTAAAGAAACACTCCCGTATACCACTGCAATGAAAAGAATAAAATACCTAGGAATAAACCTACCCAAGGAGACAAAAGACCTGTATGAAGAAAACTGTAAGACACTGATGAAAGAAATCAAAGATGTTACAAACAGATGAAGAGATATATCATGTTCTTTGATTTGAATAATCATCATTGTGAAAATGACTATACTACCCAAAACAATCTACAGATTCAATGCCATCCCTATCAAATTGCCAATGGCATTTTTCACAGAACTAGAACAAAAAATTTCACAGTTTGTATGGAAATACAAAAGACTCCAAATAGCCAAAGCAATCTTGAGAAAGAAAAATGGAGCTGGAGGAATCAGGCTCCCTGACATCAGAGCATACCACAGAGCTACAGTAATCAAGACAGTCTGGTACTGGCACAAAAACAGAAATATAGATCAATGGAACAGGATAGAAAACCCAGAGATAAACCCACGCACATATGGTCACCTTATCTTTGACAAAGGAGGCAAGAATATACAATGGAGAAAAGACAGCCTCTTCAGTAAGTGGTGCTGGGAAAACTGGACAGATAAATGTAAAAGAATGAAATTAGAACACTCCCTAACACCGTACACAAAAATAAACTCAAAATGGATTAAAGACTTAAACGCAAGGCCAGGCACTATAAAACTCTTACAGGAAAACATAGGCAGAGCACTCTATGACATAAATCACAAGATCCTTTTTGACGCATCTCCTAGAAAAATGGAAATAAAGCCAAAAATAAACAAATTGGACCTAATGAAACTTAAAAGCTTTTCCACAGCAAAGGAAACCATAAACAAGACTAAAAGATGACCCTCATAACGGGAGAAAATATTTGCAAATGAAGCAACTGACAAAGGATTAATCTCCAAAATATATAAGCAACTTATGCAGCTCAGTATCAAGGAAACAAACAACCCACTCCAAAAGTGGCAGAAGACCTAAATAGACATTTCTTCAAAGAAGATATACAGATTGCCAACAAACACATGAAAGGATGCTCAACATCACTAAAGAGAAATGCAAATCAGAACTACAATGAGGTATCACATCACCCTGGTCAGAATGGCCATCATCAAAAAATCTACAAACAAAAAATTCTGGAGAGGGTGTGGAGAAAAGGGAACCCTCCTACACTGTTGTTGGGAATGTAAATTGATACAGCCACTATGGAGAACAGTATGGAGGTTCCTTAAAAAACTAAAAATAGAACTACCATATGACCCAGCAATTCCACTACTGGGCATATACCCTGGGAAAACCATAACTCAAAAAGAGTCATGTATCGCAATGTTCATTGCAGCTCTATTTATAATAGGACATGGAAGCAACCTAAGTGTCCATGGACAGATGAATGGATAAAGAAGATGTGGCACATATATACAATGGAATATTACTCAGCCATAAAAAGAAATGAAATTGAGTTATTTGTAGTGTGGTGGATGGACCTAGAGTCTGTGATATAGAGTGAAGTAAGTCAGAAAGAGAAAAACAAATACCATATGCTAACACATATATATGGAATCTAAAAATAAAAATGGTTCTGAAGAACCTAGGGGCAGGACAGGAATAAAGACGTAGATGTTTACAACAAATTACACACTTTACAAAGTTGACACATAGTACAAACATTGTAACATCTAGAAAATAGCATGATAATTCATTCTACCTTTTCATATGAAGACAATTTTGTAAAAACATCTTCTATACAAAAGATAGGAAAATAAATTTTTCTTCCAGAATTTTTTTTCTTTTTTTAAAATCATTTTATTGAAATATAGTTGATTTATGAATGTTGTGTTAGTTTCAGGTGTAAAGCAAAGTGATGCAGTTATGTATATATATAGATAGATATATAGATATATAGATAATAGATATAGATTTTTTTACATTCTGCTCCATTATAGGTTATTACGAGATATTGGGTGTATTACCTTGTACTATATAGTAGACGCTTGTCAGTTATCTATTTTATATATAGTATTATGTATATTTTAATCCTAAACTCCTAATTTATCCTCCTCCTGCTTTCCACTTTGGTAAACATAAGTTTGGTGGGTCTGCCTCTGTTTTGTAAATAAGTTTATTTTTATCATTTTTTTAGATTTTACATATAAGCGATACCATGTGATATATAAGTGATATCGTATGATATTTGTCTTTCTCTTTCTGACTTCATTTAGTATGATAATCTCTAGGTCCACCCATGTTGCTGCAAACAGCATTATTTCATTCTTTTTCATGGCTGAGTATCATTCCATTGTATATATGTACCACATCTTCTTTATTCATCTGACGATGAGCACTTAGGTTGCTTCCATGTCTTAGCTATTGTAAATAGTGCTTCTGTGAACACTGGGGTGCATGTATCTTTTCAAATTATGGTTTTCTCCAGATATAGGCCCAGGAGTGGGATTGCAAGATCATACAGTAGCTCTGTTTTTAGTTTTTTAAGGAACCTTCTTACTGTTCTCCATATTGGCTGTACCAATTTACATTCCCACCAACAGTATAGGAGGGTTCCTTTTTTTCCACACCCCCTGCAGCATTTATTATTTGTAGACTTTGATGATGCCCATTCTGACTGGTGTGAGGTGATACCTCTTTGTAGTTTTGATTCTCCTAGAATGATTGATTAAAATTCGTTTTTAATTACTAACAAAGTTTCTTTCAGCTTCAAAACTTATTAGAAATGTCATTTAATTTTGTAAGATTGTTATCAAATTTGGGCAAATCTCTTTCATATTTCTTTTATATATGAACTATAAGATTTTAAGGGTTTTTTGTGTATAATGATTAATTATAATTACACTTTGAATTGATACTCATTAACTAATGGGTCATTGATGGCCTCATTGTAGTAACATGCAACTTTTGTATTATCTTTGTCATTGTCAGTGTTTTATATCAAATCAACAAGAATCAGTAAAATATAATAATTAGCTAAGGGAAGAGACTGAGCAACCTTCTATTCCAGCAAGTGTAAGCAGTCCAGTTTGGATAAAGTATGTAAAGTATGTTGTATTGGTAAGACACGAGGCAGCAAAAAGTTAAAAAAAAAAAAAAATTCTCGGAGCCAGAAAGGAGTAGGGACATACTATCACTTCCTGACAGGAGCTTGAAGATAGACAGTCATAAGAAGGTCTGCTGATGGATCACTAAGCACATGAAGGGCAGTCTAATGGAAGTGTTAAGTGCATTATATGGTCAGACTAAGACAGGTCTAAGTCTTAGCTCTGCCATTTACTAGCATGTGATACCTTGCTACGAATAACTTAACTATCCACGGAAATGACTGTACATCATATAACTATATCCCACTAAACCAAAGTAACGCTGTCCTCAAATCTCCCTAAGCTAGATCCCTGAAAGGCTTGTGGCTCTTGCAACACCACCCAAAACAAGGGAAAGTATGACAGAGGAGAAGTTGGAGTGGAAAGAATCAGTGGTCTTAGCCAATTGCAGTAAAAATATCCTATATTTTGCAATTTTTAAAAAACCACAATTCTAGGGTCCCTCATGGGGACTTAGAATGGCCTATGCAAGTGAGAGCCCAGAAGGTTATCTATCAGTTTCATAGTAAACGAGCCTCTACTGGAGATGTCATGGTGGGAATGACATTTTGAATGTTTCCTACACAACCATGATAACCACAAATCAAGGGGAAATTGAAGCTGATTTGAAGTGGCTGCCACCCTTGCCTTGTTCTTCTTATGCATTTACAATAAGATCACCTTTATCTGTCTGGTAGTGGTCTGTCTATTGACTGCTGCAGAAAATGAGAAGTGCTTGTTAATGGACAACTGGGAAGAGCTTCCAGAAATCATTGTATTCATTTGCTGCTTCAGCAAATTTCAACTTCTTTGAAGAAGGAAGGAACAGTGAAAGACAAAAGACTACACTAACATATTGTCTGTAATACATGGTTCCCCTTAAAAATTCAACATATCTTAGGCCTGAGATAGAGATTTTTTTAAAAAACAAAATTTATTATTTTCCAAAAATTAAGCAAAGAAGAACCATGTTTTTATAAATGAGAAACATTGTGTTTGCAGTTCATTGTTTTGTGTTATGGTATGAAATGAAATTCACAAATGCTTGTAATAAAAGGCTTTTATTTTATATTACTGCTTCTCTATAGTTTTACCTCTGAATGTGTCTCCTTTCCTCTACCAGCTCAGTGGTTATTAATCTTGGCTGTAAAACAGAATCACTGGAGTACTTTAAAAAATATATCCATTTCCTAGGCGCATCCCTAAGTACCTGCAACTTTAAAAAACAACATAAATGATTTTGACGCACAATGAAGGCTGAGAACCAATGTACCAAACAAATATCAGGGCAAGAAAACTCTAGTCTAAGCTTCAACAGTTCCAGTTACTGTGCGAGGATTTAGAAAGAGGAAACAGGATGGTTTGTGCAGTCTAAAAGCATTATAGCGCCACCTACTGGGAGACTGGGCCTTTAAAAATGAGTACAGTTGACCCTTGAACAAGGTGGGTTTGAACTGCGCAGGTCTTCTTATACCTGGAATTTTTTCAGTAGTAAATACTACAGTACTATATGATACTTAGTTGGCTGAATCCATGGATAAGGAGGATCCTGGTATATGGAGGGTGGCTGTAAGGTACAGATTTTCGACTGCATAGGGGGTTGGCACCCCTAACCCCCAAGTTGTTTGAGAGTCAACTGTACTCTAGCCCCTACAAATACGGTTAATTTCATTTTGGTCATTGGCAAAATAAATTTAATCTTGATTAACAACAACAAAAATTCGTTTCCAAATACCGTATTTTAGAAATCAAATAGACTTCCTAGTTTCTTGGTCATGGTGTCAGGTAAGGCAGATGTGGATAAACATGTCAGCATATTACTTCAAATGTTGAGGATTATTTGAAAGAAGGCACTGCGAAAGAAGGCACTGCATTCTATCTTTATATCTCAACTTGATGTTTATTCTGAAGAATTCCAACCAGTACTTACTGATGCCTGGAACAACTATCACACCCTCTCCTGCATTGAGTGTTTGGGCACCATGCAACTTGAACTATTCATTGCTGCCTATTTTTTTCTTTTTTTCCACTTCTTCTTTCATGTTCCTTGAAACTGAAGTTGTGGATGGGTAGGGAGGAGTTTGCACATTCCTTCATTCATCAGATAGATACTAAATGCCTTCCATGTGCCAGACACTGTGCAGGCGTGGTAGGTTTGTTGGGAGCAGAGATGTAGGAGGTTGAGTTCCCTTCTCTCTTCACAGTTTAAGCCCAGAGAGATGATGACTAAAAACTTTAACTGGGATATTGGAAACAACTCAGACCAATCCATTTTCTATGATGATCTGATCATGTGGTGAGAGAATGAAGACGAAAGAATAGTATTAATGTAATGTCTACAGTAACAGCATATTAAAGCTCTCCTAAGGCAATATAAAGGGTGGGGGGTCCCATCCCACCTTGAGCCCAAGTGGCATCTATCACTGAGACTCATGGAAACACAGAAAATTTAATGAGCTAATGTAGTGGGTGGTCTGAATTTATCTGTTTGCATGAGTTGATTAGTATGGGAGAGACTGACTGCCAAAAAAGAGGAAAGTGGGATAAAATGGGAGACACAGAAGGCAGCAAGGTATCTGATGTAATATTAGTCTCCCAACACAGTGTCATGGACTTATTTCTAAGACTTAACGGAAAGGGAAACTTCAAGCAAAATCCTGACCTTGAGACAAGGAGCCTTTGTTGGCAGCACACAGGCATTTGGATATGAAACAGTAGTAGGAAGAAGAATATTCCACTGCTCACCCCCACTCAAATATAGCACTCTGAGGTTGATAATATCAAGAGAGTCAGGAGGTAATAGTCTTGGCACAATCATTAGAATTCTTTCTGGGCTTCCCACTGTACTGCCTCGAATAACTTCACAGGCAGCGGACATCAGTGAGTGCGGAGGAGCCGGAAGAATGGGTCAGATTCCAGGTAGTTAGCGCAGCTGACAGAATGGTTGTGATGCATGTGACATACTCTCTGAGCATTAGTAAACATAAACATGTGAATCTTCATAGTGGGATGGAGTCTTTAAAATATGAGTTATTGGTGTTAACATGATTACACATACCTGAAAAGAGTACTTGTACAGAAGGATAGAATTTGGTTATCCTTTTTGTTTTTCTTACTCTTTATGGTGCATTCAAAAGATCTGAGCATTCAAAGAGCCTCAGTTTTCTCCCCAGTTCTGTTATTCCCATCCGAACACCAAAGTGCTATCTTCACTTCTGAGAGCATTTGAAAATTAAGCCTCTCTCTTTGCCTTCAAGGAAAGGCAAACCAGTTTTTTTGGTAATCATTTGTGTCTGGTTATGATGTACAATCAATATCTATTAAGAGAGCAAAAAGGAGAATTAATTGACTAGGAGATAGGGATAGAAGGATTAGGAAGTAGTGACAAAACAAAAACAAAAACTAGACAGAGAACTGTGGGTAGGAAAAATAAGTGAAGAAGACATCAGCCCAGAAGTTTAGAAAACTATCTTGGAACATTTGTCCAGGAAACAGGAGTGGCGGTTGGGAGAGAGAGACCACTGCCCAGCACCTGCCATGTTGGTGAACCTAAGAAGACCACTTTGAGGGGTATGTTAGTTAGAAATGATAAACAACAATAACCATTTATTTTTTTTCACTAGGTTATATGTCAGCAGGTGGGCTCTGAAGATCTCGGCTGGGCTTGACTGATGCCAGGTAGGCTTGCTCATAGTCTGAAATAGCTATTAGGTTGGCTGGACCTGATTGATCTGAGAGAGCCTTGGCTGGGCTGACTCCTCATGTGTCTCTCACATCCCTCCACTAGGATAGCCCCGGCATGTTGTCATGGCAGAGACAGTGTTCCAAGAAAGGAAAAGGAAATGTGCAAATACTTTTTTCAAGTATTTGTTTGAGTCAAGCCTGTACTTCCCATTGGCCAAAGTATGTCACATTGTCAAGCCCAGCATCACTGTGGGAGGGCACTGTCAAAGGCATGGGTGTAGGAAGGTGGCATTATTCAAACTCCCAGGTGCCATTTGGGAAGTTGACCACTTACTGTTTACATAACAGAGATCCTCTCACCACCTGCACCAGGTGTTCTTACCAACCTAGAATAGACACAGCAAGAAGCTTAGCTTTTTTGGCACCTATATCTCACTTTTGCCCTCAGTTCATGATGTTAAAAAGTTTTGGTTACAGTGTTTTAATCAAAATATTTTAACAGAAAGCTAAACTATACTGGTAATGATATAATCCTTGAGATACATTTAAAAAACCTTAATCTCATATTTTTGAATAGTTGTAAAAACTTAGTCTCATTAATTTCTAATTTTGGAGCAAAACTGCTCACTCAAAGATTCTTGCTCTTTATATTCCGAGTGAAAGTATAATATTAACTCTCATCTTGGGCTGGCTTCATTTGGGGTTTTTTGGGTTTTTTTAAATTAATTTTTATTGGAGTATAGTTCTTTACAATGTTGTGTTAGTTTCTGCTGTACAGCAAAGTGAGTCAACTATACGTATACATATATCCCCTCTTTTTTAGATTTCCTTCCCATTTAGGTCACCACAGAGCACTGAGTAGAGTTCCCTGTGCTATACAGCAGGTTCTCATTAGTTACCTATTTTATACATAGTAGTGTATATATGTCAATCCCAATTTCCCAATTTATCCCACCCTTCTTCCCCCCGGTATCCATAGGTTTGTTCTCTACGTCTGTGTCTCTATTTCTGCTTTGCAAATAAGATCATCTATACAATTTTTCTAGATTCCACATATATGAGTTAGTATATGATATTTAGTTTTCTCTTTCTGACTGACTTCACTCTGACAGTCTCTAGGTCCATCCACATCTCTGCAAGTGACACAGTTTCATTCCTTTTTATGGCTGAATAATATTCCATTGTATATATGTACCACATCTTCTTTATCCATTCCTCTGTTGATGGACATTTAGGTTGCTTCCATGTCCTGGCTACTATAAATAGTGCTGCAATGAACATTGGGGTGCATGTATCTTTTTGAATTATGGTTTTCTCTGGGTATTTTCCCAGTAGTGGGATTGCTGAGTCATATATAGTTCTATTTTTAGTTTTTTAAGGAACCTCCATACTATTCTCCATAGTGGCTGTATCAATTTACATTCCCACCAACAGTGTAAGAGGGTTCCCTGGGCTGGCTTCATTTGAATTTAATATTAACATTGTCAATGCTATACGAATGTGTGAAACTGATATATGCGATCCATTTTTTTTATCTAGAAAACTGTCTATAGGAAGATAAAAAAAAGTAAGAAAAGAGTTTAAAATAGTTATAAAGTGCTGAAGTGAAAAGTTACATCTGTAACCAATAATATGGGTGGATGTTTGTATAATATAAAATATATTTAGTAAAAAAGAAAGTTCCAGAACATTATATACAATGTAATAACACTTTTTTAAAATTAAAAAGCAATAAAATGAGTAGTACATATATATTTAGGAATATTTATAAAATGTAACTATTTTTAAAAAGGCAAGGGAATGATATGCAAGGGATTCAAGATAATAGTTACTTTGAGTGAAAGTTGAAGAGGGACAGGATGAAGGAGAATCACAGGGTGATATAACTTTTTGTTAGAATTCTAGTTCTCATGATGGGTGTAGGGATACACAGACCTATCCTTATTAAAAATGCACTCATACATATGTACTGGGGAGTGCATACATAGACCAATGGTGAGAGCGTGTCATGAACCAAAGATTATGATTAATTCAACTCTGTACATCTGAGTTAATTTTTTTAAAAAAAGCAGCATTACTTAAAATAAGGTTTAAATAGTCAAGACAAAGGACTTAATTTTGAAGATACATCTCAATAGTATGCCATATATTATCTATTGTATATATATGGCATACTATCATATGCCTCTTTTTAAAATGTTTTCTCTTTTTTTCCTTAATGGATTTCAAGAAATGGGTTTGGTATACATAAAATATTCTATATGAAGTAACTTTAAAATTCATTGGTCTCTAACTACAACAAATACCTAAACTATCAATACCGGTGATTATAAGTCTTACCCCCTTTTAATTTGGTTTGGCAAACTACCAGTAGAACGTGAATTTTATAACCCTGGTTTATTTCCACATTAGCCATTCTATAACAATAGTACACACAAAGTTTTCAACATCCTATCATTTGGCTGCCACGGTTAATGAAGTTACACAGATGTAGCAAGTTTATTTTCCTTCGATTTTAGAACAACAGTGGGACAGACTATAACTTGGTTACTATTAACTTGAAATTTCTATTTAAAATAATGAAGAAAAACAACATAAGCAAAATGATTACAACCAATACCAGCAAGCAAATAGAAATCTAGGAAGTGAATCAACACTGACGGTTCATTGATTAAATAATGTGAGTTTTACCCCAGGCAGAGGAAAAGGTATCAGGAAATATCTTACCACCACAATCCCAAATAAATAAGAGGGAAATGAGTGCTGTGAGAGAACAGAGAAACAAAACCAAGCACTCACCCTGAAGGCAATGGCAGATGTTTCCCTCCAAAGTTGACTGCAGCTGGGAAGCAATTAGCAACAGTAAGGTTCTACAGAGAATTCCCTCATTGAAGAAGATGCTTTAAAAGAACTTATTTACAGAGGCGCAACTGTCTCTGTGTGATACTAAAATTAAGCTGAATTTATTCCTCAAGGAAGTGACCATAAGGAAGACTCGTGTGTAAAGGCAGCCTGGGAACTCGAACATTATGAATTAGACAACAGAGGAAGTCTTTTTAGAAGACAGTTACCCAGTGATTCATAAAGTTCACTAGAGATAGGGCAGTTACGGGAGCAGTGGGATGAGACGTCTAAGCGCTCTGCTTGTGAAGGTTGCTTTCATTTCTGAGACATTCACTCTTTGTTAGGAAAGAATACAAGTGTATTATATTCTGCTCTGCTCCAAAGGGTCTGTCTTCTGGAATTCCATGCTGCCCTTTTTGCCACCATTTTCCCCTGCTCTCAAATATGTTCATAAATGCTAATATTCATATAGGAAGTTAGTCTACTCTCAAAAAGACGATGATGACTTGGAGTTTAATGCCTCTCTAGATTAAAAAAATTATATATATATATATCGCTTCCCTTCCTGAATCTGTGCAACCTTTCTAAGTGAAGGTGAAATTAAATGTGAGATTTTGGGGGCTTGTCTCATCACTGACTTCAAACAAGGTAAAAATTAGGGCACTTAGCATATGCACAAAATACCTGTATTCTTCTGTGTATGTGTGTGTGTGTGTATATTTGTCAAGGAGTTGGTGACCCCGGAGAGCAGAGCAATAGGCATGGTTGATAAGACACCAGGGTATGGTCTTTCCAAAGCAGTGACAGATAGACCCATCAGTGGATGGCGGTGATTTTGAAATCAGCTCTTTCTTGGCTATGGTAGCAATTGCCGATGCCCAAAGGGTTCCTGTCAGAGTCAGTGTGGAACAGTCCACATTGACAAAGTACATATATACCCTGGAACTGATGACTGTCATGGACACTAAATCAGAATAAGCTAGGACTGAGAATTTCCAAAGAAATCAGGCTTCAATAGGAGTATGGAGGAAAATTAAACATGGAACATTCTTGGATCCTATGAGAGACCCAAAATAAATGCCTCATCAGTCATGAGAATGTGTAGAACAGAACTCCCTTAGGTAACAACCTTAGGAGGTGAGACTTGATGAAAAAGAATTTTCTGGGTGTAGACCCCTAGAAGAGCAGCTTTGACAGGAACCAGGTTGGTTCAAGGCAATGTCTACCACGTGGGCTTGCTTGTGGATCCAGCAGACCCATTATGAACTGAACCTGGGCCACTCCATTATTTAGCGCACAGGTAATGATGGGGGTATAGTAGCACTTTGGATATCTGGATGTCAATATCAATTGAGACCACATATCTAATAATCCTTGAAGCAACTGGGTATTATTCTTTCCCTAAGTCGTAGTTACCCAAGTAAATGTCATAGGCCCTGGTCTCTCAGGATCTGTCCTCATAGGGATCTGGCTTCTCCTTGACACAGTGGGTTCTGAATCTGGAAACTAACTCAAACCTGGGTAATGAGCCACAGATTGTGACTTTTTTATTGAGTAGCTTCCTTCAATTTCCTAACCATTCTTCCTCAATTTCTTGTCATTATATAAATTAAGCAATGTGTGTGTTGGCTGCCTATCCATCATGCCTCTAGGAAGACCATATATTTTCAACTATCTCCAAAGTTCTCCATAATTTGGGTCACTCCTGACTACTAGTTTGACCTTGCTTCTCATTGCAATTATTGCACCCACTTTGCTTCTCATGGCCTCTATTATTATGGGAGCTTACTTCTATAGTATCATCTCCTACACTTGGTCCTGTCCTACAGAGGATACCACCACTGAACTTCTCAACAATGCTGGTGCCCCTCTCACCACTGCTTTCCCTACCCCTTTGGTAAATGAAATTTTCTCTGCTCCTGCTACAGAACATATTTGGCCAGTGGGTTTTCTAGCCCTTTGGTTGTGTATCTACTCTATCATGTCTACTTTTCTGAGCATTTTTATCCATTTCTTTACCATATAGCACAATAGTTCTGCCATTTATAGTTCACTGATAGTGAGCCATTGCTTTTTTCAAGTTTCCAAGAGCCATGCTAGTGAAGTAATAACTCTAACTCCCAGAGTCTTTGCCTATGTATTAATTTTTTTTTTTTTTTTTTGGCGGTACGCGGGCCTCTCACTGTTGTGGCCTCTCCCGTTGCGGAGCACAGGCTCCGGACGCGTAGGCTCAGTGGCCATGGCTCACAGGCCCAGCCGCCCCACGGCATGTGGGATCTTCCCAGACCGGGGCCCAAACCCGTGTCCCCTGCAGGTGGACTTTCAACCACTGCGCCACCAGGGAAGCCCTAAATTTTATATTATGATAATATCCCATTTCAACTGACTCTCTTATCCAACTTAATGTTTCACTCCCTTGATCTAGAACCTTCAAGAGACAGTTCATTGCGTAATTCCCCAAGCTTCTTACAAGATGTGTTAGCCAGATACTCTCTTATCTCAAATTGGGCTAGACTGGTATTTTATCCTTGTAATTGGCTTGGTTTCCAGGAGAGGATATGAGGGTAGATTTTGAGGGGATAAGCATTATCTAGGAGGCTCCTGCCTTATTTGAGTCCTGTGCACAATCTTAAGCAATGGGCCTTAAAGCAATATCTTTGTATAAGATGGAGTTGACTGTTGATGCAGGTCCAGCATGTTCATGGGTATTTGGGAGGTTAAGGTTTTCAATCTACCCAGATATCTCCATCCCAAGTCTCTATGTCCTATTCCTACCTGATTTGGACACTGACCTTGACATGGGAGGCCTGTTAGTGTTGAGAATTCAGCCTTCCATGAAGCTCTGCTACTCTTACAATTGTCCTCAGCCTGTTCCTAATTCTGTCCCTCATCTGCGAGAGATTATGGGTTTTATTACATACCACCAGGGCACCCACTGGCTTTTGCATCTTATCTTGAATTTTGATTTATCACTCTGCATCTCTCATTATCTCTCTTCAGTGACTCAGTGGTGCTCAGTAACTCCACAGTTTAATCTTTCCCTCATACCTCAAGCATCAGAGTGTGAGACCTTGCAACCTAGGTTGGCCATGTAGTCCAGTCATGGCTAGGTATGAATTGGGGGGCAGGGGAGAATATGTTTGGTGCTAAATTAATCCACTGAGGTATCTCTTGGTGCTCCCATGCCCAGTTTTAACAGTGAACAGTCAAGAACAGTAGCCATGGCCTACAAATGGGCATGGTAACCTGGAGTTCAGACACCTCAGGGATGAGGTTGTGGGTTGCCCCACCAGCAAAAGTGCTAGCTGGAGGTGAAGGAATCTAGACTGAGTGGTGAAGAGGAGAATGATAAGCATTGGTTACTGGTTGGAGATCATGTACGGTCTTGAAATGTAGTTCTTACCCTTGATAACTCTCTTTTTATGTTTCTCCTGGAAATGAAAGCAACCAGCATCTTGTCCCCAGATGGGCATACTTGCTATAACAGCAAGTGGATCTGAGCAGGAAAGGATGCTCTTGCAGTGTATACTGTGGCATTCAGCCCAGAGCCCCTCTTCAGTGTGACATACGTATCATCATCTGCTGAAAAGTACAGCTACTGACTACTCACTGGGAATACCTCTTAACTGGAAGGAATTGATGTGTCTAAGATTATGTTACTTCAAAGGGTGTGGCCTGCTGTCAATGACTATCTGATGTGGAGACACAAAAGCCCAAGCTCTTTGCCTCAATTTGGGACAACTTTGAAAGATCATCTTAGCTCCAGAACTTGCTGTGGGACTGGCTGAGGCCTCAGTTGTATGAATATTATAGATGTGCTTCTTCTCTGCCCAGTCCTGCCTCCCTCACTTTCTTATAGCTATATGTTCTGCGAGTACTTCCCAATTTATCTTTCAGATGCAATTCTCCATCTCTGAATATATTTCTAGGGAACCCAACTCAAGTTCCTATTTCATTAAACCAGTATAGTCAGGTTTCTGTTGATGCAGCCAAATGCTATCCCCAACGCAGATACAGTTTAAGATTCCTGAGAAATGAAGTCCTTATTGGTACATTACAAATCAAAGGTACCTATGTCATGCTTATTTCAACAGGTTGCATTTAGTTAAAAGAACCAAATCTCTTATTTAAGTGGCAGGTAATTGGTAAACTGAAATATCACCCAAGTGAGGAAATAGGTAAAATATCAGGACAGAGACATACTCTCCTACACCTGGCATCAAACAGGAGAAAGAACACATGACTTTGAGCAGATTTCTTATAGACTCTGAACAGATACACCTTGAAATAACTATGACTTAATTTGATTGGGTTTTTTCTTTTCAATTAACTTTAACTTCTACTTTTATACTAATGAATTACTTCTTCCTGATTTCCGAAAAAAGTTTTTTGTATTTTTCTAGCTTTCAAGTTGAATGGGTAAAGCATTTATTTTCATTTATATGTTGGGAAAAATCAGAAACATAATTTTTTTTGGAAATCAATTACATTTTATCTTAGAGAACACTAAACTGACTCTTTCAAATGTAACTGATACAGGTTATATTGGTGGAAACTAGGGAAAAAAGTTCTAAGCGCTTAGCTTTTTTTTTCGTTTTTAAATGTTTTCCACAACGTGACCACATCAACATCTCAGAAAGATATTCTATTTCGTTTACATATTTGCTATTTTGCCCTATTTTCATTCCCACTGCAATTTAAGCAGTACAGTCCCTTGAAAAAGTTTCTCCATTATAAATGAAATTAATTTTCCAAGTATTTGAAACTTAAATATAGTGTGTAATAAATCCAACATTTCTAGAGCTTTTAAAGTTTCGATCCTAGTACAATAAATCATAGCAAGAAGGCCACCTAAGGACAGTATCTCTAATAAGTTTGTAATGTGAAAATAATATTGATTTCTACTAGGGTTATTTTAGTGCATTTACCTAATCATTTTTCAATCTTAAAAGAAATTGTAAAGACAAAAATATTGAATATAAAATACATTTAAGGAAACCTACTGTAAAAATCTGAAGATACTATCTTTCATATTTGTTAGATAACTTTCTACAGAGCAGTGATTGAATCTAAGATGCTTCTTTTGACAGCAATAAAGTCTATGAATCCATGTGTTTATATTCTCTGCATCTTCCTTTCTTGTTTGCTGTTCAATTCCTGTTCTCTTCTTTTCATTGTCTTTTCCACTACAAATTATACTAATTATACTCTTTGAGTTCTAGGTTTGCAATTCTATGTACTGGTAGCCAAAGTGGAGGGGAAAAATAAAAAGAAAGCAAATAGGGCTTCCCTGGTGGTGCAGTGGTTGAGAGTCCCCCTGCCGATGCAGGGGACACGGGTTCGTGCCCCAGTCTGGGAAGATCCCACATGCCGCGGAGCGGCTGGTCCCGTGAGCCATGGCCGCTGAGCCTGTGCGTCCGGAGCCCGTGCTCCTCAACGGGAGAGACCACAACAGTGAGAGGCCCGCGTACCGCAAAAAAAAAGCAAACGGGAATGGCGAAAGTAAGAAAAGAGACAAAGGTCCCTCCTCATATATTTTTATCTATAAATGTACTATTTTCATTAACCTCAATATTGCTTTTTCTATTGTGAGATCCTTCATTTCCTGGGTTCAAGAACCCCAAAATTTGTCAAAATATGTAATTTGATGTTGGATACACATAGAATTAAATGCAAATGTTAAAACTTACTAGTGATACAACATTGGGCAAGTTTTATTAACCTCCCTGAAGCTCAGTTTCCTCCTTCATAAATGGAGAGAATGCCTACCTTGCATAGTTTTTGTAACAATTAGACATACACACATAACATGCCTAGGACAGAGCTTGGCATTCATTCACTTGTTCATTCTCACATTTGACAAATATATAATAAGCATCTTCTACATTATATTAGGTTCTAGAGTATACTTAAGTTTTTGAGAGATGAAAAATGGTACATCTCAGGCATAAAATGAATAATAGCTATTACAAGACTCAACAGTGTACTCCAGAAAGAAGCTTAATGACTCCAGGAGCAAGTAATGGCATGTGAGACTCGATAGTGAGCAAAGAAATTATACAAACTTATTATTCATTCTCCTCAAGTGTTGACTGTGAAAAAAATGAAGAACAAATAAGGAAAGTAAAAGCTTTCTCAAGTTACTGACATGTTCTGAGGGAGGTCATAGACATCAGTACACTCTAAATATTAGAAAATATTAAAACTGACTATGAATTTTAATTCTGTTTACTTTAACTGTAAATGCTAGGAGAATAAAAATAGAATTTTGAATATTTTCCATCTAGTAAACAATAGAGTAGAGAAGATAATCTTTTGACAAAAGGAAGAGGGGAGTAAAATACTAGTGGAGATCAGCTCGGTGCTTTGTGACCACCTGGAGGGGTGGGATAGGGAGGATGCGAGGGAGACGCAGGAGGGAGGAGATGTGGGGCTGTATGTATATGTATGGCTGATTTACTCCGTTATAGAGCAGAAACTAACACACCATTGTAAAGCAATTACACTCCAATAAAGATGTTAAAAAAAAAAAACTAGTGGAAATAGAAAACAGATTAAAATGTCAGAAATAAAAGGGCATAACATGAATCTGGCAATAAATGAAAAATTTTAAACTCAAATACCTGGTGCTGCAACAGTGTTTGATAACCATGAGGGG
The DNA here is from genome assembly GCF_951394435.1 of Stenella coeruleoalba. Classification (NCBI taxonomy): domain Eukaryota; kingdom Metazoa; phylum Chordata; class Mammalia; order Artiodactyla; family Delphinidae; genus Stenella; species Stenella coeruleoalba. The sequence continues at coordinate 101,096,211 of NC_137149.1, read as the reverse complement.
AGGCTAAGAGAATCTTAGCACTGTTGGTCCAGGGCCTTCATGTTATAGATTTGCTGAATTGAAACAATAAATATCTTTCTGGGTTTGCCTCTGTTAGTTGAAATATTTTTTTTAACTCATGGACAAATTTATTCTCTGAACTATCTATATTATATAATAAGAAGTAACTGAAATGTTTATAAATTTCCATAAAATGTATTGCCATATATTAGTACATTCTCATAACATATTGTCACCCTCAACTGTTTCAGCTACTAAAACTTAGGTTTCACTTAACTTACTTTCATATAATACATTTTACAGAATAACAAACGTTCTTCATTTCCTATGAAAGGTAAAAGTCTGAATCCTGTAGCCTCCTGAGTGCTTATGGCCTATAATCTACTCTTTTATGTTTTTATAAATGTACTGTAGCTCCCACTTGTTAAAGGATAGTTTAGTTTATTCCCAAACATTTTATGCCAGTTGTATTTATTATTTATTTTAACGACAGAATTTAGTTAAATATTTATGTAAATCAATAAAATATGAATGGGAAATAGAAGAGAAATATTTGTATGAAAATTACATGCTTTGGAATGTCCCAATAAAGAGAAACAGCTGATAATTATGTAACATTAGGTGTCAGCAATATACTTAGAAAAGCTTATAAAACCATGGAAATCTAAAAGGATTTAACATGCTGTTTGCTTCACTAAAGAAGTTAGATTCCTGTACCTTTTAAAAAACTAAAACTGGAAATCTTAGTCAATGTTATGGGTGTGGTTTATGCAAGAAGGGCCAGATGAAATTCCCATTAGTGGATATATTCTCAAGAGAATGGCTTTCTCCTCACATCAAAAGATTGGAACTTGAGTATGTATTTAAGTTAACATAAAATATTTATAATACCTATAATTTTTTGTTGTTTAACTACTTTTCCAATTAATCAGTTAACTACCAGACTCAACTGCATTGACTAAAAGTATTGTACTTCATACATTTATTTTATTTATAGTATACAAAGTTAATTAATTTTAGTAGGTGAATAAGTCACTTGCTTTTGCTTCCGACTGTTAACTGGATTTCAGGCTTCTGGGTGAACTTAAGACGATTTATCTGAAAATGGGATAGAACTCTGACTTTATCATGAATGGTCTAAAGCCATACTTGGAGGTTTAGTGTATAAAGATGTAGTATGGGGCTTCCCTGGTGGTGCAGTGGTTGGGAGTCCGCCTGCCGATGCAGGGGACACGGGTTCGTGCCCCGGTCCGGGAAGATCCCACATGCCGCAGAGTGGGTGGGCCCGTGAGCCATAGCTGCTGAGCCTGCGCATCTGGAGCCTGTGCTCCGCAATGGGAGAGGCCACAACAGTGAGAGGCCTGCGTACCGGAAAAAAAAAAAAAAGATTTAGTATGGCCAAGTGAATTTTCTGTGTTGGCAATTTATACAATGTAACCCTTTCCATATGATTATATGTGTTAGTTATTTCTACAATTAGTCGTGAATTCTAAAGTTTTCTGTCCAACATGTAACTAAGTTACCCTTATTTTACCAGCAGCAGTTAACTTGCAATAAGCTAGTTGTAAGAACAATTGCAGCAGGCCTCAGTTTTGCTTCGGGACACAATAGTTAGCTTTGCCTGTGTAAGAAAAAGGAATTCTACTAGAGGACACCTTCCTGGTTTACCGCTGAATTTCAAAATGTTTGTCTGCATAATTTAGGGTGTATATATGGGTGCTCTCTTTCTGACACAATTCTGTCTTGTCATTTCATTACAGAGTAGATAGCATCTCAAACATGGAGGCAGTAATTTGAACACCCAGGTTTATGACAGCCTAGTGTGTCATTCACAATTCAGAATGTTAATAGCAAGCATGTGAGTGCCATTTGTTCTGAAAATCAAGGGGCTCATTTGCTAAATACACCATAATACATACTTAACCAATTATGGTATTACAAGAAAACCTGACTTCGGAAGGAGGCTTCACAGATTTTATAGCCAAAGCTAAGTATGTGGTGCGAGGATTACCAAACGGTGGAGTGCCAGCTCTACAGTTTAACTCCTAAATCACCAGGCTGAGAATAGCTTTATCAAGTTTCTCTCTCCATTTCCACGTTGATTTAGCAGTAGAAATTATTCTCAGATGGACCAAATCCAGTCACTGCAGAGAGCTGGAGAGCTACAAAAACTGGCATTTATAACTATTTCACATTACATTTTTTTCTCAAAAATTAGCAGAATTTTGGCTTAATTTTTGGGACAAAATTATACCTTCTCCTTTTGTATGTGTACCAAAGGGCAACCTATCCTAAGTACCTTCTATAAAAGATCCTCTGGCATCTTGCAGATACTTATAATGGTTATTATAAAATTTGCCCTTCTGAAAATTTTAAAAATTTGTAAAAAGCATCTGGCAGATGCCATGGAGCTGATTTCACACTCTGTCAGTGTTAGGAGAAGCTGCTGTGGTAGAGTGAACAATGGATGGAGGTGAGGAAGTTAGGAGTTATAATAATTATCAAAGACTTAAGGGTATAGGGATAAATAACTTTGCCTAGTGGCAACGTAACTCCAAATATTTGGGATCACCTACATATAAAGGGATATTATGTGATATGTGTGCAAGAGCACAGTTGTCATTAAATACTGAGATAAAAAGTAGTTTTTAGGGCTTTCCTGGTGGTGCAGTGGTTGAGAGTCCGCCTGCCGATGCAGGGGACACGGGTTCGTGCCCCGGTCCGGGAAGATCCCACATGCCACGTAGCGGCTGGGCCCGTGAGCCATGGCTGCTGAGCCTGCGCGTCCGGAGCCTGTGCTCCGCAACGGGAGAGGCCACAACAGTGAGAGGCCCGCGTACTGCAAAAAAAAAGAAAAGAAAAGTAGTTTTTAACCCAGAGGAGGCATGCAGGCACTTCGTGTGGGACAGGTTTCGTAGTGCTACTCCAGGATGTTCTCTAGACAGTGAATAAAAAGGGTTGGTTTCTGAAGTAGCACTCATGAAGTATATTCTAGCTTTTTGATTTAATAGCACCCTGCACACATTTGTATCTGTAATATCCTTTACCACATTACGTTAAAATGGCCTGCAGGTCCACCTAAAGTTTAAGAATGTGTGCTGCTTGAGATGGTTTTCTAGCTCCGGCACCATTTTTCTGGGCCTCATTTTTCTTAACTGTAAAATGGGGAGTAATCCTGTAGCTACCTTGTAGGTTGAGGTGAGCTACATGTATGTATGTGAAGCATATTAGACATAGACAACTACTCAGTGCCCCTGACCTATTGTCTTCACATGCCTGTTTCTTCTCCTGGGACTAGGCAATGAGGGCCTCTTGGAAAGTTGCCCTGCAAATACTTTTCTTTGTGTTCTCAATGAATTGTAAGGGCATTAAAGAGTTTTGGTTTTAGTTGGAGACACCATCTTGTATTGTGGGTTTTCTTTCCCTGTCTGGCATTTGGTAGATAAGCGGTGGTTGTGGTAGGGTTAGTGGGGGAGGAGTGGATCAGAGTGATACGGCAGAAACAGGCTGACAGCTTGATGCTCACATTGAAAAGTTTTCTGTTTCCTGTCTTCCTCCTCTGCATGCCTGCTGTGCAGCTCAGAAAGAATAAAAGGAGAAGGACAGTGGCTTCTGGTTTGGGACTGAATGCATGGGAACGTGGGAGGTAATGTGAGAAAGAGAATGGAGAGATTTGGCTGTTAAAAATATATAAAATGAAATTTTAGAAGCATTATAGCTATTGATTTCTCATCTAGCCCTAGAGACCAATTAATCTTAATGAGATTTCCCAGTCAGTTTGGGGTTAATGGATCCTCACAGAAATCAGACAAATGGAATCAGAAAGTTACAATTAAATACCAGGCCTCCAGAGCATCTGTTGTACAGTCCTGTATGTGTCAATAGTGTTTTCTTTATCAATCTGTTATGTCATTGATTATTTTGTATTTATTATAATGTGTCACAGCAGATATTATGGGGTCATGACTTATTCATCTTTTTAGTCCCAGCATCCAGCATGATATCTTACAAATAATAGGTACACAACATATTAGAAGAGAGAAAAATAAGAGGAAAGATAGGAAAAGGAAAAGAAAGGAAAGAAATGAAGGCAGGAAGACAGGAAGTTAAAAAGGAAGGTATGGAGGGAGAGAAGGAGGGATAAACGGAAATTTAGGCTAGTGTTTATTTTTAGCTGTTGTAAATGACTGCAGACAAATTCTCTTCTTAAATAGCTCTAGGAAAGAGTATCATATAATCTTTCCCAATAATATATTCCAGAGAGTAGCAACTATTTGAGCAGAGATGTTATGAAGACCACAGATCTTTATATAATCTAATCTTTACTCTGCAAGAGCAAGTTTTAGGGATATTATAAATGTATTAAAGAGAAGCTAATCTGATTAAATTTGGACAGTACATATATCCAAAAAGTCATGTGCAATAGTTAGGGGGAAAAAAGGTGATGTGATCCAACAAACATTTTACATAATGCAATTGAAATGCTATTGTATTATTCATCAAAAATCCTTCCGAAGCACAAATCTGAACTTTTCACTTATTATTAGTTCCTTGGTACATTATATAAACTAAACCATTTTATTTTTGTTAAACCAGAACTCCTTTCAAAATTTTCTTAGCCTCTTGAGGTTGATGAATTATTTATTGTTAAGCAGTTTGGTTGCCAAAAGGAGACAGTCTAATGAGATTTTGGAAGCTAAATATGAATAGTCTCATGATTTTGAAAGAAAATAGTGCACTTGTTGAGAAGTGGATTACTCAAATTCAACGACTAGCTCAGCAGTATGCCATTTTTCACATATATTGCTAACTATCCTAATAACTTCAACACTTACAAGGGAAAGGCAGCACTTTCCACTGTTATTTCTATTAGCAGTCATGGAAAAAATATCTTTAAAAAAAGTTTGGTATTGTAAATATCTGCCAGAGGTAAACTGGTGTTGAGAGAGAAAACACAATTCCTTCATAAATATGTTAATTCAAAATAAGATGCCAAGGGGGGAGTGGCCAAGATAGTAGAATAAGACCCTGAGCTCACCTCCTCCCATGGGCACACCAAAATTACAACTATTTACAGAGCAACTATCAGTGGAAAAATCAGAAGCCTAGCAGAAAAGATGTTCTATAACTAAAGATATAAAGAAGAAACCACAACAAGACCGGTAGGAGGGCAGAGAGTTGGTATAGTCAAGATCCAGGGCGGGAAGCCCACAAACAGGAGGATAATTATAATTACAGAGGATCTCCTCAAGGAGCAAGTGATCTAAGTCCCACATCAGGCTCCCCAGCCTGGGGCTTCTGCCCCCAGAAGACAAGCTCCCAGAATGTCTGGCTTTGAAGGCCAGTGAGGCTTCCTTTTGGAAGAGCCAGAGGGCTGTGGGAAATAGGGATTCCACTCTTAAAGACACACACAAAAATCTCATGTGCTTCAGGACCCAGGGCAGAAGCAGTCATTTGAAAGAAGCCTGGATCAGAACTACCTGCTGATCGTGGAAGGCCTGCCAGAGAGGGGCAACTGGAACTCACGCTGGAGACCTAGACCCTGGCGGCAGCCATCTTTGGGAGCTTGTTCTCTCACATGGACACTGGCGCTGCTGAACGCTGTTTTGGCCGCCTCCCTCGAGCTCATTAGTGCCGGGACCTAGCCCCACCCACCAGCTTTTCTGCACCAGTACTGGGACACCTCAGGCCAGGTAACCAACTGGGCAGGGAGACATCCCCACCAACCAGAAGGCCTGCAGCCCAAAGCTGCCCCAGGACCTGACCCTGTGTGCTGGCACTTAGTCTGGAACCCCCAGGGCCCTGCAGCCAGAGGCCCTGCAACCTGGCCCCACCCATCAGTGGGTTGACATCAGGACCCTGGGACCAGCCTCACCCACCAGCCCCAGGACCCCTGGCACCCTGTTTTGCCCACCCAGGCCCCCCAGTTTGAAACACCAATTCTGGGACCCCAGGGCCCTGCATCCAGAGACCCCAGGTCCTGGTTCCACACACCACTGGGCCACATTAGCCCCAGGACCTGGCCTCATCCACTAGTGGGTGGACACCAGCCCCAGGACCACCACAGCCCTGCAGCATCTCATACAAGGACCCAGCCCACCCACCAGCAGGTCAGCTGCTAATCCAATACGACTTGGACCCCCCAGTCAGCTGCCCCAGGATCCAGCCCCACTCACCAGTGGGCCAACACCAGCTTTGGTACACCCCAGACGCCTCAGCCAGGCATGTCAGAAACTGGCCCCGGGCTTCCCTGGTGGCGCAGTGGTTGCGGGTCCGCCTGCCAGTGCAGGGGACATGGGTTCGTGCCCCGGTCCGGGGGCATCCCACATGCCGTGGAGCGGCTGGGCCCATGAGCCATGGCCGCTGGGCCTGCGTGTCCGGAGCCTGTGCTCCACGGTGGGAGAGGCCACAGCAGTGGGCAAAAAAAAAAAAAAAAAAAAAAACTGGCCCCAACCACCATCAGGCTGACACTAGATCCGGGACCTCCAGCCTCACAACCACCCACTCCGGAGCCTGGGTCCACCCACTAGTGGGTCAGCACTACTCCCAGGACCCCCTGGGGCCACATAGCCAACAGCCTCTTGACCTGGCCCTGCCAACCAGTAGCTAGCAGCCTCTACACAGGGCAGGACCTGACAAACAGCCAGACCAGGGGCCAGCCACACCTACAAGACAGCTCACAGTAGTCAGCCTACCACAACAGAAGGACTCATGCAGTCCAAGTAGAGGACACCCCCTAGAGCAGATAGCTCCTGGTGATCAGAGGGGAATGAACTTTTGGGGCACATAGGACGTCTTCTACAAAAGGCCACTTCTCCAAGGTCAGAAAACATAACCAATCTACCAGATACATAAAGTAAAATAAAAGCAAATAAATTGAGAAATAAAAGCAGCAAATTAGGCAAAATGAGGTAACAAAGGAATATTTTCCAACTGAAGAAATAGGATAAAACCTAAGTGAAGTGGAAATAGGCAATCTACCCTATAGAGAGTTTAAGGTAATGATCATAAAGGTGTTCAAAGAACTTGGGAGAAGAATGGATGCATAAAGTAAGAAGTTAGAAGTTTTTAACAATGAGTTAGGAAATATAAAGAAGAACCAGAGATGAAAAATACAATAACTGAAATAAAAAATACACTAGAAGAAATCAACAGTAGATTAAATGATACAGAGGAATGGATCAGTGAGCTGGAAGACAGAGTAGTGGAAATCACTGAAGCTGACCAGAAGAAAGAAAAAAGAATGAAAAGAAATAAGGACAGTTTAAGAGACGTCTGTGATGACAAGTGTACTAACGTTTGCATTATAGGGGTCCTGGAAGGAGAAGAGAGAAAGAAAGGGGTAGAGAACATATTTGAAGACATAATAGCTGAAAACTTCCCTAATCCAGGAAAGAAAACAGACATCCAGGTCCAGGAAGCACAGAGAGTCTTAAACAAAATCAACCCAAAGAGGACCACACGAAGATACATTGTAATTAAAACGGCAAAAATTAAAGATAAGGAGAGAATATTAAAAGCATCAAAGGAACTCCCATAAGGCTATTAGCTGACTTTTCAGCAGAAACTCTGCAGGCCAGAAGGGAGTGGCACAATATATTTAAAGAGATGAAAGTGAAAAACCTACAACTGAGAATACTCTACCCAGCAAGGCTTTCATTCAGATTTGATGGAGAGATCAAAAGCTGAAAGAGTTCAGCATCACCAAACCAGCTTTACAAGAAATGTTAAAGTGACGTCTCTAAGTGAAAAAGAAAAGGCCAAAACTAGAAATATGAAAATTATGAAAGGAAAAATCTCATTGGTAAAGGCAAATATCCAGTAAAGGTAATAAATCAACCATGTACCAACCTAGTAGGAAGGTTAAAAGATAAAAGTAATAAAATCATTTATATTTGCAATAAGTAGTTAAGGGATACAGAAAAGAAAATGATGTAGAATATGATGTTAAAACAGTAAACATGGGGAGTAAAAATACAGAGTTGTTAAAATGAGTTTGAACTTAAGAGATCAGCCACTTAAAATAATCGTGAATGTAGATTGCTATCTACAGTGTGTGGAATATAGTAAATAACTGTGTAACATCTTTGGATGGTGACATATCATAACTAGATTTGTTGTGATCATTTTGAAATGTATAGAAATACCAAATCACAGTGTTGTGTAACAGGAACTAACAGTGTTATAGGTCAGTTATAGTACAAAAACAAACAAAAACTCAAAGAAAAAGAGATCATGTTTGCGGTTACCAGAGACAGGGGGTGAAGGGAGGGGGAATTGGATGAAGGCTGTCAAAAGGTACAAACTTCCAGTTATAAGATAAATAAGTACCAGGGATGTAATGTACAGCCTGATAAATATAATTAACACTGCTGTATGCTATATATGAAACTTGTTGAGAGTAAATAAATCCTAAGAGTTCTCACAAGAAAAAAATTTTTTCTATTTCTTTAATTTGTATCTATATGAGAGGTTGGGTGTTCACTAAACTTATTGTGGTAATCATTTCATGATGCCCGTAAGTCAAATCATTATGCTGTACACCTTAAACTTACACAGTACTATATGTCAATTACATCTCAATAAAACTGGAAGAAAAAAATAAGATGTCAAGATTTTCCTTTTAAAGGAAAATGTGCCACTCGATTCAAGTTCCCTTGGATACCAGGACAGAAGTACTGTAATATGTTCTAGGTTTTTATAGTGTTTACTTCTAGACTGAGCAAAGGTGAATGAACTGGAAAACATTTTAACAAACTCTTAAGTATAATGTTTATATCTTTAGAGGTTGTGAATAGAAATGCCCCCAACTCCTTTACCTTCCCTATTTTAAAGGAGAAACTTGAGGCTTTTCTATGACATGTATCTCCTGGGCACACATTATTGCGTGTGGCTCCTATCCATATATATATTCTACATATGGATGTGTCAAGCACCTGAGCAGTGATAGGCACACAGGCAGCATTCAATAATTGTTGAGTTGAAATTAGTAGTTAGCACTTGGGAAGTATTATTTAAATGAATGAGTGGATGCTGATCCATGAGTAATGCCCCTAAGCAGAGAATCTTGGACATGACTTCTTACATTCATTGAAACAAAATGGTAATTTTTCATTTTATAATGGTATAATAGGGAAGTCTATTTCATTTTCTTGGAACTTAAAATTTTTTCAATTGATTTTCCTCACATTTTTCAATAAAAAATGGGCAGGGATTAAACATGGAATGCCTCAGTTTAATGTAATTTTTTTTCAGGAGAAACAGCCAACTATGCATAAACTGTGAGAATGGAAATCATATCCTCACTGCACGAGTGTTTTTGTATGAGGCTATCTTTAAATCCTTTCCTGGGGAGGCTTCATATAGGAAGAAACATATCTGCTTTGAGATACTTGGTTTAGTAATTGCCTTAGATGGGTTTCAAATTAAGCTTAACTTATTGAATTCCATTGTGTAGAGAAGGGTGTTGTATCTGTTGTTCAGATTATTAGTAGCAATATTTGTGATTCCTCAGCAGATCCCACAGAATCCTAAGCAGGCTAAGATAGGTTACTTGAACCAAATTGACCAAAAAATGCTTTTAGAAAATGGGTTTAGTTTATACTTTGGGAAGTATGTGTAGAAATATTCTCACCTCTACTGTTCAGTAAATTTTTAAAGAAAATGACAAAAGAGAGTTTTAAAGAAAGAAAATTTAGCAAAGGGGATGGTGAGTATGTTTCTCCATGCAGAAGAAAAAGAGCAAAATAAAAGGAGAAATATTAGAGCTGGAAAGGGCAATGGAGATAATTTATACGTAGTTCACCTCCTCCATTTTATAACTTACCAAAATGAGTTCTAGGAGGAAAAAGGACTTGCCAAACTCAGTCTGTGTTGAACAGAGCTGGGACTTCAATTGTGAACTTCATGTTACTTGTCTATCATAGGATACCTTAAATTAACATAACCCTAGGCATCTGGAATTTTGAAAGAATTATGTAAAACTGAGTATGAGCTATTTAGTCCTGTGGAGAAAATGGAGCCACTCTTCAATATTCTAATACTAGCAGGGGAATGCCTCCACTGAAACTTGTCTTCATGCAAATGGCATTTGGAGACTAGTAGAGGAGAAATGAGAGCATCTACATTTTTTTCGTTAACATCAAAGTAGAGTAGACATGTTGAAAGTATGACATTCAGTGAAGAAAAGGTTAGACATAAAATAGCACTACATAAAATAGTTGTTTAATGCCCATATAGTAACAAATAAAAAATTGCACAGAAATAATAGACACTCAATTCAGGATATTGGTTAATTTAAGGGTGAGAGAGGGTGATCAATCCGAGAGGGGTAAATGGACAATTTTATTATAATGATATTTCTTTTGTAAGCTGGGTATGTTATTCTTGAAACCTGTGTGTATCTTAAATATTGCACAATAACTTTTTATAAGATTGTGAGAACAGTCTTTATTTTAGGATGTGGTTATAAACTTTATGCATACCTATGCTTATATACTTTTCTTTTCCCATCCCCCCTCCCAAATACCAAATTTAAGGTACAAAGATATGATATTCATATTGTTTAAGTTGTCAAAATTTAACATTTCACATCATGAGCCTAATTTTCAGACTGTCGATTAAGTGGCCTCTCTTCTCTCTCCCGTTCCCATTCTCACTACTTATTTCCACCTGATGTGTTTCCACCTGCTTCTGCCTGGGCCCTGGTACTCTTAGGCCCACTCACTCACCAGCTTATATAAACTCAGATCAGCACACTGTCATGCGTGCTTGTCTGCCTGTCTCCCTTTCTCATTGGTGGGGAGAATCCATTTCACTAAGTTCAATGTTCTGGAAGTGTCGACTGTGTACTAGGAACATCACTAAGCCCTTTCTCTTAATGTTTTCATACCAAGAATAGAGGGTACCCCCTGTTCTCATCACTTGGCTCCTGTTATATTTGAATCTGAGTGAAAAAAAAAAAAAGGAAATTCTACTTTGGTGCAGCCAAATGTCCATCCAGGTTTGAAGATGTTACAGTGCAGCTTCCTGCCTCAAAAATCTCATGGGAGTGATCATAAAGTGTGAAACTATGTGAAAACCTATGCACTGCACTGCACTCCAGATACAGCTCATGGTGGTCTAACTTCTCAGGAAATATCATGGGTGCCTAGGCAGGAATGTAAGTGAAGGCAAAGTTTGTACCACAAAAACTTTGTACCAAGTTTTTTCTTTACAAAGAAAAAACCTAGGTGCCAGCATAGAGACATCACAAAAGAGACGCCAAACCTGAACTCTTATTTCCTTTCTCTCTTCTGTCAACTCTATCACTGTAGCACGTGTCATGAGGCAAGCAAATACCATTTGAAGAGAGAACTAGTTTGCAATTTTAACTATGGCAGCACAAAGTGTGTCTAGTGTCAGGGTCAGACATTATAAACTCTGGAGATTCCCAGGAGTGCATGTTCTGATTTGAGATTTTTCACTTAAAAAGGACTTAAAAGGTTTCAGCTTTCCTGGTTGGCCTCCACTACTAACCTTGATGTTAACAAAAAGAAAGTAGATGCTCTCCTTTCCCCTCTGCTAGTCTCCAGTGCAATCTGTATGGAGACAATTTTTGGTAAAGGAATTCCTCTTTTACGACCCCGTATTATTTTGACTCAGCAGCCTGTGGCATCAGAAAAGTCATTACTTAAAACAATTGGTAGCTAAACCACAGAGGCATAGGATTTTCCACCTTGCCAATTGGAAGGGGCAGTCGAGAATTTGGCCTAACCTGGACTTCTGATGGGATTACGCTGGACAGACTATAGAGTATCTCAGCTACACACCCCTTTACCCCACAGCAGATTTTTTGCTTGAAAATTTGGAGAATCATTCAGGGGATCTGAGATCTGAGAATGAATCGAGTAGCACCCTCTGGTTTCTTTGATGTCACCTCAGGCTAGTTTTTAGCCTGGGAAAACTATTAATAAGGGAAAGAGGTGGGTGACAACCAAGGCAAGATCCTTAAGAAGCTTCTCAAGCTGTAGGTTGGTTTTCAAATTGTACATGTATGGACTATGACAGAGTTTCATGATGATGTTAGCAGGGGTGGTTGAGACCATGGGAGATGTAATTTTTGTTTTTTAAAACTGACCTTTTAAAAAATTACCTCCTGTGAGTTACTTACTTCTTCCCTTCAAGTTTCTGTTTCCTATTGATTTGAAGAGTTCTGGCATATCTACATAAGTGTGTTTACTACTCTGCCATTGTTGATGCAACACAAAAAGAGACAGACTAATTTAGTTCTCACAAAATCTCATGAAGATGCTGGCATTATCACCACTACTTTATAAACGAAATTGACTCAGGGAAGTTAAACAAATTATTCAAAAACACATAGCGATTATGCCAAGTACTGTATTGTAACTAAAGGGACTTAATCCTTGTTTGGTTGAAATTTGTAACCTTTAAAAGAACTAGATATTTGGGTTCAAGCAAATATCTCTGTATAGGTTTAGGGCTTTTTTTCTTTTTCTCCCTGTAAAGGAAATAGAATTAAGTAGTGAGTAAAATGTCTAAAGAACGGATAATTTGAGAGCACTATTTCTTTTCCAGTTTCTGTCTGCGCATGTACAATTTTGTATCTAAATTCCTTTTCAATTAGCATTATAATGTAAGCATTTTCCATATTGTCATAGAATCTTTGTAAGTGTTGTTTGCATCTTATTCCATCAAATAGCTGTAATACCAGTTACCTAAGCATTCTTCTATTCTGTAAATGTAAATAGTTTTGGATTTCTCTCTAGCACAAATAATGATGCAATAAATATTTTAATGGCTAATGTTTCTTGTGTATTTATAATTACTTCCTTAGAACAGATCCACAGGAATGAATGGGTCAAGGAGTACGAGTATTTTTAAAACTATTGCTGCACATGCTAAACAATTTTCTTATGTGCTATAAAAATAATATGTGACACAGGGAACTCTGCTTCACTTCGCTGTACAGTAGAAACTAACACAACACTGTTAAACAAATATACCTCAATAAAAAAAATATGTGGGTGTGAGCTATGTTATCTGTACAATTATATATATATATGTGTGTGTGTGTATATGTATCAGTGTATATATGAGCAATATATATGTGTGTATACATACAATATATATGTATCTGTGTTATATTACCTGTACAATTCCAAATCGATACAAAATTAGAAATAATGTTGTCAATATATTCCAGTTTAACTAACAAAGTCAAATGTTGGCTCACTTAAGAAACCCATAAAATATTTTCTAATATTTCAGTGAGTACCTTCAGAAAGGCACTCACAGCATGGATGAAGGATCTATTTTTATCTAATTAAATGTCCATACTGTATTGGTAAATAAATGTTTTAATCTGCAACAGAAAATTATATAAGATTTTAGAAATATTGAAATGCATACCACAAAATGTTGGGCCACAAAAGAGATAATAATTTGAGATGAAGCAAGAATTTTTAAAATATGACCTAAATTGAACCACGGTGGGAGTCATTCCCTAGTGTTTTGTGGTTACCCTGATTCATCATCTTCTAAACATGCTCAAAACAGAGGAATTCCCAGGTATGTTACCCTGAAACTATCTGAGCAAACCCAACCACTGTAAATGATCTTTAAACTACTAAATTAATTCCAAGAACAAGAAGAAGAACTGTCTTCAAAGATGACATGTGTCACAGATCGAAATAAATTAAGTAACTAAGAGGATGTCTCAATAAAATGCCAAATAAGTGAGAAGAATATGTAAATAAGATGGATAGTTTAGTTTTTTGTGTGTTACCTCAACTTACATGAACCTCGATAAAATTAAAGCAAAATCCTGATTTCCAGGATTTTCTTTTTTCATTTACAACTTGGAGATTTTTCTCAAATTCAGATCATGAAGATACTACATAAAATCAAGTCTGGAAATTATGCTTAGCTTATACAACTTAAGAGTGATTATAATAATATTCCGTGGTTGTCATTCACTGTCAATAAAAAAGAGTTTATAAAGAAGCTCTCCTCTTCTCTAGGGAATAGTGACATTTTGAATGTTTTCTTGGTCCTTGCTGAGCCCCCAGAGACTAAACATACCCTGTCAGCCTCCCTGCTATACCACTCTACCATGTTTATCCCAGAAAGGGACGGCAGAGTTTGCTTCAGGCTTTATCACCAAACTTTTATGTGTTCAGTCATCTTCCCACAACACACACACACACACACACACACACACACACACACACACACACACACACACACACACACACACACACACACACACACACACACACACACACACACACACACACACATTCTGCCCCAGCGTGGCAGAATGGATTCCTCTCTTTCCAACACTAACCAACATCTAACTCTCCTACTCTGTTTCAGCTTTCCCTTTCACCCTTGGCCAATGGACTCTAAGAAATTTCTCTCTCCATTTCAATACTTTCCAGCCTTGGCCTTTTGTTAGGGATAATGAGAGACAAACTTAGTATAATTCTTGAGTTTCAAGCAAACCTTTCTCTAGGGAATTTCAAGATTCAGCACGGAGTGTGGGGAACCAGTGTAAATCACATCCTCACCATCCACATTTTTCACTATGGATTCAACTTAAGTGCACTTTAAAGGCACATTGAAGTGGGGAATACATTTTGCTTGATGACGAATGGATATAGTAAACCGTAGAATTAGTTTCATCAGGTAAGTTCTTTCTTGACCACTCTCTACTTCTACCTCACTCTAAAACCTAACATACCATGCTGTACTGCAATGAAATTGTATGTGAGCTCAAATTTCTCCTCTACTAGTTTATAAACATCTCAAGAGGAAGAAGGAATTTTTTCTTACACACCTCTCTAACTCTAGAACCCAGAAGAGTGCCTGGCCCTTAAGTACACTCAATAAATATTTGTGGAGTGAATGAATAAATAGTGGTCTTTTTGGTTTCAGTGACTGACTACCTCAGTTTCACCTTACTGGCAGCTCTCGTGAATGACTGTAACATAGCCTGGCTATAGTATAAAAATGCCAGGATGCTAGACCAATGATTAGGAGACAGGGGAGGAAGGCTCAGCAATTTTAGTGACAGGATCATATTTTAATTTGTCCTCTTCCTATGAGCAGGTCCAATTTGGGAGTGTCCCAATTGTGAAAAGAATTGGTCAGGTATATGAGGTTATACAGAAGAAGAAATAATCTTTCCAGCAATGTCAAGAAATATATTTATTTTTTCACCATAAATTTTCTCATACACGATATATTAATTTGATATCATAAAATATATTCAATTATCCTAACTTTTATGGTTTAATTAATGGCTTTCATGCCATTATCACATCTAATCCCTCTAAAAAATATATTGAAATTTAGGAACTGATAGAGAAGTTAAGGGTCTTGACCATGGTGACACAGCAGAAAGAGGCAGACTTGAATCTAAATCTTCTCACTCCAGGTATTCTTTCCATTATGTCATAGATGCAAGACCTTATGGTGGGGAACTCAAAGATGAATCAGTCATGAACTGTCCAAGAAGTATACAGTCCACATAATAATTGACCATTATTCAAGGTAGAAATTGGAAGTACCATCAGAGAAATATGAGTAACTTGCAATGGGAGGATAAAGGAGTGAAAGCTGATTTCTCCCTGGGGGAGGGGAAAAGTCTTTACTGATTGGTGAATGAATGGGACTTTTAGGATACTGAGAATTTAGACTGTAGGGGAAGATAATTTTAAGTTGAAGAAAGTGCATAAGCAAGAATCGAGCTTGGGTTGAGGATCAGGGAACAGAGAGTAGCTTAGTCTGGCAGGATCTTGAATGGGTGTAGTGCATAATATGGCTGGAAAGGTCAGCTGGGGCCAGATTGTGAAGGACCTTGAATTCCAAACTAAGGCATTCAAATTATTATGGAGACAGTGATACTGAGGAGGGAAGTTTTCTGAGTGGACCATTGAAATTGTTAACAGGAGGAATGATATGCTTGGACTCTGGCCACTGTACTCGTATCCCCCATTTTTTATCAAATCAAATATACATGCACCTGTTTCTTTGGCTGATGTCAAGAAATCCTTTGATATTTCCCCAGAGTAATATTTTCCTTGTACACCTCAAAAAGGGAAAATGAAGATCCTAAGAGCATTTCCAAGAAATGGGCTGTCCCAGGGCAGTGAGCCCTGACTTCTGCCCGACAAAACAGGTCTGCTTTGAGCAGGGTGTGCACTGCACACATTCAGTTGATAGCAATGGGAAAAGCAGATATTCCATCTGCCAACAATCAAACACATAAAATCACCCAGGAATGTACAGTATGCTGGTTTGAACTACATAGGCATTTGCCTCAACCGGAGAGAAAAGACCTGCCTATTTATGTCCCCTGGTAAGGACATTAGTGAAGAAAAGCTTTGATGTTTAAGCAATCATATAATTGACTCTACTGTTGGATCCAGAAGTCCAGGGTTTGTTTCAGGAATGAACGCTGAACATTTTTAACGGCACTGTGAATAAATAGAGGCGTGTGGTGAAAAATGCTAAGTAGATAGACTGTTATTTGTAAAATATTCTGAGTATACAGATTTTAAACTTTGCTTTTCAAAATTTATATTGCCAGTGTTGTTGAATATAGGTTTTAGGTACTATATCCCTGGGATTCTCAAACATGGTCGTGTAAGTTTTGTGAGGACAACGTAGGTGGAAAGGATTTAGATGACTGCAGGAGGGCACATCTGTCCTTGGATTTTTATGATTAGAATTCGAGCCAGTTTCTCATCCTTTTACTTCACCCCATACGTCCAATGAATTTGCCCAGTCCTATCAATTCATCTTTGACAAAATTATACCGTCTGCCCCTTTCTGTCACCAACTTACTCCAGGACTTCATCGCCTTCTTCTTGGATGAGTGTAATAGTTTCCTAACTGATTTTCCTTCCTCCAGTCTCCTCTTTCTCCTATCCAATCTGCAAACTACCTCCTTTTTTCCTCTACCCAACCTGCAGCCTTTCCAAACTAGCATTCTTAAAGTACTACTCTTGCCCTCTTACTCATCTGTTCATACCATTTCATGGTTCCTCATTGCCTACTATACAGCTGGGCATTCAAGGTACTCCTCCATTCCAGTATCCATCGACACACACCCTGAACTATGCCACACTATTCACATTTTTCTGGCTATTTCATGTTTTCTGAGATTTTTTTTTTTTTACCAGATCTCATCTTTTGATTAATATGCTCTTTCCTCCAACCTTCCTCTTTATCAGCCTAAATCTCAACTTTTCCATGGTTACTCCAGTTCTCATTGGTTTCTAAGTTTTATTTTATTTATTTATTTATTTATTTTTGGCTGTGTTGGGTCTTCGTTGCTGCGTGCAGGCTTTCTCTAGTTGTGGCAAGTGGGAGCTACTCTTTGTTGCAGTGTGCAGGCTTCTCACTGTGGTGGCTTCTCTTGTTGCAGAGCAGGGGCTCTAGGCACGTGGGCTTTAGTAGCTGTGGCACGTGGGCTCAGTAGTTGTGGCTCACAAGCCCTAGAGCACAGGATCAGTAGTTGTGGCACACAGGCCTAGGTGCTCCACGACGTGTGGGATCTTCCCGGACCAGGGCTCGAACCCATGTCCCCTGCATTGGTAGGTGGACTCCCAACCACTGTGCCACCAGGGAAGCCCTCTAAGTTTTTAGAATGCCTTTCCAAATTTATGTCTGAACTCCTAACTGTAGCACTAAATTACGGACTGCCTTACCTGGTTATTTAACCACTTTACATGTGAGTGTTGTCCCCCAAATTAATTTTATGTGCAACGAAGGCAAGGATCATTTTTGGTTCCACTTTTGTAACCTCCAGTGTTCAGCAGCTTTATATATAGAGTGACTTCAAAATAACTGCTTTAAAAATGAATTGGATAGAATAGAACTGAATTATTTTTCTCACAGACAAGATAAATTACTGGTAAAAAAGTTTAGCTAACTTATTTTATCCCAAAATCAGAGAAATGATTTAAAAAATAAGATAAATAGTAAGGGCTAACAATTAAGTTACTGTTTATTTTATTCCAGGCATGCTTTTATAAACATTTGATACATGATTTTATTTAATTTCTTCAGCAACCTTGAGAGGTAGATACTAACATTATTCTCATTGTATAGAGAAGGAAACTGAGATTTACTGGGATTAAGAAACTTGTCCGAAGTCACACAGCTGGTAAATGGTGTTTAAGGATATGCTGTTAAACTTCAGAAACCATTTTCTTAATTACTCCTTGCTATGGGCTGAATGTTGAAATCTTAACCCCCAAAGTGGTGGTAGTAAGAGGTGGAACCTTTGGGAAGTAGTAAGGCCCAGAACTGTGGGAAATAAAGTTCTGCTCTTTATAAGCCACCAGTCTGCGGGATTTTGTTATAGCAGCCCAAACAGACTAAGACGCTCCTGTAGCATAGATTTCTTAGAGGGGCATCAGCTCACCATCTGTTGTTTATTAATACAATTACATATTTTATGGTAAAATATGATTAATATTTTACCCATCTAACATGTGAGACTATTGGTACCAGAATAAGAGACAGCCCTACTCATATAAAGAAAAATTGGAAATGACTTTATGGAAAACAAATGTATTCCGTAATTGAGATGGAAAAAAGTCATAGTATAATGGCAAGAAACATTAATACAAGCATGTCATTTAGGCATTATGATTTATATTTTCTAGTCTGAACACATATTGCATTTTTATAACCAATAACCATTATTTTCAATACGAATTGATTATTATTCCCCTGACTGTAGCCATAATTTGGCTTTCATTGGATTTTTTTGTTTAGTTTTGAGTCTGATAGCTGAAATATGTTGTAAAGATAATAAAGTTTAGGGAAGAAACTTCTAAATTTAGAATTATTTCTCTAAAAACATACTGTAGACTTTTATAGGAAACAAGGCCGTCTAGCTGGTATCAATTTTCAATGAAAATAAATAAGAGGAAAATAGATATTCTTCCAGCAGAAGTAAATATTGTGAGTTTGTGGACAAACAGCCTTCTGACTGAGAATTATGGTTGCATAATATCAATGTTCAATAGATAATGTTTTACATGAATGTTATTAAAGAAACAGTGGGAACTCCACCCTTCCCTTGGGAATATCTACACGATCCTTCAACAACAGAGACATTCAGAAAGTGGTTAGGGTTGGTGACCAAAAGCTTCTCGGGACATCAGTCATCTCCATGGATGGGCTTTGGGCTGAAGAATGTCAGACAGGAAGCAAGGCACTAGTGGGTGTCCAAAATGGGGTCATGAGCTTGGAAGAAGGAAAGATTGTTCTTCTACTCTGGCTAAACGACTTTACACAACTCTGAATAGTTTCAGATGAAGATGATCTCTACCAGCAAGGCCACATGAATAACCTAGTTTAAAACAACAGCTTAGAAGTCAAACACTCTGGAACCGATAGTGACAAAAACTAATGAATAATCCATTTGAATAATTCACTCAAAAAATAGCTTTTATCCAACACCTGTATACAACAAGCACTCTGCTAGGCACAGAGGTTATTTGCCCTCAAGGAGGTCAGCATGGTTTTGAACCAATAATTTGTAAAAGAGAAGTGAGTTATGTCTGACTCTTAAGGCCTTATAGGTACCATGGTGGGGTGGACAGAAATAGGTGCTGCAAGTTTTCTTGACAAAATTTTCCTTCATCTCCCCAAATTCACTCTAGGTATTTCAAGGGGAAAGAAAAGGTGCTCATTCACTTAGTTCCATATAGACAGGAGTCATTTAGTCCTAATGGCCAGGGGAACTTTGGCCTGATCCAAGCTCAGCTCTAGATCCGAGGCTCATCAGAGACCTTGCAGTCAGCAGTGAGTTCTAATCCTGGAAAAACAGAACTGCGGCAGAGCATAAAATCTACAGTATACCTCACCTGGACCATCACCTCACAAAGGATAAGATATCTTATTAAATACTTCAGGGAAACTACCTTCCTTAAGAAAAATTAATAAGATATAGAAGAAGGAAAGTCAGGGCCATTTTTAAATTATAAGGATTCATTTATTATCTGTTCTGCTCTCTCATTAAATTACATCATCATGATTCCAGCTCTCTGATAAATTTCATAAAACTGAACCATGAAAAACAATAACTTCTTCATTGATCCCACCAAAATGGGATAGAGGAGAATGGCCAGATTCCTGATCAAAACAGGTATTCTAGGTAACTTCTCTGGGAAGGGAATTATTGTAGTATCTTTAGGGAACGGATGATTGGGACAATTATAATCATGAAGGAGCCACCATTTGTCATTGCTTGCTATGTGCGAGGCACAGCACTAGGTATATTTCATATTTGTCTCAAAATATGTTTTGAGGGCATAGATCTTAGATTCTAGTTACAGATTATCCAGCCTCTCTGCTTTGGCTTATGCCATTTCCTCTGTTTAGAACCCCTTTTACTCTCAAAGCCATCTGTGAAAATACCATTCAATGTTCCACAACTCACAATTTGTTATATACTTGAAAATTTTTCTAACTTTCCCTATTTTTATAGAATTCGTCTTTGTTCTCTTAAACTCTGTAGTAAGTATTTTATATTTTTCATATAGAACCTACTTTTTGCCTTATCTTGCAGAGTATAAGCTCACAAGCCATGTGTCTGGGGTCCTTACTGTAAGGTAAACTCCTTCAGAGTAGAAACCAAGCTTTCTTAAAGCTTTTTCTTCTCCAAGCAGAGTGGTTTTCAAGGTTTTCTCCATACCTCTCTTGCATCAGAATCATTAGGGGAGTCCATTAAAAGTCTTGATTACTGGTACCCAACTCAGCATTGTTGAATACAATCTTTGGAAGATAGGGCCTTACTTTTAAATCGGCATCTTAAGTGAGTCTTGTGTTCACTAAAGTTTGAGAATCTCTGTCTTAGCATAGAGCAGTGGTTCTTAACTGGAAGTGATTTTACCCCCAAGGGGACATTTGGCAACATCTGGAAACATTTTTGCTCACCACAGGTGGGACAGAGTGGGTCAGTGTTACTGGGGTCTAGAGGGTAGAAGCCAGGAAAACTCCTCAACATCCTGCAATGCACAGGACAATCCCCAGCACAAAAAATTATCCAGCCCAGAATGTCAGTGGTGCTGAAACCCTGGAATAGAACAAACAGCATCAGGCCCATGTAGGAGATTGATAAATGTTTCTTGAATAAAAAATTTTGTGGTGAAGTGAGTAGAGAAAAGTAAAGCTGAGTACCCTTTGTGAGGGTGCAGCTGCATTCCTTCTGGGATGTGCCTGGTGGGGCTGCTTCACAGCTGTGTAACCTGCCTAGTTGTGTGGGGTTACAGACGCCCAGGACCTCCTAAAGCCCATCCACTCCAGTGACTATACATCACACTTAGCAATCTATAAGAGAGACAATCTTTTTTGTTTGTTTTCAATGTTCTCATCAAAGTAATTTTCTCCTTTTAATTTAGTTCTATATATGGCTTCTTAAATTTTAAAACCACCTAATATGTATGCCCTTGGGCAATCCCAGAGTTCTTGGGACAGGAGGGAGCCTGATTCTCTGTATTACAGGCAAAAGCCAATTCAAAGTAATTCTGTGATTCGTTGGCAGTCACGCAGTGAACCAGTGCCCTCCTTGGGATTAGAACCTACTGTTTTCCACACACAAACCGTAAAGCCACATTGCCTCCCAAATACCTATTTCGACATCTTTGGTCCTTCATTTGAAAGTGGAGTCTTCTGAAATCTAATAGTACATGCTTGAAATGTCTCTTTGTTTATCTTTTTGATTGCTTGATCCTAAATGAATCATCACCCACTATAACAATGTGGCATTTCCTCTCTCTGGAGAGAGAATGTGATTAGATTGTCTCTGTAAAAGAAGTCAAGGATCAGCTCATTTTGACAGTGGTCAGTTTGTAACCGTATAGCCAATGATCTTTATGTGGGAGTTATTTTTAAATGTAGGTCATATAGAACTTTTGGCTATGTTGTATTAAGATGATAAGGAAAGTATGTTTCATAAGAGTAAACTTAGAGATTACTTATGTGTGTATATACACATATAATTCTATAATACTGCAACAAAAGATCTAAAAATTAAATATAATATTTGGATAAAGTCATTTCTGACTCTTTATTCCAGCACAATTTCCCTTTTTTGATTTTTGGGTTAAAAAGTCCCTAGCTAGGGTTGCTCTGTGTTGAGGTTCTCTGGCATTTGGATAACACTTTGACTATATAGCATCACGAAAGAAAAAAATGAGGATTCAATTACAGTTTTCCATCTTAAAATAAACTCTTATTTTTTAAAAGGTATTTATTTATGTAGGAACTTTTTGGATATAACTAAAATGTTATAACACATTATAGATTCTTCCACAAGTTCTGTGAAGAATTTGGACACAGACTATGTTATTTTCCTCTTTTTTTTTTTAATATTTTAGAAATTCAGTTCTAGTCTGTTCAGGTCAGAAGTAAAAATGAGTTTAAAAGACTGGAAAGTATTTAATAGCATATGAAAACATTTTTCTTGGGTGGTCTCCCTGTAACTCATCTTTTTTATTTTTCTTCTTCTTATCACCTATATTTTCAAATATGTTTCAGTATCAGACAAGCGAATTAAGGGGAAATAACTCCTTTAAAAATCTATTCAAAGAGAGGAGAAAAGCAAAGGCTAATTAATAAGGGTGTTTTACATTTTCTCTTCAGCATTTAGTACGAGGTTAACACTCACTGCTGTCTAATAAAATGAACCAAGAGTGAAAAGTTCAAATATTAGGCTTTCCTGTGGAGCTGGATCCATGAGGTCCTGAGAGCCAACATCAGCGGAACGACAGAAGGGCGTTCATGTTTCTGTCTCGTCTGTGGTGGACTGCTGAGATGGCTACTTGAGGCAAATAATACTCTCCAAACCAAAATGTAACCTGCACCTCAGAAGTTCAGTGACCTAAGGTGAAAGAACTTTGCTTCAAGTCTCCACTAACTTCCTCTGCCTTTCACCAACTCCTCTCCCCAGATTGCTTCCTTAAAGCTAAACAAACAAAAACGCAAAACTCCAGACTTCTTAACAAAAGGCATTTTGTGTTCTACCCAACTGTTGTGTACAATATACGAAAATCGCAGTCATGGCAGAAGGAAACGTACATTAAATTAACATTCCCCAAAACAACTTAAAATCAATGGATGTGTTTTCCTCCAGAGAAATCCATAATTACCTTGGCTTCTGAACAGCAGGAAATAACAGAGTATCATAGACAGTTTTTTGAGTTGACTATAGTTCAGATCAAGGTCCACATATGCTGTAAATCTCTGTAGTGGCAAATAACTATCAGGGACCTACTAAGCCATTTAGCAATTTAAGTGGTCCACAGCAGAACTTCCAAATAGATTGGAACAAGTGTTCATTTCTCATGAAGTACCCTGAAATAACCGGTAGACAAGTTAAGGTAACAGCTTAGAGATTTAAGCCTGTGTCTGTAGAATAAGGGTGCAAGATAAAATACAAGGCACCCAGTTACATTTGAGTGTCAGAGAAGCAATGAACTTCTTTTAGTATAAATATTTCCCAGATATTGTATAGGACATCTTTATACTAAAAAAGCATTTGTTATTTATTTGAAATTCAAATTTAACTAGGTGTTCTCTATTTTTATTTGTTAAGTCTGGCAAGCCTACCTAAGAAGATATTTCGAGGGACTTCCCTGGCAGTCTGGTGGTTAAGACTTTGTCTTCCAATGCAGGGGGTGCAGGTTCGATCCCTGGTTGGGGAGCTAAGATCCCACATGCCTTGTGGCCAGAAAACCAAAAAACATAAAACAGAAGCAATATTGTAACAAATTCAATAAAAACTTTCGAAAATGGTCCACATCAAAATAAAATCTTAAAAAAAGAAGATATTTCAAACTTTAATTTTAGAAATCCTGTTATTAAACTCTAAATAGTTGGATATATATGTATATATATTTTTTAATTTTAAAAGCTATGCAAGGTATATGAAATGTAAGAAATTGGATGCCAGTGCTAGGAGGCACAGTCTGTGCAAAAATAATTATTAAAAAAGTTGCGGGGTTTTTGTAAGCCTGAGAGATACTTAACACATCTCACACACAGGTTGGCCCTCTCTCTGGGTGCATAATTGTGATGTTTTGGGTGATGGGCAGCCACCAGTTTACATTTGATGCCATCAATCTAGTTGATCTAAATTTAACCAAAGCAGAGTCATTCTCTGTCTGCAACTAAACAATTGTTCTCAGAAGATGTGTAGGTCCCAGAGTAACATTTACCTTCTATGGATTCTCAATAAACATAGTTTTGTGGTTAATAGAGGATTTTGATTCAAATACTAGTTCTACTACATGTTTGTTTTCAGGAATTGGGTAGGTTATTTAAACTCTCTAAGCCTCAGTTTCTTCATTTATAGAATGAAAGTAAAACCCTAACTCCCAATAAGCTGTTGAGATAATAAACTATTCAAGGAGACCATGTAATTAAAACAGTTACTGACATATTAATGGTTAAGCTACCGATTTCCTGGTTGCCAGGACCTATTCTGTCCTGTTCACGCTACAGCATCAGCACCAAGCACAGTGCTTGAGACATAATGGGGGCTCACATATTTTATAAAATAGTACTTCTATAAATAACTCTAGTAGAAGTAGTCCTGGTAATTCACTAGAGTACCTGATAAAGTCAGAACTTAAATATTTGAAAAGAAATAATTGCTCTTTGTGAGCTTCCGGAGGTTTGGGGTTTTAGGCAGTGTAGAAGCAAATTTTTAAAACAGATATACCTTTTATTTTAAGAATATCACCAGTAAGACTCTTGAGTTACCCCACTAAGTACCAACACAGTGGGTGGTAGTGCGAGGTCATCTTAAACTTGAATGTAGATGCTGCAAATTAAGGTGTTTTGTGTTTGTTCACTAGCAAAAGCTGTATTTTTTTCTGCATTATACCTTTGAAAAATCAGAGTAATCATTACATAAAACATAGATTTTGATTGAACTATAGACATGCCTCATATGGTGCTGCTTAAGATTGAATAATGTAACGTTCAGGAAATACTCTATTAACTACTATTATTGTCCTATCTAGGCTCTAGGTCACACTCCATGAGTTGAGAAGGGTTGTGACTTTTTGAGGAAAAGGATATTCCAACCTACGATTTTCCCTGGGTGTGGGATGAGAAAGTTTTAAGGTGAGCAGGAGAGGACCTTCCATTCTGTAAGATTAAGAGTTGCAAGATCAGACTTGGAGACATGGAAATGTCCAAAAAACAAGCACCATGGAGGCTAAATCTGGTGGAGGTTAATCTGGTAACTGCCATTTAAAAGCAGCTTGGGATCTTAAGTGTGTTTAATTCCTATAAAAGTCAGAAATTAGCCATGTCAGACACTGAAACTTGTGCTTCTATTGTCCCTTTAACATTCAATGAAATTTTACAGAACGCTGCAGTAAGGATCTAGACACTTTTGGAAAATTAACCAAGGGGTCTGTGTCCCTTGCTTGGATAAAATTGGTCTGGGGAGTGAGAACACAGAATCAAGTTATGAGACAATGTGATGTGATCTGCAAGAGCTCTGGAATAGAGGTTGGATGACCAGGATGGATGTGTAGAACATATGAGAATTCCTCAGCGATTCCCAATTCCCAGAAATCACTTGGGAAGAGGAACACAGTACACAAGTGGACTTCCTGACGTCGATTTGGATATGAAAAGAAATGTAACTTTATTTTGCACTACAAGCTGGTGAAGTGGGGGGACACATTGATTGCATTATGTTCATCTTGACAGCCAGAAAGCTTAGAGCGGAAAGTATTGCCTAATTATAATAATAATCTCACCTGGAACTCCTAAAATCATTAGAAGTTACCAGGAAGGGAAATCCAACTACAGCACCTTCTCTCCTCTTAAATGGTTTGTGACTTTTCTTTTAATCTTTGTTATTATAACAACGTTTTCTGTGTATACTAAGGCGATCTGATTTGAGCATAGGCTGGGATTTAGATACACCTAGGCATGTGCAATGAACCAGAGGG
This sequence comes from Stenella coeruleoalba, assembly GCF_951394435.1. Taxonomy (NCBI): domain Eukaryota; kingdom Metazoa; phylum Chordata; class Mammalia; order Artiodactyla; family Delphinidae; genus Stenella; species Stenella coeruleoalba. Next base: position 101,070,211 of record NC_137149.1, on the reverse strand, counting down.
CAGCCTGCCAAGGGTTTGCTCAGATGAGTGACTAGGAAGACTCCTGAGGAAGACAGAGTCACTCACAAGCTTGGCCCCAAAAGAAAACCACAGAGTTGGAGGGGAGGAGTGACTCTGGGTATAATCATTTTGTCACTTGTGTTAGTCATTGGTTCTGTCTCCGTGGATGTATGTCTAGGTCATCTGGGAAGAAGTGGAAGTAAAACCAGAAAAAAAAAAACAGCGTTATTTTATTGAAACTTGTGTGTAGGGAGAAGCAACATTGCTTTAGTTCTCTCCTAAGAAACGTTAGATCCCCCTACCTTGGCCCTTCAAGGATTTCAGAACATTCACCATAGGGTCCGCTGGGAGATTGTGGTGCTTTGTGGAAGACGGCATTGGAGTCTGGTGACAGAAACTGATGGGTGAAGGAGGAATAGCTGTGGAAAGCAGCAGCAGGAGTGCCTGGCAGACACAGACACAGAGGAAACAACAGGTCAGTGGAGCAATTCTCAGTGTGAGAAGAGGCAGGAATCTCCTTGATTAAGCTTTAGTCAGCCTCCTCTGAGCCCTCCAGGCCTGAACTTTGGCATCTTTCCTTGTAGGGCTTGCAACATCCAATTGTAGCAAGAATCTTGTTAAGTCAGTTTTGCAAGAATCTCCACCCTCAATATCTGATCGCCCTATAGATGTCTGATCAAATCTTCATCTCCCTTCCTTAGCATCTGATCACACTGGCCTGCCTTCAGTAATAATCTTGTCAAGTTGGTTTAGCCAGAGAATCCCTCCTTACTTACCCCTGATGTTTCCTCTTAGTAATTTTTCATCCACTGACCCCATGTTGTACTCGAAATTCAGCCCAGTTCTATACTGAAGTCTCCTTTTCCTCATTGCAATAGTTCCAGAGAAAGAGCTGCTTCCGTTACTTTGACTTCTGTCTGGCTCTGGTTTTCTTTCTGAGAAGTGATACTTGATAGATCTAGTATTGAGTAGATCTTGGCAGTACCCAGCATAAGGGGTGATGGTACCCAAAAGTGTTGATGTTACCAGCAGTACCAGCAGAGGCAGAAGTGTGTTCTGAATGTGTGATGACATGGGTGACTGCATAGTTGGTGAGCACATTTGAGACTTCCCTTGATGAGTCTCAGAATATAGGGAAGGAACCTTTCCAAGGAAAGAGCCAAAGAAATAGAGGTTATGTTTAATTCTCATAATATCAACCATATTCATTATAAATAAAATATTGTGTAGTTTTAAATATTCTTATCCTTATAGTTAATAAAAACCGAAACTTAGAAAAGCTACTTCACCTAGTGAAAGGCAGATTTGGGGCATAAATCCAAGTGTTCTGATACATTTTCAATGCTTATTCTACCACAATAAAGCTGTCCCTCATTTAAGATATTTCCTATACAGATTTTGATGCCCATGTCCTTTAAAAAAAATTAGACGATGTACAATATGAATTAATAAATTTCTCATTTTTGGTATGTCAGGTGGAATATATTTCATACCTTCCTGCAATTCACTTACTAAAATTTAAAATTGAATTTATTCATTAAAATGCATTGAATTTCATTCATTAAAAAGATGCTTCCCCATCTTTATTTGAAGAGAAATTTATTAAATTTAAAATTAGGATATATACATTCCAAGATATGGCCAGGAATAAGAAGACACAATGCTTAAAAAAGAAAAAAGTGACTGGAGACTCTGAAGAAGCACTGACGAGTTCTATCACTGTTTTTAAAAGCTACTCTTGAAAAGGACATTCAAACAAGATGGCGACATGGGGCTACACAGGGTCAAAATTACAGGACTTGCCAGGTTAGTCCAGGAAAACTAGAGCAGGCATCAGATTTAATCCGTAAGCAAAGAGGCAGCCAAAGCCAAGAACTGGAACCTTGCCAAGAGCTGAGCTGGGTGGATGCCAGAGGAGTAGTGAAGAGAACAAGCCAAGGATTAGTAAGAGAAAGCAGCAGAGGTAAGGGGAGACAGGAATACAAGAAGCTATTCTTAGGGTTATCTCCATTGCTTCTGGAAAGTGTCCCTTTAGCATGATAATGCCTCATTTAATGCTCCAAGCATGAGCTCACTGCGTAGTGTCTTCAAGGTAATTTTCTACACCTGATACCACACAACCCCAATCTAATCTTCTACGCCTTATAATACAGGATTTTTGCGTGGAAACTGAGGAACATGGCGTCTGAGTTATCCGGGTTGTCATAATGGTACGCAGCAGTCTTTCTGGTCCATTTCTTAGACTGGTGCTCATCCATGTCCCCCAGCCACCACCTGGGCACTGAAGAGTGCCTGACAGAGCCTGGAAAATATATTCATGTTTCTAGTCTATTGTTTTGGAAGCAAGAGGAGTGAGATTTCAGATGGAGTGTGGAAACAAGGAGCCTGAGGGACAGTGTGTTTGCCTCAAACCTGGAGAAAGTCATAGAAAGAAGCCCTTAGTATTAAAATCTCAGAACTCAGGGAGGATCATGGAGATTAATGTGGGTTTTAAATGGCCAGGTAAAGGGATATGTCAGCAGGATTACTAAATATGGTTCACTACTCTGAGGGGTCCTGTGGTGTTTTAATATCTGTGATTATCATCCTTGCAGTGGGAGGTGTATGGTCTTGAACTTGTGGTTTGAGAATGTGTGAGAAGTGCCTTCTCCTTTTTCTTTGACTCGGAGCTTTTTTATTTTACCCTAAAACGGATGATGCTCAGGACAATAATTCTCACAATCAATATATATATTTTTAGGGCTTCCCTGGTGGCTCAGTGGTTGAGAGTCCGCCTGCCGATGCAGGGGACACGGGTTCGTGCCCCGGTCTGGGAAGATCCCACATGCCGCGGAGCGGCTGGGCCCGTGAGCCATGGCCGCTGAGCCAGCGCGTCCGGAGCCTGTGCTCCGCGACGGGAGAGGCCACAACAGTGAGAGGCCCGCGTATGGCAAAAAAAAATAATATATATATATATATTTTAATTTATTTATTTAATTAATTTATTTATGGCTGTGTTGGGTCTTCATTGCTGCGCACGCACTTTCTCTAGTTGCGGCGAGCGGGGCCTACTCTTTGTTGCAGTGCGCGGACTTCTCATTGCGGTGGCTTCTCTTGTTGCGGAGCACAGGCTCTAGGTGTGCGGGCTAGTAGTTGTGGCTTGCGGGCTTAGTTGCTCCGCAGCATGTGGGATCTTCCCGGACCAGGGCTTGAACCCGTGTCCCCTGTATTGGCAGGTGAATTCTTAACCACTGTGCCACCAGGGAAGTCCCTCACGATCAATATTTTAAACAGCTAAACTTTTAGTCTTTTATTTACTCTTGCCAAAAAATCCAGACTCTTCAAAGCTAAGAAAGGGAGTAGAAGGCAAAGCAATGTAAATGGCAGAAGTGGGTGTCCTACTACTCTAAAAATGTGGGGGGCACCTCTCAACCACTTGTCTTCTTCAGACCAGTTAGTGGGCATAGTGGTTGTGGAGGAAACTGCAGAAAATGAAAAGACATACCTCTCAAGGAGAAGCATGCATTCGTCAGCCTTTTGCTGACCTCTTTGCTGTATTGTATTTCCCAAATTGCTGTGAAGGTATGCTATTGTTTTGAATTTGCTTTTTTTTTAATCTTTTATATCACTAGCCAAATAAGCAATGGGGTCTTAAATCATACTCCCTATAGTTTTCGCCCCTAAAACTTTCTTAAAGTGAAGAATGCATGCCCAAAAGAAACTTAAAAATACTTGCATAAAAAAAGAAGAGAATTTAATACAAAAAAAAGAAGCAAAATAAAACAAAATAGAGGAAAGGATCAGTTCAATCATTCATGCAGAAAGAATGTTTTAATTTAATTTTTATATAATATGAACATGTTGGAAGGAAAGAGTGAAATGTATTGCTTGTGTTCGGGCAAGAAAATATTTCACTTTAGCAGCTGGTCTGCTCAGAGTTCTGCTTCTCTGTTATCTATGACATTTGCTGAGCCAACAAATCTGGGCAATATGGTCCAAAACGGAAATGCCCAGTGGCCGTAGCTTAGGTGTTCTCGGTGAAGGTACAGTTTTCAATACTATGCTATAACTCCACAGGGAGGAAGAAGGATGGCAGGGATAACATTGATACGTGTGGCCCCATAGGTGTTGATCCAGCATATACATTTTCTATTTGTCCTCTTCTTTGGACTATGGATAATAGCAGAAGACAAATGCATCTTCATTTGAGGATATTGTGGCAGATACAGCCTAGGGTGACCCCCACTGAGTCACACCCTTGTGTAATGCCATCTCCTTGAGTGGGTGGAGTTTGTGGTCTCCTTCTAACCCACAGAATATGGCAGAGATGAAGGGGTTTTTTTGGATATAATTTAGATCCTTAGTCAGTTGATAGTAAGTTAATCAAAAGAGTGAGTGACCTATGTTGGCCTGAACTAATCAGGTGAGCCTTTAAAAATCAGGGCCTAATGAATAGTGACGTTGGAAAAAAACAAAACAAAACAAAAAACCAGGGCCTAGGCCTTCCCTGAAGGCAGAAACTCCAAGTAGCAGAGATTCTTTTTCTCCCCGTTTCAGGTTTTCAGGAAGCACACTGCAATGCACTCTGCAGCCTCAAGGAGATAAATCCTGTCAACAACCTGACGGAGCTTGGATGCTGCTCCATTCTTGGTAGAGCCTGCAGATGAGAATGCAGTCTGTCTGGCACCTTGATTTCAGCCCTGTGAAGCCCTAAGCAGAGGACCAGACTCTTGACCTACAGAAGCAGAGAGCTCATAATTGAATATTGACTTCAGTTTCTAAGTTTGTGGAAATTTGTTATGCAACAAGGGAAAACTAACACCTTCACTGAGCCTTCTCAAAGGGAAAAATGAGCAGAGGCCCACAGTTTAGGATTACCTGACCTTGGATTGGGGAACTCCAGATATTTTTTTCTTAAAAGGGTAGCCATATTGAACATGGTGAAGGGCAGGGGGATGATTTCATGCAGAGAAAAGATTGTTCCTTTTGGTGTGTATGAGCACATCTACAATGAAGAGGATGGTGCCATGGCCCTAGTTCATAGTAAAGCCCATCAAAGCAATTCCCTAGAGTCTGTTTTTGTTTAGTTATATTTGTTTATTTACTTTGTTTTTTAAATTCCACCTATAAGTGAACACATACAGTATTTGTCTTTCTCTGTCTGAATTACTTCACTTAGCATAATAAAGAGAACAAACTATTAGTTACCAGAGGGAATAGGGTGGGGGAAGGGGTGAAATAGGTGAAAGGGATTAAAATGTACAAACTACCAGTTATAGAATAAATAAGTTACAGGGATTATAATGGATAGCACAGGGAATATACTCAATATTTTATAATAACTTTGAATTGTGTATAATCTATAAAAATATTGAATCACTATGTTGTATGCCTGAAACCAATATAATATTGTAAGTCAACTATACTTGAATAAATAGAAAAATAGTTCTCTAGACAGATATAAATTTGCAACATGAGCAGAATCCTCCTTATTCTACCTTTGAAATCTTAGGGAGAGGTAAATACTGAGCCACCAGCAGTTCTGCTGTATTGAATGGACAATTTCATGCAACCAAGCCCATTCTCATGAGGATTGGCGTAAGGGTGCAATTGAATGCATGAATACGTGTGCCCTGGTAGTGGAAACAAATGTATACCAGGCTTCACTAATGGAGGCCTCCTCCAGGTGTAAGTCTAGGATGGCAGATGTTTATGACATGGCATGGGCAAATGGACCAGCTGCTAATAAAATGAGATTCAAACAGGCAGAGGGCTGAGGAGAACTGCTCAAGGTTTTTAAACCAGGTGAGTTTTCCTGTGGGGGATAAAAGTGAACTAGATTTGAATCAAGCAAAGAGCACAACCTATGTCAATGTCTGAGTTTTTCTGTTTTACTAGGTTCTGGACCTCTGCCTTATAATGGAACAAACATGGCCTTTCAGTAAAAGATTTGCTTTTCCCACAAATGCTCTCTGCTGAGATTGTCCAGCTCTATGTCTTCTCTAAGAGATAGTGATAAATAAGGATTGTGACCTGGACAGCATATGTAGCTCTGACACCTTTCATGCAAGTGCTCAGCTGAATTACTGATCTTGTTATTAATCCTTGAAACACACAGAATTTTCATGGGTGCAAAAACAGGAAGACACCCACAATAACTGTGAAGGCATTATTTATGCCTGTAGGGCACGGTTCCCCTTCTAGAGGTGAGATTTTTCCATTTACAGGATAGACAAGGGATAAACAGCTGCTTTATTACCAGAGCTCTGGTTTGGGGAAATAAGCCCTATCAGATGTGGTGAAGAGCCTTGCACAGCCTCAGGGGTGGATGCCATTCATACTGCAGTCCAAGGAATAGCTCCCTGGACCTACCTAGTGCACAGCCTGCATGAGTATATATGGGAACCCAGGTGGTGTTAAAGCCTGTGGCCAACTTGGTCAGTTGTTCAGAAGTAAAGGTGAATATATGATTCATTCTGTGATCTGAGCAATGCATCATGTTCTGTCTGTCAAGGTTGAGGCCCTGGGATTCACGGAGATATTGTTAGAGAATGGGACCCATCAGAGCTTTGCTTGAGCTAGACCACGAAGACTCATTGAGGGACAGCAGCCAAAGTCACAAAAGATAGGGATATAGAAATCATTTGCTAAGGCAATCTGACTAATTATCAGGTGTTGTCTGATCAGTATGACTGTGACAGAGCAGATACACCCCAATATCTGGCAGATTCCACATCATTCAATGAATTGATCATACTATAATTAAATCTAAATAATACAAATATTTGAATCTGTCTGCATTTGTTTGTCATCAGTCACATATAAAACATGGACCATTGACATTTTTATTACTGAGAAACAATGAAGCATTGGAAAAGTGGTGGATTTTTGCTTTCCAATCACAGAATTCTAGAATGTGCTGTTTCTGTAGTAGCAAAGAAAGAGTTATTATCTTACTTCAGTCATTTCCCAGGGAACAACCAAATTTCCCTATCCCAAAATAAACATTTTAGGTGTTCCCAAATTCTTTCTTATATTTACTGAGGTTAAATTCACAACAACCCTAAAGAAACTGTTTTATTCTAGATTGCAGCAGGAAGGTAATGATACCTTGGTTATAACATCATGACCCAAACAACCTACAGAAATGTTTAGCTGTCTGAAAAGAATGCCAGAATGGTTTTCCTCTTCACAGTGCTTCTATGAAAAATAAAATGTGGGTGCCATTGTTCGTACAATATCAATAATTATATTTACTTGTTAAGATGACACAAGTAGAATAAAATTAAATAAATAAATGAAATATTAATTCTTATTAATTAATATTAAATTAATTTTAAATCCATTAAACCTACTATTTAATTCATTTAACTGATAACTAAATATCAATTAAATATTATTATTAAATAAAATTAAAAGAAATATTAGCTGTGGAGGATAATTTATATCTATGCCTTTTCCCTCTGTTCTTAAAATATGAAAATACTTACACATACCACCCACCACCAATAATAATAAAGCAAACTCCCAAGAGTCCACCGTGCAGTTTAAGAAATAGAACTTGTAGGAGTGGAGTCAAAAGAAGTGAAGGGGGTCAAAAGGTACAAAATTCCAGTTATAAGATAAATAAGCCTGGGGATGCAATGACCATAACAGCATGTTGACTATAGTTAATAATTATGTATTGTAAAGACAACCCAAAGCAATTAAGATTCAACGCAATCCTTAACAAAATTCCAGTGGCCTTTTTGGCAGAAATGGAAAAGCCAGTCCTCAAATTCATATGGAACTGCAAATGCCGCCGCTTCCCCAAGATAGTCAAACATTCTTGGTCATCTGAATTTCCACAAAGCCTGGTCTACACGTTCTTATCTGTTATTGAGAGTTGCATAGAAAACCCCCCACAATGATTGTAGATTTGTCTATTTCTCCTTTTGGCTTTTATCATATTTGCTTTAAACCTTTTTTAAGACTATGTTATTGGGTTGTACAAATTTAGAATTATTATATCTTTGTAGTAAATTTTAACACTTTTTCTTTTTTTACTGAAGTATGATTGACTTACAATTTTTTTTAATATCTGTTCTCATGTAATTTTTTGCCTTGACATTTCTCCCTTGTTAATATAGCTAAATAATCATTTTTAATGTTTATATGAAACATAAATGTTTCCATTCTTTATTTTCATTCTGTTTATAGTCTAATATTTAATTTTAATAACTTATAATCATCATAAACTTATTTCAATTAAAAAAAATTATGTATTGTACGTTTGAAATTTGCTAGGAAATCTTAAAAGTTCTCATCACAAGGAAAAAAATATATTTAACTACGTTTGGTGATGGATGTTAAGTAAACTTATTGTGGTGAACATTTTGCTATAGGTAGGTATATCAAATCGTGTTGTATAGCTAAAATTAATACAATGTTATATTTCAATTATATCTCAGTTAAAACAAAGGAATTGAACCCTACTGACCCCTTTGAGATGTCCTTACCCTTGACCCATACCCCGTAGAAGAATGACCACTATGCTGCGCTGTGTGTATCATTTCCTTGCTTTTTTATACTTATACGAATATACATACACACTATGTGTATTTGCATGTATAAATGTATGTATCCCTGTACAGTGATTATTAAATATTATACGTTTGTGCACTTAAAATATGGGATTATACAGTACATATTCTGCTGCAACTTTCTTTTTTCACTCAACATTCCTTTTTGAGATTCATCCATGTCACAGCTCTTCAGTGCTATATTGCATTAATATATCACAATACATTAATCCAGTTGACTTTCAATGGACATTTCACAAGAGGACATTTACTTGTTTTCAGTTTTTTTGCTAACATTTATGATCTTATGAACATTCTTGTACATGCCTCCTAGAGCACAAATACAAGAATTTTTCTAAAGCTGTGCTTCCCAATCTTTTTGACAGGACATCACACGTTAAGAATTAACATTCAAACTGTGATTCACTGGAACAAGTCAATTGGGCTGCTCTGGTCAAAGGCAATTGCCTTGACCCTCTCAGACATTCCAAGAGCTAAGGGGAATAACATTTGACATACCTGGCTCCTACTATATAGGAAGCTCTGCTTCAGTGATTTGCTTTCTCCAGGTGAATTACATTGGCTCAAATTTTCAATATAATGTGAAATAATAAGAAAGATAATGGACATCCTTATATCGTTCCTCACCTTAGTAGGAATTCATCTAGTGTTTCTCCATTAAGTAAGATGTTGGCTTTTGCATCGATGAATATATATATAATCTATCACACTAAGAAATGACTCATTGATTTCTATTTTATCAATTTTTTAAAAAGAAATTGAGGTTGACCTATGTGAAATGCCTCTCTGGCATATATGGACATGATCATATAATTTTTTTTTACATCTATAGTAGGATGAATTTTATTAATGGATTTCCTAATATTGAAATACCCACTTGAACTTGAAGTGCTATTGGATTCTGTTTACTAGTATTTCATGTAAGATTTCACATTTATATTTAGAAATATAGTGTGTGTAGTTGTGTGTGTGTGTGTGTGTGTGTGTGTGTGTAGTTTTTGAATCAATGTTAAACTCACATAATGAAAATAACTGAGGAGCTATACTTCTTTATCAATGCCCTGGCATAGTTTAAATCATTAAGATCATTTGGTCTTTATGGTTTTGTAGATTTCCCCTTTCATACCATTTGTTCTGATGACTTTTGTGGGATGGGGAGGCTCTTTGACAACTTCTTTTATTTCATCTCTGAAAATTGGACTGTTTAAAACTTCTACATCTATTGAAGCTTATTGTATAAATTATATCTTCCTAACAGGCTATATATTTCAACTAGTTTTAAAAAATTAATGTGTATATAGTTATACAATAGAATCTCAAAGAAGTTTTTTAATATTTGGCTATTGCCCCTTTTTCATTTCTTATTTTGCATATTTGTCATTCTCTGAGATATCTCCCTTTCTCAGCTAATAATTTGTCTATCTTGTATTTTTCAAGAATCAACTTTTTGTTGTTTTCTAACTCAATGTTTACCTTTAGGAATTTCTTCTGTTTATTTTGCTTTACCCTGTTGGTCTTTTTCTATTCTTTTTGAATTGAATGTTTTACTGATTTGTTTTAATTTTATTGCTATGTGTGCTAAATGCTAGGAATTTCTCTGGAGGACTGCTTTAGCTATGTCCCACAGACTCTGAACCTATGTCTGTATGGTTTTGAACTCTATTCCTGGTACCCAAATATGTATTAGATTTCTACTACTACCTAACAAGTTAGCACCAACTAGCGGCTTAAAACAACATTACATTTGTTATCTCACAGTTTCTGCGGGTCAGAAGTTCAGGCATGGCTGAGCTGGGTTGTCTGTTTAGGGCCTCTTAAGCCTGTTATCAAGGTGTCCACTGGGCTGCATTCCTTTCTGGAGACAGAATCTTATGTAATGAAACCTAATCAAGAGAATAACTATCCCATCACCTTTGTCATATTTTATTGGCTATGAACAATAGAACACAAGGGGAGGAAATTATACTTCTACAAATGTGTAACACATCAGGGGTCACGTTTTAGGATGTGTCAGCTATATCTTTGTAAGTATTTTGACTTTTCTCTCTAGCTGGTCTCAAGAACCTTTCTTTGTCTCTGGTGTTCTGCAGTTTCACTATGATGGTTTAGGTATGGATCTGGTTTAATTTTTTATGTGCAGCTTATCCTTATGTTTCTTATAAATGGATTTATATTTTTCAGTAATTCTGGAAATTCCCAGGCATTTTCTTTTCAAACATTACCAGGGGGTTTCTTTCAATCTGAGACCAGATAAATTTAATTACTCAGTTTGGATTTTCCATGAACACATGGAGTAATGTAAATTTGAACCCTAGATTTGTATATGAGAGAGAAGTTTTGTACTTTTTAATTCTCAGAGTATATTATTACTGTTATTTTTTGCACCAGAGTTCCAGAGACAAATAAATTTCCTCTTAGTTACCTGACCTGTTATGCCAATTCTTCTCAGTCAACATTTTCACAGAGAATGAATAGCCTGTTTGGTTGTGCTGGCTTTCTTCAGGGGTTTCAGTTCAGTTACCCTATTTGGGGTAGACCCTAGGTTCTGTTTACTGTTCCTCCATGTGCAGCCATTGGGTCCCAATGATATATGTCGCTGGTGTTGTCTTTTATCCCAGGCTAGCCTTGTTTTCCATTTTTGCTTGCTATCCTGGTTTCAGCTTATGATTCATTCGTTTGCTTGGTTGTTTGCTCAGTTCGGTTTTGTTTGATGTTTGGTGATTTTGTTTTTATTTTACTTTCTGGTGATTCAGAATTATTTAATGGTATTTTTGTCACTATTTACCTAGTATCTTCATGTTTTATGTAGTGGGATATTTTAGGGCATAGCCATATTTTTGATGTGGCAGTAAACAGTTTTAAACTGTCTTTAGTCATCACTCTTAATCTAGCCTTGGCTTTCCCCTGAAAATTAAGTAGAACACTTCTTTCTATCCACCATGAATAGTCATCTTGGATTTCTAAGCTTTTCCCTCAGCTGGTCTATGTCTTTCATGTTCCAGTAAGTTTATCACATGACAAAGACTTTTCATTTGTTCATTTCTTCAAATAAGGTGAACATCTTTTAGCAATATTTTTCATGATTAATCCTTTAGTATGGAGGCAGGAATAGATGGAAAATTGGTTTGCTACCATCAGTAGTTAAAATGTTTTATTAGAAACAACCTAAAATGTTTTCTTACAAATTTTAATAAAGATATAAATTTATTCTGTCACTTTTCTTCCTGTGCTTATAACATCCAATCTCTACCTTATAAATATGAAAATTAGAATAACTATTTTTACCAACTGCCAGGAAAACTTTGTTATATCTTGAATTATGATGGGAATTGGTCTGTAAAGAACTTTTTATCTTTGATCTTTTTCTATCTTCTACACTGCAGAGCTGCTTCTACCTTCACAATTAAATAAAGTCCTAGAAGATATCCAAACTTTAGTGTACATAGTATTTTGGTGTGCTTGGTAAGATTGTTTACTCTCTACCTACATATTTATTCTGCTTCTATAAGGTGGATAAGACTGTATTTTTTGCATTTTTAATAAGCACCCTAGGTGAATATAATACACAAGGACTGAAGATCATAATCTAAGCAACATTGTAGTACATTGATTCAACAAATCATTCTAAAATCTTTTCCTTCTCTTTTCCATTTTAGAAATCATTCTAAAATGATTTTAGAATCATTCTAAAATCTCTCTAAAATCTGTCACAGTACTTTCAACTTTAGGAGGTATCAGCAGACCGGCAACGTATTGAACTGAATTGAATTGGATTGGATTTAAAATTATAATTTACCTACATACTGATTAGTTCCAGACATAGATGAATTTGTTTCATGTTCTGGGTCCCTTCTGACTTGAACATTTTCATTTATTATGTTCTTAATATTGAAGTTATAAATTATAATTTTGACATTTGATAACCCTTAGAGATATTTAAATAACTTCTTTGGCTGTGCAACCCTACATTTTATTTTTTCAATTCACTATCAGTACTTCTTTTCCTTTTCTCTTTTTGCATCATACCATTGAGACTACAGGCATCAGCATTTCCCATTGAGTTTCCTTCTAGTCATGCTACTTAGATCTGTTTTATTGTGATTTTCTTTAATTATCCAATGATTTCTTTTATTCCAATAATATCTCACTTATAATAACATTATGTTTAAGTGTCCAAATTTTACATAAAATGCAATTAATGAGTGTAATTCATAAGATTTAGCTACATATTTGCTCTTTGTAATCAGGTTTATTTACCTTTTGTTCAATACAACTTTATCACTTTAATAGCATACTCTTGTGTTTTCTTGAATTCGTATCCATAGTTTATCGAGTGTTAAACTAAAAGGATCATAATTTGATTTTCAGAAAAAGTTTGACCTCGTTCTATAAAGTGAGTAATTTACTGTAAGAGTGGTATAGAAGATACATTGAATAAGTGTCTCAAAGTAAGTTATATTTGGCCACTGTCAGGACAATAGTAAAATATCTTACATATTTATGAAGGAGTTTGTTCTCTAAAAGGGAATAGATTAACAGCACATGGAGTCATTCATATCTCAGGCCTTTATTGTTCAAGATCAAGCCTAGGGTGATGATTTGATAGAAAAGCTCAGCAGACACTGAGAAAATCAGAGTGGCCTGAGATATTAAATCTAGTGGCTTAAGGTGTCATCCTACTGTAGAAGAGATGAGACCCCCATAAAAAACTAAACATGAACAAGATGAACCAAGGACTGTTTTCTTTATTATAGATTTCTGGCAAATTTACTGCAGAGTGAAAAGGAAAAATACAACTACCCCAGGGCTTTCCTGAGCCTGTCTTCTGCTCTCCGGTGGCCACAAGCACGTATCTTGGAGATTTCGCTGCAGTGCTTAGGCATTTGGGGCCAGAGCTCACCCTCTGAAGAACGTGGCAATATGTGCTGGGAACCATGAGAGATTAGAGGACAATAGCCCCAGAGAGCCTTGACACAGCTGCAGCCCCGCAGCTTAATTGGGAAGAGGAAAAAAGATGATCCAGTGGACTTTAAGCCTTGATTTTTCTGTTTACTCAAAATTTAATTTCATTATATTTAATAAATCTACAGTTCAATAGGCTTTTGTACCAGAATTGATCATTCTCATAGCTTGTGTGGGTTTTTTCTAAAATCATAAAACAAATATTTAGTTATTCACTTGGATCTAGGAAGTTAAGTGTAGAGTATCAGCTATAGGAATTAGTTAAAAACATACATACAGGAGTTCCCTGGCGGTCCGGTGGTTAGGACTCTGCGCTTTCACTGCCACATGCCACACGGCGCAGCCAAAAAATAAAACATAAAAATAAATTTAAAAATAATTAAATACATACATACATAAATACATACAGTGACACAGGAATGACAAATTCCAAACCACTAATAAATGTTTTTTTCTGATCACCCTAAAATGTTTAGTATTAGAAAAGTTACTGGACAGTTAGATCTCTCCAATCTTAAGCTGTCATGTATTTGCTGCACTGCTCTCTACCAGGGATCATGAAAGTTATGATTCATTATAACAGTAGCAAATGTATTACAGAAGCCTTTTGTGGAGGAGATGCTCTTAACATCTTGTCTTCAGGATTTCTCTACAATTCTATTTTGGATTTGTTCAATGAAACTCATTGGTCCTGTTTCCTGGATCTCTCACTGAAGACCTTTTGCCAGACTATCTCTGTGGATATGTCAAAACCAGTTTATTGAAACTGAAAACTGTATCTTTGAAAGAGAAAAGTTCTTTAGGCATGTTATTATGAATGAGAGGCATAGGTACTTTAGGCATATTACTATGAATGAGAGCTCAAATGTGAATATTAAATCTTTGTTTGAGTTGAACAGTTTGTTCATATTTTATACTTTTTATGTGGTAAGGTATAGTACTTGCTTATTTATCCCTCAAGTCCTATGCTGAAATTGAGAAAGTATTTTAACGATATGCTCTTTTTCACACTATATATTTCCTTAGAAAAAATGACACCATAGAAAGCAAGCGCCTGTGTCATTAGCAGCAGCAGCAGAGAAAGAAGAATAAAAATTGAGATTTGTTTCCAAAAATGTAACGTTTTTAAGTGGAATAAAATACTAGAAAGGAGATTGGTGGAACCTTGGTTCTGCTCCATGTTCTGCCCCGTCAGCTCTGCTTAATGTTTTCAGTGTCTGAAGTGGTCTCTGCTTGTCTTCCTTAGAGCTTTCCCAAGCAGAGCAGCAGTGAGGAAAATGGGTCATAATTTGGAGTTTGCCTTCCAAGTATTGTACTTTTTCCCCTCATATATTACATTAAGCTATATGTCGTCAAATTCATCAGAAAAATCAGCCAACCTACAAAAAAGAAATGTTTCTAATATCTGACTGGTGTATGTGTCGAGAATCAATACAGCTGATTGTTGAATAAAGTATCAGTTTTGTTGGTAATGGATTGACAGTGGTAATAACAATATAATAATAGTAAGAACAGCTGATATTTGTTTAGTGCTTCCTATGATATGGCATGCATTTTACATATATTAGCCTATTCATTCCCACAAAAACCCAATAAGTTAGATGTTATAATTATCCATATTTAAGGAAGGTTTAACCAAAATTTCTCTCTTTTACTATAAAACTTATTTATTAACAGCTAATAATTTTAATGGTGATCCAGTGTTTGAGTAGTTATTCCAAGTATAAAAGCATAAGCAGAATAGATAACATTTAGGGTGCTGCTAAAAATTAGGACTCTGATGTCTTTTTAAAAAATATTCCTCATTCTCAGACAAAGTTTGTGAAAACAATAGGTTTAAGTCACAATAGACTTAAAAAAATAGATAAATTCATATTTGTCATAGATTTCAAAAAAGCCAGACAGGTATCAGTTCAAATTCTTTCTGCCTCTTGCTCTGTCTCTCTGTTTTCTTTGTCTCTCTCTGTGTTTCATTTTGTCTCTCTGTCTCTCTCTGTATTGTTCATTATCAGTCTTTCCCCCTCTCTCTCTTTCTCTATCTCTCAACAACTCACTGATACATATATCCCTGAACAAGTTACTTAATGTGTCTAAGTCTCAAATTTCACATCCATAAAAGCAAGTATGATAATATACTTCATAGTGTATTTTAAGAATTGAATTTGAAACTACAAGTAAAGTATTACTCAGAGTGCCTCTTATATAATACATTATTTTCCATTTCCTTCACTCAATCTCCTGATGATAAAGTATTTAGAAATCCCATGCACTATGGATGTTAATTTCCAAAAAAGTCAAGTGGGCCTCAAATGGCAATTTTTGTATAATATACTCATTACCAGGAAACGAAAGCAATTTCTTAATAGATACTGCAGGCTATAAAAGAACTACAAGATGTTGAATAATATTTCAATACATTAAAATAAGTGATACATATATAAACAACTTTGCAGTGAGATGACATTATATAAAATTATATTGACGTGGTGAGGTGTTGAGTTATATGTGGCCAGTAAGAGAGCAAGATGGTATACAAGGTGCTAATTTTTCTGCAGGCATTAAAAAGAAATTTAAGGAAATAAAGACCACTGAGGCCTGGGTTTTGTTTTGTTTTGTTTTTAATTGGAATATAATTGCTTTACAATGTTGTGTTAGTTTCTGCCGTAGAACAAACTGAATCAGCTATATGTGTGTATATATATCCCCCCACTCTTGAGCCTCCCTCCCTAGGTCATCACAGAGCACAGAGCTGAGCTCCCTGTGCTATACAGCAGCTTCCCGCTAGCTATCTATTTTTCACATGGTAGTGTATATATGTCTATGCTACTCTCTCAATTTGTCCCACCCTCCTCTTTCCACCCGTGTCCACAAGTCTGTCCTCTAAGTCTGCGTCTCTTTTCCTGCCCCGCAAATAGGTTCATCAGTACCATTTTTCTAGATTCCATATATATGCGTTAATATATGATATTTGTTTTTCTCTTTCTGACTTACTTCACTGTGTTTGACAGACTCTAGGTTCATTCACATCACTACAAATGTCCCAATTTCATTCCTTTTTATGACTTAGTAATATTCCATTGTATATATGTACCACATCTTTATCCATTCATCTGTCGATGGACATTTAGGTTGCTTCCATGTCCCGGCTATTGTAAATAGTGCTGCAGTGAACATTGTGGTCTCTTTTTGAATTACGGTTTTCTCAGGGTATATGCCCAGTAGTGGGATTGCTGGGTCATATGATAGTTCTATTTTTAGTTTTTTAAGGAACCTACATACTGTTCTCCAAAGTGGCTGTATCAGTTTACATTCCCACCAGCAGTGCAAGAGGGTTCTTTTTTCTCCACACCCTCTCCAGCATTTATTGTTTGAAGATTTTTCGATGATGGCCATTCTGACCATTGTGAGGTGATACCTCCTTGTGGTTTTGATTTGCATTTCTCTAATAATTAGTGATGTTGAGCAGCTTCTCATGTGTTTGTTGGCAATCTGTATGTCTTCTTTGGAGAAAAGTCTATCTTGGTGTTTGGCCCATTTTTTGACTGGGATGTTTGTTTTTTTGATACTGAGCTGCATGAGCTGCTTGTATATTTTGGAGATTAATCCTTTGTCAGTTGCTTCATTTGCAAATATTTTCTACCATTCTGAGGGTTGTCTTTTGGTCTTGTTTATGGTTTCCTTTGCTGTGCAAAAGCTTTTAAGTTTCATTAGGCCCCATTTATTTATTTTTGTTTTTATTTCCATTACTCTAGGAGTTGGCTCAAAAAGGATCTTGCTGCAATTTATGTCAAAGAGAAGTCTGCCTGCTTTCTTCTAAGAGTTTTATAGTGTCTGGTGTTACATGTATGTCTTTAATCTATTTTGAATTTATTTTTGTGTATGGTGTTAGGAAGTGTTCTAATTTCATTCTTTTACATGTAGCTGTCCAGTTTTCCCAGCACCACTTATTGAAGAGGCTGTCTTTTCTCCATTGTATATTCTTTCCTCCTTTGTCAAAGATAAGGTGACCATATGTGCATGGGTTTATCTCTGGGCTTTCTATCCTGTTCCATTGATCTATATTTCTGTTTTTGTGCCAGTACCATACTGTCTTGATTACTGTAGCTTTGTAGTATAGTCTGAAGTCAGGGAGCATGATTCTTCCAGCTCCATTTTTATTTCTCAAGATTGCTTCGGCTATTCGGGGTCTTTTGTGTTTCCATACAAATTGTGAAATTTTTTATTCTAGCTCTGTGAAAAATGCCATTGGTAGTTTGATAGGGATTGCATTGAATCTGTAGATTGCTTTGGGTAGTATAGTCATTTTCACAATGTTGATTCTTCAGTCCAAGAACATGGTATATCTCTCCATCTGTTTGTGTCATCTTTGATTTCTTTCATCAGTGTCTTATAATTTTCTGCATACAGTTCTTTTGCTTCCTTAGGTATGTTTATTCCTGGACATTTTATTCTTTTTGTTGCAATGGTAAATGGGATTGTTTCCTTAATTTCTCTTTCTGATTTTTCTTTGTTAGTATATAGGAATGCAGGAGATTTCTGTTTATTAATTTTGTATTTTGTGACTTTACTAAATTCACTCCCTGATACCAAAACTAAAGATATCACAGGAAAAGAAAATTACAGGCCAATATCACTGATGAACATAGATGCAAAAATCCTCAACAAAATACTAGCAAACAGAATCCAGCAACACATTAAAAGGATCATACACCATGATCAAGTGGGATTTATTCCAGGGATGCAAGGAATCTTCAGTAAACCCAAATCAGTCAATGTGATACACCATATTAACAAATTGAAGGATAAAAACCATATGATCGTCTCAATAGACACAGAAAAGGCTCGCGACAAAATTCAATACACATGATAAAAACTCTCCAGAAAGTGGGCGTAGAGGGAACCTACCTCAACATAACGAAGGCCATATATGACAAACCCACAAAAAACATTATTCTCAATGGTGAAAAATTGAAAGCATTTCCTCTAAGATCAGTAACAAGACAAGGGTGCCCACTCTCGCCACTATTATTCAACATAGTATTGGAAGTCGTAGCCACAGCAATCAGAGAAGAAAAAGAAATAAAAGGAATCCAAATGGGGAAAAAAAGAAGTAAAGCTGTCACTGTTTGCAGATGACATGATACTATACATAGAAAATCCTAAAGAAGCCATCAGAAAACTACTAGAGCTCATCAAGGCCTGGGGCTTTTAAAGAAAGCCTTGAGCAGGCCCTGGAAGGATAGGTGCTCTATGAATATATGGGCTAGAGAAGGAGGGAATTCTAGACAAGGAAGCACTTGAATTAAGGTACCGAAACAGCAATAGCTGTGTGTGTGTGTGTGTGTGTGTGTGTGTGTGTGTGAGATGTGCATGTGTGGAGGCTGGGGCTGTCACCCTGTCTTGATCACAAAGTTCTTATTTGTCAGCAATAAGAAATGAGGTTGGATGGGTTTGCTGAGGCAGGATTATGCATTCTTGAACTCCAGGCCCAAGAGCAGTGCTTTATCATTGGCTTGGCGTGAAGGTTCTTAACAATTTCACTTAATAATGTTGATTGGCCATACGTCCCCAATTTGTGAGTGTGAATAATGGGCTGTTTTTTCCCACTTATTTGTGTATTTTCCCAAATTTTCAAAGTATTTGATTAGCATTGATTGTTTTTTCTTTTCTCTAGTAAGGGTATAGTATATTTATGAATTCTACCTAATCAAGCACCAAGCTGGAGATAATAGGAAGAAATTGAATTAAGTTTTAAATATTTATTGAGTGCCTATTATGTATCACACTCTGAGCTAAGTACTGAGGAGATAGCAGTGAATGAGAAATACAATCTGTGTCCACACAGAATTTACAGTCTAAAAGAAAACAAAAGCATTAATGAAAAAAAAAAAAAGTACAAGCAGTTTTGAGAGACCAGATATCTAGAGTGCTACAACCTAACCTAGAGAATAAGAGAAAATTCACAGAGAAAAGACCTACACTCAGAGGGATAGTGGGTCTTTATTCATAAAAAAAGTTTTACTTACTACCTGCTAAGTGCTTTTGAGAAGAGGCAAACTTAGCAAGAAAACCAAACAGCTCTTAAAAGATTGTTGGGAAATAAGGTAAACACATTTAAGAAAGTCATTAATGATGAGCTGGAATTCCCTTTTATTTCAGGTCCAGAAACCATCTAAACGGGGCTCAGCCATCATTTGAGGTGATGGTTGTTTCTAGATGCACCACAGCTCATCTGTGTTATTAGGTTAAACTCCTAGAGGATAGCCATGTGGACTTTGATGGTTAAGGCAGCTCAGTGGCTGTGGCCGCTGACCCACATGTTAATAGTTAAGGTTCTGGAGCATCCGTGGTCCACAGCATGCTGGCTAGTGCAGAGACTCTGTGTGACAGGAGCATTCAGTAGGGTTGACTTTTGGCGGATGTTGCTGTCAGTTTCTTCTTCAGAGGTTGAAGCAGGGACCACATTTAAGCTTTCAGACAGAATTCAGACACACAGAATTTGCAAAATGTTCTCATGCAAAATACCACTCTCTGAGACCTCTTAATAGGTGTTTATTGGAAAAAAAGGGTCAGAGGAGGGGAGGTTTTTCCTTGGTTTTGTCAAGTAGAGAAACTCAGGATAAAGACAATCAGGATTTTTACACTCTGTAGTATGTTTATGTGAGTTGAGACTCTTGGAGTGTGTTATGGCATGCGACATTTCCCCAGAGTAGTTCATTATGGGCCCTAGTAACAACTTGATACACCACTGTTCATGCCTGGTTTAGGAAAGTCTACAGTAAACCATAGCGGCCTGATCTTGATTATGGTGACATTTTTATTCCTTGACATCTCTGAGATTCAAATCAGTCTTTCTTCATTTTACACCCCTGACACAGCGCCTTTGGCCTACAGCTGAAACCAGTCCTGGCTTGTCAAAGGAACTGACTGAAGCCAGATTGAGTGTTTTTTTTTTATCAGAGAATGCCACACACAAGCTTTTAGAAACTTAACTCACAGGAAGTTCTTAAATACTACATCCAAAACAAATTAAATGCCTCATGCTCTAACTTCAGTCATGTATTTCTTGTTCTGACCTCGGTGGAAATTCAAAGCAGCTGATAACTATTATATAATCATTCTCACATATTTGTTTACTGTTAGCAAATCATTCCTTAGTTGTTTCTTTTTAAATGATGAATTATCCTAGTTCCTTTTAAATCTGTCACATTGAAGCAAACATTGGTTTCACTTCTGGCAAATAATCCTACCCGTGTCTGCCTGGTGATAAAACCCTGTTAGGAATGTAATTGTGTCAGAAACTTTCTATAAACCTTTTTGGAAGAAATTTACATATTCCTGAAACACTTCCTTAGCTGCATTTAAACTTCAGTCCATTTGTGAAATGGCCACTGATTTTTGTGACTAACAGTGTTTTTACTCCTGAATTAGGGTTGCCAGAGAAAATAAAAGATTCCCAGTTAAATCTGAATTTCAGATAAATAATGAATACTTTTTTAAATACAAGTATGTCTCATATACAAAAAATTATTTATCGTTTATCCACAATTCAGATATGACTGGCAATCCTGTATTTTTGTTTGCTCTATCTGGCAACCCTAATGAGATACTTTGAAGAGCACTCACGTATAGTAGCAGCCATTCTTGTGTTTTCAGTTTAAAATGAGTCACACACCTCTTTTCTGCCAATATCAGAAGCAAAAAATATTCCAGAATACTTGAATAATACCTCTTGTTGGCTCTAATGTTGATAATTGACTACCAATGTCAAGGTTTGAAAGAGTTTTTACCTATTACAGTGGAAAGCTTAGGAATCATAAAGGCCACTGTGACAGTGTAATCTTGGACAAGTTCCTTAATTTCTCTGAAGGTCAGATTCCTCAACTGTTAATAGGGATAATAATAACTACCTTATAGGCCTGTGGCAAAGATGAGAATAATGTAATTTTTGTAATGGGCCTGAAACAATACGTGGGGCTTCCTTCTGCAACATCCTACAAATATTGGTGCAGTGACAAAATGTGGTGGGTGTAGTCCTAGGTACCAGGGAGATGACAGTGAACTAGACAAGGTCCTTGTAGGTAATAAAAAGTCAAGACACAATGAAGCAAGGGGAGTTTAAATAATGGTGATAGCTAGGCAAGAAACTGACTGGGTGAACATGAAGGGCCATTAGATGGGAGCATGCTGTTTAGAGTAGAGGATGAAAGAGTGTCACCAGGGTCGCCCTGGGGTGGTAACAATGAGGCTCAGTGAAAGAAGGAGCTGGCCACACGGAGACCTGTGGGCGGGGCATTCAAGACAGGAGGAGTGCTAAGTGTAAAGGCTGAGAGAGCTTGGCTTGCTGGAAAAGTTGGGAGAGCAGAGGGGTGGGAGTAGGACACCAACAGCAGGGCTGGAGCATGGAGTTTTTTAAATTTGCGATACTTTTATTTGCGATAAAATACAATATAAATTACCATAAAAATGAAATGAAGAAAGGCACATACAAAATACAAGTCCATAGTTCTTAATTAGCTTCAGCAGCATAAAAGCATATTTCATTAAGTGATATCAGAACGAGCATAACAGAAAAAAGAATTACGAAAATGGTTACACATTCACTGAAAGTGTGCATACAGGCAATTAATACACCCTGTTCAGTTAGCTTTGCCCACCAATCATACCTGTGAATGTGGAATGTCAAATGCTATACAAGTTTCTTTGCAGGTGGGTGTTGGTACAGGCACCACACTCTGTGTAAGTGGAGAACTGTTCTAGTCAGAGAAAGGTAGAGGTCAAAATGGCCATGATAAGAAGTCAAGATTTAAGTGCTAGCCAGATAGTAAATTAATAATATGAAGAATGCTAATAATGAAGATTTGGTTTTCCAGTGAGCTGTGAAGAAAATGGGATTCTCTTTATCCTAAACTTCCCAGAAACTTAGGTCTGAGCACGATGAGTTCACTATAAAAAATGTCCACAATGGCAAAATGTCCACCTTCTTCCAAGGTTCCCACCATTTCCATAGCACCTGGTGGTTCTTCTTTTCAGTGGCATGCCGAAAAAAATGGGGAGACCAATTAAGTCAATTTTAGTCTGACTAGTAGCAAGGCTTGGGCAAGTTTCTTAACATTTCCAGGTCCTAGTTTTCTCACTTGTAAAAACAGGATGAAAGACTAGCTAATATCTCAGGTACTTCTGAATTCTAAAATTTTATAAATCTCTGTTTCCAGTTGTGTCTTTTTTCAACAGTAGAATAAACTTTTCAGAAAGAAAAGGGCTTGCTAAATTAAAAAATCAAATAAATAAAAATAATATTGATTACTTTAAAATAAAACAGTATAAACCACTTTGTTGATTGATTAAATCAAATTAATCAAAATAAAATTAAAATCAAAATAATAATTTGATTTTAGTGGAATGAAACTGCTAGAAGATATTTGAATAGCAAAAATTTCTAATATTTACCATATCTTGCCTTTGCACTGGATTTGTTATCTTACTAGGAAAGGGTTTCCAGCATACTGTGGTCAGGCTGTCTATAGATTCGGAAAAATTAGTATCCGTTCACTTTCTCTTTTATTCTTATTCCAGTACTCTTCACCATGATTCAAACTTTAGGCTTATTGATTTCTATATAGATGCTCTATGGTAATGTAGGGAGGTGCCAAAAAAATAATAAGAGTTTACTCTTAGAATCTTTTAAATGTACATTTTGAAGTGATGAAAATAAAATGTTCTGGAAGTTATCCCTTCATCAATTAAATATTTACTGAACACTTTGTTAAATATTAGAATAATATAAAAAAAATGGTACCCAACCGTGCCCATGAGAAGATTATGATTCATTTGGGGAGAAACACTCAACTTAATGGGTACAGTTCTTTAATTGAGAAAAGTACAAAGTGCTCTGAAAACCCAAGGGCTGGAATGGCTAACTTCCTGGGAGAGGTAAAACAGGAGGGTTTGGGGATACTAGAATGGGATCTTGAAGAATCGCTGGAAAGGATATTTCCATCCAGAGGACAAGCTTGTGCCCTGGTGCAGCAGGGAGAAACGTGAATGGAGAAGACAGGTAGTTCTATGAGGCATTTGGAGGCAACAGGCATGTGCAGCTAGTTATATTTGAAGGTTCCCTATCATGTTATCAAGTTATTTTGTAATACATGAGAATACATTCTAGGGGATTTAAGCCGAGAATACATTCTAGAGGATTTAAGCTGAGAAATAAGGAGTAGAGTCATTGAGAGCCAATAGTGTCAGGCATTTTACCAATATTACTTCACTTAATCGTGATCTTTCCTACCTCACAAAATGAAGGAACCTGAGACTCAGAGAGATTAGCTGACTTCCCCAAAGCAACAGAGCTAGTCAGTGGCAGAGCTGGCATTTGAATCTAACTGTTTGACTTTCTAATTGTTTTCCAAGTTCCAAAAGCCAGGCATTTTACTCTCAGCACCAGAAGAAGCGGATATGTCCCTGGTGGGAAAAGTTCTCATCTGTGTTTGCTCTCAGGCCACCCAACTTCCAATGCTCCCTTCAAAAGGTTCTCCCCCAGGGCATTTTCTGTGCAAGGGGTTGGGAATTTACCTAAGTGCGGAATGCGATGCCCCTCCTTATCAACAATGGCCTCACGGGGTCTGCCTTCAGGCTTTTCATCCCAATCCGGCAGGTCTGGCAGACCAGTTCACAGGCTACGCGGACAAACTTAATTAAATTCAAGTGAGTGTTGTTACCAAGACCTGACAGGCGCAGTTGTGTGTAGCTGAATAATTGAGTTGTGCGGAGGTTTTTTTTTTTCTTTGCCTTCTTGGTGGTAGGCTTTTTTTGGGGGGGTTTTGTTTTGTTTTCTTTGGGTTTCTAAAGATGACCCTGACACTTTTCATAAAGCTGTTTTCTAGTAGGAACGCCCTCCATCAAAGAGACGCAGTTTGGTTGCCAGGCTACCGTGAGAAAAGAGAACTCTGAAGTGACAATGCCGACCTTTTCTTGGAGTATCCAGGGTCTATACTTCTCAGTACAAAAGTACTTCCCATAGACCTCACAGCTAGAACTCCACAGTGTTACTACCTGAGTCCTAGACTGTTAGGCAGGCACAGCCTCGCCTGGACTAAGCTCACAGCTAGGATTAAAAAACTATATCAAATCAGCAGTGAGGAAAAGAAAACATCATTTAGAGATTCGTTTTAAAAATCACTCATAATAAGCACAGATGAAACCAATTAAGGAGTATTTTCTTCAAGCAGCCCTCTGGCACAGGGAAAGAATGATGCCTGGTTGAGAGAGGCAACAAAGGGTTTGCAGCTCACGTGTTTGTGGGTAGATTGCTTGCAGTCTGTGCCTGGATTGTAGGAGCCTTCCCTACCTCAGATTTTGGCTTCAGGGTTTTTTTAGATAGTCTTTTTTTTTTTTTTTTTTTTTTTTTCTGCTGGCTGTTTAAATATCACAGAGCTTACAACTCAGGGTTTCCTCAGTTCCTGCTTCCCATTGATGGTCAGTAACCATCCAGTCTTTTTTTTTTTTTTTTTTTTTTTTCGCGGTACGCGGGCCTCTCACTGTTGTGGCCTCTCCTGTTGCGGAGCACAGACTCCGGACGCTCAGGCTCAGCGGCCATGGCTCACGGGCCCAGCCGCTCCGCGGCATGTGGGATCCTCCCGGACCAGGGCACGAACCTGTGTCCCCTGCATCGGCAGGCGGACTCTCAACCACTGTGCCACCAGGGAAGCCCACCATCCAGTCTTTGTATTAATTTCTAGTATGAAGTACAAAACAGATATAAATGAAAATGAGTATTTTTAAAATTTCTATTCTTTACATGTAAATCACTATTTGAAAGAATATGGACTGGTAGAAATTTTCAGTTTTTAATCAGTATATCGGTTTTTAGATAGGGCTTTTGGCTTAAATACTTGAATATATTTCACTACAGTAGGCCATGCTGTCGTCCAAAGTCATTTGAGTGTTTATAAATTAGATGTGCACAATATATTGAGTTTTCTTCTTTTTATAATATTTTGATCTCATAGCTTCTTCCACCTTGATAATGGTACAGAACCTGGCAGTTCATAAAATGCTATCTTTTACACAATTATTTCTAGATGATTTTATCTTCTCCAGTTCCTGTGATATAGGTTAGGGTAGATATTGTTATCCACATATTACACATGATAAAGTGGAGCTTAAGGCACTGTCCAAAGCCACATACTATCTTTGCCAAAACTACATTGTTTCTCAAAAAAGTCTCCCGATTCTTGTGCTAGAGTGGGTAGGGGGGAAATTCTGACTCTCAGTGACTCCATTCCATCTTTTGCTTTTTTATTTTTTGGTAGTGGTTTTAGAAAGTTTCCTTCTCTCCTTTGCTGGACCTCTGAAGATCTTTGGTTTTCAGGACAACTCTAAAGTAATACAAGCTCTGATCATTGCTGGCCAAAGATGAATTCTTCCATAGGTCTCTATGGTTTTCCCTCTTCAATCAGAGAATATTCTATAGTTTTAACTATTAATTTTAAAAGTATCAAAAAGTGGTCACTTGATTCATTTGCAATTCAGTCAAAAGTACTGTGGTGGAAATCCTCTGAAATTTATAGATGAAATAACTAAAGCACCTACGAGGTGCTTAATTTTAAAAAACTATTTATTGAACACCTAATATATGCCAGATATCGTTCTAAAAGATGGAACTCTAGCAGTAAACAAAGAAATTGCCTGCCCTTATAGGTTGGTGGAAGTCGATTTCGAACAAACATGTGAGGTCAGGGCTCCAAGAGTGGCATAGTAATAGTCCTTGGCTGGTGTTTTCACACTTTTTAAAATGTCTGTAGGTGATTCTAATGTGCTACCATTTGTATTTGGAATGTAGCACAATGCTTTCCCCTCATACTGGGGGACTTTATTTTGTTTAAAATGGTCTGTAGAGTTTTGGGATCTAAATATCAACATTTCCTTTATAAATATCAATCAAAAAAACATTTTATTGAGAAATACATATAATCTATGAAGTTTGGATGTGAAGACCTGTAGGCATTCTTCTGGGACAGTTTTAACTGAGAAGATGTTCTGTGGAAAATGTCTATATTTGAAACAGGGCATTTAATCCATGGAATTGGTTAAACAGATTAGGGAGGGGCCAAGAAGCCGAACAAGTCACTGAGTCAGAGATTAACAACAACAAGGTGTGGAAGCCCTGGCTGGAGGGGAAAAGGAGAAGGTCCAGGGGCACCAGGGCCACATAGCAGAAGCTGGAACCATGCCAGCTCAGCCCAGTGAGCGCTGGAGACCAGACTGAAGAGGCTGCTCTCAGCAAGGGGAGGGAGTAAATCTCCTGCTTTCTTCCTTCCTCCCATCCGCTAGTATCCCACTAGTGTCTTTCACTAGCCAAACCCAAGCAAATGAGTTGACAAGGGAGTTTGAGAAACACAGGCGGCAGGACTCAGACCCCCTTAGGATGTAGAGGAGAGCAGACAAAGAGAAGAAATGAATCTTATGGACATGGACCCAAGACTAGTACATGTAATGACTTTTCTTTGTTCAGAGAAGACTGTGGAACCAAACTGCTTGGACTCAGATCCTGGCTTTGCCACTAATTCTGTGTGTAATCTTGGGTAAATTACTTAATGTCTCAAAGTCTCATCTTCCTCATCCGTTAAATGAGGGCCAAATAGGAATGACATTATGTAACTTGTAAGACTGTGGTGAAGATTAAATGAAATAATGTATTTAGTGTGTTATTATTATCATTATTATTGTGTGTAAGGCATTGTACTGGGTAACCTGAGAAATGTAATAAAGCTATCACTGCCCCGAAGGTCATGTGTAATTTATGTGGGGAAGAAAACACACTGATAAATAATATAAGGGACTATACCATACAGAGGGAGGAGTGAATGGTGCATACAGGCATACCTTGTTTTATTGTGCTTCACAAATATTGCGGTTTTTGCAAATTGAAGGATTGTGGCAACCCTGCGTTGTCAGATGATGGTTAGCATTTTTAGCAGTAAAGTATTTTTTAATTAAGGTATGTACATTTTTTTAGACATAATGCTATTGCACACTTACTAGACTACACTATAGTGTAAACATAACTTTCATATGCACTGGGAAACCAAAAAATTCATGTGACCCACTTTATTGCAATGTTTGTTTTTTGTTGCTGTCATCTGGAACGGAACTCACAATATCTCCGAGGTATGCCTGTGTTAACCAAGTATGGAACCACTATACTCAGCTTCCAAGTTGCAAACTGAAAGGGATGGTACTTTGTGAAATTACTTTTTTTTTTTGCGACACGCGGGCCTCTCACTGTTGTGGCCTCTCCCGTTGCGGAGCACAGGCTCCGGACGCGCAGGCTCAGCGGCCATGGCTCACGGGCCCAGTCGCTCCGCGGCATGTGGGATCTTCCCGGACTGGGGCACGAACCTGTGTCCCTTGCATAGGCAAGCGGACTCTCAACCACTGTGTCACCAGGGAAGCCCCGAAATTACTTTTAAGACCTAGTAGTATGATTAATGTTTAAATGTCCTATCTAGATTTGTGGTCAAGAGAGCATTTTGTTTTTTATTTATTTATTTTTGGATTAAAAAAGTAATAATATTCATTGTAGAGAATTGCAATGATACAGAATGATACAAAGAAGAAAACAACAATTATTGGTAATTTTAACATTCAGAGATGGGTACATATATCTGATATATTTTCTACCAGTCCTTTTTAATAAATGTATTTAATGTATATATACATTATTTCACTTACAAAACTTAAAACATAATTATATATAACTATAAATCCTGATACTTTTTTCATTACTACATTGGAAAGATTTCCAGGTATTATTAAATATAATTTACAAAAGTAATATTTGTCTATATAATATTGTATATTATGTCTGAACATTAATTTATCTATTATATTTGGACCTTTGATGAATTTTCAGTTTTTTCACAATTAGCAGTAGTGGTGGAATGCTGTCACTCTAAACAAAGGAAGTCAAGCTCAAACACCTGCTGGGTCAAATCGAGTCCCTACAAAGGTGTTAAGCGTGGGATAATATGGAGTGGTGAGGTCTGTGGTAGACACTGGAGAATGCATGCCCTGTGGAAGGGCATTCAAACCACAACCACCAAAACAAAAACAAGGGCTTCCCTGGTGGCGCAGTAGTTGAGAGTCCGCCTGGCGATGCAGGGGACGTGGGTTCGTGCCCCGGTCCGGGAAGATCCCACATGCCGCGGAGCGGCTGGGCCCGTGAGCCATGGCCGCTGAGCCTGAGCGTCCGGAGCCTGTGCTCCGCAACGGGAGAGGCCACAACAGTGAGAGGCCCGCGTACCGCAAAAAAAAACCAACAATGGACAGGGACAGGCTTGCACATTTGGGTTGCCAGTTTGAGACTTCTGGACATTTATTAACATTTTCCAGAAAAGTATCTGTAGGAGATCGAATGCTTGGCCCAATTCTTCCTCCTCCACTGAATCCATAACCCTATGGTGGTTTTATTTGGATGGAGCATATGTCCCTGCTCTTTGACTCACAGTTGGGTCTCAGGATGCCCTTTGGCTTATGGTCTGTGTTGAGTCTGAGCCTGAGTCCTAAGGAGTCTAGCACATTTCCACTTGCTCTCCTGTACCTCTGCCTTTACCATGAGAAAAACTTGCTCTGGCCAGCCCACTGGTTTCAGGAGAAGAATGAGGTACATTTTAGACGTGACCACACCAGCCAGAATTTCAGTATGGAGCAGAGCCATCCCTGCTGCCCCAGAAACCTGTAAGTGGGAAATAAATGCTTATTTTTGAAAGCCACTGAAATCTTAAAGGTATTTGCTATGCAGCAATAGCTAAACAATACAATATCAAATTGTTTTCCAGAAAAATATAAATTCACATTCCCATAGCATTATATGAGGTAAAAGTAGCTCATGGCTTGATTTTGCATTTTGTTTGCTTTTTCTTTTTTTGATTTTGCATTTTGAATTCATTTAAAATTTCACATGCTTTTTAATCATTTATATTTCTCCTTTTGATCCTGTCATTTGACAAGTTTTCTACTATAGCTTTACTTATTTGTAGGAGCTCCTTATGTTATATATTAGAAATCCAAGGCTTTATTCATTCATTTAACAAATCTACTATGTGAGGCACTGTTCTTAATCTGTAATCCTTGTTAACAATTTTTCCCCAAATTGCTGTTTGCCTTTTAATTTTAGTCTAAGATTATTTTTACCACATATGATCAAATTTTTCTTCCCTGTTTTTCTTTTCCTTTGTCTTTAATGCATAGGAGTTAGAAAACGGATTTCTGATCTTAGTTTCTCACTCAGCTGCTTTTTGCAGGTCTCCTCTCTGTGACACTCAGCCTTTCCTCCTCCTGCTCTGCCTGATTTTCCCTACTTTTTGCCTGTTTTCTTACCCTTTCTGATTTTCTCTTTTCTAACACTTTTTTTCTCCTGTAACTCTAAATATAGTCATATATAAAAGTCAAGGTTATTTTAAAATATTTTAATCTATTATTACAAATTTGAATTTTCTGCACATACTGTATGAATATAGAAATTAAGTATAACTTTTCTTCTCTCATGAAAACCTTAACTATATTAAGTTACTTTTAATTACTGATGGCTCTAAATTAATTTTTTGTGTTATAAACCTCCCACCTGGAAAATATTCAGGGCTAAACAACAACTCAATTCAATAAATATGTGATTTCTATTATGCATTCAATGGACTGTGAGGGCCTCATTAGAATACTGTAATAAAATGAGAGTTGGAGGAAAGGGATCTAACATGATCACAGAAATAAATATAGTACAATATAGAATATGGCAGTTGCCACAGGAGAGGAGCAAAAAATATGGATTGCGGATTTAGGGAAGAGAGAAGTCACAGCCAATTTGGGAGGTGAAACAGTCCCATGGTGGGAATCTATTTGAGATAAACTTTGAAAAAGATGTCAATTACATCTGTTAGTTTCATCTGCTCAGAAAGCATTTCCTTGTCTTCTGGTATCTTTACCTTGATTTTCATCCAGGGATAACCTATCTTCCATCTTTTCAGGCTGTGTGGTTGGGTGAGGCTGACCCCATCCTTCATGACTTGCATGTGGCCTAAACCTGACTATTACCTTGAAGATATATGACCCAATACAGTGGAAAGGCAGTTTTTAATTTTAAGGCTGCTGAACTTGGAGCTACAAAGTTTACTACATGGAGAGAGCTTGAAAGTAAATTGAAACCAACACAAAGGAAAGAAGAGGTGAGAGATGAAAAGAGAAAGAAATGAAGGGGGGCAGAGAGAGAGCAAAAAAGAAAAAGAGAGGATAAGAATGAACCTCACATCTTGATAACATTATCCAAGCCTCCATGTCCAACTGTTTCTCATATTAATAGCTAGACTTTTCAGCTACACAGCCAGTAAAATGTCTTTTTGCTTATACTTTCTTGAATTAAGTTTTAGGTATTCAATAATAAAAAGAGTCCTCATGGGCAGAAATGGGGGACAGGGAGCTATATTAGGAGCAAACAGAATGAGCAGAGACATGAAGGTGGTAAAGAGTGGGGACATGGTTAGGGAATAGCAGTCCTCTAAACCGTCAGGAAATTCTGGTGGATTTTGCACGAGAATCTGAGCAGTGTATGCTTAGTTGTCTGGGCCATCACTGTCTAATAAAAATATATTGTGAACCACATATGCAATTTGAAATTTCTATTACTCAGTTAATAAAGGTGAAATTAATTTTAATACTGTGCTCAACACAACACATCCAAATATTACCATTTCAGCATGTAATATGTATAAATATTATGAAGATATTTTACATTTTGGGGTACTATCCTTAAAACCCAACATGTATTTTATACTTCCAGCTCATCTCACTTTTTTTTTTTTTTTTTTTTTTGCGGTACACGGGCCTCTCACTGTTGTGGCCTCTCCCATTGCAGAGCACAGGCTCCAGACGTGCAGGCTCAGCAGCCATGGCTCACGGGCCCAGCCACTCCGCGGCATGTGGAATCTTCCCAGACCGGGGCATGAACCTGTGTCCCCTGCATCGGCAGGCAGACTCTCAACCACTGCACCACCAGGGAAGCCCCTCACTTTTTTTAAATTGAATTTTAGTTGATTTACAATGTTGTGTTAATTACTGCTGTACAGCAAAGTGACTCAGTTATGCATATGCATACATTCTCATTTTCTTTTCCATTATCGTTTATCACAGGATATTGAATATAGTTCCCTGTGCTATACAGTAGGACCTTGTTGTTTATCCATTCTATATGTAATAGTTTGCATCTGCTAATCCCAAACTCCCAGTCCATCCCTCTCCCACCTCCCCCCCTGCCACCTGCCTTGGCAAACACCAGTCTGTTCTCTATGTCCGTGATTCTGTTTCTGTTTCATAGATAAGTTCATTTGTGTCATATTTTAGATTCCACTTATAAATGATACCATATGGTACTTGTCTTTCACTTTCTGACTTACTTCACTTAGTATGATAATCTCTAGTTGCATCATCTCACTTTTTAATAACCACACTTCAGGCTCAATAGCCACAGGTGGTTAGTGGCTACTTTATTGAACTGCACTGGTCTTGGTAATGGGGAGCCACTGATAGTTTTTGAGCAGCCTATATTATGTGGGCTGTGTTTCAACAAATTTAATGTGTCATGATTTTCAAGATTATTTATGGAAGGAAAGACTGAAGTAGAAGGCTGTTCATTGAATTATATGTAAATGTTCCAGGCAATAATTAAAAAAAGCTTAAACTAGAGTAATAGAAATTACAGAGAAATAGAGATATATTAAAGATTTCAGAGGTAAAAGTATATAGAACTTGACACATATTTGATATGAGAGTGATAGAGATTAAAAAGAAGATAAAAATAAATAACTTAAGTTTTCTATGAAGAAAAATTCAGATGCTCAAAGGAATACTTTAGTAGTAAAAATGATGACTTCCCCTTCGTAGATGTTGTTCAAAGTAGTTGTAGGACATCTAAGTAAGAATTTTCATTAGGCAATTAAAGCTGTGAGTCTGTGGCTCAGGATATGGGGTAGGTAAAAGATATAGATCTGAGAGAAATATATGACTGCTGAGGTCATGGGAGATAAAACAATTAATGGAAAGAGATGAAGCATAGTTAAGGGCATCAGCTTGCTGAATGTTTATATATAGGAGTTAGAGAAGAAAAGAAACTAGTTAAGAATGTGGAAAAGGAGAGGTTGGATACATAGTAGAAAACATAGTAGAAAACAGATGTCACAAAAATCAAAATGGGAAGTTTTAAGGAGTGTTTAGTAACTTCATATGAAGCAGAGACCCATAGGGATGAGGACATGAAGGGCTTTTATAGAAAAAACTAGTTATGTGTCCTTGGCAAATCATGAAGCATTTCTTGCTTCAACTTTCTCATCTGTGCAAAGAGGTGGTGGACGTATATGTCCCTCAAGCTCCTGCTAATGCTATCACCCTGATTAGGTCAGTAGGAGTTCACAGACAGAAATGGAATCAATCCTGAAGGATAAGGAAGGGGAAATAAATATGAATATGGTGTTAAAATATAATAAGTTGAAAGAGAAAACCAATCAAGGGAAAATTCTTACTTCCTTTGGAAAAGATCTAAGTACATTTGTAGCAGAAGGTAAGAACTTGTAGAAGGAAGAACTAAAGGTAAGTACGAGAAGAAGAATTAGAGAAAGCTTGCTGTGGAGGCAGGAGGTGATTCAGATAGAGATTCCCCCAGCATTTACTGAATGCCTCCTCTACACTAAGTACCATGTGACATGTTCTTATAGATGACATCACATTTAATTCTCATTATAGCTCTGTAAGGGCAGAATTATTCTTTATATCTTTTACAGAGGCAGTTGTGGTATTGTTGTTAAGACCATGAGTTTTGACGTTAGACTTTCTAGGCTGTAACCTCAGCATACCTATTTGTCTAGGAACACTTGGGAAAATTTCTTACTTTTTCTTTTACCCTTTCTTCATCTGTAAAATAATTTCAATCTCATGGGATTTTTTGTAAGCATTAAAGAAATAATGTATTTGGAAGCAGTTGAATATTCTGCTGCAATAGTTTTCAGCTGGGGCAATTTTGTCCCCTAGGGGATATTTAGCAATGTATGGAGTCATTTTTACTGGTGCATGCTACTGGCATCTAGTGGGTAGAGGCCAGAGATGCTGCTAAATCCTCTACAATGCACAGAACAGCATCTCACAACAAAGAATTATCTGGCACGTATGTCAGTAGTTCCAAGGTTGAGAAATCCTGTTTTACAGACATTAGCTATTATTAATACTACACACATAGGAGGAGATGAAGGGTCATAGAGGTTAATAACATTACTTCTTAACACTAATAACATTACTTCAAAATTACACAGTTAGAAAATCATAGAACCAAGATTTGAATCTGTTTTTTCCTCATTCCAAGTTTGAATCCAATTCAAGTGTACTTCCCACACTATATCACAATTGGCACTTAAAAGTAAATTTGCACCTATCACCCAGGTCTTGGTTTCTTTCTCTTTTTTGGAGGCAAGGATAGATCGTGTACTTTTTTTCCAGTTTTACTGAGAAATAATTGATGTACATCACTGTGTACGTTAAAGGTGTACATCATGATGGTTTGATTTTGATTTGTATAGTGAAATTATATGTAAATCAGGTCTTGTTTTCTAATACCATTCTCTAGTAAAAGGAACCAAGGCTTTTTGGAGAAATAGCTGATTCCATGCCTGGGGTAGGAGATATACAAGATGATCCTGGAACATCTTATAGTGCCAGAAAGTATGGAAGTGCTGAAAAAACAAACCAAACAAACAAAGACACAGACACCAATGATGGAAGTATGTCAAAGGGACACCGAATTCAACTGAAGAGTTTCAAATGGCCGAAATTGGAACAGTTTGAACAATGACATAATGTAGTATTTGGATATAATCCAAAGTATAAAATAAATACCTGTGAGTCCATAATGATATAAGCAAATTATTGAATATATATATTTTATATATATATATAATATATATATATAAAATTTGGGAAGAATAGATAAATCTCCCAAGCAGAAGAATTCCAAATATTTTATGTAGCTACTACTGTCCCCCCAAGAAGGAGGAGACTAACTCACTACTTCTTAAGTGTGGGATATGTCTAACAACTTCTGTCCAAAGAGAACAACATAGAAAAAAGATAACTTTACAGGAGAGAAACCTGAAGACACTACCTCAGTCAGGGATCAAGGCTAACATCAACAATAAAATCATGGTGACAGCATGTAACCTTGATATGATGTGATGAAAAACAATTTACCCCTGTGGTATTCCTCCCCAAAACTTATAACCTTTGTGTGCTCATTAGAAAAACATCAGACAAATCCCATTTTAGGGATATTTTACAAAATTACAAGAGGAATCTAAGCAGACATGACAACTAATTGTAATGTAGAATCCTGATTGAGATTCTAGAATAGAAAAAGGACATTAGGTAAAAACAAATGTATGAATAAAGTATGGACTTTAGTTAATAAAGTATCAGGAATTCCCTGGCATACCAGTGGTTAGAACTCAGCGCTTTCACTGCTTGGGCCCAGGTTCGATCCCTGGTCGGGAAACTAAGATTCTGCAAACCGCGTGGTGTGGACAAAAAAAAAAAAAAGAAATAAGTTAATAAAGTATCAGTATTGGCTCATTAATTGTGACAAATGTATTATACTAATGTAAGATGTTAATAATAGGAGAAACTGTATGGGGTTTATGGGAATTCTCTGTACTGTCTTTGCAAATTTTCTGTAAATCATAAACTATTCTAAAATAAAATGTTCATTTTTAAAAAAAAACAGTAATTTGAATAATTACTCTTAAAATAGAGATCTGATCTTTTTTTTCCCTTCTCGTAGACAAAAGGCTAGGGGAAGTAGGGCTTTGGAGGTGGAGAGATGAACTTACAGGAGAAGGGATGGCTTCAATATTCTCAATAAAGTAGATATCAAGTGGGATATTCTGAAATATGAAAGATTTGGAAGAAATTCCGTTCTTGAAAATGATATAAAATATTTGAAGTAGTAAACTCAGTAGAGATTTTAGGGTTAATATCAGTACACTGTATACATTTTTTTAAATAGTTCATGTGAAAAAGAATGTATTTAATGTATTTAAATGTTCATAAAACAAAATTTACTTTGTGATTATTTAAAATAAGCATAACAGTCATGTTCAGATATTTAGAGAGCCAATACATGCAACTCATGTAACCAGCAGGAATTAGCTGTTGCAGAACCGAGTCTCTAACAATATACTATTTATATCAAAGAAGATGCTTCTGTCAGGGAAGGCCGTTTAGCAGATAATGTTCTTTGTCTATTCAATGTCTATTTTTTATTTCTGTTATTGAAAGTTCCTCGGTTTTGTTAAGGGCGGCAATGGACCCACCTAAAATAAGTCAATATCCCAGACATCCTTGAAACTAGAGGTGGCCATGGGACACAGTTGTGGCCAATTAGGATTACACAGAATGTGCAGAATGTTATCTTCACTGTTTGTTTTTCCTTTCCCTGTAACGTCAATTCTATACCTAGAGTGCAGCAATAATTCTGTGACTATGAGGCTGTAATCATGAAGATGGGGCCCACACAGTAAAGAGAGCAGGATGAACAGCCATGTGCTTAATAATATTTTTGAGTAGCTATGCTAGCCTGGACAGATTACTCCCAGACTTCTAGTTATATGAGGAAAATAGCATCACTCTTAGTAGGATTTCTAGTCTATGAAGTGAAAAGTATTCCTTACTGATACAGTTCCCTAAACTGACCCTGCCACTTTAGGGAAAACTTCCCATCAAGAGTGAAGGAGGAAAAAAAAAAAAAAGAATGAAGGAAGGGGGCTTCCCTGGTGGCGCAGTGGTTGAGAGTCCACCTGCCGATGCAGGGAACACGGGTTCATGACCCAGTCCAGGAAGATCCCACATGCCGCGGAGCGGCTGGGCCTGTGAGCCATGGCCGCTGAGCCTGTGTGTCCGGAGCCTGTGCTCCACAACGGGAGAGGCCACAGCGGTGAGAGACCCGTGTACCGCAAAAAAAAAAAAAAAAAAGAGTGAAGGAGGAAGGGAGTATTGATTTAGCGAATCAGATCAGCTTATAATCAGGCAGTCAAATGGGATGGCTAATAGAGAAATATCCTCTCAATATTCTGGTAATCTAGCTTTTATACACCCAAATTTCCTTCTTGATTTAGGAGAAGCTGATCTGCAAAGGGACAGTAGACTGTGCCATCTCTGCCTGTGTTTCCTTGTTATCACTAGGTCTGTCCTCCAGTACCCAGTGAGCCTTGAAAAGGATTCATGGCAAATGCATTTTCTTAGAACATTATGGGCTGTTAAATATTGATTTAAGATAATGCATATGAAATGTAGAAATGAGGGAAATTCGCCATACCCGATGACTTCTGTTCTCTGGCTAAAGAGTTAATGTAATGTAAAACGAGCAAACGATAACAAAACAAAACAAAATCAGGCTACAAGAGCACAAAGATGAAGATTCTTTTCTGGAAATGTTATAGCAGAACGTAGTGAGTCGATTTATAAAATTTTTTTGAGTGAATCACTGTTCCACGCATGATCTGTACTTCAGAATTAAATGCGAAAGTGAGTAGTGTTTGTGGTATTGGTTATACTCATAGGAGGGCCAACTTTTTTTTTTTTTCTGAGTGCCTCCTTTTTTTAACTGCATAGCCGTCTTCGGGTACAATTTGGTGGTACTTAAGGTATTTGTAAGGGATCGGATGCGACAAGTTTAATTCAAAAGACATTTGCTTTGGAAGGAAATAGATTATATAAAAAGATGTATTTCTAATGATTTATCTTAAAAGGAGTTTTATCTTATGTTTTCCTTGAATTTTCTTTATATTTTATCTGAAAATATTCAACTTATTTCTTCATATTTTTAATTGCTTTTACAGTCAAGAAAGTATATATTTCTTATGGTAATATTATTTAATGGTATTAATCTACAATTGAAATTGTTCCCTTTGTTATCCTTTGTTATAAGGATTGAATCTCCTTTATTATGTTGAGCTTGTTTCCTCTATACCCACTTTGTTGAGAGTTTTTATCATAAATGGATGTTGAATCTTGTCAAAAGCTTTTTCTGCAGATATTGAGATAATCATAGGATTTTTATTCTTAAATTTGTTAAGATGATATATCACATTGATTGATTCGCAGATATTGAACTACCCTTGCATCCCTGGGATAAATTCCACTTTATCATAATGTATGATCCTTTTAATGTATTGTTGAATTTGTTTTGCTAATATTTTGTTGAAGAGTTTTGTGTCTATGTTCATCAGTGATATTAGCCTACAGTTTTCTTTTTTTTATGATATCTTTGTTTGGATTTAATATCAGGGTGATGTTGGCCTCATAGAATGAGTTCAGAAGTTTTCCTTCTTCTTCAATTTTTTGGAATAGTTTGAGAAAGATAAGTGTTAACTCTTCTCTAAATGTTTGGTAGAATTTACCTGTGAAGTCATCTGGTCCTGGACTTTTGTTTGTTGGGAGTTTCCTTATTAATTATTCAAATTTTATTATTGGTAATTGATCTGTTCATGTTTTCTATCTCTTCCTGGTTCAGTCTTGGGAGATTGTACATTTCTTGCAATTTGTCCATTTCTTCTAGGTTGTCAATTTTATGGGTGTTTAACTGTTCACAGTAATCTCTTATGATTGTTTATATTTCTGTGGTGTCAGTTGTAACTTCTTTTTCATTTCTGATTTTATTGATTTGAGCCCTCTCTTTTTTTCTTGATGAGTTTGGCTAAAGATTTATCAATTTTGTTTATCTTTTCAAAGAGCCAGCTTTTAGTTTAATTGATCTTTTCTACTGTTTTCTTAAGTCTCTGTTTCATTTATTTCTGCTCTAATCTTTATAATTTCTTTCCTTCTACTAACTTTGGTTTGTTTGCTTTTTCTCGTTCCTTTAGGAGTACGGTTGGGTTGTTTGAGATATTTCTTGTTTCCTGAGGTAGGCTTGTATCACTATAAGCATCCGTCTTAGAACTGCTTTTGTTGCATCTTATAGATATTGAATTTTTGTTTCATTTGTGTCAAGATATTTTTTGATTTCTTCTTTCATTTCTTCAGTGACCCATTGGTTGTCTAGTAACATATTGTTTAGCCTCCATGTAAAGACCATAAATGACAAGCCCACAGCTAATATACTCATTAGTCAAAAGCTAAAAGCATTTTCTCTAAGATCAGGAACAAGACAAAGGATGCTCTCTCTCACCACTTTTATTTAACATAGTATTAGAAGTCTTAGCCACAGGAATCAGTTGACAAAAAGAAATAAAAGGAAATCACATTGGAAAAGAAGGAGTAAAACTGTCACTATTTACAGATGATATGATACTATACATAGAAAGTCCTAAAGACATCACCAAAAAACTACTAGGGCTCATCAATGAATCTGGTAAAGTTACAGGATACAAAATTAAAATATATAAATTTGTTGCATTTGTATACACTAACAACAAACTATCAAAAGGAGAAATTAATAAAACAATACCATTCACAGTTGCATCAAAAAGAATAAAATACTTGGGAATAAATCTAACTAAGGAGGTAAAAGAACTGTACTTGGGAAACTAGGAGACACTGATGAAATACATTGAAGATGACACAAACAGATGGAAAGATACATCACCCTCATAGGTTGGAAGAATTAATATTTTTAAAATGACTATTATACCTAAGGCAATCTACAGATTCAGTACCATCCCTATCAAAATAGCAATGGCTTTTTTCACAGAACTGGAAATAATAATTCTAAAATTTGTATGGAAACACAAAAGACACTGTATAGCCAAGACAATCTTAAGAAAGAAAAAGAAATGGGAAATATCATGCTCCCTGATTTCAAACTGTACTACAAAGCTACAGTAATCAAAACAGTGCGGTACTGGCACAAAAACAGACACATAGATGAATGGAACCAAAGAGCCCAGAAATAAACCCATATTTATAAGGGGAATTAGTCTACAACAAAGTAGGCAGCAGTAGGGAAAAGATAACCTCTTCAGTAAATGGTGCTGGGAAAACTGGACAGGTACATGCAAAAGATCAAACTGGACTACTTTTTCACACCATAAAAAAAAAATAAACTCAAAATAGATTAAAGACTTAAATGTAAGACCTGAAACCATGAAACTTCTGGAAGGAAACAGAGGCAGTACACTCTTTGACATGAATCTTACCAATATTTTTTTGGATATGTCTCCTTAGGCAAGGGAAAGGAAAGCAAATATAAATAAATACATCAAACTAAAAAGCTTTTGCACAGCAAAGAAAACTATCAACAAAACAAAAATGCTGCCTACTGACTGGGAGAAAATATTTGCAAATGGTATAGCTAACAAGGGATTAATATCCAGAATATACAAAGAACTCATACAACTCAAAGTCAAAAAACAAACAACCTGATTAAAAAATGGGCAGAGTACCTGAATAAACACTTTTCCAAAGAAGACATACAGATGGCCAACAGACAAATGAAAAGGTGCTCAACATCATTAGTCATCAGGGAAATGCAAACCAAAACCACAATGAGATAACACTTCACACCTGTCAGAATTGCTATTATCAAAAAGACAACAAATAACAAGCATTGACAAGATGTGGAGAAAAGGGAACCCTCATGCACTGTTGGTGAGAATGTAAATTGCTGTAGCCACTGTGGAAAACAGTATGGAGATTCCTAAAAAAATTAAAAATAGAACTACCATATGATCCAGCAATTCCACTTCTGGGTAGTATTTATCTGTAGAAAAGGTAAACTCTAATAAGAAAAGATTTACGCATGCCTATGTTTATTGCAGCATTATTTACAATAGCCAAGATATGGAAGCAACTCAAGTGACCATTGGTAAATGAATGGATAAAGAAGATGTGAGGCGCGCGCACACACACACACACACACACACACACACACACAGTGGAATATTACTCAGCCATAAAACAAAGAATGAAATCTTGCCACTTGGGACAACATGGATGGACCTAGAGGGTACTATGCTAAGTAAAATAAGTTAGAGAAAGACAAATACTGTATGATTTCACTTATATCTGGAATCTAAAAGACAAAAGAAATTAACGAAAATAACCAAACAGAAACAGAATCATAGATACAGAGAAGAAACAGGTGGTTGTCAGAGGGGAGGTGGGTAGGAGAGGAGTAAAGTGAGGGTGATTAAGAGGTACAGACTTTCAGTTAGGAAATAAATGAGTCAAAGGTATGAAATGTACAGTGTGGGGAATATAGTCAAAAATTATGTAATATCTTTGTATGGTGGCAGATGACAACTAGAATTATCATGGTGATCATTTTGAAATGTATAGAAATATCAAATCACTATTGTGTGCACCAGGAAATAACATAGTTTTACAGGTCAATTATACTTCACTAACAAATGAACAAAAAACTCATAGGAAAAGAGATCATATTTGTGGTTACCAGAGGTGAGGCGACAGGGAGGGTGAGTTAGATGAAGGTAGTCAAAATGTACAAACTTCCAGTTATAAGATAAATAAGTATTAAGGATATAATATCCAACATGATAAGATAATTAACACTGCTTTACCTTAAATATGAAAGTTCTTAAGAGAGTAAATCCTACAAGTTCCCATCACAAGGAAAAACATTTTTTTCTATTTCTTTAATATTGTATCTATATGAAATGATGGATGTTCACTAAACCTACTGTGGTAATCATTTCATGATGTATGTAAGTCTAATCATTATGTTGTATATAAAACTTATACAGTGCTGTACTTCAATTATATCTCAATAAAACTGGGAAAAAAGAGTGAACCTTCAATGTAGTCTACTCTTTAGATTTAAAATGAAAACTTTTTTTCTGTACAATATAATGGAACAGATTATAGTTGATCCATGGAGAGAAATATATTCTCTCCAAAAAAAGGCTAAAGGGATCTCTGAAGTACTGGATCAAAACTCTCTTTGCAGCTGTTTTAGAAGATGCTGGAAGCTGGGAAAATGTTAAGAGAGCAGCATAGACTTTTCTTCAATTCATGGACCAAAGTTAAGTCTAGCATTTTCCCAGATGTCAAAGGACGAACTGACCCAGTTGTTAAGCACTGCTTTCAGAGACTTCATAACCAGAGGAAGAGAGAAAACAGAAAGCATAAAACTATATCCTGGAATGTCAACAGAAGGCATTTTAATGTCAAAAAAAAAAAACCCTACATTAACAAAGATTATTAATTAAGCACATAAGACTAATGATCATGTGACTTGAAATGACCAATGGAATATAAAAGTAAGGAAAACTTTATTAATTCTGATAACCCAGGAAGCAGTGATTTTTCTCTTAGAGAAACTTTGAGGAATTTTG
Source organism: Stenella coeruleoalba (assembly GCF_951394435.1). Lineage (NCBI taxonomy): Eukaryota > Metazoa > Chordata > Mammalia > Artiodactyla > Delphinidae > Stenella > Stenella coeruleoalba. The sequence goes on along the minus strand of NC_137149.1, from coordinate 101,028,312 downwards.
GGTTGCTTAAATAAACAGGATTGAAATAAAGAAATGGTTGATTGGACACACGATCCCCTATAGGTGAGGTACTGAAAGCAAAATCCATGCGAGCCACCAGCCCTTTCCCTTTTCCCCCATCCAAAGTCAGTGGAATAATATGGATCCTATTACTGCTTCTGAGAAACACAATTGGTTCCAGGAGGTCATGGCAAGCAGAGGTGCCCAAAATGCATTTACTCCCTGCCTATTTGGCCCACTAGGTAAGGAGTGGGGCTCTTCTTTGGCTGGCTTCTAACAAATGCAACTGTGCCAGGCAAAGAATTGTGGTCCTCTGCCAGCTAATTCCTGGCCACTGTTTGCTGTCTTTGGCTTCAGATACTTCCTATTTCTCCTCAGGCCACTGTACCTCTAAACTAGCAAAGTATGATTACAGTAAATCTCAACTTTTCATATTTATATGTTTTTATGCTAGAACGGTTTGAACAGAGAAACCCACACAGTCTTTGATAGTTCCCTATCAGCTTCTAATTGCGGATAACAAGTGAATTTTCTTTGCCTCAGGTGTGTCTGTGGAGTCAGAAACATCATCAGACACATCAGTTATTTTTAGTACAAAGGAAGGAGACTGCTCTGAAGCATTAGAACTTACTATAAGAAACAGAAGTAAATTTTGAAACTTTGTTTACTCAGTAAAGTTCTAAAAAACACTACATTTATGTAACCAATATGGTCAGTGATGAAAGAGACCCAGTTAAGGGCAACTTAACTATAATTTAAAGGAGATTAAAAAAAAAAAAGATGGTTGCCAAATTAAAAGCAATGAAAGAGGCAGTGAAGAAAGGTTTGCATATTTTAGCAAAGTAAATTTTGAAAATATTCAATAAATTGTCCAAGAGTCCAAATAAAGAGAAACAGATTAAAATGACGAAAGAAAAGATGAGGTATAGACAGGTGAAAGAAGTGGAACCAGAGACCACGAAATGGAGAATCTCATGCATGCACCCTCAGAAGAATGGAACTAAGAATTGAGAGAATGATTGCCCATAAACGCCTAATTTACTGAAGACTGAGAATTATCTCTTGAGTAATGAACATCTGCTAAAAATCCCTCCCCATTCTCAAGCCAATGAACTTACTGCTTGGTCTCTGGTTGGACTTCCTGCTCTTTGCACTCCTTGCCTGTAACAAAAACCCACCCCAAACCCCCAGCTGACTTGTCTGTAGCTTGTCACAGCATGTGTTTCCCAAATTGCTATTCCCAAATAAACTCAATGTCTGGTAATTTGAGCTTGCCTCAGTTTATCTCTTTATCTGGGTTGACAGAAGGAAGAAATTCAAAATATATATATTTCTCAAAAAGAGAAAGAAAGCCAAAGAGAAGAAGTACTAATGAAAATATAAGGGAAATTTTAATCAGCTGAAGAAAGTCTGAGTCTGTAACTAAAATGGGTTCCCTGAACACAAGGCAAAATAAATGAAAAAAGAGATTAATAGAATAAGTTTAAAGAAAATAAATTCAGTTATTTCTAAGCAACTCATGAACAAAAGAGAAAATTTCCAGATAGTCAAGATAGTTTAGAAAATTCACAGAAAATAAGAACAATGAAAATTCAATGTATCAAAACTTACAGTAAAGGACCAAAGCCATTCTAGAAAATAATAACCAACCCGTGTTTCTATTATTAAATACAAATGAATGAAAAGAAATTATTTAAAAACCTCACAACATTTGAAAATGAGCAGTCAAATTTAAGGAAAGCAGGAGAAAGAAACTAACACAAAAGGTAAAATAAGTAATTACAAATTAAAAATCTACAGACAATCATAAAAGCTAGGGACTGGACCTTTTAAAAACCTTAAATATATATATATATATATATATATATATATATATATATATAAAACATGCTGGAAATCTAAACAAAGAAAATAATTAGTATGTTAAAATTATATATCTTTAAAATCTTTTTAAATTGGCTATTATATAACTATATTAACAATGCTAAAAATCTTAATGATATATATTTTATAGAAAATATAAATTAATAGAATAGATTCTAAAATAATTAGAAAACCTCAAAAGACCTATAAGCAGAGAAGTAATTAAAAATTGTGGGGTTTTTTTAAGGCTCCTGTCCTGATAGTTTTACAGCTGAATTCTTCTAAACTTTCCAAAAATAATAAATATGATGAGCCTAGGAAAAGAAGGAAAATTTTCTAATTCAGCTAATATAAACCTACTAGCAAAATCTTACAAAGTGTAAAAAGCTGCAGTTGTTTCTCAGTTATCACAAACAATGTAAACATTCTAAAGATATAGCAGATTTAATACAACATCATTTTAATATAATAACATAACATGATTGAGTAGGAACTTTACCAGAGAGTAAGAATGGTTTAGGATCAGGAAATTAATAAAGCAGTGCATAGCAACCATCGACCAAGGAAGAAAGCCTACATAAATATTTGCTGGTCTTTGATGTGGGGCAAGGACAATAAACGACTTTATTATCTTACTTGCTACTCCTCCTAGAATAGTGAACCAACTGAGATGTAGACAAAGGACTCAAGCAAATGAAGATTAAAATATAGTCATCACTCTGTATCCACCAAGGATAGGTTCCAGGACCACCCCCTCTTTGGATACCAAAATCTGCTGATGCTCAAGTCCCTTGTATAAACGTGTAGTATTTGCGTATAACCTACACACATTCTCCCCTACACTTTAAATCATCTCTAAATTACTTATAGTACCTAATACACGGTAAATGTTATGTAAATAGTTGTAAATACAATGTAAATACTATGTAAATAGTTGCTGGTGTGAAGCAAATTAAAGTTTTGCTTTTAGGAACTTTCTGGAATTTTTTTTCTTGAATATTTTTGATCTGCAGTTGGTTGAATCTGCAAATGCAGAACTTGAGGGAGGGCCAACTGTATCAGCTTTACAACTGTGTAAGCTGTAACCACTTGAAAATACAATGAAAATAAAAGATCTCATGCACAATGGCAACAAAATTATAAATTAGCTATGGATAAATGTAAGAAGTAATGATCAGTAGTGATAAGAAAATTTATGAAAATTCACTGAAGGCCCTAGAAAAGACCTAAATGCAAAGGCATATCATATGTAGGGAAGAGAAGATTTAATTTTATAAGGATACAATTCTCCACAAAGTAAGTTACAACTTCAATTCCAGTGTAATTTTTCTCCTTTCCCTTTTGTTCTCCTTTTCGTACCTCTTCTTCCTTTCTCCTTTGCTCTTTTTTGTTTGTTTGATTGTTTCCTTCTCTGAAGTGTGAATAGCTAAGTTTTAGGCAAAAAACAAAAGCAAAAACCTCTGAAAATTATTTTAAGATACTATAATGCTACAATAATTAAAATAAAATTGCTAGACTTTATGTATGTATATGTACATGAATATAAAATGTTATTTGTTATATATATATATGATATTACATTGTCATTATGTTAATATGATATATAAGTATTCTTTTGGTTTCCTGGACCCAGTTCCAATATGTGTGTGTGTGGAGTCTTCCCCACATCAACAAGCAATTCTCGGATGAGAATTCAACTCAATTCTACCCAGGGATAGCATCAGATTCTACAGGTAAAGGGCTCAGTCCCACAAGACTGCCTCTACTTCAGACATCAATTGCAAGCCTGGGTTATTAACTGCTACTGACCCACCAGCTTCAGATTGGAGGTTCTAACAACTGCCTTCAACTCAGGATGCCAATCACAAGTCCAGGTTGTTACCTATATTTCTGACCAACTGGTTATAAATCAGAGGTTCCCATGACCCATTTCTTGGGTCTGAACAATTTGCTAGAATGGTTCACACTCACTATCTTACCAATTATCACTATCCAGCAGTGGTTACTCACTATCTTACCAATTTATTACAAAGGATGTTAAAGGATACACAGATGAACAGCCAGATGAAGGGATACATAGGGCGAGGTCCCAAACAAAAGAGCTTCCCTCCTCATGGACCTTGGGGCCCAGCACTGTAGCACATGGAAGTGTTCTGGTTCCCCAGTGTGGAAGCTCTCTGAACCCCCTCCTTTGGGCTTTTTTTGTAGGCCTCACTACTTAGGCATGATTGATTAAATCATCAGCCAATGATGATTGACTGGCCAATCAATCTAGCCCCTCTCTCCTCCCTGGAAATCAGGGAGTGGAACCAAAAGTTCCAACCCTCTGTTCTTGATTGATTCTTTGGCTACCAGCCCCCATCCTTAGGTGATTTCCAAAAGTCAACTTCATTAACAGAAACCCAGTTGTGATGGAAAGGGTCTTATCATGAATGACATGACACCCATTTCACCTTTGTGGCTCTGAAGAACTTTCAGGAACTGAGGACAAGAGACCAAATACAATAACAAAAGATGCTCCCATTGCTCAGGAACTTCCACAGGATTTGGGAGCTGTGAGCCAGGAACTGTGGATGAAGACCAAATATATATGAGAAATTATTTTGATCATCTGAATGACCAAATATGTATATTTCTTATAAGTCACAATATTGCAAGTATAAATAATCTGGATATTTAATTTTAATTATGGTGGCATTATAATATCTTAGGATATATACATATGATGTTAATATGATACTATATGTGTGTGCATATATATACACGTATATACACACACACTGTTACATATATAAATATATAAAAGTAAGAGTATAACACAAATATCACACAGTAAAATGGATAAATGAATTGAAAGTCCATTTCATTTCAAGGTTCTACCTCACCTGAAGGTGGGAGTTAGAATGGAAACAGTTCCATGACTGACAGGGTAGTGGAATTACCATCCAGTCCTAAAAGAACTGGGAGAAAGTGAGTCTGACTCAGATAAAATCTTAGCAGTTTTCACAGCTTTTCTGAGAGCTTTGATTACTAAAATAAATGGATGCTGCGTACCCAGATACTTTTGTCATTTACCAAGTTAAGCAGCCTCTAGTTGCATAGTTATAAGAATTTTGTTTTATTTTGTTTTGTTTTCCCCGAGCTGACTGAGCATAAAGGAGTTGATAGTCTAACAAATGCTCTCAGAGCATTTGTTAGACTATCAATGTAGAATGTTTTACTCATATTAATGCAATAGCTTTTCAGAAAACTTCCTAAGATGGCTTATTAGTCATGCATGGTTTTTTTGTAATAGTGTGTTTTCTCTGGTTAAAATAAGATTTCACTTTTGAAGTCACTGACACTTACGGGAAAATAATTGGCAATAGATGCATATGTGATATAATAACTTAAATATATAGTGTTTTTAAAGAACAAACTATGATACTTGAAGAAGAGTTTAGAATATGTTATTGAATTGGGTATAGATGGGGTATTCTATGAAAAGCATTTTTATGAAGTGATAAGTGGATTTTTCATGGTTAAATGTTAATTATCTGCCAGTGATATTTTTGGCCTATTTTTGCTTATAGGAAATGGAGTTTTGTTTACATATTTGCTTAGCTTCATGCACACATTACAATACAGACTTTAAAGAAAAACACAACAGTGGGAAAGTGAGGAGTACCTTGGTAGTCCATGTGATAATAGCTTGAAATGAAAATCATTACATGTGAACAGCCCCTGTTATGGAGGTTCTGTTCTTCCTGAAAAAGAATTATTTTGTACCTGGGATTCCGATCTGGAACTGATTCTTTCCACCAACTGGAATTTAAAGTGTCCCTTCCTCAGCCACAACAGGATGAAGAGGCCCCAGGCTAGAATGCACCAGGGCTGAGTAACTAGACCTCTTTCCCAGAATAAAAACAGTAGACTGCTGGCATTTTTAAAGTCGATGAGAAGGAGAAAACCACTGGAACTCTAGAGAAATTAGTTAGTAATGATCTTAAAGGTAGCTGTGAACATTTACAGTTGCAAAGCATAGCATCTTCCAGCAAAGAGGCTCTTGATAGAGGAAAACACTGGTCACTTTGAACAAGGAACAAAATCAGCTTGATTCACACAAATAATCAGCCAAGATTGAAAAATGCAAGGAAGTAAATCCAGACCCAAATAAATGTTAAGGCAACAATCGCTCAGCCACTCCACAGATTCTCACCAATTCCTTAGTGCAAAGTAAGTGCAGTTGATATTAGAGTTCTACTATATACTCTGTAGTTGTTTGTACTTACATAACCATAAGGTAAAGTACATCTGAACTTTCCCTTTCTGCCCATGGTAGGGGTATGATTTTCTCAACAATTTTTTTTTCTAAAGTTTGTAAAGTCCCAACTTAGAGAACTTCCCTAACTATTGTTATCAATATGAGTGGACACCACTTCCTTATTATAATGGACAAATTTAAGTTCAGCAGGTATGATTTTGCAACAATTGGGGTATTCAAGCAATGTTACTTTTATTTTATTTAAATTTAGTTAAAACATATTTTAATCCCCAGATAACTGGGCTGGCAAGAAATTCAATCTCCGTTACTTGGTCCCTCACTTCCTGGAATTTCACTCTCACCAAAATACAGAGTGACCTCTCTAGGTTTGGGCAGCACAGGTTACCTTTGAGATGCCCTGTGTCCCAGACTTTGTGGCTTGGCGAGCTGCACAAGTGCTCGGGTTTTAGCTTCCTGAGGCCCAGTGACAGCCTTGCTGACTCTGTGGGCCCTGACTTCCCAGGTCTTATGAGAACTAGATATCTCAACATCCCTGATCCTGTCTCTTACACCAATCAAGAGAAATCACCCACCTCTCTCCCTTTAAGCTTTGGGGAAACAAAAGCACAAAAGAAAAGCTGTATGTGGGACATTTCTTTCTCTTTTTAGCCTTTCCTTGAAGCAAAGGAACGCAGAACTTGGTGTGTATGCAGGGTCGGGGGTGGAGAGGATATAGTAAAAAAGAATAGTGACAGAACAAAATAAAGCAATATGTGCTGCTTTGTAGGTAGTTAACATCTGTTACAGAATGCACTGTGCATGCATTCTGTATCTCTGTTACAGATAAGCACTTATTAAAAGGCTTATCTCTGCCTGCATGTTAATAATGAGAACACTTCATCTATTCTCACAGAAGATGAAAAAACAGCATTTTCTAGAGTGATCAAAGGGATTAATGAGACATTTATATACCCACAAACAGATTTAATGAGGCCCTGTTCTATGGATATGAGATAAACAGGCATTATGAATCTAAGAAACATTCTACGTGGCTTGAAATATATGCTAGAATATTAGAATTACTTAAGACTTAACTCTTACTCTTACTCTTAAGTAATCTAAGAGTAAGAGTAATCGAAGTCCCTCAACTACAGTACCTCAAGAGTGCCTTGCAGTTAGTCTGTCAATACGAGCATCAACTAAGCCCTTCATCTTCATTTTCCTAAAGATGAATGATCTCAGACAGTTCCTCAAATTCTAATACTCATTTGGGGTAAAGTGCTAATGGAGAGTGCATTGTGGACACAGCTTCATCCTTCGTGCGTGGGCAGTTCAGATGTGTATCACCGCAAAAGGAAATGTCGATCCCGAGTACCTGTGGGCCCCAAACATTCCTGAGCAGGATTGTAGACTGTGGACTGTGATTTATTTTTTAAAAATTAATAATTAACCCTCCTTAAACTGGTTTTATTTAACGTGGTCACTGTGTAAGAAAGTACACGACCTTTTAGTAAAAGGACATTTAATTCCCTAATCAATGCCACAGAGACGCTTTCTTGGGTTTATTTCTACCCAGTTCTGAATTATATGTTGATTGTGTATACTGGATGTTTAGTAAGGACTAGGGGACAAAATTAGATGGTATTCTAAATAGCTCATGCCTGGTTTTAATGTCAAGTGGCTTCTATTTTCTGTAATTATCTATGAATTGTGAGTCCTAGGGTATGGCAACTTAGTGTTTTCTGATGATCAGCCATGTCACCATCACTGGGGAGCTTATTAGAACTGCCCCAGCCCAAACTTTTTGAATCAGAATTTGTATTTATTAGGTACATAAAAGTTTAAGCAGCATGTTTTAGACACAGTTTAGACTGAATTATTTGTGAAACTTTGGAAAAACATGGATGCCAAATTTCCATAGTAGATCTACTGAATCAGAACAGCTGGAGTTGCATGCAACGTGCATTTTTTAAAAAACCTCACAGGTCAACTTCGTATGTGTATCTAACATTTCTTCTAAAAGTGAGAAGAAAACTACATAGTAAATGGAAATGCTTTCAGCATGAATTGTCATAAACAGGTATTTAGTTCAAATGGTGGAACTTTTGTTTTTAACTAAGGCAACAAATTTGAGGATTAACTGGAGTTTATAGGTTTGTGTTATTTTTTATAAATTAATAATTAATTTGCATCATTGATAAAAATAAATCAGGGAATAAATATTTTCGATAACTTTTTCCTAATGTGTACAAAGCATTAAAATATCATTAGAATATTTGATTCTGTGTTGTTACATTGGTGGCAAAAGTTCTTTCTGGGATGGCATAAGACTACTACTAAAATTATTCTATAATTTCACGTTTGAACTGTCTCTAGTAAGCATTTATCATTGGAATTTGCCAGAATAGTGGTAGCTTCTGGGTTCTTGCTTTGTTTAGTGTGACAATAACAGAACAAGAACACTAGACATAAATCTTAGTGGGGGTTTTTCATTAAAAAAAAGTGAACTTTTGTAATAATAGCAACCAAATGAGAGCAGTAACAATTTCTCACTTGATTACATCTGGTTTTTCACCTGGCTAAGAATCTATTCTGATAAAAACCCAAAACTTCCAGATCAAAGTTCAGTTTTTGTTTTGTTTTGTCTTTGTTTTTTCTTCCTAAAAAGCTATAATCTAACATTGTGAGTTGTGTGGTTTTTTTTTAAGGAAAGATAGCCTAGGACTGGTTGTTGATTTCATAACCAATTTTCCATTTGCTTTGCTGGATTGTTGTCTTCTGCCCATTTTCTCTATGTAAATTATTTCTAATTCTAGTCTGAAACATTAATTGCTACTTTAATTAATGCATAGTTTACCCTGAGAACGAAATAATTGATCTTATTGAAAAGTTTTTATGAGGTAAAATTGGGGATAACTTTTGGCAACTCAGTGGAATGCAAAATTTGTTTGTTTGTTCCCTTAAAAAAAAAAAAAAGACAAAACCCTTATAAACACTTTGTGAAGACTCCCAGTCAATGGACAAATAATATGAGGGTTCAGAAAATTGGTAATAAAATGTAAACTCTTTCTGTTAGAAGACTTTGTGAAGCCTGCCAGCCAATGGATAAATAATATGAGGGTTCAGAAAATTGATAATGAAATGTAAACTCTCTCTGTTAGTTTCAACTGCAGTGATGTGCAAAATATATTGTGCCTCACCATATAGCAGAACCGTAGTTTTCTGTGTAGTCATTGGATTGAATACCCAGAAGACATCTGACTTTCTTTCTCTGCTTTCAGACAGCATGGAAAAAGTGGAGTATCCTAATCTCAAAAATCTACAGTAAATTTTATTATGGAAATTGCTTTGTTAACTAACGGTAACAATTCTTGCTTAAGTGGAGGGATTCTCTCAAATGTAATTTTAATATAGTTTTTTTCCCCCATAGAAACTTTTCCATCTTGTTTTGACTCTAGTGTAAATTCAGAACACTTAACTAAATTTCTGACTTGAAGGTAATCTACACTCTCCTCCTATAAGAGAATCCAATTTATGAACAGTAACTGCTAATTTGCTGGATCTCTCCCTCAAAAAATCCTATTGAGTTCCATTGAAAATGGTGAATCCTATTCTTTTTTAAAAAAAATTAGTTTATCTTTTTAAATTAATTAATTATATTTATTTTTTGGCTGCATTGGGTCTTCGTTGCTGCTCACGGGCTTTCTCTAGTGGTGAGCAGGGGCTACTCTTTGTTGTGGTGCGTGGGCTTCTCATTGCAGTGGCTTCCCTTGTTGCAGAGCACAGGCTCTAGGTATGCGGGCTTCAGTAGTTGTGGTGCACAGGCTTAGTTGCTCCGTGGCACGTGGGATCTTCCAGACCAGGGCTCAAACCCGTGTCCCCTGCATTGGCAGGCAGATTCTTAACTACTGTGCCAGTAGACTCCTAGAATAGGAGTCCTGGGAATCCTATTCTAATATTTTTTAAATGGTAATTCACAGTACAAAAGGTACCATGAGGTACCTCCCAAATGTTTTGTAGCATTAAATCGACAGTTATAAAAAACAATGCATAGTTCTGAAGTTAACAGTTTGATGGCACTTCAAAATACAAGCATTGGTATAATTAGTAGGAGTCAGTTAACTATTTTATTAAATTTATCATATATTTATTGAATGGTCTGCTATGTGAAAAACACTGTGTCACATGTATGATTTTGAACCCCTGCCTCTCCATGAGAATACATCGACTATATTCAATAATCTTAAATTCTCATCTATTTTATCTGGAGTTCCACTATGTTAGGGTTCCTAACATAGGAACATAGGAAAATCATGGCATCAATGCAAAGTAATCTGATGATAACTCTAAAGGCTTCTCTAATAAAGTAGCTATAACGATTAGGTTATGTCATTGCCATTTGGTAATTTATAGAGAGAATATATATTTGGTCTTCATCCATAGTTCCTGGCTCACAGTTCCCAAAAACCTTGGAATTTCCTGAGCACAAGGAGCAATGGGATAAAATTTGGTCTCTTATCCTTAGTTCCTCAGAATACTTTGGGGAAGGTGACTTTTGGATCCCACCCAAAGGTGGGGGCTGGTTGCCAGGAGAACCAACCATGTGATTAGAGAGGAACTTTCAGTTCACCCCACTCCACCTGGGGATGGGGGAGAAGGCCTGGAGGTTGAATCAATCTCCAACTGCCAATGATTTAATCAACCACGGCTATGTAATGAAGTTTCCATAAAACCCCCGAAGTACAGGGTTTGGAGAGTGGGTCTGAGGAGGGCTTGGAGGCTCCGTGCCCTTTTCCTATGCCTTGTGCTAGGTATCTCTTCATCCAACTGTTGATTCATATATTTTAATGTACTTTTTTATAATAAAATGGTAATCTAGTGAGTAAACAGGTTTTCCTGAGTTCTGTGAGCCATTCTAGCAAATTATTGGAACCTGAGAAGTTGGTGGGAACCTCTGATTTATGGTAAGTAGGTCAGAAGTGCAGGTAATAACCTGTACTTGGGATTGGCATCCTGAGTTGGAGGGGGTCATAGGAACCTCCAGTTTATAGCCCTTCAGTTAGAAGCACAGGTAACATCCTGGGCTTGAGATTGGCATCTGAAGCGGAGGACAGTATTGAGGACTGAGCCCTATACGTGTGGAATCTGGTGCTGTCTCTGGGGAGACAGTGTCAGAACTGAGTTGAATTCTTGGACACCCTGCTGGTGCCCTGGAATTGCTTGTTGGTGTGGGGAAGGCTCCACACACATGCAAGTTGGAATTGGGTCCAGGAACCCTTCTGGAATCATATCAAGGAACATTTGGAAGAATTTTAAATTTTAATTGCTCCCTTACTTCTGTTTAAACCCCAGGAAGACTCTGATTTTCTATTATCATTCAAAGTTTCCAAGCACAAATATTCCAAAAACTTGTGGAAAAAGAGAAAAATTATAAAAACAATGGAAGGTAGATAATATTATCTGTTTATGTTAGTTGGGTATAAACAGTTAAATATATTAATTGTTAAGCCAATTGTTAAGCTATTTAGAGTGTTAGTCAAAGATAAGGGTGAAATGAACAATCTTAAATCAAGAAAAAAAAGGAAACTCAAGGAAAATGAGAAATAATTTTTCTTCAAGTCTTGTCCCATAGTGGAATTATTCTTCTAAAAGCAAAGGATTGAATAAAAAATCCTAAAGTTCAAATTTACCCTCGTAAGATATTGGTTTTCCTCTGAAGGAAAAGGCTGTGGGAACAACACTGCCTCAACCACTAGCCAAAGCATGAACTAGATGACCTAGTAAGGCTTTTCCATTTCTAATTTCTTGATCCTTGTATTCATAAATTTTCCTGTTTAATATTTTTTTCTTTCAATGGGACGTCCAAAAACTCTTGTGAAAAAGGTCCAAGATGGAAATTGCTTATTCATTGATAGTAGGGGGAAAAGAAAACATACTCATTTCACTCTGTTAAGTAGAGACAGTAAATATTCATTCCCTCTTTCATTCAACAAATATTCTTTGAGTGCTTGCTATGTGCCAGGCTCTATCCTATGAGTATGAAATGTTAGCATCCTAATTCCTAATCAACCTAATGCCTTGGTTAAAGAAATAATAATATTAAAAATAATGTATACACAGCATACTTGATTCTCTGATCCACAAATGAAAAATCAGTGTTAATTACATAAAACAGGGGAGGGTTGCATGTGAGAGGAAAATTCTTGTCCTCAATGAGCAACAAATTAATTCTATGTGTGCTGTTATCAGCCCCATTTCCTCATTTTGCAAGTCTTGTAGCTGTGTTCTTTGAGGCTATAGGGGGTGGAGAGTTGGAGAAGACGGTCGATAGGTCTAGCTTTCATGGTCCTATCATGGTCAGTCCCATGTACCTACTCTAATGTTTCCCTGTGTTAGTTCTAGATGTTGAGATCCTTAGGACCTGGAACAAAGCTCAACACCAGGTTGGGAAAAAAGAACATAATTTTCCCTGGATGTGCTCAGGGTGTAGTATTTAAAGTACTCTGCAACTTCTATGGGATGGAAATTGTGCTAGAAACTTGTAATTGAAAGTGAGTAAAGCAGAGGTCAATGCCCTCAAGGAAGCTGCAGTTTAGAGAGGGAGGTGGATATAAATCTAGGCAATTATGATGCAATAAAGTTCTGTACTTACACTTGGAACAAAGGTGAGAATTTTTCAGATCTATTTGGCCATGGGGAAAAAATTAAAAATTACAATCTATTTAATCAATATTGTCCAAAGGTCATTAGATATATTAAAAGTGTGGGAAAGTACTTCATTAAAATTAGAAACTTCTGCTCCCTGAAAGTCAAGGTCAAAAGAATGACAAGCCACAGACTGGGAGGAAATATTTGAAAAATATTTTTTGCAAAAAATAAAGGACTGCTATCTAAAATATACAAAGAACTCTTAAAATGCAATAAGAAAACAAAAAGCCCAATTAAAAAATGGGCCAAAAGCTTTTAACAGACACCTGACCAAAGAAGACATACAGATGGCAAATAAGCATATGAAAAGATATTCTCCCTCATATGTCATCAGCGAAATGCAAATTAAAACAACAGTGAGATACCACTGCACACCTATTATAATGGCCAAAATCTGGAACACAGATGCACAAATGCTGGCTAAGTTGCAGAACAAGAACTTTCATTCATTGCTGGTGAGAATGCAAAATGGTACAGCCACTTTGTAAGATAGTTTGGCATTTTCTTATAAAACTAAAAGTACTCTTACCATATGATCCAGCAATCACGCTCCTTGGTATTCACCCAAAGGAGTTGCAAATTTATGTCCACACGAAAACCTGTACAAGGATGTTTCTAGCAGTTTTATTAATAATTGACAAAACTTGGAAGCAGCCAAGATGTCCTTCAGTAGTTGAATACACTATGGTAGTACATTCAGACAATGGAATATTATTCAGTGCTAAAAAGAAATGAGCTATCAAGCCATGAAAAGACATGGAGGAAAATTAATATTGCTGAGTGAAAGAAGCCAATCTGAAAAAGCTACACACTACATGATCTCACCTATATGACATTCTGGAAAGGACAAACCTAAGGAGACTATAAAAAAGATCAGTGGCTGCCAGGGGTAGGGGAGGATGAGTAGGTGGAGCATAGAGGATTTTTAGGGCAGTGAGAATGCTCTGTATGACACTATAATGATAGATACATGTCATTATACATTTGTCCAAACCCACACAATGTACAAAAATAAGAGTGAACCGTAATGTAAACTGTGGACTTTGGGTGATTATGATGTGTTAACGTAGGTTCATCAGTTCTAACAAATGTACCACTCTTCTGTTACATTTCGGGGGATGTTGACATTAGGGCAGGCTATGGCATGTTTGGGGACAGGGAGGATCTGGGAAATCTCTGTATTTTCCCCCCTCAATTCTGCTGCGAACCTCAATTCTGCTCTTAAAAAAAAGTCTCAGTAAAAATAAAAAGTGTGGGAAAGGTAAACAGCAAAAACAGCAACAAACCTATAAATGAATTATTTGCTGTAAGAAATGACAAGTTTTTTAAATTTTTATGTTTAGTATACAATAAACATTAGGTGTCAAAATGTCAAGTTATGACAAGATAGACAACATTGACTTGACAGCATCAAACAGAAAATACACACACACAAACCTCTCCGCTTAGTTAATTGCTGCCAACACAAGGATGCACAGGTTAAAATATCCATATATCAATCGACTTCATGAAACTTAAGTCTTAAAGGGGATGATTTCACAATTAGGGAGACTACATACATATGATTACTTTTGAGATTATTTCTCTACTTAAAACATACTTTGGAAGAAAACATACTCAAAGTATTGCTTTAGTATTTTGTGGAGCACCAATTAGCATCTCCTGGAATTTGCCTTTCTTTGACTTGGGGACAGGAAGAGGAAGGGTCTTATGACTGGGAAGCCAATATGAGCAAGTGTGTGGATGGGGGTTGTGGGAACAAACCACTGCTGCTGAAGGCAAAGAAGCCTGCAGGGAAGGGCGGGGATTTGATGCTCCGCAGGCAGGCAGGGGTCAGCTTGTGGAAGGAACTCAGTGACTTCTTTGCCTTTTATTCCTACTGTTATCTCTGGTGAAATGAAAAGTTCATAATATTTTAGTTGTTTATATTTTCCTACTTTTCTTAGAACTTGCCATATTTCATTATCAGTGGGTTATCTATACATACGCCATACAGATTCATCTAAGAAAATCTTCATTTAAGCCCTTACTATGTTCTAGACAATGTGCTCAACAGTTTACATGCAAGATTATGTTAATCTTCATGAACATTTTGCAGAAGCATCGTTAGTAAACCGACTTTAGAGTTGAGAAAACTGAGGTGGAATCTGTATGTGAATCCTACCTATCTCAAAGTTCATTTTACTTTAGTAATTGGTCTTCATAATGGCATTTCCCCAAGTGTGTTCCTCAGAGGATAAAGCATGAGAAAAAAGCATTCTGTGGTCACATCAGTAGGAGGATCGAGTGCACTACATCTCTCTCTTGAACACTCACAATGCACTTAGGATATTAAAGTCCTTGGGAAGTTCTGAAATAAAGTAACCCATTTCATTGTGTTCATATGAGCATTTCACAAACTGTCAGAGAATTCTTTTTTGTTTTTTTGGTGAAACTTTTAATTTTCGGGACATACTTTGGGAAACTTTGTATATTGGGAGAGTCTTATTAATAAGAACTCAACTTATGTAGAATCCAAGAAACATAAACCTTATTATATACTCTCAAATTAATGTTTGTCAGAATGAGGGTCATGGACTCATTGGGTTGTGAAATCAATGAAGCGGATCCTGAGTAGTATTTGGGAAACAAAACAAAACAAAGCAAAACAAATAA
Organism: Stenella coeruleoalba; assembly: GCF_951394435.1. Classification (NCBI taxonomy): domain Eukaryota; kingdom Metazoa; phylum Chordata; class Mammalia; order Artiodactyla; family Delphinidae; genus Stenella; species Stenella coeruleoalba. Next base: position 101,012,843 of record NC_137149.1, on the reverse strand, counting down.
GATAGAAAATATCAGGGTTATTGCATGTAATAAATACTGAATCATGAAAATTTTTACTGGGTCACAGTATAAAATACATTTCTTTCCATGGTCATGGCCAAAAACATCTAAAGAGACTGCTTTTATGAAAGTCACACGAATTGCTTGTTACGCAGGAGTTATGATGATAGCAAATGTCTGAATTTTATGAAATTAACACAAAAAGGACTACAGTAATCACATGGCTAAATACAGTACTTGTTATTGCTTAAAATCAGATAATTTTGGAGCTGAAATATCTCATAGAGGCAAAACCAAAATAGAGTTTTAGTGACTTGTCAAGGTCAGACAGCTGTTAGCTGGGCCTAGAATGCAGGGTTTCTGATTTGTACTCTATAATTCTTTTACTTGTCAGCATAAATTGACATAATTTTTATTTATAGAACACGAGGATTATTTCTTTTTAACAAATAAGAAAACCAGGCACAAAATTCAGCAAATCACCCCCAGATAGTAAGTCAGTGGTAGGTTACAAAAATGCTGAAGGCTTTAATTGAAGGGAGAAAGTAATATAGAGATACTTCAGTGCTGAGGTCTAATTATTATTCCAGCTAATGACTAATTAACGTAATACCCCATGTTACTAGGTGGGGTCATTCAGTTGTTTGGTTTCTCACTTGAACATGTAAGTGTCCTGTATATATGATTTTGAGAAGACTTAGCGGATAACACATCAGTGAACACAAACCCTGCCATGTGTAAGCTAAAGATGCAGACTTTAAATAATGAACCAAAGTATTCCCTCCAAACGCACACCATTTTTAAAAAAGAAAAGGAGCTATGACATATGGAAGCATCCATGAAGCTACAGACAGAAGCTTCTACACATTTTATTTTAGGAAGGCCTCTGAAAGGCTCCTTCCAGTCGAAGCCTTGAAAATTATACCTAAATTTGTGCCTATTCACTCTTCTCTCATGGTCTGTTCTGGGGAGGGAGTGTCAGAAACTGGTCAGTGGAGGTTGGAAATATTTCCTTTTCCACCCCCTCTGCTCCCTGGAAAGCGCCCACAAGCGTCTACTCCAGGGAAGCGGGCCTGCGCTTGGCTTCCAGCAAACCCTTCTCAAGTCTCTGGAGCCCAGGTTGGTGCTATCTCCTCCCAGAAAGCACTGGGCCACAAAGGGCAGAAATCATTTGATAACTTAATCTTGGGGAGAGGAAGAGACGCTGAGGCCTGTGTACTCTAGTGATAAACGGAAGCATCCGGGTGACTCAAGGAAGAGACACGGCATCGTTTAAAACTAACACAAACTAATAAAGCATAAACAAGAACTGAAAGGGGGTAGGAACCAACCCTACAAAACGTGGTAGGCGGCTGGTGCCCGGAAGGAGGATGACCGCGTCGTTACGACCTGGAGGTTCCAGGGGTTCCCTCCGGGGAGACCCGGCCGGGAGAGCAGGGAAGGTAGAGCAGGAGGTGAATTTCCTAAAGCCCAGGACCGACCCTTAGACCCTCCCCCTTCCTATAATTAACTCAAAGCCGGTCCCGCCTGTCTGGGCCGGTGGCTCCCCTGGCCCGCCACCTCCCTTCGCCCATGTCGCGGGGAAGGAGAAGATCCCGGGATGGGGGTGTCGAGCCCGGGCCACTCGAGACCCCTCGCGCGGCTTCAAAGCCTGACCCTGCCTGGGGCCGGCCACGGTCGCCGTCCTCCCCACTCCTCCCCGCTCCTCCCGCGACGGCAGCGCCCGCCCCGGCCGTCCGGGCCGGCGCGGGGGGCGCGGGACCGGGCCCCGAGTGACGTGGGCGCCGCGGCGGGAGGGGCCGCCCGGGGGGCTCCGGCGGCCTTATTAGCGCCCCGCGGGTCGCCGGCAGCGAGCATACGGCCGCTTCGCGAGCAACAGGAGCCGGCGAGCGGCCCACTCCTCCCACCTCCTCCGCCTGCCTCCTCCTCCTCCCCTCGGGCTCCTCCCGCCCCCACCTCTGTGCGAGCGGCGGAATCGCCCTCTCCCTGCTTCTTTCTCCCGCTCCCGCTCGCTCGTCTCTCTCGCTAATACTTCCCCCTGCTGTGCTCCAGGGGACCCAAGCATTCTCAGCGCTAACCTTAGGGACCCATGGTGCTCGAAAAGCCTAGAAAAAGCCGCTTCGGGCAGAGATAGTTGGAAGCCCCTCGTCCCTTCCCCCTCTCCCGGCGCAGCCCATGCCCGGCTCGCAGCACCTTCTCGCTCCTGCACGCTCTGTTTGGGAGGACGGGGTGAGAAGGTGAAGTGGAAAGAACTGCAGAGCAGAGGGGGCCAGTCTCAGAGCTCAGATTTCATTTTCATTGAAGCAAAGCACGGAAGATCAGTTTTCTTCTGTTTGTTTGTTTTTGTTTTAATTCTGCATTTTTTGGTTCTTTTTTTCTTTTTCTTTTTTTCAAGAAACTTATTTTGAGGGGGGGTGGGTTTGCTCTGGGCATTTGCTTTGCCCAGTAGTTGAAAAGTGAACTCGACTCGTGATGGTTCTCCTGTCACTTTGGTTGATAGCAGCCGCTCTGGTAGAGGTTAGGACTTCAGCTGATGGACAAGTAAGTGGAAAATAATAACAATAAAAAACTCAAACCCAACCTTTTCCCGAAAAAGTTCCTCCCCTCTTTCCCCTCCTCTCTCTCCTCCTCACCCCTCCCACCCTTCCCTGTTATCTGGTGCATTCACGGACGGTGTTTCGAGGGCTGGGCGCAGCGTGCGGGGCTTTCTGGGGTGGGGGGTTGAATGGCACGGGAGGTTTGGACTCCCACTTCGGGAGCCCAGGCTTGTCACACCTAGGACTTCACTTTGCGGCATTCGGAACAATTCCTGGTGACAAAGTGCAGCCAATTTGCATCCTCGCCGGGCCATCTGGGTTTCCTCTTTCCGGAGGGCGGTCTGGGCGCCTGAATGAACTTCTGGACGCTGGGTCCGGGATCCCAGTGCTCTGGTTGCAGCAGCCGGAGTCGGGTTCGCGGGACTTTCTCTCCTCCTCACTGACTCACAGCTTTTTCGGGCAGCCGGAGGCGGGGGTTTCAGGAAGTCCTTGGGCCGGACAGGGAGCGATCCAGTAGACACGTGTCCTGGGAGGACTGCGGCAGGGCCGGGGTTTGACAGTTGGGGAGGGGGGCCCGGGGACGTTTCCTGCCCTGCGTTTTCCTGGGCAGAGGCTGGAGGCGCCGGCCGCTTTTCTCCCCTCCCCCTCTGCACAACTCCTCCTCTTTTTAAAGCGAAGTTGAGTGCAGCTCTGTTTCTTTTCGACCCAGCCCCCGCCCTTTGGAGACTCAAGGTGAAGCCCGATGCTCTCGGAAGAGCCCTTGAGAAGGCTCAGCGGGATGAGCCGAGCCGTTTGTAGTAAATCACATCAGCACAGGGCCGGTGGGACTTTGGGTACAGAATTTCTCTGTGAGTTTTTGTAGCGTCTCGGGTCTGCCTGGTCTGACCATAGGGTGAAAAGTACAGAATTGTCTGGTGGATTCCTGACCTCAAATCTGATGCATCAGGATTTAGACTTCTTTTTGCACGTGTAAATTCAGAGACTTTCTTTTCTACTCCTGACCCAGTACCCGGAGTTTTCAGAAGAGAATATCGAGTGTCAGTATTTATTTTTTGCTGGCTTCATAAATGTTAAATTAAAACTGAAACGAGCAAACGACACCCTGTCCCAAATTATTATTGAATTGGCTCATGCTCCTGTCACAGAACCTCCTACAAACTGAGGTGCAGCCTTTAGGCACCAATCCCGGTCTCCAGCATCTCCTGATTAGCCAGCTCCTGAAAAGCATTAATGGTAGAAATAAAACGCATGAGGTGATAAGATGAAACCCAGTAACTGTTTCTTTTTCTTACTTTTCCCCCTCCTTTCCAGGCTGGTAATGAAGAAATGGTGCAAATAGGTAAGCCTTGTTCTCAGATGTCACTCTTATCTTAGTAGAAAGTAGGGAATGAAGTAAGCGAAGCAAAATATTGTTCCTGAAATTTCTCCCATTGATGGTTAAAGAAACAATTGGTAGTCCAGTAACATTTCTATTCTTCTCTTCCTCTTTCCGGAGGAGGGTGTCACTTTCCTCGGGCTGAATTGTAGTGATGTAAAAATTCTCCTGCAGTCGGACTTTTCAGGCGTCGATTTATTAACTGTCTTTGGACAAGCCACTGGTAGGTACTGGGAGGGTGATGGAGGGACTGGAAGAAGATATGGAGATAAATTAAATCAACGTTTGTAGCATTAAGAGGAGCAAATCTGATTAGAAGAGAAAGTGTAAGAATGCTACAAAGAAGAGAAAAATGAAGCACAGATGATGGAAAAGTTTTCTCTTAAAATTTTTCCAGCTTTGAATAATCCCTCTGATGGCTTTTCTTATGCCATCTGCTTTGAAATAGTTATCTACTAATGTGTAAGATATTGTTAGGCCTTTTGCAGATAACATCTAAAACCTCGGTATTGCCTGACGATATGGGAATTATTCCCATTTTATGGGTGAGGACACTGAGGCTCAGAGAGTGTGACTTGTAACATGTCCTCCAAAGTCCATGGTCTTTTTTGAAGCTGTTTATAATAATGTATTTGTTCTGAATGCAGAAACTGAAAGTCATCTGTCAAGAAGCTAGGCTCCATTCAGTCTTTTCATACACATTTAACTTGGGTTACTTTAAAAGATGATTTTCCTTTTGGCAGAGTGTCAGTCTCTGTAAATCGTGTATTTGTCAGGTGATATGGTAAAGTCATCTTTTACATGAAAAGATTTTGTTACTGCAGAAGTAGTTACAAATCTTTGCCCATGTGCTGTGTGCCGGGCACAGTGCTAATTGCTTTATGTGCCTAATGTCATCTGTTTCTCACAGCTGCACTAGGGGGTAGGGACACATTGTGCCTATTTTAGATTTGAAGGAAATGAAGCTTGAGAGGTTACACAGTAACCTGCTGTAGTGCATAGTGGAGAGCTCAGGGAATTCCATACTTGTAAACTAATGGAGGGACCCCAAGATCCAGGCCCAGAATATCTGTTTGTAGCCATATGACATCGTGTGTCAGAATGCTCCCTTCTTACTCAGTGCTTAGCATTGTTGGAACTCCTCCACAAGCTTAGACCTCCACAGGAAGTGCAGGACAGACAGGAGGAAAGTGACTGAGAACTGCATTGAAAATACAATGTCTATGAAGAGACATTTGTCATTTGTAGTTGATAGCATTCAGCCAGCAACATGTATCTTTTTATTTTTTTAAATTAATTTATTTATTTACTTTTGGCTGTGTTGGGTCTTTGTTTCTGTGCGAGGGCTTTCTCCAGTTGCGGCGAACGGGGGCCGCTCTTCATTGCGGTGCGCGGGCCTCTCACTGTCGCGGCCTCTCGTTGCGGGGCGCAGGCTCCAGACGCGCAGGCTCAGTAGTTGTGGCTCACAGGCTCCATACGCGCAGGCTCAGTAGTTGTGGTTCACAGGCTCCATACGCGCAGGCTCAGTAGTCGTGGCTCACAGGCGTAGTTGCTCCGCGGCATGTGGGATCTTCCCAGACCAGGGCTTGAACCCGTGTCCTCTGCATTGGCAGGCAGATTCTCCACCACGGCGCCTCCAGGTAAGCCCCAACATTTTTTTTTTTTTTTTGCAGTACGCGGGCCTCTCAGTGTTGTGGCCTCTCCCGTTGCGGAGCACAGGCTCCTGACGCGGAGGCTCAGCGGCCATGGCTCACGGGCCCAGCCGCTCCGCGGCATGTGGGATCCTCCCGGACCGGGGCACGAACCCGTGTCCCCCGTATCGGCAGGCGGACTCTCAACCACTGTGCCACCACGGAAGCCCCCAACATGTATCTTTTTGTTGTTGTTGTTTTTGCGGTACGCGGCCCTCTCACTGTTGTGGCCTCTCCCGTTGCGGAGCACAGGCTCCTGACGCGCAGGCTCAGCGGCCATGTCTCACGGGCCCAGCCGCTCCGCGGCACGTGGGATCTTCCCGGACCGGGGCAGGAACCCGTGTCCCCCGCATCGGCACGCGGACTCTCAACCACTGCGCCACCAGGGAAGCCCCCAACATGTATCTTTTTGTTGTTGTTTTTGCGGTACGCGGGCCTCACACTGTTGTGGCCTCTCCCGTTGCGGAGCACAGGCTCCTGACGCGCAGGCTCAGCGGCCTTGGCTCACGGGCCCAGCCGCTCCGCGGCACGTGGGAACTTCCCGGACTGGGGCAGGAACCCGTGTGCCCCGCATTGGCAGGCGGACTCTCAACCACTAAGCCACCAGGGAAGCCCCCAACATGTATCTTTTTTTTTTTTTTGCGGTAGGCGGGCCTCTCAGTGTTTTGGCCCTTCCCGTTGCGGAGCACAGGCTCCTGACGCGCAGGGTCAGAGGCCATGGCTCACGGCCCCAGCCGCTCCGCGGCATGTGGGATCCTCCCGGATCGGACCGGGGCACGAACCCGTGTCCCCCGTATCGGCAGGCGGACTCTCAACCACCGTGCCACCAGGGACGTCCCCAACATGTATCTTTTTTTTTTTTTTTTTTTTTTGCGGTACGCGGGCCTCTCACTGTTGTGGCCTCTCCCGTTGCGGAGCAACAGGCTCTGGACGCGCAGGCTCAGCGGCCATGTCTCACGGGCCCAGCCGAACCGCGGCATGTGGGATCCTCCTGGACCGGGGCACGAACCCGTGTCCCCTGCAGCGGCAGGCGGACTCTCAACCACTACGCCACCAGGGAAGCCCCAGATTTTTCTTTTAACCAGTCTTCAAACAAGTAGGGAAAGAGAGCTGTGTTACTTTTTATTTCTTAAACATTTGATTACTTAAACATACCAACATTTCGATATGTAAATTAAAAAACTATTTTAAGATTACTCATTCTACAAGGAATAAAATATATTGCTTTGATTAAATTTTCAGATAGACCCAGCATGCTCATATGTAAGAGGCCCTGGGTTAGACTTTGGGTCCAGTCCTTTTGCTAATATAAACTACTTTGGTAGTTCTTGTCCTCAGGGAAGAAAGTAGTACAGGTCTGGTTTAATTTGGTAAGAGGGAGATGAGTAACAGCACTTAAGAGAAGAGGGCAGGGCACTCTTAGGTTGTGTTGCTGAAGATTTATCTGCTCCCAAGTTCCTCTGCTTTATGAGATTTCTTTCTTTTATTATTGTCATTTTTATTTACCATTTCCGAATTGAGTTAAGGGAAGAAATAAAGATAAAAATAGATTTGACTCATGAGTCTTGTGATAGCAGAAGTGTACCATTTGGCTTTGGGTTATAATCATTTATGTTGTTCTTAAGAGGGATTTAAAAATATATTTAAAAAATTTGATGTGCAATAATGAGATTCCTTTCCCCTGTCCCCATGCATCAAGGGATTGCTAACCTGGAGTTTTGGTAAATGTACTTTTCTACATATAGTTAAGTAATTTTTTTCCAATAATTGATTGAAAAGTAGTTTTATATAACTGCCTGGAGGTGCTATTTGATCAATGACACAATTAGGAAAAAGTAATAAGGTTTGTAGAATTAATGAATTTATATTTATTGATCTACAAATTGGCTAGAGAAGATTCCATGTTTCTGAATAATTTGTGAATAATTTAATGTCTCAAGAAGAGGTAAGTATAATTTAGTAACACACCACAAATTGTTAGGAAGCTAAATTTAAAAACTCCTTTCTATTGAGATATAATATACATGCAGTGTGGTGCGTATAAGTGTACACCTTGCTGATTCTTCACGAAGGGAACACTTCTGGGTATCCAGCACCCGGATTGATAAGAACATTACTAGTACTTGTGCCACTTTCCTAGCAGGATTCCCACACAAAAGGTGACTTGTAACAGGATAAATTAATTTTGCCAGTTTTAAATTCTTTTTATAAATAGAAAAACAATACATACTTTTTTAGTATTTGGCTTAGGAGACCAGTAAAAAATATATATCTGATATGCTCCAACCCCCTAGAGTAGAGGGCAGTCTGTGATGGGGGCAGGTTAGAATATATATATATATATATATATATATATATATATATATATATATATATATATCACCTATGAAGTCTGTAGTACCGGATGTGACTTCTCCACCCAGTGGAAAAATGTCCTCTTGGTGTGTGACTCTTGGGAAAACGGGCAAATAGGTTTTGAACTATCACCGAATTCTCTGCTCCCTTGTCAATCAGAGAGGAGCTATCTACCTACCTATCTACACCCATGTATACATACACACACCCATGCATACATGTATACACAGTATATACATACACCCATACATACATATACCCACACATATGCACATGTATACATGCATGCATACATACATATAGGTGCATATGCGAATGTGTATGTAATGTGTATATATGTGTAAATGTGTTTCATGAGATTGGTAGACTACTTCTGTGACATATCAGGGAGCTCTTTCATTTCTGACTCAGAATATGGCCTTGGTAGGGTGCCTAGGGTAATTGTGGGTAGCTGGCTGGCTGGCCTGATTGGGTAAGGAGGTTTACTCTGTGACACATGTGGCTTAGGAAATAATCATAGTTCTGTAGAAATTGGAGAATCCAAAAAAGAATTCTCTGAGTCCTTTTGTTTCATAAGCCACGCCTTTGAGATTACTTGAGTGTTATCAGAGGAAAAATCATTGTTAAGGCTTTGGTGTTCAGCTGTCTTCCCTCTCCCACCCCCGCTCTTAGAATTGGGGCATATCCATCTTTCTCTGCCCTATTTCTGTTGCCCAGTTTCAAATTTCATTGCATTTTATTCTTAACCAAATAAAGTTGCTAATTTGTCCTCTCAAATACCTGGTTTCCTGAGAAATAATTTTTCATCATTTTCAGGTACTTGTTTGGTTTTCAAGGTGTAGTGTGTCACTGTACCTTCTCCTTGGTATAGAATAAGTGTTTCCACTAGCGTAGCCCTTGAGAGAGCAAAGACTTTGTCTTGATGACTGCTGTATCCCCTGTACATAAAACAGAGCTTGGTACCTTGTGGGCTCTCAAATATTTGTTATTCAGTGCATAGATCTAGTAAGCAGGTTATTATCTTACTGGGATTTGGCTGTGTTCTGATATTCCTAAAATGCTCTTGTTCTGTGCTCCTGTCCAGGTTTAATTGGTCCCCAGGAAAATGAGGATGGTGACAATGGCTATACAGTTAATTATTCAATGTTATCAAGACTCCTTGTGACTTCCTGTTTCACCCCACAAAGCCAGGGACTTAGGCTTATCAGTTTTTTATGCTTTTGTGTTTGTGCTCAATAAGTATTTGTCAAATTGAATAGAATTATGTGCAGGTTTGGAATGTTCACTAATTTTGCTCTAAAGTCTGTTTGGGATAAGTTGCCATGTTGCTGGCATCAGTGGAAATAAGAAGCTAAGATTGAAATCTGTCAATCCGGTTCGCCAACAGCAATACTAAAAGATGTGGTCTAAAGCAAGTTTAAAGGGATCCCTTGTAAAATTTAGAATTTCAGCCACCTAAGCCATTGTTCTTCCCTGGCACTAAAGATCATACACTTGACTTTACTGATTTAGCTCCCACCTCTCCATAGAGCATCATAATGATTAAAGTTAAATGCTTTAAGCTTCTTAGATGAAGATGTTATTAAATGCAGCATGTTACCTATCACCAGCAACTTACTGCTGGTTAGCTGAACTATTCCTTCCCCATACTTTCACTGTTTTCTTTTTTCATGGTACCAAATAATCATAATATTGCTCAGAAATGTTAAGAAATCTTTAAGGTCATCTCTGTTTCCAGGACGATTATCTTTAAGCATTCTTTGCTTATGGGTAGCCAACCAAGATTACCTTGGAAATCCATTAGGGACAATTCCAGATTGCCTGCTAAAATCATGAGTAGTTTCAATATAAAGAGTTTGGTTATACTGCTTGGACTGGATCTATTGACAGTGAAGACTTAAATGGAACCCTACTGCTTCCTCAAAGAGGATTGTTATTACCAGAATTTTGAGAACGCTTTCCTCAGAGTTCCTCTAATAGAAATCAGCTTTTACTTCTAAGCTGTGCTACTTCTATTATAAATTGTTGAGTTAGTCTTTTTAATTAATCAGTTTTTGTTCTGATTATAGATGCTTTACATGTGCCTTTTATAGTTATCTTCTATTTCTGTATCCCCCAGATTTTTGACAATCATCCCAAATATCAAACTTTTGTTATAATTTAGCATATTCTTATTCAGTCTTCTTTTAATACACAGATTATGGGGTTTTTATTGGATACCTGATTTTGTTTGGTTTAATGTTTTAATGTAATTTTCCATATCATTACAAACTCCTCATAAACATCATTTTCATCCCATCATATACTAATAATCCTTATTTTATGTAATAATTTCCCTAATGGTATCCATTTTCTCATGATAGTGAACATTGCCACACAGTGTTGTATATAGGTTATTGCCCATTTTTCCAATGATTCCTTTAGGAGAGCGCCCTAGAAGTTGATTACTGAGTAAAACCAAATTAACGTGATACATTTTGACAAATGCATGACTTGTGAAGATGTTTGTAGGACGTAATTCCTAGTAGCAATATATAGGAAAGTGTTGATTTAAAATATTTTAATTTTAAATTAGGTTTGGTTCTGCTCTTCTTGACATTTGAACATAATTTTTAAATATTTGGTTATGCAATCTCTGAAAGATGCAATGAATTAATCATTTTCTAGTTAGCACGTACCTCAAAGTATGAACCATTGTATTATAAAAATATTTTGTAATTTTATCAGTACCCTAAGAAGATTTGTCCACCTCATAGAACAGAATTTGAGAGTTGTGTATTCTTTAGAATGGATAGTAAAGCGTGGGAAAAGTTTCCTAGCTTAGGAATCTCTGTTCCCACATGTAATTCATCCATCCTAATTTTCCGAATGCATTTACGTGACTTTGCTGACTAACTATAAATCCCTAGAAGAGATTTTGTGGTAAAATGTCAGTCTCTTGTTTATAAAATGAGTGCCACAAATTCAGCATGATGAATCTTTATGGAATTTAGAACAAATTGTGAGCAGCATGAAACAGCCTGTCTTGTTCTTGAAGTGACTGATAAAACAAAAATAGTATTTAGGAAACTTGTAGAAAGTAAAGTAGGATTAAACATATGAATCTTCAAATATTTAGATAATCACATTTCCTACAATTTTTCTTCATATTTAGTACATATATTTTTATATGTACTAATGCACACAAATAAAAAGAATGATTGAAATAATTATTCATATGAATTTGTGTTCTCTTTCTTTTATATGTAAAGACCTCTCTTTTTTACATGTAGAGTCCATTCCTTAATCTAAAAGCTAACCAGTGTATGCATTAGAGGAACTATTAATATTCATTGCCTCTCCTCCATCAAATGGTCAGGGGCACAGACTCTGTTTACCGTGTGGTTTAAAATCCTGACTGCAACACTTTCTAGTTGATGACCTTAACCTCTCAAAGCTTCATTGTCTTGTATGTGACATAGACATACTACTCTTACTTACTTCACAGAGTTTTAAAGGATTCATAAAATGCTGGCACATGGTAAGCAAGCTAGAATAATAGGTATTATTATTAGTGTGTCTTAGTCTTGTGCTTTTAAAATTTATTTATTATTTTATTTAATTTATTTATTGTTTCTGGCTGCATTGGGTCTTCATTGCTGCGCACAGGCTTTTCCCTGTTTGCGGCTAGTGGAGGCTACTCTTCATTGCGGTGCATGGGGTTCTCATTGCGGTGGCTTCTCTTGTTGTGGACTACAGGCTCTAGGCGCGTGGGCTTCAGTAGTTGTGGCTTGCGGGGTCTAGAGCGCAGGCTCAGTAGTTGTGGCGCACGGGCTTAGTTGCTCCGTGGCATGTGGGATCTTCCCGGACCAGGGCTTGAACCCGTGTCCCCTGCATTGGCGGGCAGATTCTGAACCACTGTGCCACCAGGGAAGCCCAGTTTTGTGCTTTTAAAAAACACTTTTACTCAAGGAGAGCTGCCTCATTCTAGTCCATACATTTCTGATAGGTCTGCCTGCCACTGTGGCTTTTCAGTCACCTTAATTTAGTGTGTCATGGACTTGTACACTATCCAGCCACTCAGCTCACCATGTGACAGCTCTTTAAAGAGTTCTATTTTCATGTATTATCTTCATGTTGGTATCTCAATGTAGTGTTGCTTAATTCATTGGAATATAGCAGTAGAGGGAGGAGTTGAGTAAGGAATAGTGCAAAAAGTTATTCCACACCAACTATATTTTGTGTATACTGGACATAATTCTTTCTTTTCTTTTCATCTTATTTATTGAAATTCCTTCTTTCCATTTCATTGAGAGAATGTTCCTGTATTAATCGTGACTCCTTTGGATGCAAATAACAGGAACCCAGTTGACAGTGGTTAAGGAAGACAAAATTGATCAGGTAATCAAAGTCAGGTATAGCTGGATCTAGGGCTCAAATAATGTCAGGAATCAATCTCTCTCTCCCCTCTTCCTCCTTCCCCTCTCTGTCCCTCCCTCCTCTTTTCCCTCCCACCTTTCTTTCCTCCTTCTCTCCCTTTCTTCCCTCTTTGTTTCTCTCTTACTATTCCTCTGGGTTGGCTTTATTTCTCTAGTAACATAAGATCGTGACTATCCAAGTTGTGGCAAAGACTGTCACCAGCAACTCTAGGCTATCATTACCCCACTAGACAGAACACTTCTGTTCTGGCTGCTCCAGTTAATAGCTCCCGGTAGGGCATTTATTGGCTACCTGGCTTGAGTCATAAGCTTATTCTCAAACCATGAACTGTGCTCAGTGATGCAGTGCTCTGATTAGCCTGGATTGAGGTGTTTCACTCTTGACTGACAGGGACTGAGAGTGGAGTGTGAGATGGTTAACCTGAGGGAAAACTGGGGTTCAGTTAAAGGACAAGGAGGGACGGATGCTGGGTGGCACACGTGTGTAGTAACGTCACAGCTGTGAGGACTTCCGCCACATTGATGGGAGCTGTTGGCTGTGGCAGGCAGAGGAGTGGACCCCCAAGATGTCTGTGTTTGAATCCCTGGAACTTGTAAATACATGACATGGCAAAGAGGAATTAAGTCTTCAGGTGGAATTAAGGTTGCTAATCAGTTGACCTTAAAATAGGGAGATTATCCTGGATTACCTGTTGGAAAGTCCTTATAGATGGAAGGGGGAGGTGAAAAAGACTTGGTTTGATGTTGCTGGCTTTGAAGATGGAAGGAGGGAACCTTGAGCCAGCGAACGCAGGTAGCCTCTGGACGTTGAAAAAGGCAAGGAAGCAGATCGTTCCTAGTGCTTCCAAAAGAAATGCAGCCTGCTGACACCTTGCTTTCAGCCCTGTGCAACCTATTTCAGACTTTTGACCTCCAGAACTGTAGGATAACGTATTCATGTTGTTTCAGGTCGCCAGGTTTGTGGCAGTTTGTTACAGCAGCAATAGGAAACTAAAGCAGCAGCCTAGTGGACTGTCCTGGTTTCTCATACTTTTTGTCAAACCATAAGCCAGACTATTTTAGATTTGGAAAATATAATTACCACAAGTAAAGTTTCAGGGAAAACCTTTAAAGCTACTATCCGCATTTCTTATCTGTCATATTTTCCCCAGCCTTTGGCCCTAGGGACAAATGCTAATTTTCCTGGCTTTAAATTCTAGACTCAATATTAGTCTTCAAAAGTATTATCCATCAAAAAATTGTAAGACATATGAGAAATATTAATTTTTAGAATGTCTAATATTGCTCTTGAGTCTGTAAAATGTCCAATGATGATAAATATAACCAGTGGAAGTGCTTCTTTAAAAACTAAGATTGGAATGTTAAGTGTTTGGCATTTGGGCCTCACTTAAAAAAAATAAATCTCTAGTTATCCTGTTATTGATTATTTGATCATTTTAAGATGCAAACAAAGAAAATACTTGGATATTTTTCTTTAAAACAGTTTTCTTAAAAGATCTCCTCTTACCTGATTTCATGTCCTGGAATGCTGAAGAATGTGCTGTTCTTTCCTAAATGACTCTCTTGAACATAAACATTGTGCAATTGCAACAAATATTTATGAAAAAGCCAGATTAAAAAAATGAGAAGAATTTTAGAGTTCACAACTATTTGTTCTTTCTTAATAATGAGTAAAAGCAAAGCACCTCCCCCCTCCACCCCCCAAATGGCTATGAAAATAGGTTTGCAACTAAAATAAAAGACATCAAAGTGTTTCTCTGCCTTGTGGTGATAAGAGCCTAGAGGAGATGAAGTGAGGAAAAAGGAATTTGGCTGCATTCAGAATTTCAGCATGTGTCAAAAGTAATTTTTAATTGCCTTTGAGAGAAGATGTGTCCCCTTCTCCGTCAGCGTATACAGCTTTGGTGAGCCCTTTGGCATGTGATGTCCTTTTTAACGTCCACTCTTCACCCCACTCACATCTTTCCTGGAGCAGCTGGCTCCTGTCATTTCTGATGAAAGTCATTCTCTTACCCTTGGCTCAGGATTTGGAAATGTTGTTGTTGGAGCTGCTTCTTTAGCAGATCTTGAAAATGCTTATTTGATTTCATTCTTGTGGCCGGATTGTTGCATACTGAGAATTTATACCTGATAAAGGAAATTGCCTGTGTGACTGCCTCTAGTGTAGAGCAATCAGCCAATTCTCGGGAGAGATTCCCAGTCTCTGGGTTGGGTAATGGAGCGCATGGGTTGTTACAGCCAGTCTAGACTTCAGGCCATTTGTTGACATGGAGCTTAAGATCCCTTCTAACCACTAGAAACACTATATTTGTGTGAGACTGAAATGGGGAGAGGCTTGAGGGGTGCTGGGACACGGAAGGAATCTGATATTGACTTCCTTCGTGTACAGCTCTAGCTAGATGATGATGGTGATGGTGATAAGAACACCAGCTAATTTTTCATTTATTGAAATGTTATTAGATGGACTAAGCCCTTTATGTGCCTTATCTCTTCTTCCTATTTTACAGGTAACCTGTCTGAGCCTTAATTTTCATAATTTTAAGCTCATGTGCCAAAGAGCACATGAGATTGAAACCAGCCTTCAAATGCAGTGCTTTTTGACTCCAGACCTTTAGTATTCAACCATCATACCCCACCCCCTTCTTTGCTTGGAAATTAGAGCCACATTGCATCAATCACAAGTATTCCAATATTCTGTGTGCCTGGGGTAGATTTGGTCTTAATTAGATCAGCTAAAAATTGCTGTGATATATGAGACTTTGTACTGCAGCCATTTTAGGTCCTAGCAATGTTGATTGTACTACTGAAGACTTCTCTTCTCTTGCTGTTCTAGAGTGTGGTCTTTGTAAAGTGCTGGGGACATCTAGTCTCTTCTAGGAAACATTTGTGTAGTGTTCTACAACATACTTAGAAGGATACCAACCTGCCTGTCCTCCGTTGTGAGCATATGTGGCTGAATGCGTGAAGGAGTATAGATGATCCCAAAGCCTGGGCTACAGGGTGATGCTGTGACAGCACTCCTTCCCAAGAATCCCCACTTCCAAAAATAGCCATTAATTTCTCTTTTCCCCAAAGACTGATGTACACTGGGGACATTTAAACACATTTAAGAACACACCTCTGCCCCAAAGAGCTTAAAATCTCTGAAAGGACAAGACATAAACATATAATTTTTCACCCATAGGGATTTTTATAACTGTTATGCAGGCAGTGCACGACAGTCAGAGCTAGGAAGTTTAGACCCTGAGGTCTGCACTTTAGGCAGTTTAACAGGGCAGGTTTCATGGAGAAGATGGGGCTGGGGAAAGGCCGTGAGGGCCGGGTTAGATTTGCATACATGGAGAGAAAGCAACAGACCTCTTCCCCGGTTGATGCAATAGAGTAGGGCTCTAAAGGCAGGAGTGATTAAGCTAGTGAGCACATTAGAATGTTTCTTTAGGTTATATGGGAGATGATGTTGAAAAGAAATTAGGGACAGAATGCAGAGGGCCTTAAATGATAAAGTTAAGTTTTGATTTGGGTTAAATTACCTAACTTTGAGTTCAGTTTCTTATGTGTGAAGTGAGGGGAATTGATTAGTGGATGGTCTTTCAAGCAATTTTCAGGTCTGACATGGAAATACAAATATCAATTTTCTGAATTTATTTTATCCTAAAGTAATGATGAGCCAGTTGAAACTCTTCATAAAGAATAACAGGGTAATATTAATACCTAACATTTATTGAGCACTTACTATGTGCTGGATACTGTGTTAAGCACTTTGGATTAGGCCGTTTAATTTTTACAAGTCTATGAACTAAATGCTGTTGCCCTAATTTTTTCAGGTGGGTACTGACATAAAAAGTCTTAAGTGACCAGAATCACAAAGGTAGTGAGTGGTAGAACCTAGGCATATTAGACATAAGACTTCAAAACAATTTTTCTGGCAGTAATTTAGAAAATATTCTGATACAATGTATATGGCATTTGGTAGTGAGAAATTATATGTGGGGCATTTGGACTTGGTACTTGCAGCTTTTCAGTGTGAGGTGATGAGAACTTGAAGGTGATTGGAAGAAAGGGGATTAATTTGAGAGAGATTTTAAGGTGAGATCAGTAGGACTTGAATGATATAAAGTGGGGAAAAAGTTGAAATGAAGTCAGTTTTTTTTAGCGTGGTAGTTTGGGAGAATCAGCGCATCATGAACAGAAATAGTGAAGTCAGGAAGACAAGATGAATACTCAGGTGAAAATGAGAAGTTTGGTGTAGATATTTTAAGGGTGAAGAGAGGGTATGACACCTTCTTCTCAGCACAGTGAAACTGACCCATTCAGCTTTCAGTTTGAGGCAACTTTTCTTTTCCTTTAACCTGTATTTACTGAGGGTCTGTTATGTGTAAGTATCATGCTAAAACACAGACATGTGTAAATGGTCCAAAGCCTCAGAAATGAGTAAAATTTGGAAACTATTAGAAAAGTCTAACATGGCTGACATTAAAACAGAAAGTCTGACTAGCTCAAAGGTCTTTAAGTATATGGAAGCACAGAACATTGGGTCCTTAAATCCTTTGATGTAAGTTGTGTGCACTATTTGTGTGTTTGTGTGTGAAAAGAAGTACATACATATCACACATACACACATGCACAGATACACAAGAAGGTGGTTTTTTTCATGCAGTGCAAGAAGGGAGAAGTCATTATGTTAAACTCTAGAATGAGGAATTTAGATATGAAAGAATTCCCTGACCAGGAGAATTGTTAATGTTATCGTTAGACTGACAGCGAAGATGTGACAGTACTTTTTCTTATAGGTAGTTCAAGCTTTTGAGGAGGTCCTCAATTAAACATACCCCGCTGACCTGCCTGGGTTCTGAACACGTTGAGAAATAGAAAATCTAAAGACATAGTGAAAATATCTCTTACAAAAGAGGCTGGGGAGAAGCACAAGGCTCTCACCTGGGCAGGCAGTGGGCTGGCGGACCAGGCACCCCACCCAGTGTGTGTCAGGTCCACTGGGCTGAGACAGAGCCTGCTGCTGGGGAGGTAGAAGAGAACGGCGTCCTTATCAGGATCGTTCCCAGGCCAGGAATGATGATGAGGGAGTGCTGAGCTTTGCAAACCGCTTATTTTTCCCAGACTTGCTAATCACATCCGTCATGCTTCTTCACTGGGGAAGGGTGAGTTAAGGGGGACGGAGAGGCCTAAATACTCAGAGAAAAATCTCTCCTCCCAGAAGGCGGGAGTAGGTGAAAGGTACTGCACCTCTAACTTAAGAAAACATGACTTCTTCTACTTGAGATGTCTTAATTGTAAGAAAGAGGCAAGGAAGAGATGATCTTTCAAGGTCTTGTTCATCTTTGACCTGTAGAGTTATAATTCTGTGACTATCTAGAGGGATGCAGAGTGGGGCCTAATCTCCTGCCTCTGGTTCCTAAGCACAGGGGCTCTGTGTCTGCATTCCAGGAGGTCTGTTTCAGTGGTTAGATCCATGTTTGTCATTGTCCTTAGTAGCTTAAAATGTAAGTTTGGGATACTATGAAATGTTTGATTTAAAGGCCAGCAGGAATGGTGAGAAATACACCCAACGTTTGCAAGCAAATTCGGGCAATAGAGGTGTATGACAACTTGTGTGGTTTGCTGTCAGCAATCGCTTGATGGTAAATTACTATTTGGGGAAAAGAAGATGCATTCTAATTTTAGATACTCCCTCAGGCTAAACTGCTCTCATTCATTAATTCACATATATTTACTGAGTGGCTTCAGAGTCAGTTTCTGGCACTGGAGAACTATAGTGAAGAGAAAAGATAAAAATCCCTGCCCTGGTGAAGGGATATGCTAGTAGGTATAAAGAAACAATGAACAAATAAACATATAAATAAGATTTAGAGTATGTGAGATGGTGACAAGTTTTGTGGAAGTAAAATGCAGAAGGGAGATAGTAATGAGACAGTTACTGGGGGCAGGAAAGACCTTAATGCAAGGGTCAAGTTTAAGCAAACACCTGAAGGAATGGAGGGGTGAGCCAGGCAGCTGTCAGGGGGAAGGCACTTTGGCAGAGGAAATGGTGAGCACAATGACCTTGAAATGTGAGAATTCCCAGTGCTGGCCCTTGTGAGCCATTTTTCTCTGAGTGGGATGGGTTTTGAGGAGAAGACATGGTCTGTCATTGGCTCTGTTTTAAGGATAACCTGTGAAGGGGAAGATGGTGGTTTGGACTAGGGTAGAAGCAGGGGAGGTGGTGAGCAGTGGTCAGAGTCTGGAGATATTTTGAAGATAGGGTCAGTAGAATTCGTTAAAAGATTTGATGTGTGGTGTGAGAAGAATTAAGGATGGTTTAGTCAAGTTTTTGGTCTGAGTAACTGGGAGGATAGCATTGCCATTTACTGACAGGGGCAAGGAGGTGCAGGTTTGGAAGCAGGAAGGTAGGAAGTTTACTTTTGGAAGTGCTGAGGTACCTAGTGAATATCCACAGGGAGAGGATCCAGTGGCAATTGACTAGACGAGGGAAGATCTTATGGAGGAAGCCTGGGCTGGAGATGTATGATGGTGAAGGTATTCAAAGTCAGGAGACAAGATGAGTTCACCTCATCCTGGGAGGGTAGATGCAGAAGAGGAGAGTCTGGGACCACGTCATGCAACACTGCAGTGTGTTCAGGTCATGAGAATAAAGGAACGTGAGGAGGGAGAATGGGAAGGGGAGACCACTGAGGAGAAGAGGAGAACCAGAAGAGAATGGTGTCTAGAAGCTAAAGAAAGGAAGTATTTTAAGAAGGAAAGAGAAATAGAGTCAGATGCTGCTAATAGGGCAAGTAAGAAGATGGAGTCTCGACCATTGGTGTCAGCAACATGGGGTTACTAGTGACCTTGACAAGAGCGTGATTGGAGTGGGTTCAAGAAAGAACAAGCGTGGGAAGAGAGGAATTGGAGATATCTAATATACTCAATTTTTAAAAAGTGTTTTGCTATAAAGGGCAGTGAAATAATGGGAACTTAGCTAGAGGCAGATGTGGCATCAAGAAAGTTTTTTGTCAAAGATGGAAAATATGGCAGCTTATTAATTTACTGGTGGGAATGATCTAGTGATGGGAAAATTGATGAGGAAAGAAACTGAGGGCAATTGCTGAAGCCGTCTTGCAAAGGCAAGAGGGGCTAGGATGTGTACATGAACGGAGGCTTTGCTCTTAGGTAAGACAGAACCGCAGACAGTTCATCCATACTACCGGGGTCGGTGGGGGGAGGTGGGAATGGACCAGACAGGCACAGGTGCCAGTGGGTTGTGCAAAATTCACTGCTTCTGAGTTATGCTTGGGTAATTAGTGACCACAGTGTGGCTTTACAGTGGCCCCAGCTTTCTGTGCTTGTGGAACTTACGGCTCACACAAACCTTTACATGCCTATTGCTGTGGCCCTTCAGCCACCCCAGCTGACAATTGTATAGTTTCATATTTTAAAATTGCGCCTGGGCACTATTTTAGTAAGTGACTAATTTACATTTAAGTTAAAGTAGTTAAAATTTACTGAATCCTCTGGATAATCTCATTTAAACCTCTCATCAAACTTATGAAGTTGGAACTATTACTAACCTCTAGTTAACAACTGAGGATACTAAGCCTAAAGAAAAAATAAAGAACTTGCTCAAGTTCAGGTGTTGACTTTTCTGCTTTCTGGCACTGTAGTCTCTTCCTTGACCATAGGCTGTATTGCTTTGTGGAAGTATTTGGGCCTGTGAAATGTGTCATTTCTGAAAGCAGTAAATTAATGTTGGTTTGCATATGTGATTGTAACCTGAGATTAAATACTTTTGATAGCTTTGAGCTTTATCCACCACCTCTTTATTTTTCTCCCCAAGACCAAGAATTTAAGAGCCTTTTAAAATAATTTTTTTTTTTTTTTTTTGTGGTACGGGGGCCTCTCACCGTTGTGGCCTCACCTGTTGCGGAGCACAGGCTCCGGACACTCAGGCTCAGCGGCCATGGCTCACGGGCCCAGCCACTCCACGGCATGTGGGATCTTCCCGGACCGGGACACGAACCCGCGTCCCCTGCATCGACAGGCGGACTCTCAACCACTGCACCACCAGGGAAGCCCTACAATAATTTTTGAAGGTACAATACAGGAAAAATAGGTTGGCTGGCTGCAGGTAGGCAGGATGTCATCATTCTTGTGGTAGTTTTCCTTAAAATCAGATCTTAACTTAGAAATTGACAGCAAGATGTTCCATCAGTGAGTGAGAGCGTGATCTTCAGCATCGAGATGATCAGAATTGAAAATTTCCTTTGGCTCCTTGTTTGCTATGTGTCAGGCCTTCTAGGTCTGCTTTCTCATTTATAAACGAAGGGTAGTAATACCTACCAACTGTGATTGTTGTAAGAATTAGAGAAGGTATATTCTCAAGCACAAAGCAGAGTGCCTGATATTTATTCTGCAATAAATGGCAGGTGACTGGGTAGCTCCTTTGTCCATTCCATTAACTACCATCCAGTGGGGCTAAATGTATCTTTTCCATTAATTCCCAACTGGAAAATGACTCATTCAGAGTTTAATTTCAAAAATGTTTCTTATGTGTACGTTTTAGGAATGGCTTATTATTTAACATTGGATAAGACAAAGCTCTATAGAAATGCACCATCTTTATTTTGAATAACAGTTCAGAACACATTGTCTGACAGTGGAAAAATGGACTCATCCCAGAGAATCTAGGGTGTATGGGTTTACTGTAAGCATGAAACTCCTATTGGGTGTGGAGGAGACTCCCTTCATTCTTCCTAAATTTTCTAGTTCTCCAGTCACTTATCCAGGCATCAGTATATTGTTTATAGACTTCAGTTGTGTGAATTCCCTTCGGTGGAGATGAGAAATCCATACATTAAATGAAGCATCGCTTTTCCTTCCCTTGACACAGTAAACCGATGGTTAAAGAAAGAGTTACAGCTGGAATTATTGGTGCAGCCAGATGCTCATGGGCCTTGGGTAGTAAGTCAGCACATGGAGCATCATAGATAAAGCAAATGTTCCTCAGTTACCTGCATTACTAACTTAAACATGTAAACAAATCCTACTGATAAGAGACCCTGGCAGGTACAAAATCTTACATTAGATGATACTGGAAATACTGAGTTGAATGGGGAGTTCCTTATCCTTAAGGAATTAATTTGGGGTTGGCTTTGTCCGTCCACCTCCAAGAGCCCAATTCATCTATCCCCGTGGAAACTTTCCCCTCTATCAGTCTGCTTTTGTGACTCTTGAGTTCATTCCCTAAAATTTCAAGTTCTTTCTCTAAACCAGAATTTACAAAAGTATTTGCCAAGGATTTGGTTGTAAGGGAGACCGAATCTGTGTGCCTGTGCTCACCCCAATGCCTGGTGTAAGCCTTTGACTGTGATATAGAGAGCCTGTGAAGCAGGAATTGTGTTGCTGCTGTTCCCAGTGTGGAAGCCAGGCTTCACTCTACTCTGTGATATGACCACCCTCACTCCTCTGCTTAGTAAATATGTACAACCATTTTACTTACTCTGTGCATTTAATAAAGGGGGATATTTTGTTTAAATAACATCGGTCATTATAAGGGGCATAATGGTAACAAACTTGGCACTCAAGGAATTTCCAAGTTGCAAAATACCTTCACTTGTCTTCTGGTACTTTACACTTTTTTTTTTGAGTTATTTAAAAAGCAGGAAAGTAACGAAAACATAGTGATTCTATAAGGATACTTCAAGACCATAGGTTGTAGGTTCATTTATGGGCCTCATATGCTAATGTGTTAGATAACACGCATGCAGTTTCCATAGGTGAGCAGTATTTGTGAATCATATCATTTTTTCAGGGTACTTTATTATACTCCAGGACTAGTCTTAGGCTAGAATCATGAAGGTGGGGAAGTTTTAACTTGATGTTCTCAGATTTTCCTTTCCATGCATCCTTTCTTCATCCTTGTTGCCCTCCTCATTTCCTTCTGTCTTCAAAATCATTTCTATTAAGGGAGAAATGGTTGATTTAATGTGTTATCTTTCCCCAGGATGTTTGCATTTCAGCAGACACAGTACTCTCATTTGGCTAAACTTGGGGAATTAAGTTCTAATTGTGAAATTCAGTTTAACATGTAAGTGGCCACGCGTGTTGTAAAGTGAACCCCAAATATTGAATTCATATTCAAATGAGTGTCTTTCCCATGTAAGGAATATGGTGCAAAACGACAATGCCATTTACTCTTGACTAACCAGTACTAGTGTATTCAGTTTATAGATGGTTATTTCTTCTTTTTTACTCCATTCTCCTCATTTGCTGAAAATGTTCTGTGATTTATGGGATACAACATGATGTAGCAGAGTGAGTGTGTGGGCTTTGGAGTATGACTTGGAGACATATCTGAGCTTCACAGTTATTTGACCTTGGACACACACCTCCTGAATCTCAGTTTCCTCACCTGTGAAGTATGATTGTTAGGGTTGGTATGATGGAAAAGATATGTATAAATTACCACACCATAAACTACAGTGTATAAATTACAGGCCAGTGGTAGATGTAATACAAAGTAGCTATGATGATTAGTATAAATTCTAGGATTCTTACAAGGAAAAAATTAAAACAATCAGAAAAAGGTTTTTCTATGTAATAGCAACTTTGTTAAAAGTTTGTAGCAGTTATCAATTATGCCAATGATAAATTAACTGGGAGTATGTGTTGACTATAAGCACACCAGATACAGTTTATGGAAAGTTATTCTGTTCATATTCTCAAACATATAAATGAGATGAATATTCACATTGCAGTAAACTTTTTTTTTTAAATTAAGAAAATGATTCATTGAACACAGAGTTACCTAAATGCGTTTGAGAAATGATTTGAATTCTCAGAATTTACTACTTATGAGATGGTTCAAGAATATATTTATTATGCAAGTCGAGGTACGGTCTTGTGAGGTGGGCACTTGATGCCTATGTTATGTCCTCCTGTGTTCTCTTGTTTTACAGGGTTCTACAATTCTATTTCTCACCCCACAGATTTACCAATAAAGAGACAGAGAGAGTATGAGCTGGTGACTCCAGTCAGCACAAATTTTGAAGGACACTATCTCTCCCATATTCTTTCTGCAAATCACAAAAAGAGGTCAGCGAGGGACGTGTCTTCCAACTCTGAGCAATTGTTCTTCAACATCACAGCATTTGGAAGAGATTTTCATCTGCGACTAAAGCCCAACACTCAGCTAGTAGCTCCTGGCGCTGTTGTGGAATGGCATGAGGCATCTCTGGTGCCTGGGAATATAACCGACCGCATTAATGATCATCAACCAGGAAGTGCTTCAGAAAGAATCTGGAAAACAGAGCCTTTGCAGACTAACTGTGCTTATGTTGGTGACATCATGGACATTCCGGGAACCTCTGTTGCCATTAGCAACTGTGATGGTCTGGTAAGACTCATTGCCTTTTGTGTCTGTGTGTTTGCAGGTGTTTGGGAGTGCAGCATGGCTTCAGCATGGTTTGGAAAGTAGAGGTGGAAAGAAAACCTCACTACTATATTTTAGGTTCAGGGAGAAGCATTAGAAAGCATTTCACTGACAAAGATGTGTGCTTTGGCTTAATTTGACATGAAGACAACATTAGTCTAAGAAACCAAACACAACTATTTTAGCATTCTTGGCTTATATGTTCACTTGTATAACACTGGGGATTTTATTTCCTTATTTATTTAAAATCATTCTGACAACTTTCTAAAGAAGTGTAGATTCCTTCAAAATGATAGTATTTCCCTTCTTATGTGGAAATGTTGGATATCCTCTTAAAGAAAGTATTTGAAAGCATTCTTTCGCTTCCCAAAGAATGCTAAAATGGGAAATGAGAAGCTCCTCTGTCAGAATTTGTTCAAATAGCATTACTGTATGGACATGAGATGTAGTTCTCTCTGTATTGTGGCTTTGATTCATTTTTTTCTTTATTTTTGAATAGAATACCCATATATGGCTCTTTAGTTTTGTGGATGAGGCCAGTTGTAACTGATCCTTCTTCACATGCTGTGAAGTATTTTTATTTGTTTTGTATCTCCAGATGTTATTTGAAAAGTGTGTCAATGTTTATGTCTCTTCCATTCACAGTTGACTCCAAGTCTTTGTTCAGAAAGAGCAACCATTTTTCTTTCTATGGTTGCCAGGCTGCTGTTTCTTGGGAGTTCAGAGCTATTGTCTTTGTTTTGTCTCTCTTCTGGGAGTTCTCAAAATATTCCTTGCATTCCTTCTACCTTGGCTAGTCCCCCAACAATACCTTGAATCTTCTGCCACTGTCCTCTCTATGCATAAGCAGAACCCAAAGGAGTTATGATACCATATGTTTTTATCCAAGGCTGGTGGATTAATGGTTGTAAGCTTTATTTTGGGATCTTGTACTGCCTCTTGATGTTCTGTGGGGTTTTAGAAGTCAGGATGGAAAACTGAATAGAGCATGTGTGGCAGGTCCAGATCTCCAAGTTGGACTCTGTCAGTTTAGGACCACACTGTCACATTTAGTGCTGGACCATGCCCTTGGGTTTGAAGACACAAGGAATCTCTCAAATTCCTCTCATTCCACACAAACGTTGAACAGGTCTGAATTAACTAAGTCATTGAATAAAACAATAGATAGTGCTTTCTAAAAAGACTAAGTTTAAAGTATTCACTAAGAGAGGTTGATTCAACACTACCAGGATATAAAAAGAAATAAATTATTAAAAAAAGGTACTGTTTTATAGTACTTCTAAGTAAAATATACTGAGTATTTAATTTAGTGTTATTTTTAAGTTTTACAGCATAAAAAGATTATGTATTTTTTATCTCCTTGGTTAAGATTGAAGCTTGAGCTAGAAGATTTGAAGGTTGAAAATCAGTTTAAGGAAGACAAAAGGCAAGGAAATTATTTTAATGGGTTATCATAGTGATTTTTAAACCCGACTTAGCAATCAGTAATTTTCTTACTGTACATGTCAAATTATCTAGTTATAGATACAGAAATCTGGGACAATAGCAAGTTGCTGTAAGGAAGAGGAAAATAGATATGGAGTTTGAATGAACATTAATTATTAGGATTAATTTCTCATTTTTAAGATATGGTGTTAACTGTTGGCATCATGTGTATGTTGATATAGCGTGTGTGTGTGCGCGTGCACATCTCTACCAGTGTAAACCGCAAGTATTCATTTGTTCCATTCTTTGATCCATTGATTAATTAATTAATTAAAAGATATTTCTGGGAAGCCAGTTACAGGTCAAGCACTATTCCAAGCATTGTGAAATGGTGACAGGAATGATCCCAATTACCATCCTCATGGAGCTCAAAGATGTTAAATTTGCCACAGATGTTAAGTGCCAAAATATCTGGTATACATGTATGTGTGTGTTTATATTAGACATACATATTAGAATCATGTTTAACTTAAAAAACTGTGGTATAAGGAAGTATCTTCTGGAGAGATTTTATGAATGGGGACAGAATTTCAAACCAGACATAAGTGGCCCAGGCCTTGCACTTGATGCAGGAAGAGGGTGGTGTCTAGCCTACAGCAGGCAGTGCTGCCTATGTGGGTGTACAGAAACAGAAGCCTCTTCTAGAGTTTCCAGCTCATAGCAGCTATGGAGGAAGAGTAAAGATGACGGCAGGAAGAGAAGCACGGTTATAGAGAGCAGATCAATACATTAGAGTGATAACACCAGTGGCTACTTCATTAAGCTGGGGACAAGTTCTTAAAATTGCAGAATTGCATTGGACAGGATAAGCTCCTTAGCAGACATGAAGTAGGAAGTAAAATTGATGGGAATATAAATAAATTTGGCTGATTAGCTGATTCCTAAACCTTTTTTGTTCCTTTAGCTTGCTGTGTAGGGATTTGGGTTTGACCTTCTTGAACTTAGGAAGGGAAGCAGGGATACTGAGATAACATAGATGCCTGAGGATTAACCTGATGGGCTATAAAGCCATTGCCCTGGGAAGCTCCGGGATTATAATCAAATCCAAGTTGTCCCAGTAGAAAGCACAGCCACTCCTGCCTTAAAAATACCAATGGGAACATCTCTGTCCAGAAACCATTAGGTTAAGTCCCCTGCTATGGAAAAGAATGCCAGTGAAGCCCTATCTGGATGGGTGCATTTTAGACTGGTGTAGATGGGGGTCCAGTGATCTGGTTTTCTACATGCGTCCTTTGATCTCTTGCTCATAGGGAGCAGCTACAGGTATTTATTTTTCACTGAGGTTGGAAAGTTCTTAGCGTGGCCTTCTCCCTGAGTGAAACTCCTTACCTCTTTTTCGCTAATACTGCCTTGTGGCATACTGTGTATGTTTGAAATGGGCAGTGCTCTGAGACAGAATTAATTTGTATTAAACAGAATGCTTTAGTTTAAGTTAAAAAAGCAGTACTATGCAAAATGTGTCCATAGA
This sequence comes from Stenella coeruleoalba, assembly GCF_951394435.1. Classification (NCBI taxonomy): domain Eukaryota; kingdom Metazoa; phylum Chordata; class Mammalia; order Artiodactyla; family Delphinidae; genus Stenella; species Stenella coeruleoalba. The sequence goes on along the minus strand of NC_137149.1, from coordinate 100,986,092 downwards.
CTCAGGTTTGTGACAAGATAAATACGGAAGGTGAGACTATATAAAGAAACGTTTTTGACAGTTTGACAGAGTTATATTTGCGTTGGGCCTATTAATAATAATAAGAAAAGTTGGGGCTGGTGTTTTGTGCCTTGTTTTTTCATTTTATTTTTCTACTAATTAGTTTTCCTTGTATTTTACAAAATTATCAGTCCAAGACCAACTGGGGAGAAAGGAAACTGTTTATTCACCCCAGATAGTTTGAAAAGCAAGCAGTAATGCTTAGCTGTTTTTATCTCTCTAGACATTAGAAACTTGACTGAAAGAGTCAGTAGAGTCTGCTTATTCCAGGTAACTCTATGAAATGATCACAGGAAAGGTCCTTTAACATGGGCATTATTGAGGAGGACAGAAAAATGCCTTGAGTGATATATCCAGATCCGAGGTCTAGAATGTGATCTAGACATAGATATGCGTAATAACTAAAATATTATTCTGTGGGTTTCTGAAATCAACATCAAAGTGTTCTGCATGAATGAACTGACAATGATTTTCACCCAGTGTGGCAAAGAACAATATCTCTTCCCGTCTAGCATGACCTTTTCTGACTCTTTGCCAAGATTACGTTTTTTTTTTTTTAACATCTTTATTGGAGTATAATTGCTTTACAATGGTGTGTTAGTTTCTGCTTTATAACAAAGTGAATCACAAGATTACGTTTTACGAGTGACAGCTAATTCTTCACCAGTTGCAGCGTTACGCCTGCTCTAGTCTACCCACTTATAGGTGAGAATTGTTACAATATTCAAACATGGAGTTGTTCTTGTTTTCTGACAGCATCCAATTTTTAAAAAGCCTGCTTCTCTAGACCCTCCTCCAAATTACCCAACCAAAGCCTATTCGTGTTAATAGGTTCTTTCTAAGGCTCTCTCACTGACATGCTCACAGGTCCCTTTGGTGTGTGTTCTGGCTCTGTGCAACATGTAATAAACCCAGCTTGTCAACTGCAGATGTGCTCCCAGTGGTCTGTGGCTGGAGGCTGTTGACATGCTTTGCCTCTCTGCTTCTGTGTCTCTGAGGTGAGAGTCCAGTGGTCAGGAGTCATGGTGATGGCAGGCGTTTCACACACTTCTGAGTGGGAAGACACTTCTGGCTGAGAATCCCAGCTGAAAATAGATTTTTTTATTCCATAGAGCCCTGGCATTTGCCCTGTAACACGATTAAATCTCCCCTGTGTGTAGTGGCGGCTCACAGTCATACTTTGTGGTCTTCAGATTTGCCAAAATAAAGGGTTATTTGGTTAGTAGGCTTTATGTCATGTATTCATAACATAATGAAACTGGATTTTTCTAGACTTGCTAGAACAATATTGCTTTGTTAATTCCCCTGGATTGCATCAGAGGAAACTGGTTGGGAGTGGAAGAACTGAGTGATGATGGCTCTTTTGGGTTATCCAGCTCAGTGATTTCCTTGTGAGCTGACTTTATGATCAAGGGAGTTTATCTAGGACAGAAGTTTTCAATATTTTTTTAACATTTGGAATTCTTCCTCCAAATGAAATCACTAGGTGTTATCTAATAAAATAATATGTAAAATGGATAAACTTAGGAAAGGCCTGGTAAAAACACAGGTGGGAGATGCTCTTCCTCCTAGTTTCTCTTCCTCCTGCCTTGTTCTCACGCAAGAGCACTCTTAGGCCTCCTGAGGCATCTAATGGGAAATCTTCACTGTTAGGGCAGGGGGTCTTGGAAGCTTGAAGTTAACAACTTGGGAACCATAAGCAGAACCTTTTTCTAAAATATGTGATAGTCACATCTGGTTAGTATTGGAGGTAACTTACCCTTTTTAGATTTGGAGCGTGCATGGCCAAACGAAGTCTTTGTGGACAACTGCAAACTTATAAAGAAAACAGCCTTAAGACTTCCCTGCCTTGGGCTTCCCTGGTGGCACAGTGGTTGAGAGTCTGCCTGCCAATGCAGGGGACACAGGTTCATGTCCCGGTCTGGGAAGATCCCACATGCCGCGGGGCGGCTGGGCCCGTGAGCCATGGCCGCTGGGCCTGCGCGTCCGGAGCCTGTGCTCCGCAACGGGAGAGGCCACAACAGTGAGAGGCCCGCGTACCGCCAAAAAAAAAAAAAAAAGACTTCCCTGCCTCAAGACTTTTACTTTAGGATTTGGTCCCTTCAGAAATATGTCCTCGCTATGCCTATTTCAGTAAGTCCAGCTGCAGAAGCACTTTGTAAAAAGACTATTTTAAAAAGTATTATGAGCCAGTGTGCTTGGGATTGAGAACATTTGCCTAGTAATTATGAAAAATAGTGATACTAAAAATAGATACAAATCTGTAGCTATTTATAGTGGACTTAGGGTTTTCAAGGACTGATCTTTAGATGTTGACATTTGAACATCTGCTTTTATGAGGAGAACCTGATCTCTAAAGGCCAGGTGCCTCCCACCTTTTTCTCCCATGAAATGTGTCTATGGAAGGTGTCATGTGTTTATTGATGGGACAGAGGGAGATTTGCGTCTTCACTGTTTACATGCTGATTTAAGAGATCTTAGTAGGTCTGGGGAAAAAAGGACTGGAAACTTGTTTTACTTCTAGGCACCTACACCAGGCTGTTCTAGCAGTGCAGGATTAGAAGATTCTCAAAGCTCCTATATCCTTTAATTTCCATTAGTAGAAGGGAAAAAGTGGGTACCAGTCCACTAGCTTAACTACTTTGGGAGAAACAGTACCATAACAAGCCTCATTGCTTCTCCTGAGATTTGGTCAAGCCATGGCCCATGGGAGCTGACAGTATTAATCCTAGTTGTGAGTGGTACCTGCCTGTGCTGAATCTTGCTGGATCTGGGCTATTGGTTACATTTCCCACCGTGCCTCCTTTCTCAAATAGATAGGCAGCCAGTTTGTGCTTATCTGGGGTGAAGAAGGAAGGTTTGGCAAAGTCTTTGATCATTTTCACATTTTGCATCTAATTTGCATAACCCCCAAATCATACATATGTCAAGCCTTTTCCAAAGTTTTTGGCTATATTTCTCTTGTGTGATTTTGAAAATATTTCTTTTTAATACTTATTTTGTAATTAATTTAAACTATTCATGTTTGTTTATGAGTACCACTTGTTCAGCGTATGATTTGATTTACATCAATTTGATTATGATTTATTTCCCATTGTCTTCTCTATCTTTGGTATAGTAAATTTTTAAATTAAGTTTAAAGATGAACTAAAAATTGGGAAAAAGGTGAATGTGATATTACACATCTTTCTTTGTGTAGGAATGGAAAAACAGAAAATAAAAGGGGAGGGGAAGTTGGCCTGGGAAGTAATGCTTCCATTCTTCTCCATGCAGTGGCAACTAGGACTTCATTATAACTCAAATACAGATTTTTAAAGATACTCAAAAAAGGCTTTAAGAACTGTGAAAATAGTGCTGACCACATCTTTAATATCTTCTTCTCGGTAAATTATCATTAAAACAAGAACAAAAGCACAGCAAGATGTTGATATGATGCCTTTGTGCATAATCAGGCTTTGAGGTCATAGAGTTCTTGCAAAGTAAACCCAGCCTCAAGGTCCTCAACTGCAAAAACTGTTACTCCTGTGACAATCTTTGCTTCTAGGAATACTGATCAAGTTAATAAAGCTTTCTGAAGTGCTAGGATATGCAAAGTGCTAGACTGATTGCTGTGGGGAATACTGAGGTAAGCCAGGCATTATCCTTGTCTTCCAAGAGTACTGGAAATAAGGTATGCAAATGTAGAACCAAAGTACAAGGCCGAATGTTTTAAATGCTCTAAGACTAGGATAGATGACATGTGAGAGTCTGAATGGTGGAAAGAATATTTATGCTTGGAAAGATAGTAGAAGGCTTCCTGGAGAAAGCAATATTTGTGATACCAGACAATTGAAAAGATAACCATATATGTTAAAGTGATCACCAATGATGGTAGAGGTTGGGGTGGGTAGGAAGAGGAGCCTCTGAGGGAGGTAGGAGATATTTGTGATGGCCATAAAAATGAAGAGAGGGTGCGGTAGGTTGATTTCATGAACTTTATAATATATGTAATGAATATATGGGAGAGCCAAGGTAGTCTTGGTCAGTATTTAGCAGAATATAGGAGCAAGTATAATACAAAAGGGAGAGAGAGAAAAGAAAAAGGATAAAACCTAGTGATGTTTATTAAGACCAAATTCAGTGACCATGTAGTTGATATTGACAGGCTCGCATGCGCATTCAGGATGAGAGAAGGGCAAGGATTTGTATTCCTTGATTATGTTGCTTTTCTTCACGGAAGGGTTTTGCTGAAGTCATGGGCTTTTTCTCTGGAGTTTAGGGAGGTATTTTTCTCAGTAACTTTTTTCTAGAATTTGTTCCCAATATTTTATCTGAGAGGGTTTGGAAGTTGATTTTGAAAAATCTGACTTCTTCTCCTATCATCTGGGTCCTTCAATCTTTCAAGTTTGGTGAATTTCGTGCCTTATTTAGTAAACCTCCTTCTATAGCTGTAATTCTTCCATCTGAAATGTTCTCCTTTCTTACTGTGTTTACTGTATGGTTCTATCCCCTACTTCTTCCTATTCTCTAAGGAGTATTTCTAATGTTTTAGTGATTTTTGCTTACAGCATAAAGTGTAATTTGATCAAGTTTACTTAACTCTCATGAAACAAGACACACAAAATACGCTGTTAGTGAATGAGTCGATTTCGATATTAAATCCCATTTTATTTTATGTCATTTAACATATCTACTATATGTACGTGTGTGTATGGAAATACATATATGCATATATATGTTTATATACACACATAAGCATACACATATGCACACATATATATGAAAAACCATAGAAGAGGTAGAGAAAAATCAATGTTTCGTTAAATATTTTGATTCAAAGACTGTTGACAATATTTGTTGTTAGGTCTTTAGAGTTGATGGCAGAGCTGGAATGGCACTCAGGTCGACTGACAGCAAAGCACCTAGCAGTTCTGTTACCCCAGGTTACCTAAATATGCTCCTTACCAAGTGGATGGTTGACAAGGAGGCATGACATGAATTAACTTGTATGTTTTTAATACTGTTAGGAATGTAGAGAGATTAATTAGAAATACAATTGAAAAGGGAGATTTTATCTTACGATTGTCAGCCTATCACAGTGAAATTGAAAAAATATTTAGAATAAAAAACTCAATTGTACTTTTTATTAAGGTTGGCAGACTTTGAATTCTCTATCTCTAAAATAAGAAATTTTAAACACTTGGTATTTTTTTCAAACATTTATTTTCAAAGGAGTTGATTAATTTTTGATCAGTATTAGACTACATTAAACATATCAAGAGATCATTGCTCTTATTGTAGTTGAATTGTCAGTTCTTTGATAAACAGGTTCAAATACTCCATAATTATAACAAATTTCTAAAAATTCTATTTTATTGATTGAAGAAATAAGGATATATGATTGCACTTAATGTCTAACTCCAGAGTCAGTAATATTTAAAAAAAAGAAGGGATATTATATAGCCTGAAGGGTTTTGAAAAGCATTGTCTAGATTGTTATAGCTTACTTTTATAAAATGTTTAGAAGATACCCAGTTTAGAGTTTTGTAGCGAGAATAATCAGTAAACACCAATGAAGAGAAATAGTGGCCAAGCTATTTAGAGTTATGATACTTTGGAAGAGTTCAGTTTGGTAAAATGCCATTGATGACAGAAGTCAAACGTTTGTAAAGTGGTTTAGGGAGATGGTTCATGTTGGGAACGGGCATGGTATTGGTTTAGAATCAGACAAACCTGAACTCCACTTCTGGTTCTACTACCTACCAGCTTGTGACTTTAAACAAGTTGTTTAACCTTGTGGAAGTCTCTTTCCGTCAGTAAAGAGGAGAAAGTAATGCTTGTTATGTTGAGGGCTTACAGAATATTAATGCATCTTTCACACAGCCTGGCTCTGAGAAGTCGATGATTGTTACTACAATCCCTTTCTTTCTTTTTCCATTTATTATAATTATTTGTCCTTAATATTTTGTGATTAATAATAATGATGTTGATTTAGTTTGCAAAGTAAAAAAATGTGCTGCAGTTACCCAACTCAGCCTGTGACCTAACTTGTGGAAAATACAATCTTCTATGAAGTGAATACTTTGGTGAAAATCCTGTAATTTTCAGATGACCTTCTCCACTTGATGCAGGACTCGTTTAGCATCATCTTCTCTGAGGGATACTCTAATCTGTGTTCTCCTGAAGACCTCTAAGGATGGGAAACTCACTAATTTTCATCTTATTTATATATAGCTCTGCCATATAGAAAGTTCTTTCTTAGGTTCTACTTAGAAATATAAAGTGAAAGTATCTTGTTCCATGTATTAGATTCTTCAGAGCTGACAAAGATATAGTGACTGTGATTGACCTCTTATTGTTGTTATTATTATAATACTTCAGTTTTATGCAATTGACCACTAATCATTCAGTGCATTACACAGCACACAACTTCTGCTTTAGGAAACATTTCCCTTTAGTGGTGTGATATAGCCCATACCCTGGCTGGAATGGCATTAATGAGGCATTAGTCATAATTTTAACATACTTCTTAGGCTTTTCATTTTGGTCAGATATTTTAAATTATGAACCTCAGAGTGAGACATTTTGGGGATAGTGATAAAGAGTTCTATGGCATTAGGTGGTATATACTGTTGTTCAGAGTCTTGTTTTCATATTTCTTTTATTTGGTGATAGTAGTTAATATGCTATCTTATATCTGTTTTTGTTTCCAGTCTAGAGTCTTCCATGAAAAAAAAAAGGCTATAAGTCTATGGAGGCAATTGGGGGGGATGGAGATAAAGGTGGCATGGTGGGTCCCTAGCTCCAACTACCAGAAAATGCATTTTTGAACTTAAATGGCGTTATCAAAGTAGATTTTTGAGGTCTTTGTGAGTATTTTGATTAGCTGATAGGACTTTCCAACCCCAATTTAAAACATAGGAGATTTCTGGAAGGCCTTCTTCTGCCTGGTGATGTCCCTAAAAGTAGAAGATCTTCAGAGTGAGAGGACTGTGCTATTAGATACTTGGGTGTCGTATGAACATAGAGGGACCCAGTCTGAGCATGTAAGCCCAAGAGAAAAGGAAGAACAGCACTTAGTGAGAGATTCTGCAAACATTAGCAACCCAAACACAGTGGGAAACGTTTTATTTAGCATTATCTGTGAAACATGATGCTTTTAACATAGTGATGGGAATCTTGCGGTAATACTTCTTTTGGGCTTACAGGATATTTGATCTTGCTTATAGGGTGCCAATATTTCATGCTTTCCTGCCTGGCTTCATATAGTCCTTTATTTTGCATACCTGGCTCTGAGGATGGTATTAACTGGCTGCCAGGACAAGAAGGCAGACCAAGCATAGTGATGTGGGTCCAGGTAAAATTAAGTCACTGTAAGATCTCTGTTTCTGTTTGGTCAGCTGCACGTCATTTTCACCTTTGGCTTCAACTGTGGTACCACACCAAGACTTAGCATAATGATGAGGGAAGTCTCTGAGCCTATTTATTGGCCCTAGCCATTAACCTAAAATTTTCAGGGAGAGGCCTTTTTTTAATATGCTGTTCTTGGAAAAATTTTAGAAACTTGTTAACCTATGAGGATGTTATAAAATTTGAACTGTACCCATGAAACTACCTGGGTACTCTTCCCCATACTTAAAAATTAAGGGTTTGAATTAGATCAGTGATTCTTTTTGTTCTGCCTGTTGGATGTTATGTTTTGAAATACTTTGTAAACTGGTTAAAATATTTATTAAGTAATTAACAATTTTACCTATCTGTTAATGATCAAAAATATACAAAATCGCTGGTCAAAATTCCCAGTGAGTACAAATTATTCTCTCTCCGTACTGGTTGATGATCTTTTCACATGAAAAGCTTAAATTACTCGTAGACCTGTACCATTCTGTTCAGCCTTATGACACAGTGACAGTCATTCCCAGATCTTTGTTATTGCCTCCACTGGTTCCTAAGAGCCCAGAGATCTAAAATTAGGAAACTGTTGACTATAAGCTTCCTGCGATTCCTTCTAGAACTGATGTTCTGTGACTCTGTGACTAAGTTTGTATTCTATTTATCCTTAGGGACTATGCATTCCTGGCCAAGGAAGAAATCAAAACGTCACACTGACCATTATTTATTGATCATGGTCTGGAGTGGAAATTGCATGTATGAGTGTTATTTTTGAGATATGGTTACTTTATAATAATGCTTTTTCTGTTTTTTAAAATTTATTTTTAATCCACTAACTATGAAAAAATCCTGTGTTCTAGAAAGCTCCAAAGAACCTAACTGCTATTACAGTTTTGGGCGATGTTATAGCTTGACTCCTAATGAAATGTGGAAATTATCAGAGTAGAGAGAAATCTGTCTACCTACCTACCTACCTACTTACCTATCTCTCTATCTACACACATATGTGTATATGTGTGTATATATGTATATATATACAGAGAGAAATATATTTATATTTTTATAAAATATTAAGAGCTTGGCTGTGTGACTTGGCTATGCTGTAGGGAGAGTACCGAGTTACCTCAACATAGGAATGTGTGCCAGCTCTATTGATGGAGCCATTTTCCTGGGAGAGTTCCTCATAGGTTGCATTTGAGGAATAGGCGGCTTTTAGGAAGCTGTGAATCATTGTTCTCCACAAGGGGCCTCTAACCTTAGTGCACATCAGAATCTCCTGAGGGCTTGTTAAAACATAGCTTGCTCATAGCCACCTCAGAGTTTCTGATTTAGTTGGTCTGCGTAGGGACCTGAAAATTTATACTTCTAACCCATTCTCGGTTAGTGCCAGACACCGTAACTCAACTGTCTGTTTCTTGTTTATGTGCAATGACACTGGATACTGGCTTTCCCCAGCTGACCTGCTTTCTCGGGTAAGGAATTTGAACTTTTTTCTTTGGTTTGTAATACCGTCTTGGCTCTTGCCCCCCTGCCCAGTCATCATCGCAGCCAGTCTGACTCAGCACCCATCAGTCCCAGATTGGATTAACTGTGTTCAACCACAACTTCCTCTCTTGGTCCCCTTGCCTGGAGGCTACATGTACATTGGAAGCACTGGTGAGCACCATCTCCCCAGGCCAAGTTCTGGCAGAATGCAGAAACTGTGAACTTGGACAAACTACTTACTGTGTCTGATCCTTAGATTCCTCTTTTGATTCATGTAAAGATTTCCCAGTGGTAGGTAGAGCTTTGAAGTGTATCCTCATTTTAATTTATTCAGTAGCCAATAGTCACTAGGAAGTGCTTGCAAGTTTCTAAAGTCACTTTGCTTTCAAGACTGGTGGTGGGGCTTCCCTGGTGGCGCAGTGGTTAAGAATCCGCCTGCCAATGCAGGGGACACGGGTTCAAGCCCTGGTCCGGGAAGATCCCACATGCCACGGAGCAACTAAGCCCATGCGCCACAACTACTGAGCCTGTGCTTTAGAGCCCGTGTGCCGCAACTACTGAAGCCCGTGAGCCACAACTACTGAGCCCATGAGCCACAACTACTGAAGCCTGTGTGCCTAGAGCCCGTGCTCCGCAACAAGAGAAGCCATCGCACTGAGAAGCCCGCGCACTGCAACAAAGAGTAGCCCCCTCTCGCCGCAACTAGAGAAAGCCTGTGTGTAGCAATGAAGACCTAACGCACCCAAAAATAAATAAATAAATAAATAAATTTATAAAAAAATATATATTTAAAACAAAAAAAGAACTGGTGGTAGAACTGTGCCATGGGGCAACACGGAGACCTTGAGATCTTCAGTTGTCCTGTGTTTTAACAATCTGGGGCCATCACACTTTGTGGGCTCTCATGAGTCAACCTTGTATTCTGTCCATACACCAGCTCAGTGCTACACTGAGCTATAGTTACATTCTCGACCTAGATGATCTCATGTGATTTTATGGCTTCAAATACCATCAAGCAGTAATGACTCTATGTGTCTGGCCCTGACCTCTCCTCTGAGCTCTAGATTTGTGTGTGTGTTCTGCTGCCCATTCAACTTCTCCACTTGGATGTCAGATAGCCATCTCAAATTTAACAGGGCTGAAGGTCATCCCTTGACAGCTACCCCTGCGTGACTTCCTCCACAGAGAAAAGTTTGGGCCCTAATTCTCAGGCCAAAAACCTAGACTTATGCTAGACTCCTCTTTTTCCTCATTTCTTTCATAAAATCCATCCATAAATCTTGAGGTTGTTTTATAAAATATGTTCTGAATCTACTTATGTAATCTCCAATGCTACAACTTTGATCTAAACCACTATCATCTCTTCCTTGGACACTACAGTGACCTCCTTTTTTTTTTTTTTTTTCATTTTTGACCCTCTTCATCCTTCACGTAGAAGTTGAAGTGACGTTTCTAAATTCGACGAACTTTTCTCTGCTTAAAAGCCTTCAGTTGCTTCCCATTAAAATTCAAACATCTTACCATGACTTTTAAGACCCTTATGTCAGTAGTTCCAATAATCATTGTCTCATAATCACCTAAAGAGCTTTTAAAGAAAATATAGATGCCTAAACCCAACCCCAGAGGTACAGATTCATTTGGTCTGGGGTAAGGCTCAGCATAAGTAGACTAAATGCTGCTCTAGATGATTCTAATATGCAGCTAGAGTTGAGAATCATTGTTCTTTCCAAGAGGCCTCTAACCTTAGTGGGCATGAGAATCCCATGGAGGGCTTGTTAACATAGATTTCTAGGTGCCACTTTGGGGTTTCTGATTCAGTGGGTCTGTAGAGGAGCCTGAAGATTTGCATTCCTAACAGGTTCCCAGGTGACACTACATTTGGAAACCACTGTTTTACAAGATCTGGTCTTAGCATGTTCTCTGATGTCATTCCCTTGTTTACTACATTCAACCCCCTCTGGTCTTCCTTTTGTCTTTCAAATCCAAATTTTTTCTGTCTCTGGCCTTTTGGAAATGTTGTTTCTTCAGCCATAACATTCCTTTCTAGATCTTTACCGGGTTTTTTGTTGTTGTTTTTTTGCGGTACGCGGGCCTCTCACTGTTGTGGCCTCTCCCGTTGCGGAGCACAGGCTCCAGACGCGCAGGCTCAGCGGCCATGGCTCACGGGCCCAGCCGCTCCGCGGCATGTGGGATCTTCCTGGAACGGGGCACGAACCCGTGTCCCCTGCATCGGCAGGCAGACTCTCAACCACTGTGCCACCAGGGAAGCCCTCTAGATCTTTAAACAGAGATTCGTACTCATCATTTGGGTGTTAACTTAAATTCCGTTTCCTCAAAAAAGAATTTTTGGCCATTCTAGCTAAAACAGAAACTTTAGTCGCTCTACACTATATTAGTGATTTTAATCTTATCTGTAGGCATTATTTGCATCTCAAACTTATCTTGAATTTATCTTTTACATTTATTTTTGGGGGACTCTCTCTACTGAGGATAAGGACTCTTTCCCGTGGGTCTTTAACAGTGTTTGGCACACAGTGTGTGCTCAGCAAATCAATGCTGACAGACTGAATGGTGTGAATATTAGAATAGGGAATTGATTACCACTTTTTCAAGGTGAATTATAGACCTTTCTTGGATGTGTTCAGATTTCCCAGTGCGTAACTTTTGCAATTGAAGGGGGTGCTATGAACTTGAAAGTTTAAGGTTCCTAAGATTTCATATAAATCAGTTCTATCCTTCTGAATAGCGTTTTAATGCTGTGGTTTTCATAACTAAGTTTTTTTTTTTCTTTTAGTTTTCTGTCTCCTCTTCTTTTGCATATGAACTATAGTGAAGGGGCAACATCATCTTGATCCAAGCCCACACTTGAGTTCAACACCATAGTAGAGGTATAGTGTGTCTCTTAAATTAATTTACTCCTGTTAAGCAAAGGAAGCAGATACAAGTCAGCATGGCAACGTGTTGCAAAAAAAAAAAAAAAATGGAATTAAAAAAAAGACATTATAAAAATGTTATACTTTGGACTAATTCCTTGGAAGAAAATAAACATATTGACTTTCTTGTCAAGGTTTTTACTACAGCAACCTATGGTTCTTTCTGATCACTGATCACACATAAATTGTTTAATGCTTTTCCCCCTTGCTAAACTGTAAACTCCATGAGAGTTGGAGTTGTATCTGTAATGCTTACTCTTACATCGTCAAAACCAGGTACCATGCCTGATAATAGTAGGTGCACAGTAAACATGTGATGAGTTACTGAATAAATGAAGACACAGGACGTAAGTTCCATGTCAGTATACTATAATCTGCTCACTATCACCTTACAGGTTTTATGAACTTTTAATTGAAATGCTTCTGTGCAGAATTCCCCTCCATCCTTTCCCTTTGGTACCCAGAACCCTGCCTTGTAACCTTTCATTTCTTTCCGTGGTTTCTCCTTGATGGAAGGTAAAAATTATTCTCAAGCCAAGTACAGAAAGCCACACTTCTTCAGTTTCTTGCATTGTTTGTCTTCTATTAGACAATAAGTGGTTTTTCCAACTTTTGTGTCTCTTGGTAACCCCTAGGAGGAGTCTTTTTATATTCCTGTGAGTGAATTTTCTCTTTCTGCTTCTTAGGAGGAGATAAATAGATTGATTAATATCTGAAGAGAACTTGGCTGAGTCATTTATTGCTTCATTCATTCAATGGCTACTATATACTTTCAGTGCTGGGAATGTAACAATGAACAAAAACAGGCATCATATTTGCCCCCATGGAGTTTAGATAAAGTGGGAAATACAGACTTTACTTTCTGTAAAGTCACCTGAGTAAAGATAAACTTGGCATAAATGCTATCAAGGAAAAGGGACATTGTTTTATGAAATAAATAACAAAGTCATCTGACCTAGGCTAGGGATAGGGGAAAGTTTCCCTGAGGAAATGGTATTTGAGCTGAGTTTTTAAGGATAAATAAGAGTTCCCTAGATAAGGTGCTTGTTGAGCACATTTTAGGAAGTAAGGGGGCAAAGAGACCACAAGGTCAGATTATCTGGGTTGGCTGAGATAAAATTTGACTTTCAGAAGAAAACTAATCTGTCACCATGGTTCTCCTGAGCTACCATAGGTGTTTTATCTTTTTTTTTTTTTAATTTGTGAATTTATTATTATTATTGCTGGTTAACATTTTTTAGCAATAAAGTATTTTTACTTAGGTATGTACATTGCTTTTTATTTTTTAATGTTTTAAATTAATTTTTTATTGTAGTACAGTTGCTTTACAACGTTGTGTTAGTTTATACAGTACAGCAAAGTGAATCAGCTATACGTTTACATATATCCCCTCTTTTTTAGATTTCCTTCCCATTTAGGTCAACACAGAGCACTGAGTAGAGTTCCCTGTGCTGTACAGTAGGTTCTCATTAGTTATCTATTTTATACATAGTAGTGTATAAATCCCAATCTCCCAATTCATCCCACCCCCGCTTCCCCTCTTGGTATCCGTAAGTTTGTTCTCTACATCTGTGTCTCTATTTCTGCTTTGCGAATAAGTTCATCTCTACCATTTTTCTAGATTCTACATATAAGCGATATTATACGATATTTATTTTTCTCTTTCTGACTTACTTCACTCTATATGACAGTCTCTAGGTCCATCCACGTCTCTGCAAATGGCACTATTTTGTTCATAGGTATTTTATCCTGTTTCTCATACTAGTTAAAAATTTATGGGCATCGATAATTGTGTGCCAGACACAGATCTGTCCTTTACAGGAATTATCTTAATCCTGACAACAGTTCCCACTTATGGATTAAGAGCCCAGGGAAATGAGTATCTTGTGCTGTGTCTCACGGAAGACCCGGATACCTGCATTCAGAACCTGTACTTTTGACTTATATTATCCTAGTTCTCAGAGGGTATTCCTAATACTTCAGAAAGCTTGGGCAGCTTGAATTCCAGCATAGACACATATCTGGATCTCTCGTTACATATGTACTTCCTATCCATATACCTATTGTATACAACAGCGTATGTGTGTATGTTTTTGTAAAATATAAACTTGTGGGTTTCTGGGGGATGTATATATAGCAAAGATGTATATATATTTCATCAGTATATTTTGAGGCTGAAAATTGAATCTGAGAATTTGAAATCAAGCAGTTTAACCTTGAAAAAAATTGCTGGTTGGGATAGATAGATGAGTACTAGTAATTAATAAATGGAACTGAGCTGTTTTCTATCAAATTTGGGTGCCTACCCCCAGGAGGTGTGTGAATTTCATTACGGCAAGTGAAAATCTTCTGCGTCTGGCCTTATCCTCTGCCGCTAAAGCGGCTCATCTCCATCCACAGTAGCTGCTTATAGCTTTAAATAGCACAGTCTGGACTCTCTCTGCCAACTCTTCTCAAGCCAGCCAGGGTTATGGCGGGGCCAGGGTTGCACGGATGATGCTGTCTGTGCGAGGCCAGGGAAAGGGTTAGCGAATTGGCCCGCTGCCTGGGCACCGGTGCAGGGAAGCCGTGGGGCAGTGCAGCAATTTCCTGCTTGGGGAGAAGCCCTAGAAGGCTGGTGCTGGCAAATCCCTGACTCTTCAATTCTTTTGTGATACCTCACTGCACCCCTTACACACCCCTGTGTTTCTCTGGGGGGAATTTGATTTGTGCTATTCACAGGTACCCAGGGGATGATTTAAGGGGATCCTACCCCCCACCCCACCCCCACTCATAGTCATTTTGCCTGGAATTTTCACGATTAGAAAATGCAAATGTCATATTCTCTAGTTAGGAGTTTCTAACTTAGCTTAAATCGCATTATCAATTGAGCCAACTTGCTCCTGCAGGGCACTGAAGGGTTAGGAGAAAGGGCAGGTGAGGGAGACTGAACATGAAGCATAGGTGAGGGAAGGTGGGAAGAACTGGGCAATGCCTGGGAAAATAGACCATCAGGGAGAGATGAACAAAAGAAAAGGACCACACATTTTCCGTTCTTCACTGTTTTACTTAAGTCTGATCCTGACTGCCCATTTCTCTTTCTTTGGCGCTTATAGCCAAAAGAAAATCAGCAGATTTATTCCTATAAGTTCTTTTAAGTGTCACTTCTATCAAGGTGATGAACTATTCCACACTAAATGTGGCTGATAACTGGCTTGTTTTCTGAGTTATCCTAATTGCCTTAGTGATTGTTTTGTTTTATTTTTTTGTTTTTATTTTATATTTTAATTTCAGATGCTCCTCTAATAATTGATGAGGTTTCAGGGAGAAATTTGAGTTTGTTTGTTTGGTTTTTTTCCCCTAAGTTATGTCTGGGTGGTAGAGCACTTAGTGGAAGGGACATTTGGTCACAGCTTGCTTCTGGGTTCTTTATCTGATCCATGTGCTAATCCAGGGCTTGTCTAGCTTGGAGTATTCTTCCTCAATGAAGTGGCATCTCTCAAAGGAGAAGCATTTACTCTGACTAAACAGGAGTGGGGTCCTAAGACTCTGTTTGACTCTCAGTGATGTGGAGCAGATGCTTTTCCCAGCGTGGACCACTCTGGAGCTGTGAGCACACTTAACGGGAATATAGTAAAGGCCTGCATGTCCTCCCAGGATTTCGTCGGAGAGCTGCAGTTATAGAGCCATTCCCATTGTTTTAGAGATGAGGAAACTGAAGCCCAGGGAAGTGGAGTGGTGAGGTCAGCATCACACATTTTTAATAAGCAGCAGGGAAAGAACTGGAACCCAGGTCTCACCATTCCTGTCTCCACCGTCTTCCCTGTCTAGCACTTGGTTAGGAATCCAGAGTACTTCTGAGAGGTCTTAGGGCAGCTTCCTATTCTGTCCAGTTCTAATTTTTCCTTCTCTTCAGCTTACATGAATACTTGGTTTGACCATATAAAATTATTATCCATTCCAGTATGTATTTGAGCTGGCTGCCCTATGCCTACTTCTCATGAAGCATCATGCCAGTTCTGTACTTCAGAAACTATATACCAGATGAACAACAGGCATTTTACTTAATAACAATGAAGAGAGCATACTGGCTAAGGGCACAGACTCTGGAGTTAGCAGTGTGAGTCCTGGCTTCAGCACATACTAGGCATAAAACCATTCTAAATCTCATTTTCTCATTAGCAAATTGGTGATAATAATAATTTAATAATAATAATAAAACCTGTTTCATGGGTTATTGTGAGCAATAAATAACCCATGTAAGCACTTAGTACCGTGCCTGGGACATAATAAATAGTAAATCAAGTTAACTATTCTTCTTTTAAATGTGCTCAGTTTTTATTGTTTATTACTAATACAGATCATCATTGCTCAGCTTTAAAAATCATAGAACATTGTCAACATGTACTTATTTAGAAAGAGTCTAGTGTTGTTTTCTCAAACAGAGCAGCAGATCTGCGGCAATTCTGAGGATCAGATGTGTATAGGTTTGAGTGTAGGTGCCCGCGTACCTTCCTGTCTTCCTCCTGTCTGTTCTTCTCCCTCCCCATCCCTCTTCCCTTTCTACTTTTGTTGAAGTCTCTACTTTTACTTACTTTGAGAGGACTCAAGGATATTACATGTTAGGACAGTGCCAGCTAAGCATTTAAGGAAAGATCAAAACAAACAAAGACCATGTGAAGGACGCTAAAAGGAATATTTTCAAGTACATGAACTGAACAAGGTTAAACACTTGGGAGATAAAGGTTGCTCTAAAGTTTTTGGCAGTTAACGCTTAAAAGGAAATACGTTAGGTCACACAGTTCTCGTTTCTTGACAATAGAAAACAAGATACATTAAACCTTCAGAGACAAATAATTTTTTTTTCCCCAATAGGGCTAAACTTAAGTTATAACATGTGTAGACAGTTATACAATTGTATAACAATTGTAATCAGGTTATATGTTAAAGATATTGTTCAGATTAAGCATGGAAGTAATTCAATGTCAAATGAGTCACTTTTGAGTGGGCTGCATTTTGATATTTTCTAAATTTTTTAAATTAGCAAAGGCAATAGGGATGAGTCATGCAATTATTTTAAAAACTGTTTAAAAGTTTTCAATACAGATTCTTCATATTTTATCTTAAAATTTAGTGCTCAGTGTAGAATTGCTTCACATATTACCTTACACAATGTAGGCAATACGTTTTCTTGTATATTACATTTTAATTTGAGAGCGACACTTGCATAAAATTTTAGTTTGGTTTAATTTGTTTTCACAATATTGAAAAACAAAATGCTTATAAAATATATGGGAAAACATTGTCCTCAGGTTTGTTTTTTTTTAATGTTAATTGTGTAAACAGGTAAGAACTCTAGAAACTGTGCTTTTTAGGAAAAACAGAACTTATTACCTTGGGCCTGTGTTATCTTTATGAAATTGTAAAGAAATTGCCTCAAAATTCATTGGAAATAGAAAGTTTTTTTCCTTTTAATGCACGTGTCAAATGTAGATTGAATAAATACTCTGCATATATTTTTTTCCTCTCGTATTCAACTTTTAGAATAGTCAAGCCTTTACTCTTTGCTATATAAGAAATTATTGAAAATGCCCCAAACTCCTAGAAAAGTAAAGATTAGGATATTAAATTCAGACATCATTATCCTCTCCCATTAATTTTGTTAGAAGATCCCCTGTCTGAAAATAGAGTAAGTAAATATTATTTTCTATCTGGTGCAGTTACAGTTGGGATTTTATATTTTTAAGACTTAAAAGAATTTTGTTAAACAGTTGCTAGTGTTAGGAAATTAGCTCACTTTGATACTCGCTTAGCCTTAGATATGTCTTTCTTCCTTTTATTAACTTTTGTCTGACATTAACTTTTTAACTTTTATAATGGTTTTAACCTTTATAAAATGTCTTAACATTTTAACATTGTTAGAAATGAAGACTGGTTTTTTTTTTTTTGATTATGATTCATTTCTATACCAGTTTCCAAAAAAGCTGTTACATAAGGTGTAGTGATTGAATAGAATAGAACCTGTGTGGGAGGAGACTTAAAGGTTCAATTTATTCTAAAGTTAGTAATGGGAACAGTCTGATTGCAGAGGATCACTGTTTTCTCATTGCAGTACCTGATATGAATCACCAACTTTGTAGGTCACTTCATTCCCCTTTCTGTTTCTGGCCTCTGATTCTCAAGTAACCTTAAGTGTTCTGTGAAGTGCCCTCAACATGAAGGGTGCTGTCATCTCAAGAGGGTTATAACCAGGACAACGTAGGAGGTGCTGCTTCATCTGTTCTGAGAGAGAGGAAATTTCATGGAGGTGAAATGTAAGTTGAATGGAGAGAAACTAACTGGATTAAATTGCATTCAGTGACCATGCAGACTGGACCAGATGTTAAACAGATCAGAATCTGTGGTGAATGTTGAGGATGAAGTTTGGCCCACCACACCTACTCAGAAGGTCAATGGTGGGAGGAAAGGTTTCCAGTCTTCTTTTCCAGTCACGGATTTGTGTGTAGAAGAAAGGGTGTTCCATTTCCTATTTGATTGTGAAATGTCCCTGTATTGGTTCCAGCAATTTAACCTGCCATCTCACATAGCTTCATTTCTGTAGAAGTCTCCCATGTTTTCATGTTTTTACTTGAAATTCTTGAGTTCTCCTTCCTTGTTTGGTTAAAGGGACATTTAAAGCTCTGTTTTTAGTGGGAAGTTTTGGGGCCATCTCAAAAACCTAGATATTTTGAGATTATTTCAGAGATCTAGGTAGACCAGTGGTATAGTTAAATAGCCTGGGAACCTGTTGAAATAATTTTGTTTGCTCACTGAAGCACTCATTTGTATGCAGTTACTATGGCTTGATTTTTCTGGAAACTGCTCTTTATTATAGTAATGGAAGTAGATAATTAAAAGCTATAAATAACCTCAATTTTAATAGAGGAGATTATTGACAAAGTTAGACTTTAATATAAGCTGTAGGCAATGTACAGTATTTGGCAATGTACAGTATACTTTTATGTGTAATTTAACAAATAGTTAATTTTGAGGGTGTTTGTTTTGAATTTTATTTTATTTTTTATATAGCAGGTTCTTATTGGTCATCCCTTTTATACATATTAATATATACATGTCAATCCCAATCTCCCAATTCATCACACACCCCCTGCCGCTGCTTTCCCCCCTTGGTGTCCGTGCATTTGTTCTCTACATCTGTGTCTCTATTTCTGCCCTGCAAACCAGTTCATCTGTACCATTTTTCTAGGTTCCACATATATGCGTTAATATACGATACTTGTTTTTCTCTTTCTGACTTACTTCACTTTGTATGACAGTCTCTAGATCCATCCACGTCTCTACAAATGACCCAATTTCATTCCTTTTTATGGCTGAGTAATATTCCATTGTATATATGTACCACATCTTCTTTATCCCTTCATCTGTCAATGGACACTTAGGTTGCTTCCATGAACTGGCTATTGTAAATAGGGCTGCAGTGAACATTGGGGTGCATGTGTCTTTTTGAATTATGGTTTTCTCAGGGTATATGCCCAGTAGTGGGATTGCTGGATCATATGGTAATTCTATTTTTAGTTTTTTAAGAAACCTCCGTACTGTTCTCCATAGTGGCTGTATCAATTTACATTCCCACCAACAATGCAAGAGGGTTCCCTTTTCTCCACACTCTCTCCAGCATTTGTTGTTTGTAGATTTTCTGATGATGCCCATTCTAACTGGTGTGAGATGATACCTCATTGTAGTTTTGATTTGCATTTCTCTAATAATTAGTGATGTTGAGCAGCTTTTCATGTGCTTCATGGCCATCTGTATGTCTTCTTTGGAGAAATGTCTATTTAGATCTTTTTGGATTGGGTTGTTTGTTTTTTAATATTGAGCTGCATGAGCTGTTTATATATTTTGGAGATTAATCCTTTGTCCGTTGATTCGTTTGCAAATATTTTCTCCCATTCTGAGGGTTGTCTTTTCATCCTGTTTGTAGTTTTCTTTGCTTTGCAAAAGTTTTAAGTATCATTGAGTCCCATCTGTTTATTTTTGTTTTTATTTCCATTACTCTAGGAGGTGGATCAAAAAAGATCTTGCTGTGATTTATGTCAAAGAGTTTTCTTCCTGCTTTCCTCTAAGAGTTTTATAGTGTCCGGTCTTACATTTAGGTCTCTAATCCATTTTGAGTTTATTTTTGTGTTTGGTGTTAGGGAGTGTTCTAATTTCATTCTTTTACATACAGATGTCCAGTTTTACTAGCACCACTTACTGAAGAGGCTGTCTTTTCTCCATTGTAATCCTTGCCTCCTTTGTCATAGATTACTTGACCATATGTGCGTGGGTTTATCTCTGGGCTTTCTGTCTTGTTCCGTTGATCTATATTTCTGTTTTTGTGCTAGTACCATATTGTCTTGATTACTGTAGCTTTGTAGTATAGTCTAAAGTCAGGGAGCCTGATTCCTCCAGCTCCATTTTTTTCCCTCAAGACTGCTTTGGCTATATGGGGTCTTTTGTGTCTCCATACAAACTTTAAGAATTTTTGTTCTAGTTCTGTAAAAAATGCCATTGGTAATTTGATAGGGATTGCATTGAATCTGTAGATTACTTTGGGTAGTATAGTCCTTTTCACAATATTGATTCTTCCAATCCAAGAACATGGTGTATCTCTCCATCTGTTTGTATCATCTTTAATTTCTTTCATCAGTGTCTTATAGTTTTCTGAGTACAGGTCTTTTACCTCTTTAGGTAGGTTTATTCCTAGGTATTTTATTCTTTTTGTTGCAGTGGTAAATGGGAGTGTTTCCTTAATTCCTATTTCACATTTTTCATCATTAGTGTATAGGAATGCAAGAGATTTCTGTGCATTAATTTTGTATCCTGCTACATTACCAAATTTATTGATTAGCTCTAGTAGTTTTCTGGTGGCATCTTTAGGATTCTCTATGTATAGTATCATGTCATCTGCAAACAGTGATAATTTTACTTCTTTTCCAATTTGTATTCCTTTTATTTCTTTTTCTTCTCTGATTGCCGTGGCTAGGACTTCCACAGCTATGTTGAATAATAGTGGTGAGAGTGGACATCCTTGTCTTGTTCCTGATCTTAGAGGTAATGCTTTCAGTTTTTCACCATTGAGAATGATGTTTGCTCTGGGTTTGTCATATATGGCCTTTATTATGTTGAGGTAGGTTCCCTCTATGCCCACTTTCTGGAGAGCTTTTATCATAAATAGGTGTTGGATTTTGTCAAAAGCTTTTTCTTCATCTATTGAGATATGGTTTTTATTCTTCAGTTTGTTAATATGGTGTATCACATTGATTGATTTACGTATATTGAACAATCTTTGCATCCCTGGGATAAATCCCACTGGATCATGGTATATGATCCTTTTAATGTGTTGTTGGATTCTGTTTGCTAGTATTTTGTTGAGGATTTTTGCATCTATATTCATCAGTGATATTGGTCTGTAATTTTCTTTTTTTGTAGTATCTTTGTCTGGTTTTGGTATCAGGGTGATGGTGGCCTCATAGAATGAATTTGGGAGTGTTCCTTCCTGTGCAGTTTTTTGGAAGAGTTTGAGAAGGGTGAGTGTTAGCTCTTCTCTAAATGTTTGATAGAATTCACCTGTGAAGCCATCTGGTCCTGGGCTTTTGTTTGTTTGAAGATTTTTAATCACAGTTTCATTACTTGTGATTGGTCTGTTCATATTTTCTGTTTCTTCCTGGCTCAGTCTTGGAACTTTATACCTTTCTAAGAATTTGTCCATTTCTTCCAGGTTGTCCATTTTATTGGCATAGAGCTGCTTGTAGTAGTCTCTTAGGATGCTTTGTATTTTTGCGGTGTCTGTTGTAACTTCTCCTTTTTCATTTCTAATGTTACTGAGTTGAGTCCTCTCCCTCCTTTTCTTAATGAGCCTGGCTAATGGTTTATCAGTTTTATCTTCTCAAAGAACCAGTTTCTAGTTTTATTGACCTTTGCTGTTGTTTTCTATGTTTCTATTTCGTTTATTTCTGCTCTGATCTTTATGATTTCTTTCCTTCTACTAACTTGCGGTTTTGTTTGTCCTTCTTTCTCTAGTTCCTTTAGGTGTAAGGTTAGATTGTTTATTTGAGATTTTTTCTTGTTTCTTGAGGTAGGCTTGTATTGCTATAAACTTCCCCTTAGAACTGCTTTTGCTGCATCCCATAGGTTTTGGATCATTGTGTTTTCATTGTCATTTGTCTCTAGGTATTTTTTGATTTCCTCTTTGATTTCCTCAGTGATCTCTTGGTTATTTAGTAACGTATTTTTTAACCTCCATGTGTTTGTGTTTTGTACGTTTTTTTCCGTGGAATTGATTTCTAATCTCATAGCATTGTGATCAGAAAAGATGCTTGATATGATTTCAATTTTCTTAAATTTACTGACGCTTGGCTTGTGACCCAATATGTAATCTATCCTAGAGAATGGTCCATGCACACTTGAGAAGAAAGTGTAATCTGCTGTTTTTGGATGGAATGTCCTATAAATATCAATTAAATCTATCTGGTCTGTTGTGTCATTTAAAGCTTGTGTTTCCTTATTAATTTTCTGTTTGGATGATCTGTCCATTGGTGTAAGTGAGGTGTTAAAGTCCCCCACTATTATTGTGTTACTGTTGATTTCCTCTTTTATAGCTGTTTGCAGTCGCCTTATGTATTGAGGTGCTCCTATGTTGGGTGCATATATATTTATAATTGTTATATCTTCTTCTTGGATTGTTCCCTTGATCATTACGTAGTGTCCTTCCTTGTCTGTTGTAACATTCTTTATTTTAAAGTCTATTTTATCTGATATGAGTGTGGCTACTCCAGCTTTCTTTTGATTTCCATTTGCATGGAATATCTTTTTCCATCCCCTCACTTTCAGTCTGTATGTGTCCCTAGGTCTGAAGTGGGTCTCTTGTAGACAGCATATATATGGGTCTTGTTTTTGTATCCATTCAGCAAGCCTGTGTCTTTTGTTTGGAGCATTTAATCCTTTCACGTTTAAGGTAATTAATGATATGTATGTTCCTATTACCATTTTCTCTATTGTTTTGGATTTGTTTTTGTAGGTTCTTTTCTTCTCCTGTGTTTACCACTTAGAGAAGTTCATTTAGCAGTAGAGCAGGTTTGGTGGTGCTGAATTCTCTTAGCTTTTGCTTGTCTATAAAGCTTTTGATTTCTCCATCGAATCTGAATGAGGGTGTTTGTAGAATTTGGTTTTGAACAATTATAAGCAAATCTAGCTTTTACAATGAGAATAATATAAACAAACTTTTTTTTGAGTGCTGATTACATGCCAGACACTCTGCTAAGTACTTTATATGTATTATGTTTAATAACAATCCTATAGACTATGTACCAGGTTCTCATTCTCACCCTTTTGAAGATGATTTCAAAAGACGTTTGTTATTCTAAGGGAGTGTAAGCATTGGAGAAATAGGTAAGGAAGGTTGACCACTGACTGTGTAGAATTAGGGTTAAATACTTAGGGTTTGGGTTATCTGACATAAAGGTTATAAATATTTGGATTGATTTTTAAATATTGCTAAATTATCATTAATTTTGAGTTTTTGTTTATTTTATTTTAATTTATTTTGCAATTAAGAGCTGATTGTGTATATGAAACTATGTGAAATGTTTTGGTGAGGATGGATATAGATTATTTAAACATGGTCTTTGAGAGTTTACAGTACCATGAGGAATGGGGACTACAGTTTGTGTCTGGGCAGAAATATAGACAGGTGTGGAGCACAGCTGGTAGACTGGTTAGGTAAGCCTAGGAGAAACCTACTGCGTGAAAATCTTATGAGCCTCTTGAGAGAGAGCTTACCTCAGGGAAGAAGAATCCAACTATTCTGAGCTTGATTTGGTCTTGGGCATTGAGGGATGTAACAATTCTGAGCGTAGAATAATGATTGTTCTTCATGTTTTTACTGCTGTACCTCTTGATAGATTTATGTCTGAGTTCCATGGAAATATAAAAGGATATTTAAATAAAAACTTCAGTGAGGGAATTGTTCACAAGTATATGGGAAACATCTCTTGGAGTCTTCCAGAAATACTTGTGACTTGTATGGGCCTAGAAATCCCATATTAGTGGGTACAAGAGTTGGTGACATTTAAGTTATTACTATTAAGACTCATCTGACTGTGCCCATAGATGGGCAAGGCCTGATAACATACGGGTTATAGAAATAACTGTCATACCAATGAAAATGAAATGGATATCTATCTATCTATCTATCCATCTATCTATTTATCTATCTAGGTGTGGAGAGATGGGCAAATGGGCATTCAGAGGACAGAATGACAAGAATATTTACTCCCATCTCCCATTCTATCAGTCAAGGAAGACTTCAGGGAGGTGAGTCTTAAAGAATATTTAATTTTGAAGCATAGAGAAATATGAAAGAGAGGGAATGCCAGTTCATAGGGAGGAAAATATAGAAATAAAGACTTGGACAGGACAAGTATGGGGAAGGAAGGAGGATAATGAAGACTTTAGTTGGCTTCATCATGGAACATTGTAAAGAGGTATGGAGTGGCTATAAACAAGAGTGTCCTGATCAGAATTGTATTCAGGAAGATTAATTACATAGGTTACATGGTGTGGAGTGAAATAGAAGTAGAAGGGAAATGGTAGAGAGCAGTTCAAAGGCTAGTGCAGTAGCTACAGTACAATAACACAATACAGTACAGTAATAGGTAGTATGATTAGTAACTAGAGAAGTACCCACAGACAGAGTGAAAAGGGAAGGGTTGAATAACATTACTGAGTGGAATTTCTACAATTTGGCAACTAATGTGGATTGAGAGGAAGAGGAGAGTGTGTGTAGGGGGATCAAAGACGAGCTGAAAGTTTTGAATTGGCATGATTAGGAAATCTGGAAAATAGAAGAACAGGAGAAGAAACACATTTGATAAATTCTCCCTAAGACACACTGACTGTGAACTGCCAACAGGATGTGCAGATGTGATGCTTAGTAGACATTTGGAAGTTGGCGGAACTCTGGAGAGAGTACCATGGCCAGGGAGGAATTTGGAAGACAAGGGCATAAAGGAGGTAACTGAAGCTGGGACAGTGGATAGAGTTGAGGATGTCCAGATAGGAGAGCTGAAGTATAGAGCTTTGGAGAATACCGATTTTTTTAAATAGACTTTTTCAAAAAGCAATTTTAGGTTTACAGCAAAATTGAGCAGAAGGTACAGAGATTCCCCAAGTACCCTCTGACTCCACATATACAGAGAATACCTATGTTTCTGGAGCAAGAAGAGTAGGGGCCAGAGGAAGAGACAGAAATGGCTGAGCAAAGGAAACAAACTCCAAGAACAGAATGTTTATAGAAACCAAATGATATTATTTAGGGACAAGTTTAACTTGGTAAAAAATAAATTGCTCTTGTTAACTCAAATAATGCCAAAATAGCATTCCTGAGAAGAAAGTCTTATAGAATCTATTAGTAAATAGCTACAAGTGATTGTGACTTAACTATTGATATAATGAAATATATTCATGGTTGAATCAGCTAGATATTTCAAAGTTTCTATCTTAAAAACATAAAATATTTTCCCCAACTCTTATTTTTCTCAGGTATCAGAAAATCATTTAAATCCTTTTTGACTGATTTCCCCTTGTTAAATAGGACCATACTCATTGTTTTCTACAGTTGCCTTGAAAAATATCTTAGAAAAGTAAAATAAAAATAACTGTTTTTCAGTCCAAGAGTTATTGGTGGGAAATTTTAACAATTTAAAAATTTTAATCTATTTTGACTCTCACATTCAGTCTGCCTCTAGACTTCTTCAGAACCATTACTATGGATGAGCCATTGTTGAGGTACAGAATGGAAGCTAACACCCCAATTCTTAGCAGTAGTAGCAGAGAGGAAATCTGGAGGGTGAGTGAAGTGTGTCTACATAGGGGGACTTTCATACTGTACTTTAAAGACTTATGTGTATTTTATAATGTGCATGTGTTTGTTTATTGCAGTTAGTTGATGTACTTTTTGAATTGGGCATATAACTATGCATATTATTCTGCATAGTGAATGGTAGTGTGCATTTCCAAGTTATTGTGTTATTTGTGTATACTCTTAGCTAAAAATTACATGCTTGATGTGAATAGGGGCATAAATGACTTAAAAGATAAGCATAAATACATGGGCATTTATTTATATTACCCATGTGGATGGGCAATAAAGTATTTAACATGCAAGTCAAAAAAGATAAGGGCATTTAACTCTGTATTGGACATTAAAAACAAGGGACTTCAAGTCCTTGGATAGAAGGTAAACAAAGTGCCTATAGAGAGTTTCATGTTGGGCTAGTAGGATAAATGCAAGAGTGGCTTCTGATTTTTCATCATTCTGAAAGGATTTCATGGAGAAAGTGTTGGGATTTTGTAGTGGTTTAAATGCTCATTGAGAATCAGTGCCCTACAAATAGTGGACCAAAACAAGGTGTGTTCTCAATATATTCCATCCTTATCAGTTGGCTTTTTGTTGTTGTTGCAAGAGAAATAGTATTGATTAACAAGGAATAATAGAAAATACTGGAAGTATATTAGGTAACTTACAGAACTTGAAGGAAAAGCCAAAGAGCCAGGTTCCAGGAGGGCAGGACCCAGGACAGCTCAAGACCTCTGTCAAAATCTATTTTTGGGGAGATTGGAATGGTTGGGTTTCCGCCATTATCATCGTGTATGGCTTTTCTCTAGATTCAAATTCCCAGGAGTGAGATTCCAATTAGGTCATCTTGGATTGGGTCACCCTTTGAAATATGGCATGATAATTGATGGTCTACTGGAGCCAAATGGACCACAGAGCCGTTGCTCTCCCAAAGAGGCATGAGGTGTGGTTACCATGAGATGTACTTCCCCCACAAGGGAAAAGAGGTGCTGGACAGGCAAACACAAGAAGCCTGCCATAGACAGTGATGGCGCTTTGCAGTTCTTTAAAAAAAGTGAAAAAATGGACTTAAGAGGTCTCTGAAACTAAATCAAGATTTATACACACTCACATATGCAGATATACATACCCACACATGCGTACTTTACATACTGCTTTTGGATGATCTCTGCCACTTTTTTTCCTTCATTCACTACTCTTGTGGTTGACATACTGAGTAACATACTACAGTATGTTACTACTGCTTTTCTTCCCTCAAAGAGAAAATTTGAAGAAATACAAGAGGCCCCCAAAGATACATTTTTATAGAGTGTAACAAATAACAGGTGCTGAGGTCAGCTTAATATGGAAAGTCATTTTTTGGTTGTTAATGAAGGCAGTTTATTTTCTTAGGCTAAGAAGTATGTTCTCACATCATTTGGTTTGAGTACAATTTATATTGACTTTTATGAATATTCTTATATATCAGTAGGCGTAGATCCTCCTGTTGAAATAAGCTTTTCCTTCTGGTGTGCCGTTTGGCTTCTGATCCAGAACCTGATTTACTATAGTTAAAAACAAGTACCGTGCTGTCAGCAAAAATCGAAAGCTTGCTACTTACATTATGAATTGATCATTTTAGATAGATTCTCATTATACTATAATAATGGGGAGAAATTTCTCATTGTAGTTCACACACTGTAGACAAAAGAATAAAAAATGTCTTCTGAAGTCATGTTCAGACCTTTCAGATTCTAGATCAGTGGTTCTCCAACGTCATTTGGCATGAGTCTCAGCCGGGGTGATTGCTAAAGATACAGCTGTCTGGGTTGCCTTCCAGAGCTTTGGGTTTGGTGGGTCTGGTGGGGTCTTAAGATTCCAGATGATTGTGATGTCTGTGGACCACACTCTGGAACACCCTGCTTTAAAGGAATTTGTATTAGCTTGTGAATAGTGTCAAAAAAGTAAGAACTACGTGTAATTAGTTCAGAGGTTTGGAGTTGAATTATTGTAACACTGATCATTCAGATCATTTACTTTTGAACCACCTTTCTACTTAAGTGGGCAAGAATTCTGTTCTTACTGAAAGTATTAGGTGTCTTTATATGGAAGTTAATGAGAGAGGAAAGTCTGTGAGTGAATTCTACGTTCTTAAGTAACATTTTAGTTCTAGATGCATCTCATTTATTAATAACACATTTTTTATTGTATATGAGAGTATTCCAGGGTGAGTTAGAACATTCTTTTCTCCTTGTCTATGACAAGTCAGTATTCTCTGATAAATATAGTATAGTAGGTGCACCAAGACGGTAGTTTCATCCTACATTCCTTTGAAAGTTGTATTCTCATGAATATTCTTTTTCTTCTGAAAACAAAGTGGTTTTTCCCCCAGGCTTTTCTAGTAAAAAACCTTTTTATCACATCTATTTCTCGCAACATAAGATGGTTTGAGTTGTGATGTCATTTTTTTTTAAATTAACCGTGAGTGGAGCTGACACTGTCAGTGATCCAATGGCAAGGATGCCAGGAAGTCAGATTTCAATTGCCAAAGGCACTGTGGATCATATAAAAAGTTATAGGGAGCAGTTAGACCAGGATGGAGCACAGCAATCAGAAACAGAGTGTTTGCTTGTGAGCAAAATTGTAAATATTGCCAGCTTCAGCATATATGGTTAGCTCCAGAAGGCAAAAGACATATTTTACTACATGTAATATGGAAAAAAAAAAGGGCTACGTATTAGTCCTTTTAGTTATGTCTGAACATACACAGTTGTAATCGTCTGCGGAAGCATCCCTGTGTATAAATACAGAGGCCAGACAGCTAAAGGTGGCACAGCTGATACCTAAATTTTTAAATTACCAGAGTTTTTGAAAGTCTCAAGTAGGAAAAGCAAATTTCGTAGGTTTTTTTATCTTTTAACTGAGCTGAAAGATCCTCAAAGCACAAATGAAGGCTTATCTTTAGTAGTGTGAATTCAACAATGTATTTAAATTTGTTGTTGTTGTTGTTCAACTTATTTAGACAAACTTTTGGATAATGTTGAGATTAGCTGGTCAATTTTAATGCAAACAGACATTATTTTTCTAACAATGATTGTTAACCTACAACAAGAAAAGTTGAGATTCTGTTGGAGGAGACTCATATTTCAATACTTGTGCTCTAGTTGCAGAACCCTTGAATGTTTGTAATCCTATGATATCATATTTAAGAGTGTGAAAATATACTTTCCTTAAATAAAACTCAGCTGGTATTTTATGATATTCTGGGTTAATTTTTGAGCTATCTTCTGATAAAATATTTTAATGTTTAATATAATATTAAATGATGTATAGTAAAAGATTCTCATTGATGTGTCTTCAGTCATGTCATTTCCATAATGTAAGAGAACGATAAGAAAGTGTTTTGCAAGTTCCCCAAAAGAGTGTGTTTAAAGGTACATTCTATAGAACAGAAGGAATAACTTATCAAAATAGAAAAAAAAAGGTGCTAATTCTGCTACATGCCAAGGCCTTACTATTCCTACTTTTTTCATCATGGTACACAACATGGTCTGGATTTTGTGGTAGTATCTGTATACCTATTTCCAGAGTAGAAGTTTCTGTAGCTTTAAGTGATAGGATAAAATACATTTACATTTGTCTTTAGGATAAAACATTTCTGAAAGCTTTGCTTCCCTTCCATTTTAAACTTGTGGATAACATAGGGAAGAGACCTTCAGTTATTTGGTTCATGCATTTAATATCTAATAACTTCCCTTTGGACAAGCAAAGTGTCAAGGCTCTGACAGCCACCCAAGGTGGGAACTGGAATGACGCCAGGAAGAAATACTGGATATTAGAAAGTGTTACTGTGCAAAGTGAGGGGTGAGGATGGGAGGAGACAAGTCCCTTTAGGTTTTGAGCTTTCAAAATATGGCATCAAAATGGAGGGGTTTTACTGATGTGTGGCTGAGTGTTTATTGTTATAATAAATGTGTTATTTCCTAGGTGTATTTGAGTTGAAGTATATAGAATCGTAATTATCATCTTCAGAAAATAAATGGGAGAAGAGTGTGCAAAAGGACAGAAGGGCCCCCTCTCCCATATCTCAGCTTTAAAGAACCCTCCTCACTCTTTAATATCTGTTCTCTTAGGAATTTCAATGGATTTAAAAATGAATAGGGCTGGTGTACTACTCACAGGAAAATCAACTACCTCTGATACTAAGCAATGCTGGTCTTGGTGGTCTGGAACAGCTAAGCTCAATCGTGGTGGTAGCAGTGGTGACACTGGGAGTGGCAGGCACTTTTACACACCTTAATGGTACTGGAGAGGTGCTTGTGAGGATTAATATCCAATAGGAAACAAGCATTCTGCAGATTGTGAAGGTTGTATGGTAGCAAGCTGATGATAGTCCTGTCACTACAAACTTGAAGAAAGGTGAGATCTGAATGCCATGGTTGTGACAATCCACAAGATGGAGTTATTTTACTCTGGTAAAACGTTTCCGAAATGAACACTTGCATGAACAATGCTGCTTTCAGCAAGATAAAGCACAAAATAGGAACACTTGGTTTATTACATTCAAAGATGTGGCTAGAAAGCCACATTAAAAACTACTGCTTTGATGATCCCGTAATCATTCCGGATTTTATCAACTCATTTTGCCAAGCCTGTAGGTTGAAAATTTCCTCTGTAGGATTACATATGCTCCTTTCTTATGTTATGTTTATAGGAAATAGAACTGGATCTTGGGAAGAGTCTAATGAATTTCTTTCTACAAGCTTATAACTCATGTCAAAAGCTTAAATGGAAGAAATGAGGAAAAAGCTTTCCCATCATAGTCATCTTCTATCCCTAGCACTTAGCATAATGACAGGCACATAGTGGGCACATGGTATGTGTGTGGTGGACAAGATTGCTTATATGGGAAGAAGTAGAACAGACACAGTGCTGAATTGAACTAGGAAATAAGGTGTTAATTTGTCTCCATGCAAAATTCTTGCTGCTTAGTAGGTCTGGTTTATGCATTTTCCTTTCTACTATGCTGACATATATATTCCAAGAAAGTCTTTTCCCTAAATTGTTTGTAAAGTTCTCAGGATCTGGGTTGACAGCACACCTAGTGGATGTGGGTTACTGTGGGAAAGTTGGGGGTGGGGTTTGCTGCAGGTAATTAAGAAATAATTGAACTGAAATGAGTAGATGTGACTAGATTATTTTCTAGCTATTTATTTTGGAATTGTTATTACATGCATTGTAGCCTTAACAAAGTTTTGAAGTGGTATGACAGAATTTCCCTTCTCATATTTTCCCGTTTTGTACAAAAAGGTAGTGAATGTCACCTGCATTCTTTCTAAACACAAA
This sequence comes from Stenella coeruleoalba, assembly GCF_951394435.1. Taxonomy (NCBI): domain Eukaryota; kingdom Metazoa; phylum Chordata; class Mammalia; order Artiodactyla; family Delphinidae; genus Stenella; species Stenella coeruleoalba. Next base: position 100,955,042 of record NC_137149.1, on the reverse strand, counting down.
GGTAATAGTATAGAAAGTGTAAGTTTCTTAACAGTGTAAACATAGCCTTTTCAATTTGAGTAATAAGAAACTGAATTGTGTAACTTTTCTGGCTCTAGTAACATGTATAGAAATCTGGGGACTCAAACACAAAGTGCATAAGATTTGGACAGTTCTTTATATTTTTTTCTCTACTTCAAATGTGGCCAAGAAGATAGATAAGGAAAGGGTCAAAGTTTTTACAAATCAAGCTTTATGAACGCATCAGAGTTCTTATTGATGGTAGTGCTTATTTAGATTATTAAACTCTTTTTAGCAGAATAGGGCTCTTTACTAATTAATATATACCAGGTTTGTTTGGTTCTGTGCTAGTCAGCATATAAAACCTGACTTTACAGTGATATGCTTTGGTTTATATGTAAAGGGAGAAAATAAAACACTGAATATGGAGGGGAAGGTATTGTTAATGAGTCACTGCCCCATGGACTGTGCACTCCTCCGAAATCTGGAAACAAAGGTGATAGTTACAAAATGATGTAACTGATTATCTATGTATGTTGCCTGGGGCTTCTATCTCTCTTAATATTTGCTATTAAAATTTTGCTTTGCTGGTTGGCCCTGTGACTCTCCCCTTCACTCTCATCTAGTGGGTTGTTTTTGGCTTCAGGCCACCTCTTAAGAAGGTCATTGATTCTTGCAATGGAGTGAAATTACTTCCTGCAAAATTTTAAGGACCTATTTTAACCACAGGCATCCTTTTTTCCTTCTCTAGAGAGAAGAAAATCTGTTAGCTTTTTCTTCCTTTATTGTCTTCTGTTTATTTTTCTGAACATTTAGTCAATATAACCTGCTAATGTACATATTTCTAATGAGTCATGTTTCCTGAGAAAAAGTTGATGATCTAAGAGTCACCATACCTTTTATAAAGAATTTAAAACCTCTAGACCAACATCTGACATAGAGTAGGCATGCTGCTTCTCCTCGTGACTTTGTGAAAAATTCAACCTCTCAGTATCTTTTTTTTTTTAAATTCTCATCCATAAAATGAAAGTGGTGAATGAGCACAGTTTTCATTAAATCCAGTCAACAATGATAGTTTATTGAACATTTATTATTTGCAAGACTGTATTTTGCCCTACCACGTTTTTAAACTAACGACATGAGAGGAGGAATTAGGAAGTGATAGAGCAGATGAGAAGTGAAAAGCATCAGAGAGTAGGGGTAAAATATCCCATTCAAGCTGTCATACCAGCTGTTCTAATGAGTGCATTGACTGTCGAAAGCCTAGATTCTTCCCTCAAATTATGAACTTGACACTCTTTTTCTTAAACTCTTTCTTCCATCTGGTAATTCAGCTGTTTTGGAGAAGATACATTTTTTCTCCTATTTTTGATTCAACTTTTTGATATCAGAAATCTGCCTATCTGAAAGTTTGATTTTACTAGCTTTTGATCCTCTTGATGCACTCTAAAAAATACATATCCAAAGCCCTGAATTTATTAACATTGGAGGGCTCTTGCTTCAGAGATGCAATACAGAGCTAGATTGTCAGTTGCCTTTGTGAAACAGACATAGAACCTCCAGTTCAAAAACTTGTATTTGCAAATGGGAGTCAGGCCTCTCTGTACTGGACTGATAAGCAGGGATATAGGTAAAGTGTATGAATATCAAAATATGTTAGTTTAACTAGGTTGGTCTATACTGACCATGATGACGAAGTTAAGTACTGGGTTTTGAAGTAAATTAGAACTAGATAAAGCCTGGCTCTGCCATCTAGAAACTTTGTTACATTGGACAAGATTAATTGATTTCTGTAGGTCATAGTTTCCTTATTTATAAAGCAGGAATAGTATTTATTATAGAGGTTTTTTGGTCTGACTTAAACTAAGATAACATGTAAATCTGCACACAGTGCTTTCTTGAAGTTAGATACATGGTTGTTATTTCTGTTAGAAATTTAGAAGATATTAAAAATGTAAACATGGTTAGGATCAGGAAGTACATCTCAGGAGAGAAAAGAAAAGAAATCAGGGGTTGGAAATTAACGAAACTCAAAAAATGGAAAGTTGGGAAGTAAGAGAACTGGTAGAAAGATGCTCTTTGAATGACTTTATTGTGAACATATTTTCTCATTGATCTTTAAAAAAGTCGATAACCCGTTAAACCATAATGCAGATGATTAAGGCTTGAAGACGACGCAGGCAAACTTACTAACCTTTTGTATTGGAATACACATAAGTTTGATTTATTGTGTATTTTTCATGATCTGCTCAAATTTTTAAAATTTATACCAGATCTGAAATCACTGCTTGATAACTGAATTTTAGCCTAAACTATAAAGATTTTTAGCTTAAGCCTTTTGTGAATGAATGGCTGTGATTAGCACAGGAAAGGGAATAACAGAGTTGGAAGATATGCAAGAGCGGTATATTGGACTATGTGGAGAAATTTTGGAGGATTGCATTCTTTAAACTGCAGATCTTATTCTCCTGTTTTAGTGTTTGTTATCATGAAAATAATCACAAACCCACATGCCCAAGGCTTAATGAAAACCTGGTTGGCTGCAGAAATAATCAGAAGTTTAACAGGCTGCATTTCTCTCTTTAATCCATTTCATCTAACTTAACATTTCACACAGTTATTTTCAAGAGTCTTGAGCATACCAATCCCATGCAGATGCTTGGTTTTTAAAAAATTTTGTAATGTGGGAAATAGATAAAAGGAGAAATAATCCAGCATTTTTCAAACTGAAGAGAATTGTTCGGGCTTACGCTTTTAGAAATCTATTCCCAAGAATGGTCTATAGCTACCGTTTGACGGCTTTGTTACTTTGAGTATCTTTCAGGTGTCCACCTTAAATCTAGGATATAATCATAACAACAGTAATAACCCTTATCATCACTCTTCGCACACTTCCTGCCATGATGCCTATCTTCACCAACTGGGGAAATTCCTGGTTTTTCCTATATGAAACTTGTGGGCACAGCAAATTTGCTGTGAGTAGCTTGGGAGGTGCACCCCATTTCTGCTAAGGTGAGTATAGAAGTTCGAGGGAGTTGAATTTTCCTGACCTCATCTCTAGTCTGGTATAGGAATGTAGAGCAGATGCAGTGACTCAAATGTAACTCCATCTGTGCCTTAATGACATTCAGACACACTCATCTGTCTCTTGGTCTTTTGTTCTTCTGCTTTAAGCCTGCTCTACTCAGGAATATCCTGGTAAAATGTAGAGGGTCAGCCTTCTGAAATTTGAAAAGGTAAAGGTATATGTTTGTTTAATGAGTGATATTGAAAAAATTAAATATTTAAAAGAAACAAGGAGGCCAGTAGTTCTCAGGACATCACTTGAAGAATTTCACATATGAGAGAAACTAGGATAGTACCTTTATATATGCAACATGTTCTATAATTTATTGTTAGGTTTTTAAGGATTTATTATTCTTTTGCTTTCCTTTTTTACACATTACAGTAATTCTGATGTGTTTAAGAGAGAATGGAATTGGGGTAGATTGTATGGGGAAGGGATTAGGAGCAAAGGATATTAGAATAGGAATGTGGCAAATAAATGCTATCTTAATGAGATTTGGGCACTCCTTGTCCCACCTGCACTTTTTTCCAAATCAGTATATTCTTTTGCAGTGAGGATGCACAGTAGGGGCAGTGTAGACCTCTCTGAGAACCACTGTTAGCAACAGATTTGTTTTCCACTTGACACCAGGGTAGACGAAGTGTGTTTATATGTCTAACTTGGAGATAAATGAAGAGTGTGTTTCTTGGAATTAATTGTTGAGGGATTGTTATTCTTCTGGGAAGAAGAAAAATAAAAGAGGGAAGGGCTTGCCAGAAATAGAAATAAAACTAAAACATTTATTAAAAGATTAATCACTCATCTTGCCTAACCAAGACTAGAAGATTTAGTTTAGCTATAGAATTTAAAAACTAAGATTTGTTGAGGTATAACTCAGATACAGTGATATTCACCAATTTTAGGCAAAATTTGTTTGATAAATTTTAACTATTGTATACAGTCATGGAGCCATCACCACATCATGATTTTTAAAAAGTTCCCTCGTGAGCCTTTGCAGTCAGTTCCCTTCCTGCACTTCCAGAAACCACTGATCTGCTTTCTTTCACTATAATTTTGCCTCTTCTAGAATTTTATACAAATGAAATCATGTAGTAGGTATTTTGTGTGCGTGTGTGTGTGTGTGTGTATGTTGCTTTCCAATTATCATAATGGTTTTGAGATTCAGCCATGTTCTTGCTGAATCCATAATTTGTGTATTTTTACTGCAGAATACTTACTATTCCACTGTATGGATGCATCAAAATTTGTTTATTCATCAAAAAAGACCTTTAGATTCATCTAGTTTTTTTGGTTATTACAAATAAAGCTGCCATGAGCATTAGAGTAGAAGTCTTTGTGTGGACAGGTCTTCACTTTGTTTAAATAAATATTTAGGAGTAGAATTGCTGGATCATATAATAAGTATATGTTTAACTTTATAACAAACTGCCAAACTATTTTATGAACTGGCCTTACCACTTTTCATTGCTCACAGCAAAGTAAGAGAGTTCCAGTTCCTCTGTATCCTTGCCAGCATTAGGTAATGTCAGTCTTTTTAATTTTAGTTGTTCTTATGTGTGTGTAAGGATATCTCATAAAAGTTTTGATTATTTCCATTGCTGCAATGATTGGTGATGTTGAGTATTTTTTCTGTGTGTGTATTTGTCCTCCACATATCTTCCTTTGGAGATGTGCAAATCTTTTGCTGATTTTAAAAAACGGATTGTCTTCTTGAAGTTAAGAATTCTTTTTCTATTTTGGATAATAATATTGTATTTTATTCTGTCTGCAACTATGCTCTTTTTTAGAGCACAATTAAAAAAATTTTTTTAAGTCTAACTTTTTGATGTTTTCTTTTATTTTATGATCTTTGTGTCCCATTTAAGAAATCCTTGACAAACTCAAAATGCTTTGTTTCCTAGAAATTCTGTAGTTTTAGTCTGTATATTTAGTCTAATCTATTTAGACAGATTACTTCCACTTTATTCTTTTTAAAAATTGCTTTAGCAATCCTAGTTCCTTTGCCTTTCTGTATAAATTTCAGAGTAATATTGTTTATATCTATGAAAAATCTTGCTTGGATTTTGAGAGGAATTGTATTACACTTGTATAAAAATTTGTGGAGAATTGACATCTTTGCTATGTTCAACCTTCAATCCATGATCACAGTATATCTCTTCATTTATTTAGATCTTCTTTGATTTCTTTCATCAGCGTTGTGTAGTCTTCAGCATATATATCCTGTACATCTTTTCTTAGATTTATACCTACTACTTCATCTTTTTTTCCCTGAATGGTTGTAAATGGTGTTGCTTTTAAATTTTAGTGCCCACGTGTTCATTGCTTATATAAAAATATACCTGATTTTTGCATGTGTACCTTCATAGACAACCATATCATCTGGAATTAAGGACAGTTTTATTTCTTCCTTTTTAATCTGAATGTTTTTATGTCCTCTTCTTGCACTGTCTTAAATAAGAGTGCTGAGAACAGACTTTTTTTTTTAACATCTTTATTGGAGTATAAGTGCTGTACAATGGTGTGTTAGTTTCTGCTTTATAAAAACGTGAACCAGCTATACCTATGCATATATCCCCATATCTACTCCCTCTTGAGTCTGCCTCCCATCCTCCCTATCTGACCCCTCTAGGTGGTCACAAAGCACTGAGCTGATCTCCCTGTGCTATGCAGCTGCTTCCCACTAGCTATCTATTTTATATTTGTTAGTGTATATATGTCCATGTTACTCTCTCACTTCATCCCAGCTGACCCTTCCCCCTCCCCGTGTCCTCAAGTCCATCCTCTACTTCTGTGTCTTTGTTCCTGTTCTGCCGCTAAGTTTTTCAGAACCTTTTTTTCTTTTTTAGATTCCATATATATGTGTTAGCATATGGTATTTTTTTTCTCTTTCTGACTTACTTCACTCTATATGACAGACTCTAGGTCCATCCACCTCACTACAAATAACTCAATTTCGTTTCTTTTCATGGCTGAGTAATATTCTATTGTATATATGTGCCACATTTTCTTTATCCGTTCATCTGTCAATGGACATTAGCTTGCTTCCATGTCCTGGCTATTGTAAATAGAGCTGTAATGAATATTGTGGTACATGACAGTTTTTGAATTATGGTTTTCTCAGGGCATATGCCCAGTAGTGGGATTTCTGGGTCATATGGTAGTTTTATTTTTAGTTTTTTTAAGGAACCTCCATACTGTTCTCCATAGTGGCTATATCAATTTACATTCCCAGCAAGAGTGCGAGAGGGTTCCCTCCCTTTTCTCCACCCCATCTCCAGCATTTATTGTTTGTAGATTTTTTGATGATGGCCATTCTGACTGGTGTGAGGTGATTCGTCATCGTAGTTTTGATTTGCATTTCTCTAATGATTAGTGATGTTGAGCATCCTTTCATGTGTTTGTTGGCAATCTGTATATTTCTTTGGAGAAATGTCTATTTAGGTCTTCTACCCATTTTTGGATTGGGTTGTTTTTTTGATATTGAGCTGCATGAGCTGCTTGTAATTTTTGGAGATTAATCCTTTGTCAGTTGCTTCATTTGCAAATATTTTTTCCCATTCTGAGCATTGTCTTTTTGTCTTGTTTATGGTTTCCTTTGCTGTGCAAAAGCTTTTAAGCTTCATTAGGTTCCATTTGTTTATTTTTGTTTTTATTTCCATTTCTCTAGGAGATGGGTCAAAAAGGGTCTTGCTGTGATTTATGTCATAGAGTGTTCTGCCTATGTTTTCCTCTAAGAGTTTGATAGTGTCTGGCTTTACATTTAGGTCTTTAATCCATTTGGAGTTTATTTTTGTGTATGGTGTTAGGGCGTGTTCTAATTTCAGTCTTTAGGTGTCTATTTTTCCCAGCACCACTTATTGAAGAGGATGTCTATTCTCCATTGTATATTCTTGCCTCCTTTATAAAAATAAGATGACCACATGTGCATAGGTTGATTTCTGGGCTTTCTACCCTGTTCCATTGAGCTATACTTCTGTTTTTGTGCCAGTACCATACTGTCTTGATTACTGTAGCTTTGTAGTATAGTCTGAAGTCTGGGAGCCTCATTTCTCCAGCTCCGGTTTTCTTTCTCAAGATTGCTTTTGCTATTCGGGGTCTTCTGTGTTTCCATACAAATTGTGAAATTTTTTTGTTTTAGTTCTGTGAAAAATGCCATTGGTAGTTTGATAGGGATTGCACAGAATCTGTACATTACATTGGGTAGTATAGTGATTTTCACAATGTTGATTCTTCCAATCCAAGAACATGGTATATCTCTCCATATGTTTGTATCATCTTTAATTTCATCAGTGTCTTTTGTCTCCTTAGGTAGGTTTATTCCTAGATATTTTATTCTTTTTGTTGCAGTGGTAAATGGGAGTGTTTCCTTAATTTCTCTATCAGAGTTTTCATCATTAGCGTATAGGAATGCAAGGGGTTTCTGTGCATTAATTTTGTATCCTGCTACTTTACCAAATTCATTGATTAGCTCTAGTAGTTATCTAGTAGCACCTGTAGGATTCTCTATGTATGGTATCATGTCGTCTGCAAACAGTGACAGCTTTACTTCTTCCCTTCTGATTTGGATTCCTTTTATTTCTTTTTCTTCTCTGATTGCTGTAGCTAAAACTTCCAAAGCTATGTTTAATAAGAGTGGTGAGAGTGGACATCCTTGTCTTGTTCCTGATCTTAGTGGAAATGGTTTCAGTTTTTCAGCATTGAGGATGATATTGGCTGTGGGTTTGTCATATATGGCCTTTATTATGTTGAGGTAAGTTCCCTCTATGCTTACTTTCTGGACTGTTTTTATCATAAATTGGTGTTGAATTTTGTTGAAAGCTTTTTCTGCATCTATGGAGATGATCATATGGTTTTTCTCCTTCAGTTTGTTAATGTGGTTTATCACATTGATTGATTTATGTATATTGCAGAATCCTTGCATTCCTGGGATAAACCCCACTTGATCATGGTGTATGATCCTTTTAATGTGCTGTTGGCTTCTGTTTGCTAGTATTTTGTTGAGGATTTTTGAATCTGTGTTCATCAGTGATATTGGCCTGTAATTTTCTTTCTCTGTGACATCTTTGTCTGGTTTTGGTATCAGGGTGACGGTGGCCTCGTAGAATGAGTTTGGAGTCTTCCTCCCTGTGCTGTATTTTGGAAGAGTTTGAGAAGGACAGGTGTTAGCTCTTCTCTAAATGTTGATAGAATTCACCTGTGAAGCCATCTGCTTCTGGGCTTTTGTTTGTTGGAAGATTTTTAATCAGTCTCAATTTCAGTGCTTGTGATTGGTCTGTTTATATTTTCTATTTCTTCCTGGTTCAGTCTCGGAAGGCTGTGCTTTTCTAAGAATTTGTCCATTTCTTCCAGGTTGTCCATTTTATTGGCATAGAGCTGCTTGTAGTAATCTCTCATGATCCTTTGTACTTCTGCAGTGTCAGTTGATACTTCTCCTTTTTCATTTCGAATTCTATTGATTTGAGTCTTCTCCCTTTTTTTCTTGATGAGTCTGGCTAATGTTTTATCAATTTTGTCTTTGTTTTCAAAGACCCAGCTGTTAGTTTTATTGATCTTTGTTATTGTTTCCTTCATTTCTTTTTCATTTATTTCTGATCTGATCTTTATGATTTCTTTTCTTCTGCTGACTTTGGGGTTTTTTTTGGTCCTTCTTTCTCTAATTGCTTTAGGTGTAAGGTTAAGTTGGTTATTTGAGATATTTCTTGTTTCTTGAGGTAGGATTATATTTCTATAAACTTCCCCTTAGAACTGCTTTTGCTGCATCCCATAGGTTTTGGGTTGTCATGTTTTCATTGTCATTTGTTTCTAGGTATTTTTGGATTTCCTCTTTGATTTCTTCAATTATCTCTTGATTATTTAGTAGTGTATTGTTTCGCCTTCACATGTTTATATTTTTTACAGGTTTTTTCCTGTAATTGATATCTAGTCTCATAGTGTTGTGGTCAGAAAAGATACTTGATATGATTTCAGTTTTCTTAAATTTACCAAGGCTTGATTTGTGACCCAAGATATGGTCTTTCTGGAGAATATTCCATGAGCACTTGAGAAGAAAGTGTATTCTGTTGTATTTGGATGGAATGTCCTATAAATATCAATTAAGTCCATCCTGTTTAATGTGTCATTTAAAGTTTGTGTTTCCTTATGTATTATCATTTTTGTTGCTCTGTTCATTGGTGAAACTGGGGTGCTGAAGTCCCCTACTATGATTGTGTTACTGTCGATTTCTCCTTTTATGGCTCTTAGCATTTGCCTTGTGTTTTGAGGTGCTCCTATGTTGGGTGCATAAATATTTACAATTGTTATATCTTCTTCCTGGATTGATCCCTTGATCATTATGTAGTGCCCTTCTTTGACTCTTGTAATAGTCTTTATTTTAAAGTCTATTTTGTCTGATATGAGAATTGCTACTCCAGCTTTCTTTTGATTTCCATTTGCATGGAATATCTTTTTCCATCCCCTCACTTTCAGTCTGTATGTGTGCTCAGTCTGAAGTAGGTCTCTTATAGGCAGCATATATATGGTCTTATTTTTGTATCCATTCAGCCAGTCTATGTCTTTTGGTGGGAGCATTTAATCCATTTACATTTATGGTAGTTATTAATATGTGTGTTCTGATTACCATTTTCTCAATTGTTTTGGGTTTGTTATTGTTGTTCTTTTCCTTCTCTTGTGTTTCCTGCCTAGAGAAGTTCCTTTAGCATTTGTTGTAAAGCTGGTTTTGTGGTGCTGAATTCTCTTAGCTTTGACTTGTCTGTAAAGGTTTAATTTCTCCGTCGAATCTGAATGAGATCCTTGCTGGGTAGAGTAATCTTGGTTGTAGGTTTTTCCCTTTCATCACTTTAAATATGTCCTTCCACTCCCTTTTGGCTTACAGAGTTTCTTCTGAAAGATCAGCTCTTAACCTTTTGGGGATTCTCTTGTATGTTATTTGTTGGTTTTCCCTTGCTGCTTTTAATATTTTTTCTTTGTATTTAGTTTTTGATAGTTTGATTAATATGTGTCTTGGTGTGTGTCTCCTTGGATTTATCCTTTATGGGACTCTGTGCTTCCTGGACTTGATTGACTCTTTGATTTCCCATTTTAGGGAAGTTTTCAACTATAATCTCTTCAAATATTTTCTTAGTCCCTTTCTTTTTCTCTTCTTATTCTGGAACCTCTTATAATTTGAATGTTCGTGTGTTTAATGTTGTCCCAGAAGTGTCTGAGACTGTCCTCAATTCTTTTCATTCTTTTTTCTTTATTCTGCTCTGCAGTAGTTATTTCCACTATTTTATCTTCCAGGTCCCTTATCTGTTCTTCTACCTCAGTTATTCTGCTATTGATTCCTTCTAGAGAATTTCTTTTTCTTGCGGTACGCGGGCCTCTCACTGTTGTGGCCTTTCCCATTGCGGAGCACAGGCTCTGGATGTGCAGGCTCATCGGCCATGGCTCATGGGCCCAGCTGCTTCACAGCATGTGGGATCTTCCCGGACCGGGGCACGAACCTGTGTTCCCTGCATCGGCAGGCAGACTCTCAACCACTGTGCCACCAGGGAAGCCCTAGAAAATTTTTAATTTCATTTATTGTGTTGTTCATCATTCTTTGTTTCCTCTTTAGTTCTTGTAGGTCCTTGTGAAATGCTTTTTGTATTTTCTCCATTTTATTTCCAAGATTTTGGATCATCTTTACTATCATTACTCTGAATTCTTTTTCAGGTAGACTGCCTATTTCCTCTTCATTTGTTTGGTCTGGTGGGCTTTTACCTTGCTCTGTAATCTGCTGTGTGTTTCTCTGTCTTCTCATTTTTCTTAACTTGCTGTGTTTGGGGTCTCCTTTTTGCAGGCTGCAGGTTCATAGTTCCCGTTGTTTTTGGTGTCTGCCCCCAGTGGCTAAGGTTGTTTTGGTGGGTTGTGTAGGCTTCCTGCTGGAGGGGACTAGTGCCTGTGTTCTGGTGGATGAGGCTGGATCTTGTCTTTCTGGTGGGCAGGACCGCATCCAGTAGTGTGTTTTGGAGTGTCTGTGACCTTATTATGATTTTAGGCAGCCTTGATGCTAATGGGAGGTGTTGTGTTCCTGTTTTGCTAGTTGTTTTGCATAGGGTGTCCAGCACTGTAGCTTGCTGGTCGTTGAGTGGAGCTGTGTCTTCACGTTGAGATGGAGGTCTCTGGGAGAGCTTTCACCATTTGATATTATGTTGAGCTGGGAGGTCTCTGGTGGACCAATGTCCTGAACTCGGCTCTCCCACCTCAGAGGCACAGGCCTGACACCCAGCCGGAGCACCAAGACCCTATCAGCCACATGGCTTTTGGGAAGTCTGAGGTCTTCTGCCAGCATTCAGTAGGTGTTCTGTAGGAGCTGTTCCACATGTAGACGTATTTCTGATGTGTTTGTGGTGAGGAAGATGATCTGCACGTCTTACTCCTCTGCCATCTTGAAGGTCTCCCACTCCTTTATTTTTTATACTGTGTATGTATTTTTTTAAAGAGCATCACACTATATGCAATTCTTTTGTGAAATGTTCTTTTCACTTTATATTGTATTTCCAAGATTCATCCATATCATTGCATGTTAATTGATTTCATTAATTGTTACTGTGTCTTAAGTTTGCTTAGATCCTCATCGTTTTCAAAGAGTTTTCAGATGCACCACTAATTTGACACCCACAGAATTGATTTCATCCTTTGGCCTAGGAGTTTATATGCATTCTTTGAAGTTGTGGAGGCTCAAGTTGGCTCCAGGTGCTTCAGGTTTGCTTAGAAACTCCAGTTCCTCTTGTTAGTGCTCCTCCACCCCAGACTTAATTGGCTCTGTAGTCCGTGCATGGGAGTAGACACTTTTGCCTCGTTCCCAATCTTAAAAGGAAACTCTTGAATCTTACATTAAGTATAATATTATCTATAGGGTTTTTGAAAATGCTTTTGATCAAGTTGAGGAAGTTCCCTTCTATTCCTATTTTTCTTAGCATTTTTATCATAAATGGGTGTTGAATTTTGTTAAATGGTTTTTATGCATCAATTAATATGATCATATGATTTTTCTTTCTTTTTTTATCCTGTTAGTGTGGTGGATTGCATTGATTGATTGATTTTGAAATGTTGAACCAGTCTTGCATCCCTGGAATAAACCTCATTAGGTCATTTTGTATAATTCTTTATACTGTTGAATCCTGCTTGTTCATATTTTATTAAGGATTTTTGCATCAATATTTATAAAGGATATTTATGTGGAGTTTGATTTTTCTTTTTATTGTCTTTGTTTGGTTTTGGTATCAGGGTAATATTATCTTCATAAAATGAATTGGTAAGAGTTCCTTCATCTTCTACTTGCTGGAAGAGATTGTATGGAATTTGTATTAATTCTTCTTTAACCATTTGGTGGAATTCTCCAGTGAAGCAATTTGGGCCTTTAGATTCCTTTTTTGGGGGCAGAGAGATTTTCAAAGTTATGAATTCGTTTGCCTTAATAGCTATTGGACAATTCAAAGTATCTATTTGATATTGGATTAGTTGTTGTAGTTTATGTTTTTTAAAAATGTAGTTTATTTTGTCTAAGTTGTCAAATTTATTTTTATGGAGTTCGTTGTATTCCCTTATTCTGCTTTTGATGTCTGTAGGGTCTTGAATGAATCTCCTGTTTCACTCCTGATATTAGTAAGTTGTGTCTTCTCTTTTATTTGTTTTCAGTCTTTCTACAGACTTATCAATTTTATTAAAGTTTTCAAATGACCAGTTCTTCATTTCATTGATTTTCTCTATTATTTTTCTCTCTTTGATTCATTGATTTCTACTCTTTATTTTTCCTTCTTTCTACTTGCCTTGAGTTTATTTTACTCTTTTTTCCCACCCTAGGTTCTTCAAGTGGAAACTTAAATTATTGATTTGAGACTTTTCCTCTTTTCTAATGTATTCATTTCATGCAATAAATTTCCCACTCTTTAGCTGAGTCCCACAAATTTTGATGTGTTGTGTATTCATTAAATTTTTTTGTAATTTCCCTAGAAAATTCCTCTTTGATTCAGGGGTTATTTAAAGTAGTTGTATAATTTCTAAGTGTTTGTGGGTTATTCCTATTATATTTAGTTTGATTCCATTGTAGTCAGAGAATACACTCAGTCTGATTGCAATTATATTAAATTTGGGGGGATTTTTTAATGGACCATGATATAGTCTGTTTTTTGTGGGCTCTTGAAAGTATGTGTATTTTGCTGTTCTTGGGTGGAATGTTGTATAAATATTGATTAGATCTTGTTGGTTGATGGTGTTGTTCAGTTCTTCCATATCTTTGCTGTTTTCTGTCTAGTGGTTCTATCAGTTTTTGCAAGAGGCATGTTGAAGACACCAGATATAATTGTGGGTTTGTGTATTTCTCCTTTCAGTTCTGTCAGTTTTTTGTGTAACATATTTTGCAGCTCTGTTATTTGCTCCATACACATAAGATTGCTATGTCTTCTTGGTGGATTGATGATTTTTATCAGTGCATAGTAGTATCTCTTTCTGTGTCTGGTAATTTTCTTTTTTCTGAAGTCTGTATTATCTGATATTAATGTAGCCATTTGATTTCCTTTGATAGACGTTGACATGACATATCTCTTTTTGTTCTTTTACTTTCATCTTGCTTATACTGTTATATTTGAAGTGAGTTTGTTGATTGCTTATGGTCAGCATATAGTTTGATCATGGGGTGAAGGAAGTATGCTTCATTACTTCTGGGTAGGAATGGGAGTTTTGGCTTCCCATGTGATCTCCACTGATAACACAAAGGACTGGGGAAGGGTTAGTTACTGACTTGTGGGGGTGAAAGTTCCAGCTTCCCACTTGGCTTTCCCTCACACGTCAGGTGGAGTGTTGGGGTGACTCATAACAGCATTGACAGAGTGAAAGCCTAGGCTCTTCACTTGGCTGGTGCTGGTGTGGGTGTGGATGGGGCCGTAGATTTTTCTATGGTGTTTGGCTGGAGTAGAGCTGTTATTGTCTAAAATTTTCTATCTTCTGGGGCTGGCCCTTTCCTGGTTCTTTGGCTAAAGAGAGCAGTCTTTTGTTGGAGCTTTTGTTTTTTGTCTGTGCCTGTTGTTATTTCTGACTTGCCAGCTTTTTCCTCTCCAAGTCTGGAGTACGTGAGGCAAAAAGGAAAGCCAGCATCTCACCACAGATCTCTAACCATTCTCTCTTCTCTCCATGTTTAGAGTCATATATTTGTTGTATATATAATGTCCAGGGTATTCAGCTATACTTAGTAGAAAGAATCCCTAGGTGGAATAGAAGTAGGTCTACCCTATTTTCCTAGATATGGAAGTCCATAACCTGCGTTTTAAACAGGATCTCTGGGATCTGTAGCTTTGGGTACACATGTTGAATAGCAAGGCTCTACATACATTAATTATCATTGTTTTTGTTAATACTGACATTCATTTTTGGAGTTTGGAAATGGAGTACCAAGTTACCCTTGTTGCAAATTTTCGATTTTGTTTTGTTGTACTTTATGCTAATTTTGAAATGAATTTCTCCCTCACTCATATGCATGATCATAAAATATTACAATCAAGTTTGAGACAACTCAGATTGACCAACGTCTTAACATGAAACAAATTATTAGCCAAAGTTTCCTGAGTCACTTAAGTCATTCTACAGCTGTCAACATGAGCTATTTATGAATAAAGAAATACTTTTGCCCTTCATCTTGACTGTCTTTTGTGTGGCATATATGGTAATTATCACCATGAGAGCACTCACTAGCATATCTCCGATTTTTCTGTTATAGAGATTGGGGATTCACTAGAACTGCAAAATGAAAGAAGCAATACTTCCCTTGAATGGAATTCCATTTTTATACCTTCTTTTCTAATAAATATTGGGGAATGGACAAGATGACATTGTTAGATTCTTAACTTCAAAGAAATTTATTACCTGATCTAGTAGGTTAATTAGCTTATTTTGGTGAAAACAGTAAGAAAACCGTCTGCTTTTCATGGAAGCAAAAACTTATGAGCAACTTTTTTGTTCAAAAGCACTGTTTATGTGTCCTTAATATACTGTATAAACCTACAATGAATTGCTTTGCATGCTGTTAAAAGATATTTTACCAGGATCTTTCTGTATTTGGCATGTATTCTGCAGTAACAGAGGATAACAGTTTATTTTCAGAAGAAAAATGATCAGTATGTAGTTTGTTTTTTATAGGCTTCTTTTCTCCTATGGGGCATGAAATTTTGGCTTTGGCAAAAACAAAAGATGCAGTGGAATTGAGAATGTATGAATATCAGAATATTTATGAAAACATTATTACTTTTTCTATTTGTCATTTATACTGTCAAGTCCCATCTCGTTTTTTCCTGGACCAGGATTTCCAGATGTGAAGTAATATCACTTTCAGAAACTCAATTCTCATTTCTAGGTCTTCTTTGTATTTATCTTAGGAATTTAAAGTATCTGCCTTATTTTGCATAATTTTTGACATTCCAGCTTCAAACTGAGGGAGAAGTGATCTCTATTGACAGCCTTCTTCATTGGGGGATGTTGGTTTCTCTAAGGCGGCGGTTCTCAAACTTTTTGACCTTGGAACTCTTATACTCCGAAAAACGATTGAAAACCTCAAAGAGATTTTGTTTATACAGGTTATGTCTGTCTACATTACCCTATCAGAAATTAAAGCTGAGGAAATGTTAAAATGTTGATTTATTAGTTTATTTAAATTAACAATAAGAAACCCAATATATTGTTAACATAAACTTTTTATGAAAAATAACCATATTTTCAAAAAGATATTAGACAGAAGGTTGGCATTGGTTTTCATTTTTTTGCAAACCTCTTTAATATCTGGCTTAATGGAAGACTGCTAGGTTTCCATATCTGCTTTTGTATTTTAATGTGTTGGTTTGGGTTGAAGTATATGAAGAAAACTTGGTTTTATGAACATATGCAGTTGGAAAATAAAGTATTTTAATAGCCTTTTCAAATAATTGAGAATATTCTTTTATTCTGTCCTAAAACTCAACAAATAGTAACATTTTAAAGGTTAGTTGCAATGTGGAATCCGAAACCATATCAAGTATTTTTGTACTCTGTTACACCAAAATCCATGTTGTACTTTCAGTGGATCATTTAGCTATGTACGATCTTATAATTTCATGCATTGGTCATTTGGAAAATATTGGGTCCCTGAGCTATGAGATATTACAATATCAACATTTGTTAACATATTCACAGGTAGAATCAGAAAAAGTCTTTTAGTGTTGGGAGGCTGTCAGGCTTACAGTGGAAGGTACAAGTACTCCAAAATTCTGATTTTCACTAGAAAGTTTGAATTTTATCATTGGCTACAAATCCTGTCAGTTGTTTTCCTTGAAGAGGCAGGCTCACTTTATTCATTTTCAAGATGTTTGCCAAATAGCCAAGTTTGAATAACCATAATTTATGTTCATTGTTATTTCAAGTGAAAATGATGTTCTGTGAAAAAAAGTGGTTAGTTCAAGTCACATCTTAAACAATTGCATAAGTGATCTTCCTTGCAATCTCCCTTATATTTTGGTATGTGATAGAAGTGTGATTATGGTTGTATACTTCCCATTATGTTACAGAATATTTAAAATTTCGTTGTTAAGGCTAAAGATTTAATAAAATTGTTACTGCTTTATCAGGACACTGTTAAGTTCAACTGGCTTTTTAAAAATTATTATTATTACTGTAAGTGTACAGAGATAAAGAATATCATGACTACTAGGACAGTTCGGTCCCAATGCCTAGAGTCATGCTAAGGTGCCAGAAGTTTCACTCACGGTAGCTTCTGCACCATCAGTGCAAATATCAACACAGTAAAAAGGCAAAAGCATCTGCATATTAAGATGAGAATAGTTTTGACCTTGAACACTCCTTTAAAAGAATGGGTCTCAGGACCCCCAGGGATACACAGAACGAACTTCGAGAACCACTGCTCTAAGTCATGGATGTATAGGATAATGCATATACTTTTTAAAAATGCTTACTGTTATATAATATTTTTCTTTTTTTGCTTTGAAATTTAAAGGAATTTCCAAAAAATAGTCTTGGTAATCCTCACTGTACCCCTGAGAAATACAGTAGGAGGCAGATAGAGTATCTGTCTGAGAGGTGGCGAAATCCAGTCAGTGTAGCTAAGCCATTGTGCCTGTGGCCAGGCACGAAGTCAGAGGGTATGCTGAAAGAGCTGGAATCCTGATTCAGAATGAAACCACCAGGAGAGCCAGTATCTGCCTGGACTAAAGTGATACTGAACGTGAGTGGAAACCAACTTGCTCCTCTTGTACACAAATTTTAAGTCTTCCCTAAGAAAAATTATGTCAAAAAATATGGCACACTGGGAATATTTGGAAAGTGTGGGCCTGAGAAATTTGTGTATGCCAACCATTGAGATGTGAAGGGTGACAGCAGGAAGGAGGAAGGGAAGCTGATTTTATTAGTGTTCTAATGTGTGCCACGTACTGTGCAAGGCACTTTATGTTACCTCACAACAAACCTGTGAAGTCACTATTGTCAGACTCATTTTAGAGATGATGACGTGGAGCCTCAGATGTTAACCAGCTAACCTGAGATGACATTGCTCCTATGGGTTGGAGTTAGAATTCAAACCATCTCGTTTCACTATAATATGGAATCTTTCACGTCAGTCTCCATGAGGCTCTTGGACTACACTGTTAACTGGTTAATAGTTACTATATCTGTCTTCTAAGCATATTTCTGAATATACAGTCAGCCCTCTATATCCACAAGCTCTGCATCTGCAGATCCAACCAACTGTGGGTAGAAAATATTCTAAAAAATTCTGGAAGCTTCCAAAAAGCAAAATTTGAATTTGCCATGTGCTGACAATTATTGACATAGCATTTACATTGAATTTACAACTATTTACATAGCATTTACAGTGTAGTAGGTATTATAAGTAGTTTAGAGATAATTATCCATCCCTGTATGGGAGGATATGTATAGGTTATATGCAGACTACATTTTATATAAGGGACTTGAGCATCCCCAGATTTTGGTATCCACACGGGGGTCCTGGAATCAGTCCTCCTCAGATACCAAGGGATGACTGTACATGCATACATTTCAGACATAATTTTTACCTTTCTGGAAAAAAACAATTTTGTATTTATTCATCCACTAGGGGGGGCAAGAGTGCTAACTTGTTATGTACGTAATGATTGAAGAGTGGGGTTTAAATTATGTGATTGTAGAATGATTTATAATTATGTATGTACTGTAGATTTGCATATGGAAGATTCTGAACAGTTATCTGATGGTTGTTCCTGGTAAGAAAGATGCTGTGCTATCTTTTTATTGAAACCCAGGAGACTGCTTCCCCTGCTCTCCACCCCTCCAAGTATGAAAATAGATGACGTATACTTGAACGTAAAAGTGTGACTGGGAGTTCATGGGAAGGATCAGGTGATGTGGAATGGCAAAATTAGCAGTCATCCAAGTCAGGAAGATTCAAATTCTAGTCTCAAGTTCGTTTGTTTGTTTGTTTGAATACATGCAAATTTTAACATTATTAGTTTAACTTTCTTATGTTCTGTTTAATCAGTGGTGTCGATACAACTTTCCTAAGTCATCATTTAAGCCTTAAAGGAAAGTATTACATGCCTTTTTGTACTTGGACAATGCTTTTATTAATCATTATTTCTTACTCCAGATCTGTCATTTAAGTATGGCTAGATATGGAGATTTCCTTAACATACGTGATATATCTAGCTCCTCACTTAATAATTGTGAGGAAGTACTTTTTAAAAAAAAAGAAAACTGAAATAATTATATATTTGCTATTAAAGTATTCATGTTTGGAAATAAATTTTGGCTATTGTCCTGATTTATTGTTCCTTAAGACGCCTATAAACTTGGGATGATGATTACTGTGAAAAAAATTAGAAATTTTGTGAGCATCATAACCATGTGAATTGTGAAGCTTTGCCAACCAGATTCTTATCTGTATACTATGTATATTTTTTCATTGAGTTAGAGTTTGTAAATGAGACGGTCTAAAATTGTTTATCATTTGACTATTTTTAGATACAATGAAGACTTTTCTTGAGCTCTACATAAGGGGCTTTTTTTCCAAGCTCTGAAAATCTCTGAAGGATTAATGAAATAATATATCTTTACATGATTCTGATTTTGAGAAGGTATGGCTGTTGGAGCAAAATGGTCCAGGGATCATAATCTTCTTTGTTCTGATAATATAGGCCATGTGATGTTGGGATAGAGTTACATCTCCTGGAACATTCGGATGTAATTGGACTGCAGGGTTGCTGTGGGGTGGTAGCTGCTGAGGATGCAAAGATGAGTCACTAGTTGTTTCTTCAAGGATGATAGCCCAGTGGGGAGCACTGTACAAGTAAGCAAGCAATTATAATGAGATGTGGTGAGGGCAGGAATGAAGTGATGCAAACTTGCTACTATGGCATCAGCTAAAGGGATCCCATCTTCGTCTGGGACACATGCCGTGAAGATGCTTCAGAGGAGGTAAGGCTTGACCTTAAAGGACAAGTAGATATAGAATTTAGAGAGCCGGAAGGAAGGGAAAATGTTAAGCAGAGGAAATAGCATGGAGCAAGTCATGGTGGAAGAAGATAGTGTGACTCTTTTCAGTTGTAAGAGTATGGAGTTAAGATAGGATAACTCAGGAGAGTAAGCTGAAGATCTACAATTGGCCCGACACCAGTGTATCCTTGAGTATGTATGAATAAGTTTGGAACTTAATAATAGGAAGCCATTCATTGCTTTTGTGTAAGGAGTGATATGATATTGTGTTTTGGGAGAATCACTGGCACAGCATTTGGGAGAAGTTAGAAAGAGATTCAGTGCGAAGTAATGTGGTCTGAGATAAGGTTGTGGTAGTAACACGTGAGATGGTGGTCAGCAGAATCCAGGGGTAACTAGGTATAGGATTAACAGGAAGGAGTGAAATCCAGAGGTTTGTAGGAGTTTGAATCTGCTGACCGGGCAATTGGAAATTGGACCTGAAGAGGCTGAAGGAGCGTGACTGTATGGAAAAGAGAGGAGAGGAACAAGCTTTTTTGAGGGACTTTGAGCTGGGGATAAAGATGAAAACAAAATAAAACACAACTTTGAAACGATGTTTGAGTACTTTTAATGTACCAGGGATACAGTAATATTTTTAATGTATTTAATTCTCTCAGTATCCCCTGGAGGTATTACCATCTGTAATTGACAAATGGTGAAGCAGGATCAGAGAGGTCACATAGCCAACCTCAGATCACAAAGCTGGAAGTGCTGGAATTTGGAATTGAGTCTAGATCTATCTGATCGTAAAATATTAACCTTTTCCCATTCGGTTACTTTGGGAATCATCACAGACAGCTATAATTGAAGCGATGGGTATACACGGAAATGTTCTGGAGGAGTATGTAGACAGAGAAGAGACGATGGCCAAGGATAGAACTTGGGCAAGTAAATTAGACTGAATGGAACCCACCAGGGATATATAAAAGATGCAGCCAGAGAGGTGGGAGGGTAACTAGAAAAAGCATTGCATTCAAGATAAAGTCATTAGAATCATCATTCAAGGCTTTCATTCTCTCTCACCCCTTATCCCGTCCACCAGCAAATTCTGTTGGCTCTGCCTTCAGACTATATCCAGAATCTGACCATGTCCTCCTGTCTAAGGCGCTCAAATTTCCTATGTTCTAACAGGATTTCCTGCATCTGTCCCTGTTCCCTTACCATCTCTTCTCTACCCAGCAGTCAGACCATTCCTTTTAAAATGTAGATCAGGTTGTCACTCCTCTGCTCAGAACCATCCTGTGGTCTTCCTTGTCAATCAGAATATAATCCAAACTACCGCTGTTCACAAGGTAGCCAAGACTCTGCCACATGCTGCCTCTCTAATTCCTTCTCCTACAACCTCCCCCAGGCCACATTCCAGCCACAAGCCAAGTATGCTCTCTTTCTGGACCCTTCCATTGATTGCCTGCCTGAAACACTTCCCTGGCAGATCTCTGTCCCTCTATGCGAGAGAATTTCCCCAACCAACCTGTCTGAAATAGCACCTTCCATTATCATATTCCACTTCTTCGTTGCCTTTTTGTTTTTTTGTTGTTGTTGTTTTCTTTTTTTGCGGTACGTGGGCCTCTCAGTGTTGTGGCCTCTCCTGTTGCGGAGCACAGGCTCCGGACGTGCAGGCTCAGCAGCCATGGCTCACGGGCCCAGCCACTCCACGGCATGTGGGATCTTCCCGGACCGGGGCACGAACCCGTGTGCCCTGCATCAGCAGGCGGACTCTCAACCACTGTGCCACCAGGAGAGCCCCGTTGCCTTTTTCTTCATAAGAGTTTTCATCACTGGATGTATTAAACTTATTTATTTGCTTTGTGTTAATTGCCCCTAGAATCTCCACTCACGCCCAAACTTCATGAAGGTAGAGATTTTGCCTTTTTTAGTTCACTCTTATATCCCCAAGATCTAGAATATAATAAATACTCAGCAAATACTTGGATGAATGAATGCAGTGAGACTGGCTGTAACAAGTAAATCAAATAAATCAGATCATCCTCCCTCCATATCCCCCATTTAACCCTCCCACCCCAGTAGTCTCCCATTACTGTCAGAATAAAATCCAAACTTCTTTCCGTGGTCTCCAGGCTTTCCCTGGTCTGGACTTTGGCGGAGACTGACCCCTAGTCTTGCCACTTCTCCCTGGTTGACTACATTCCGTCCACATTGGCCTTCTTGTTCTTCCTGGAACTTGATAATAAGCTCATTTCTTCCTCTTGCTGCTCCCTCTGCTGGCTCTTCCTTCTGCATGGTTGGCTCCTTTTGATCTTTCAGATCTTTGCTCAAGTATTGCTTCTGCAAAATAGCCTCTCTAGACTACCTTAAAGCAGTCCTCCCAATGCTTGTGCCTGCACCCCAGCTCTTCCCAAGACTGGCTGATTTTGATCACTGTCATTGTCACTGACTCAGCAATATTGCTCATTTATCTGCTGATTAATATTCTCTCTCTCAAGCCGGATTGTAACCTTAATGAGGATGGGGGCTTTTTCTGTCTTACTTGCCATCATATTCCCAGCACCTAGAAGGGAGTGCTTGGATTCTCTTAGAAGCCCAATACTTAGAGGATAAATGAATGAAATACTTCTGCCACTCCTGTGAAGGTGGCTTACTGTTGCTGTGAGTACTTGAATCCTCTTTTGGGGACACACAGTTTAAATAAATACCTAAAACTTCTAGGATGAAGTTTATGCAGTTTGAACATTCAGTAATGAGACTACCTTTCAAACTGGCTCATGGAATTCCGGTACATGACTTTATAGAGATTCTTTTTTTGCAAATTCTTGGGAACCCAAATCTCTCAAACTGTCAGAATGTTGTAATTTTATTTTTAGTTGTTGCCAGAAGTATTTTACTGAATTAGATTGCTAGTTCTTCAAGGAGACTGAGTACCATATTCTCTTTTGTATCTCTAGCATCTTACCCAGAGTTCAGCACAGAGCAGATGTAGATGTTCAATAAATGTTTATCAATGGTAATTTTTAAGATTTACATTTAAAAATTTAGAATTTCCTGTAAAATATTTCCAGTGTTTTTTAGGTTTCAGAACTGAGCCTTCCCCCACCACCTCTAAGAAGCTTAAACTTTAAGAAGTGTTTGGTTACTGACAAACTGTAGAAGAGGAATGAAGGAGTGCTATCCCATACTAAATTTAAATTCTGTCCACCATACTAGAGAAACAGAGGGGACCTACAATCATATATTCACTGACTGTAAACTCCCTATTTGGATGAGGTCGGGGTGGAGGCAGGGAAAGGCTCTGTGGCCCAGCATCCTCTTTACTCTTATTTTCTTGCTGATAAAACAGCCAGTGTTCAGTGTGGCTCCAAAAGTTTTGGTTTGGGGATTAAAAAAGCGAGCAGCAGGTAGCTGTGACGCAGGTTTTGCACAGTCACTGAGCTGCACACACCTTAAGCCAACATAACCAGTGAAAGGTGGCAGTGTTTGAACTGAATCTGTGCTTTTTCGATGGAGCAGCACCTTTTCAATAAAAGCACATTTATACTGACTCCTTAAGAAGTTTAGACTGGAGGGTTGTCTCCAGAAACTTGCCCCCCTTCTGCCAAGCCCCATTTGTTTGTCTTGGCAGCCTGGCTGTGTCTGCTTGGCTGGTGCTAATGCTGGGATGTTAAATTGATGAAACACAGAGCGCTTGATCCTTTTCAGGGAGGCTTCTATGTGGTTAATGGAAGGGTAGAGCTCTTTGCTGCTAGCCACCTGTAACTGGCCAAGTTAAAAAAAAAAAAAATAGATGCGGAGATGTGGAAGAGGAAATTTTTCTTTTAAAAAAGTCTCATCAAATACTTCATTTTTGTTTGTTTGTTTGTCTGTTTTAATATCCAAACTAGATTTAAAAACACTTAAAAAGAAAGAAAAAAAATCACCTAAATCCCACCACTATTTTTAGACAGAGGCTATGGAGAATGGATACTCTTGTAGTTAGAGATTTGGGAACCTGTGGGAAGATACTTCATTAGAATAATTATCCGTGCTCTTCAGGATGGCTTTTGTCTCACTTCTTCTTTGATCTAGTTAGGATGTTTTTCTTTAATTGATTGCAATGTATGATGCTACTTGGTATAAATATTCAAGCATAGATAACCTGACAAAAATATGAAGGGGGCTTGGCTTTTTGAGAGTTTAGGCATTTCAGAGCTACGGACCAACTACCTGTGTAAAATGCAGTCGTGTTCGTTTGGTGTGCTTGGGATTAGGCTGCCCTTAGTCTTCATGACTATTCATTGTTCCAGAAGCCCTGGGCCATGACTAGACTTTTTAGAACCAACAGCACAGAAAGGAAACAAGTATAAATCATCTCTCTGGCTTACATTTCTCAAGAGAGATTAGTAATATTGCTTAAGTTGTTACAGGCGTTGATAGACCCCTGGGGTTGGTGACTTTATCAACCCCTCACTCTATTCAGGCTTTTGCTTAAACCTCCTACCTCTCAGAAGAGTCAAAACGGCAGACCCCTCACCCCAGCCACTCTTTAACCATTTCCTTGCTTTACTTTTTCATAGCAGTGATCTGAAATTATATTTGTTTTTTTTAATTTATATCTCCTCAACTGCAACGCGAGTTCTGTGAGGACAGGGATTATTTTCTTATTCGCTGCTTAACCTTCAGTGCTCAGAAGAGAATACAAGATATAGTAAGTGCATGATAAATGTGTGCTGAATGACTGAATAAATAAGAAAGGGAAAGGAACAATAAAGGATGAACTAGAGAAATGAAATAAGGACTGTTTCCCCGATAATATCATTCAGCATGCCACTACTTGAACCAGGACAGGCCAGTCTATCAATCTTGCACATGTGAAATGTTTATTAGTACTTTTAATAAAACTTTGAGTGAAAACTGGATTGCATGCAGCAAACATATCACTTAGCCCAAGTAAATGAAGTTATTAAAATCAGCCAAAGATCAGGGAATATGAAAACATTTCATTGCATGGTTGAACTGAAGGATTGAGCAGAGAAATTAGATTTGTTTGAATAAAGGTGTTAGAAGAGTATACGTTTGGGGACTTCCCTGGTGGCACAGTGGTTAAGAATCCGCCTGCTAATGCAGGGGATACAGGTTCGAGCCCTGGTCCGGGAAGATTCTACATTCCGCAGAGCAACTAAGCCTGTGCGCCACAACTGAGCCTGTGAGCCACAACTACTGAGCCCACATGCCACAACTACTGAAGCCTGCACACCTGGAGCCCGTGCTCTGCAACAAGAGAAGCCACCACACTGCAATGAAGAGCAGCCCCTGCTCGCTGCAACTAGAGAAAGCCTGTGTGCAGCAACAAAGACCCAACGCAGCCAGAAAAAAAAAACAAAAATGTGTATGAGTTTGGAACTTTTGCCATTGGTCATAAGAGTACATTTAAAATTCACTTGCCTACAAGACCCTCTCTTTTAAAGGGGGTAGGTTTGTCAATTTCAGAATCTCTATGAGTTGCTTATACTCATTCTCTGAGTATAGTAGCATTTATGTGCTGCTATAGCACATGTTGCCACAAACAGATGGAATTGACAGAAGAAAATCTCTCCTGTCCACTAAAGAAAAGTATTTAAAGGGGATGTTTGATGAATAACAGATGGCATGAGAAGTAGCTTGTCAAATTAAGATTGGTGATAATGAATTAGCACCCTCTAATTAACTTCCACTCTAGGTCCACTTTTTATATGATTTAGATCACTGTATTTCATATTTTCTATTTCATATTTTTATATATTAACTTTTTACCATGAAGGCTTATCTGTTTTGTTTTACTGTCTTCCTAATGGTTGTATTGTATTTCATCAAATTGATATGTTAGAGTGAGACTGTATTGAGAGCAAGGCTCTCTGTGTTAGTTAACGATGCGCCTGGCATGTAGAACATGTTCAAGTTGTGACTGTTGATGTTAATTGAATATTCCAAATTTATTTAGCCTTTGCTTTATGACAGGACATCTAGCTTCTTTCTGGTTATTGATTTCATATGTAATGATGCAGTGACTATATGAGTGCCTATGGCTTAATGCTTCTTTTGACTCATGGTCTTACAATAAATTCCACAGGGAGATTTCTCAAAGTTTGTGAACATTTTTATATCTCTTGATTGTGAATGGGTGACATCATTTTGTAATGGTGCTTTCCAGGTTTGAATATTCATTTGATCTTATAAAATAAACAAGGGTTTTTTTACCTTATCTAGCATGAGTAGTGGCAATTTCTTCTTTCTGACACAGTACAGCTAAAAGTATTCTCCAAATTTAGGTATAGGTAACAACTTATTTTAACCTTCCTTTTAATTCTAAGTCTGTTTTTTGTATGGCTTTTATTAATATATGATTTTGTTATGAATTATGTGTCTCAGTTTTTCAAGGAAATGATAGATCTTTGAGCTTGGACACTCATTAATTAATTATTGTTGCTAACTTAATTTTTAAAAATCTTTCTTCATGTGAGGTCTCTAAAACTTTGGCATTCCTAAAGCTCTTTTTCTCCTGTCCCTCAGCTTTTTGAAATTCTGGTGGCTTTTGAAGTTGTTTCAAATTGTTAACACACACACATATTCATACGATATATGGTACATGATTATCATTCCTTACACAGCTCAGTTACTCTATAGAGGAGCAAGATAAAGTAGAAAATCCATCCTGAGCAGCTCCAATAAACAAGAAAAAATATCTGTTACTATTTAAGATGACCATATCTGTTTACAAATTAGCTAATGACCAGTAAATAAATAAATAAATAAGGAGATACTCTTGATACTAAACTTTTTGTTTTTTTGGCTCTGTTTAAAAATTTGGAATACTAAAATCTTCCCCTGATAATATAACTTTATGATAATAGTGTTACTATTGACATTAGGATGATAGCTGTTAGTAATAAGTATAATTTGAGATTTTTTTATGTGCAAGGCACTGGATTTCTTTTGCATTTTCTCATTTAATCCTATTATTATCTTCTTCTCACAGGTGATGAAAGTGAAGCTTTGAGAAACTAACTGAAACTTTTTCTAGAGGTGGATGCAGTGTCCACCTATCAGACTTGGGTCTGTCCAGCTTTAAAACTCCATTTTCTTAATCTTGATGCTCTGCTATATACATTGGTTTTGATCATTTGCATTTATCCCTAAGTATTCTTTTCAAAAATATTTCTGATTGTGTGGATTTGTATGACCATCTCAGAGTTGAAATATTAAGTAAATAGATTTAAAATTTTTTATCCAAAATGTTCTTGATGACCAGGTATTGATATACACTGGGAAAGCCATCTTCCAATATCTGCACAGTTACTAGTTCTTTCTAAGCTTTACCCCCCTGGTTTCAATCTGTTCTCTAATCCTAGGCTTATTCCTTAAACAGAGTCCTCATCCTTCATCAAACTCCAAACTTAATCAAATTAAAGTGGATTCTGGTCCTGAGCATTTGTAATACATTCATTATCTAATAGTAGTTTTGATGTTTAATGGTTTACAGTGTATAAAACACCTCTGAAAAGTTAAAAGGACTTTTTGTATACAAAGCTGTGTTTCACTAGCATTTTTCTTTAATATTTCCTATGTTTTGCCAGTTTTTAGCAATTGATGCCCTATGGGCAGTAAACAAACTGAGCTTGATAACATTGCATCATTTGTGGTCACCAGTTTCCAATAGAATATTTAAGTATTCTTTCAAGGTCCTTGTTACATTTAGCCCTACTCTTAATGAAAATGGTATGGCACAAATAAGCAGAAACCCTTTCTGGTATCTGGAGTTAGTCACTAAAGCACCTATTTGTAATCACTATCATTATTTACTTTAGAAGTTATTAACCTGGGGACCATGGAGAGGGCTTCAGGGTATCTTAGAAAAGCCTGGAGTGTGAAAAAAAAGTGTCATAGGATGATTTTAAAAAGAGTTCATAGTTTTCATCATTCATTCAGTTATTCATTGAATCATCATCCACTCAAATTCCACAAAAGAAAACTAGATCGAAAGAAAGTTATAAAACATTCATATTCTCAAAACCCCATCTGCATTTATTTAACCACTTACACCTTAGTATCAGACCTTTTAGATACCTATTTTGACCATTTTTCTGTTCCTATTCTTTTGTCAATTTCTTATGCTTAACTTTAAGCATTCTTTTGATTGCTGCTGTTTTTGTTTTTAAGGCAAGGAGGGCATGGACATTTGGTCTATGTTTGTTTTTAATTAACATCATGATCAGTTTGTCTCTAGTTGCATAAGTGGCCGTATTTCAGAGAGAGGGAGAGAGGAAGAGAGACAGAGAGAAAAAGAGAGAGGGAGAGAGAGGCGTAGGATGGTAGTGGCGAGAAAGAGAGACTGACTGACTATAATTTGGAGAATGGAGGCCTCTGGGACGGTTGGCTGATGTGAACTTGGATATTTGAAACCTGTTATTTCAGTGATGTACATTCTAATAATCTTAAATACAGCCCTAGGATTCCCTCTTCCCTCCTGACAGTAAGAAAATGAATGTATCCATTTATTTTCTCATCACCATGAAGGCCACTATCTCCACCTCCAAATATTACCAGCCTTGGACTCACTCATTAAAGCTCTGCTCTCTTGTCAATCTAGGATAGACTTTAGTCACTGACACAGTCAGTCAGTGACAGGGACTCCCTGTCATTTGTGGTTCTTGCTCTTCACTTTGTATCCTCTCTCCCAAAGATGAATCACTGTCTTTCTGTAATGGTCTGTTGAGATAATGAGTATTTCATGAACAAAAAAGCAGAGAGAGTATGAAAGAAGGACATGAAGTGTGCTGTATGTTTTAAGGATAAATGTTGGTTTTGAATCAGTCTTTCATGATTCTGAGAGAAGGCAGTACTATATAGTAATGAACAGCCAGGCTGTAGGATCTGTTGATCTTAGACCTGCCACTGCTTAGCTGTTGTCATCTTTACAACTCAGGGTAAAATGTAATAGTAGTGTGTCTCCAGGCTGGGGATAGAGCAGGCAACATAGTTAGCGTGTAGTAAGTCCTCAATAAATATTTGTTTTTTGGTGATATGGAGGCATCTTTTGATGTCTCATGGCTTTAGTGACTTACTGCTTTCCATTTAAAGCAAAACAACCACTTCTATTTAAAGTAAAACATCCAACAATCTATATTAACTAATTCCAGAAGCATGTAATATCTAATTTGGAGTAGCTCTCATTACTCTCTGCCTGCCTAGATCCCAGATCACTGAGCATTCCAAACCTGTTAAAAATAAAATTGGTTTTGTTCCCTCATATTGCAAGTGAATTAGAGTGTTATTACTGTTGTGTATGTGTTTAATGATTTTCAGCCTGTGAAATTAAATGATTTGTCTCGAATCTTTGCTATGTTCTGCCAGTTTCTTGTAAGTAATGCCTATCAACAATGAGCAAGCAGAGCCTGATAAAATTCATTCACTAATGTAGGACATTTCGGGTTACTAGAAAAAGCATTCTTCATTTATTAATTTTTGTTGTTCGGTATAAATGTAGCACATCTTGATTTCATTTTGCATTTAGAAGTGCTAAAAAAACTTTAAACATATTGTAGAAGGAGAAAAAATGCACACACCCCTACAACTCAAAGATCTCTACTGTTTACATTTTGGGTAATTTCCTGCCATGGTTATTTCTACCTTTTAAGACGGTTATCTTACATTACATGGCATTTTGAATACGTTCACCTGAGTGAGTGGCTCAAGGACTTTCTTCTGTCTTGATCCTTTGAACTTCCTCCTTGTGTTGGCTTAGAGCACTACACAGGCGTGCCCTGTTTAAAAGCAGAACAAGTGAAGAAGCAAATAAAGTATAAATAATGAACCAAGCATACAAGAGGAGCCTACCATTCTAAGCACCATGTATGCAGAAAATGCACATTTTCTCCACAGTTTCTCTCCAAGGGGTGGTGTAGCAGGGAAGGTAGGGATAATGAGGACATGAATGCTGGTAGGGATAAGTGAGTGCCTTTGTAAGTGAATTATCAGCATTTTCAGCAGATCTAGCTACTTCTAAAAATCATTTAGAAATGATTTAAAAGGTTTTTCTCTTTAGCTGTAGGATATAGCGGATCTTTAAGCAACGCACTATGGACATTGCTTTGTAGAGGATATATTAAAGTCAGGGGTGGATTCAGGTTTTGTGGGGTCTGAAGCTTGTATAAAATTAGGTACAATACTGATTATTTGGCACGAGAAAAAGAATCATAAAAATGACAAACTTGATAAAGCTGACAAATATTACTAACATTTGAAAATGCAGAAGCAGCACAATGTTCTTATTGTGACTGTTTGACATATTTCTGGTTTTTTCTCCACTTTTTAGCTCCCAAACTTTAATTGCCTCTTTATTTATCAATGATTCTGTAATATCACTTTTGTAGAGAATATGGAAAGTTGTCAGATTTTCTTTTAGCATGGTTGATCAGAACTAGTATTTTATTAATGATAACTGAGAAGCGTACAACATGTGCATACAGTCATCTTTATTGTTTGTAGTACTGCCATTGGGTTGTGCCTTACAAAGGAATTCAATCTCATACATTTCTCATCATAAAAGAAAAAATCAGTACATAGTGTTCATAATTACATATGTTGAATTATGTAGTATATTTCTGATGGGTGAATTTCCATATTGAGCAAGCACTGATGAAAATCCATTCCTTCAGTTAAAATTTTACACATCTGAGGGTTGGGAGAATTTTCTGCAGTCCAGATTCTGTCTTCATTCATTTCAAACCCTGTTTCTCCTCCACTATTCCTATGTAGCCGGGCCAAGCACTGTTTACTGTTTCTATCTTTGTTTCATCCTCCTAGTGCTATTAACATCCCTCTTCTGGTCTTCCTCAATCTATATTTTATTAACCTAATTTTTAAACTAAAGTGATATTATCTAGGACAAAGCCTACTGACTAATAAGAACAACAGTAATAGCAGCTAAGAAGTGTGAAGTGCTCCGTGTCAAGCTTGTGCTGAGGCGCTGAGCCAGCACTTCCTGAAGCAACTCTCTAGGCTGATTGCTGTACTGATCCTAATTTTACAGACAAGAACACTGAACCTGCTGGAATTTCTACTCAGGTCTGTCAGACTCCAAAGCTTGTGTTCCAAACCATTACAAACCTTTTCAGCAATTTACACTTGTGGTGGGGTGGTTTGAATCCAAAACATGACCTTACATTTCCATTAGTATGAGTATATTAATAAAATATTAATAATATAATTACACTAATTCATATTATATATTTTCTAATCACAATTCCCCATACCCTTGGCTTTTCTTAATTTAGTCGTTCTAGCCCTTTCGACAACAAATCATTTTATAACAAATTATCTGTAAAACCAAAAATGTTCAGGTCAAAGCAAATTATTAGGATAAAATTTAATATTTCAGAATTCTGTGCAATAAGGTATTACTTTGTAATAAAAGATCCAACACTTAATTCAAAAAATTAGTACCACAAAATAAAATGGCCAGTCCTTATGAGTTGAAATATAGAATTTACTTATTTCATCAATATTTTAATTCAAAATGCTTTTAGTCATTGTGAATGAGCATAAAATATTAATTTTCCTCGTCTTTGTTGTAAAAGTTCAGAAGTGTGTGTGTCTACGCGTATTCCCACCTTTACCAAGCAAATTGGCAAAGTTAATACAACCTTAAAGTAAAAAATCTATCCAGTTCTTCCTTTTCTCACTGTTGAATGAGAAGTTTGCTGTTTTTGGAGGAAGGGAGTCTCTCTTTTAACTCCTGAAGCTCAGTTGGTACTTTACTTAAACTTAACTATCATGACAACCATTCCTAATGAGTTTGCTCTCTGGTCCTTGTTTTAAAACACTTTTTTCACAAGCAAAGTGGAAGAAAATCAACAAGTACCAGTCTTAAAGACTATATACTGGGACCATACCACTTTGTGTTTATATTACTTGGCTGTTCTCCAAAGGGTAATTATGGTCTTATCTCATTTTAAATGTTTATTTAAGATTTATCTCATTTTAAATGTTTATTAAAGATATTAATATACAGATTTATCTCATTTTAAATGTTTATTAAAGATATTAATATGCAGGGATTCTGGAGCCAGATGCTTGGATTTGAATCCAACTTCCACCACACACTAACTGTGTTTACCTTTAAGTGATTTAACATTTTTGTGCCTCAGTTTCCTCATCTGTCTGACATGGATAACAAATAGTGCTTATCTATTGGATTGTTAGGCGACTTGCATTTGTAAATATATGTAAATACTTGGAACCCTGAACATTACACACTAAACTCTCAATAAATCTTATATGCTATTTTTTTTTTTTTTTTTTATTTTGCGATACGCGGGCCTCTCACTGTTGTGGCCTCTCCCGTTGCAGAGCACAGGCTCCGGACACACAGGCTCAGCGGCCATGGCTCACGGGCCCAGCCGCTCCATAGCATGTGGGATCTTCCCAGACTGGGGCACGAACCCGTGTGCCCTGCATCGGCAGGCGGACTCTCGACCACTGCGCCACCAGGGAAGCCCCTTAGCTGCTATTTTTAACAGCAGGCAGACTCTGTAGCTACTGGGTGGAATAATTCAAGATGTGTTAGGAATGGTTCTCTGACTACAACTATTTCTACTACCAACAGCCATGGGATCTGCAATGATATTATTAAAGATTCTTCAGGAACTTCCTAATAAATGCAGATTCTCCTCAGAGGGATGATGTCATTATTTCTGCATTTTTGGACGTATAATTAACATATTATATTAATTTCAGGTGTACAAGTTTCCATATTTGTGTATCTTGCAAAACGGTCTGTTACTATACATAGTTACAATTTTCTTTTCTTGTGATGAGAACTTCTAAGATCTACTCTCTTAGCAGCTTTCAAATATGCAATACAGTATTATTATCTATAGCCACCATGCTGTACATCACATCCCCATGACTTATTTACTGTGTAACTGGAAGTTTGTATCTTTTGACCCCCTTCACCCATTCGTTCACCTCCCACCCCCCTGCCTCTGGCAGCCACCAGTCTGTTCTCTATGAGCTATTTTTCTTTTTTTTTTAAGATTTCATATATAAGTGAGATCATACCGTGGTATCTGACGTTCTCTACCTGTTTTCTTTAGAATGTTAATAGGTAGTAAGAAAAATGAAATGAGGAAATGTAATAAAACAGAGCAAAGGTTTGTAGTCAAGTATGTTTAGGGAGCATTTGGTTAAGCACCCAGGTTTCTTTTACAGTAGGACTCTTCGGATCTTTTGATATACAAATGTAATAGCAAATTTCTAAGTAGAGTCAAAGTACACAGCAGTAGATTCAGGGGCATTTCTCACTCCCCTGGCCCCTCTCTGACCTTCTTTCAAGACCGTTCTTCATGTTTAGTGTTCTTTGAGATAAAATCTGTTATATTCCTTAGGAGATCATCAGCTTGAAACCTGGTAGAACAGTATTTGGCAATTTGACATGGACAAGTAGTTGCAACCAAAATAGTGGTTTCAGGTTGTGGGAGAGGCTCTGAAGAAGGTGGTGGTGCGAAGCAAGGGAACCTGTCTTATTTGGTAGAAGTGTGTGGCTAAAGACCGCTAAGACCGACTATGCTACAAAGACCCCATCGGCTCTGATGCATAAAATTGGCTCAAGCCTACATATGTATTTTGAGAACTGTAGGCCCCTGGACCAGTACTGAATTTGACTTATTAAGAAATTTAGTTGAAAGACTGAAGCTGTTTGCTGAGGCAGTTTGAACAGGAGGGCCTGGTGGACTCCTGTGCTAACATGCTGTCTGGCCAGGTATGGCAGCTTAAGCAAACAGTTTCATTTGGAAGCAATTTGAAATGCAAAATACCTGAGTTCTAGCTTGTACTTCCTCAAGGTAATTGGGACAATTTTGTTTATGAGAAGGATAAAGATCAGTTTTATGGAAATAATAATATCCCAAATATGTTCATTGACTGGTATACATGCTATGACTATATTTACTTAATTATGTTATGTTGTATTACATTATATTCTATTAATTATATTAATACAGAAAATATATTATAAATGAATATATTATAACATGACTCTATTGTTATAGATGATACTTTGCAGATGATAAAGTTTATTGCTGGCCAATACTTTTTAAGATTTCAAAGCACATGCTTTTATTTTTGTAGTCAGTTTCTGTTTTTATAAATATGATTCCCTAAATAAAAGGAAACAACCCTTAAACTTTAAAAGTATTGTTTCTCGGGCTTCCCTGGTGGCGCAGTGGTTGAGAGTCCGCCTGCCGATGCAGGGGACGCGGGTTCATGCCCCGGTCCGCGAAGATCCCACATGCCGCGGAGCGGCTGGGCCCGTGAGCCATAGCCACTGAGCCTGCGCGTCCGGAGCCTGTGCTCCGCAACGGGAGAGGCCACAGCAGTGAGAGGCCCGCGTACCGCAAAAAAAAAAAAAACAAAAAACTATTGTTTCTCTTTAAAACTTCCAATAATGCCCCATTTACATATGAACATAATGGTGGCATATATTGCCTTCAACATGCATAATTTATTTATGAAAAATATTTTTAGAAATATATTGGGTTTGGGTTTGGGTTTCATTACTTTGAAATTTTGGAAAATATTTGGAACCAGTTAGTGTACCAAACTTTCTTCCCCCCAGTATCATTCTATTTTTGTATCTGTAGCTACAAATTTCTGGGTCTGAAAAATGTTCAATTTATGTCATAAAATAGTGCTGGCCTTATTTCTAAATATACTGGCATTAGGATAGGACTAGCTTTTCCACTAGTGTGTCCACACCTATCTTTTAAATGTTTGGTTTCATATAGTTTCTTTTGATTGCCAATCTACTCTACTTATGATTTGCTACCATTTTGGAATCTGTCAGTAAAAATGACCTCAGATATTATTGAGGAATCTGTGCCATTCTTTTCCCATTATCAACTGTTCTGTTTTTTGTTTTGCTTTTTTTTTTTTTCCCCCTGACATCTGTTCTGAGTAGCTCAAATTCACTTTAGACAGGCAGTCACTTTGTGCTAAATGCTACTTGACCTTCAAGAATTCGTAGATCCAGCCAGGATTGGGTCAGACTTGATCCTCTCCAGTTTTAGATATCTGGCCAACTTCTCTGGCCAGAATTAGGCTCTGACACTCTTAAAGGTCTGTAGATGATTTTATAAAAAGTTATGCTGTCCTTTCACTTGTCTGCAGTCTGTCTCTTCAGTGGAAATAATGGAAATTGTGTGTTAGTGCTATTTACTTTTGGAACATCTTATCTGATGGCAGTTTCTTTCTTTTTGCTTGTCTTCCTCCTTCCCTCCCTCCCCTCACCCCTCCTCCCTCCCTCCCTCCCCCCACCCCTCCTCCCTCCCTCCCTCCCCCCACCCCTCCTCCCTCCCTCCCTCCCCCTCCCCCTCCTCCCTCCCTCCCTCCCCCCACCCCTCCTCCCTCCCTCCCTCCCTGTCTCCCTTTCTCCCTTTCTCCCTCCCCATCTCCTCCTTAATTTTTTTGTTTTAAAGATTTAATCTCATTTATTTTTGGCTGCGTTGGGTCTTCGTTGCTGCACACAGGCTTTCTCTAGCTGTGGTGAGCGGGGCTACTCTTTGTTGCAGTGCGCAGCCTTCTCATTGCAGTGGCTTCCCTTGTTGCAGAGCACGGGCTCTAGGTGCACGGGCTTCAGTAGTTGTGGCTTGCGAACTCAGTAGTTGTGGTGCACGGGCTTAGTTGCTCCGTGGCATGTGGGATCTTCCTGGACCAGGGATCGAACTTGTGTCCCCTGCATTGGCAGGTGGATTTTTATCCACCGCACCACTGGGGAAGTCCCCCTTCCTTCCTTCCTTCCTCTTTCTCTCTGTTCACTTCCTCTCTCCCTTCCCTTTTCCTTTCTTCCTCTTTTTATTTCTCTCTCTCCCCATCCCTGCAACACTCCTTCTCTTATTCCTCTTGTTTCTTCTTTTTCTGAGGGTCGTGATGGATGGAAACATTCATACTGTTTTGTGTATCTGGTCCCTCTTGCTGGCACCCTTATGAAAGTATCTCTAGCAAGGCAGGTGAGAGAGATGGTGGTGATGGTACCAGCCACCAGATGCATTGGACCGATAATGCTGATTGACAAAAGCTTCATGGAGTCTACACTTTTGCAGTAGTAGAATATATTCCACAGATTATAGTTCATCATAGACATTCTTAAATGGCATAATCATGCCAGGACTTATGTGTATTCGTGACGTTGGCACTACTGAAAGCCTAGGAATAAATTCTCTAAGACAAACTAGTTGCTACCTCTACACAAGCATGGTAGAACACCATGTTGTAAAAGACTTCTGCTAAGAACAGCAATTTGGGAATAATCTTATAAGGGGTTAAATGTAGGTTTTTATAGTTTTGATGCCTCTTTCACAGACACAATAAGCAAGTCTCACCTGAAAAACTAAATGGGATGTCTTTTTCTAGTGCAAGAGTGCCTTACCTGCTTTTCCGTAGTACCAAAGCCTGGTCATGTGGCTCCTGGAGCATATTTATGACCACAAAACTGATTATATTGTTCAGTGCCTCTTTGAAGTGAAAAAATATATTGAATAGTTCCAAGCTGTGGTCATGTGAAGAAAGATGTGGTAACAGCTTTGTCTACCCCTTTTTCAAACCAAACAATATAATATAATCTTTGAGATAGGCTTGGAGTCATCAACACCAAGATTATCATGTCATTTTTCAGAACAATGTATTAAGGGTTCAATTTTCAGAACAATTGTAAGAAGGTATGTGAAGCACTGTTCTAGCTGGTGGGGATACCATGATGAAAATAACAGACAAGGTTTCTAGGGAGAGATAGGTAGTAAACCAATAAACATATAAGAAAACTCTCAGATTATCAAAGGTCTAAGTGTGACACAGAGAAATGAAATAGAGTGATGTGACAAGTGACTGATGCATTTGAGGTGCTCAGGAAGAGATGATATTTAGGTTGACAGCTGAAAAAAAAAGTGTGAGATTTGAGGAAAATCACGAGGATCAGGGGGCAAAACATATCAGACAGAGAGGAACTGCTAAGAAGGTGAGCTTTGGGTGAGAAGACAAAGTAAATGAGATGGAAAAAAGCCAGATCTTGTTTGGCTTTGTAAGCCAGAGTAAAATGTTTAATTTTAGGTGCCATGGAGGCTTTTAAGCAGAAGGATGATGTACAATTTACTTTTTTAAAAAAGATCACCTTGCTATGTAGAGAATGTAATGGGGGAGGGGCAAGAGTCTAAGGCAGAAACTTGTTTTTGAGGTAAGGCATGATGGTGGCTTGGACTATATAATAGCAGCAGGAAGGGAGATGGAAAGGAGTAATGGATATGGGATATGTTTTGAGGGTAGCTTGACAAGACTTGCTGATAAATGTGATGTGTGGAGTGAAAGAAAGAGAGGAAACAGTGGTAACTCTCAGACTTTAGATGTGAGGAAAAGTACTGATGGGCCATTTCCTAAAATGGGGACCACTAGGGGAACAGTGGGTTTAGACAGCAAACTCAAGAGTCCTCTTTTGGCTGTGGAGTTTGAGATGTTCCTTTGGAAATGTCGAGTAGGCAGTTGTGTAACCAAGACTGGTGCCTCACAGAGAAGTTAGGTGACATGCACAGTTGGAGGATGCTCTTTAGAGCCCTGAGATTGGAAGGGATCACCTAAGGGAAGTAAATTGTCACAAAAGAGTAGGAGGTCCAGAGCAGAGTCTTCATGGCTCCCTCCATGAAGTATGTTTTTTTAATGGGTTAGAGAAGGGTCTAGGAAATGGAAATGAGACAGAGAAGGAGTAGTCAGTACAGGGGAGGAAAATGAGAAGAGTATGATTTCTCCTAGGCCAAGGAAAGATAGCGTTTTCAACCATGAGTCAAATGTAGCTTTAGGGTTTATAGGATCTGAAACTTAATCAATGTGGGGGTCCCTTTAAAGGTGAATAATGCAGAATCATTAATACAAATTAGGTAGTAATGTGATTACTTAGAATGAGAAAGAAACCATGAAAAATTACAAAGTAAAGAGCTTAAAAAATGCCACAAATATCACAAAATTCAGTGAAAACATAATTTTCTTAATTGAAACAGCTGTTGCACTTATACAACATTTTTTCTTCTACTCTTTTGGGAGGTGCGCTTACTCCGATATTGCTTCTTCATATTACAACAATTTTGTAATATTTTCTACAGAGATAGAAAAATAATTAACTCAGTATTTATCATGGATGTTTAAAAGTATATTTTTATTGAAAAATTTAGAGAAGTTCTTGTAAGTATCACAGCCTATTACTGATAATGTCATGTAAATTTTTAGGATTATTGCCAAAATGTGGGACGCATCTATCAAATTTCTTTCATATATGAGCTTTAAGATTTCATGGCATTTCAAGATTGCACACACAGTGACTAATCATAAATAATCTTTGAATTGACAACACTCATAAACTAGTTTGTTACTCATGTTTTTGTAACCCAGAAAGGCATTTCTACCCTGGGGACAACTAGCAATAAGTGAACTGTGCAAGAAAGTTACTGTGAACCACAGAAATATATCCCACTGAACCCAAACTGAATATACTCCCAACTCAATTTCTATCTATACAGATCCCCCAAATGCTCACCAATGCCTCCCAACATAAGGGCAAGGGTGATAGAGGGGAAGTCAAAGTGAAAAAGACAGTGGTCTAAACAGTTGAGGTTAAAATGTCTTATTTTTGAAGTGCATCATGGAAATGCCTGGGCAAATAAGGGGTCTGAACCTTAAACTTCTGTAGTTTCCTCTGAGAGGAGAGGGTAATAAGGTGAAGTGCATACATGGCAGGCAAAAGATCAGGTGAGATAAAAACAGAGAGTTTCCCCCATTGGATTTATACTCAAAAATTAAGTGTTTAGGATTAAAAAAATAGGTCTAGGTTTTGGTGAAAAGTTCTGTGTAAGTAGCAATATGATGTGCCTGGCAAATAATACACTGGTGAAATCTGCGGGCCAGCAGAGATAAGTGGTTACATTTTTAGATATGAGCTGAATGGGGATGGCTTCCTATTTTCCTCTCCAAAACAAAGGAAAAGACAAACACTGGCTGACACTTGCTGCATTAGGGTCAGGAGTTTTGCCTTTTAGAGTCACTTGTGCTCTTTATGTTTAATATCTGCTACCAAATGTATAAATAAAAATGTAAATGATTGAGGTGAAGGGGAGTGTGGAGCAATCAAAGACCTTTCTCATTTAAATTTAGGTCCTTTTCACCTCACATCTCAAAATCTGAGTTGATTTTGAACACAAGAAAAACCTAAGTAGATTTCACATCTACATTTTGTTAAATTTATTTTCAAATGTGGTGTCAGGGAGAATGTCCTGACTCAAATTTTGCAGTAATTGAATATAAACTTAATAATTTTGCTTGCATTTTTTTTTTTTTTTTGCAGTACTCAGGCCTCTCACTGTTGTGGCCTCTCCCGTTGCGGAGCACAGGCTCCGGACGCGCAGGCTCAGCGGCCATGGCTCATGGGCCCAGCCGCTCCATGGCATGTGGGATCTTCCCGGACCGGGGCATGAGCCCGTGTCCCCTGCATCGGCAGGCGAACTCTCAACCACTGCGCCACCGGGGAAGCCCTGATGTTCTGTTCTTAATGTCAAATAAGTTTGGGTTGAGATCATATTATTTGTCTAAATAACCATCAATATTAACTGCATGAAAATAGGTCAGAATGGAAATTGGAAAGTAGGACTTGGTAGAGAAGAGGGGCATGATTGGAAGTAACGGGCTCCCCCCATGGTCTCAATGGCAGATTCTTTCATTGCTCCTTTGCTTGTTCATGTTGGCGGTTAGAATAACAACAAAGAAAGGCATAAGGAATTCTCAGATATTGGTATTTATTTAGTAACTTCTGGCTCAAGCCAGAGCCCTTGTGTGATCAGCAATCTGTTCTTCTACTTAGACCAACCGTAAGAACAGTTGCCTGTGATAAGAATGGAGCTGTGATTGAAGAAAATGAGAGAAATGACAAATGGTACTGATGTTTAGAATTGCTTTAGACCCCTTTGAATTTTCTTTATTGTCTGATACAAGAAAAGGCTGTTCGACCTATGAAAAATCATTTTGTTGTTTCTTTTCTTGCCACTTAAGAATATCAGTTTTAGGTTTTTAATTTGAATTGGCAGATTTGTTAAGAGGTTGAGGGAGGAAGTTGTGGGCAAATTTCCTACATGCTTGATTCAGGCAAACTAGAGAAGGGGGTGCAAGAAATCTTAGATTAGCCAGTTCAACGTTTTATTCAAAGACTATATATTCTCAGTTGATGGTTAGTCAGCCTTTACATGAATGGTCTAATTACTGCCTCTCAGGAGTCTGCCCTGCGTGTATTGGTGGAGAGCTATAGTTTGTAAGGCCTGAAATTAAATTAATAAGGGATCTTCTGTCTCTCGTGGTCCTTTATGAATTTGAAGACTTCATCTTAGCTTTCCCCTCTGTAGGACACAGCCTGTTTATTTGTTCTGTGTGTGAAATGGTGTTTGGATCACGTATCATTTTGATCACCTTTGTTTTGTAGTTGTTGCTCACCTTTCTTCCTGGAAGAGCTCTGCCTTTGTTCATTGTTCTTCCCTCCCAGTGGATTTTAGGTGATGACTGCACTCTCCAGCTCTAGAGGCAAATCATGATTAGAATAAGCCAGTCACTGTGGTCTCATTCCCTTTGCCAGAGGTTGGTTTAAGCATGGTCCTGTGACCTGATTCTGGCT
This sequence comes from Stenella coeruleoalba, assembly GCF_951394435.1. Classification (NCBI taxonomy): domain Eukaryota; kingdom Metazoa; phylum Chordata; class Mammalia; order Artiodactyla; family Delphinidae; genus Stenella; species Stenella coeruleoalba. The sequence goes on along the minus strand of NC_137149.1, from coordinate 100,914,789 downwards.
CTGGGACCTGAGAGGGAGTCAACCAGGGGACCTCTGAAAAGACCCTTTCCCAAATAAGGGATACATCAAGTAAACGTCTTCCCTTCCTTCCTTCCTCCCTCCCTCCCTTCCTTCCTCCCTTTGGATGTGGAATTGTCAGTAGCAGACACCTAGAACTGCTTCAATTAGCTTGGAAACATTAGGAGAGATGTCACTGGAGAATAGGGATACAAGGTAGAAGGATTAAAAGTTCTGGGATCCTTGAGGTCAGCTGAGCAGCTAAGCACTCCTTTCATACAACTTCATGTATATGAGATGATTAATCCTTTCCTGTTTCCATTTCATATAGTTTTCTCTCTGTTACTTGCTTCTCTAAGCATCCTAACTGATAGATACTCAATCCCTTGTATTAATTTAATTTACCTGAAGCTTCTGCCCATCAGTGATACGCTTAGCATTGTTTGTCATATCTTACCCATGGAATTCTTGTATTTAACCGAAACCTTTCTTTAAAGATTCATAAATATAGGCAAAGGCACATGACATGGTCGATGTGCAAATCAAATTGTCTTCTAAAGTTTTATCCCGTAGTTAAAGCGGCAGCACTTAGCTGTGTTTTTCTGCAGTGGGTTAAACACTGGTTGACACTGGTTAAACAATGGTTTAACACTTTAGGGAAGATCCTCCACCCTATGTATATTACCTTGGCTTAGCTAGTCTGTTTTTTATAACTAGGTCTTCCTGATAAAAGTAACATTTTGATATTTTGTTGTCAGCTCTGTTTTCCTGTTCAACCTTTCAAAATAAATGCATTAAAAAATCTTTCTCTTTTACTATTATAGAATTGTTTTCCCCCTAGTATTCAAATTATTGAGGACTATGTATGTAACAGGCTTTGAAGCACATTGAGAAATGTTGTCACAGATTATTAGAACATTTGCTAGCTGCGCTAATTGGATGAGATACAATATTTTCAGTTTGTGGCATTAGAAGAGGTCTTTCTCCTAGTTTTGCCTCCCTCTCTATCCTCCCAGATTTATGCTTAGTAATATGGATACGTATTTATTTCGTTCTCTTTTTCTACACAAAGTAGTTACCTATGTCATTTACTGCTACAAAGTGTTCTCTATTTTTCAGCTGGCTTTATTGGGATATAATTCACATATTATACAATTCACCAATTTAAAATTTAGTGGTTTCTACTATATTCACAGAATTGTGTAACCATCACGACAATTAATTTTAGAACATTTTTATTACCCCAAGAGGAAACCCTGTACCTGTTAGCAGTTACTCTGTTTCTTCCCATTCCTTTCCCTACTCTCCCAGTTCTAGGCAACCACTAATCTGTTTCCTATCTCTGTAGATTTGACTAGTCTAGGCATTGTGCACAAATTGAATCATACAGTATGGGTTCCTTGTGATTGGCTTCTTTAACTTAGCATGTTTTAAAGGTTCATCCGTGTTATGCACATCAGTTCATTAGTTTTTTTTTTTAACATCTTTATTGGAGTATAATTGCTTTACAATGGTGTGTTAGTTTCTGCTTTATAACAAAGTGAATCAGCTTTACATATACACATATCCCCATATCTCCTCCCTCTTGCGTCTCCCTCCCACCCTCCCTATCCCACCCCCCTAGGTGGTCACAAAGCACCGAGCTGATCTCCCTGTGCTATGCAGCTGCTTCCCACTAGCTATCTATTTTATATTTGGTAGTATGTATAAGTCCATGCCACTCTCTCACTTCATCCTGGCTTACCCTTGCCCCTCCCCGTGTCCTCAAGTCCATTCTCTTCATCTGCGTTTTTATTCCTGTCCTGCCCTATTTTCTTCAGAACCATTTTTTTTTAGATGCCATATATATGTGTTAGCATATGGTATTTATTTTTCTCTTTCTGACTTACTTAACTCTGTATGACAGTCTCTAGGTCCATCCACCTCACTACAAATAACTCAATTTCGTTTCTTTTTATGGCTGAGTAATATTCCATTGTATATATGTGCCACATCTTCTTTATCCATTCATCTGTCAGTGGACACTTAGGTTGCTTCCATGTCCTGGCTATTGTAAATGGAGCTGCAATGAACATTGCGGTACATGACTCTATTTGAATTATGGTTTTCTCAGGGTATATGCCCAGTAGTGGGATTGCTGGGTTGTATGGTAGTTCTATTTTTAGTGTTTTAATGAACCTCCATACTGTTCTCCACAGTGGCTATATCAATTTACATCCCACCAAGAGTGCAGGCGGGTTCCCTTTTCTCCACACCCTCTCCAGCATTTATTGTTTGTAGATTTTTTGATGATGGCCATTCTGAGTGGTATGAGGTGATACCTCATTGTAGTTTTGATTTGTATTTCTCTAATGGTTAGTGATATTGAGCATCCTTTCATGTGTTTGTTGACAATCTGTATATCTTCTTCGGAGAAGTGTCTATTTAGGTCTTCTGCCCATTTTTGAACTGTGTTCTTTGTTTTTTTTGATATTGAGCTACATGAGCTGCATGTAGATTTTGGAGATTAATCCTTTGTCTGTTGCTTCATTTGCAAATATTTTCTCCCATTCTGAGGGTTGTCTTTTGGTCTTTTTTATGGTTTCCTTTGTTGCGCAAAAGCTTTTAAGTTTCATTAGGTCCCATTTGTTTATTTTTGTTCTTATTTCCATTTCTCTAGGATGTGGGTCAAAAAGGATCTTGCTGTGATTTATGTCATAGAGTGTTCTGCCTATGTTTTCCTCTAAGAGTTTGATAGTGTCCGGTCTTATATTTCGGTCTTTAATCCATTTTGAGTTTATTTTTGTGTATGGTGTTAGGGAGTGTTCTAATTTCATTCTTTTACATGTAGCTGTCCAGTTTTCCCAGCAGCACTTATTGAAGAGACTGTATTTTCTCCATTGTATATTCTTGCCTCCTTTATCAAAGATAAGGTGACCATATGTGCGTGGGTTTATCTCTGGTCTTTCAATCCTGTTCCATTGATCTATAGTTCTGTTTTTGTGTCAGTACCATGCTATCTTGGTGAATGTAGCTTTGTAGTATAGTCTGAAGTCCAGGAGCCTGATTCCTCCAGCTCCGTATTTGTTTCTCAAGATTGCTATGGATATTCGGGGTCTTTTGTGTTTCCATACAAATTGTGAAATTTTTTGTTTCAGTTCTATGAAAAATGCCATTGGTAGTTTGATAGGGATTGCATTGAATCTGTAGATTCTTTGGGTAGTATAGTCATTTTCACAATGTTGATTCTTCGAATTGAAGAACATGGTATGTCTCTCCATCTGTTTGTATCATCTTTAATTTCTTTCATCAGTGCCTTATAGGTTTCTGAGTACAGGTCTTTTGTCTCCTTAGGTAAGTTTATTCCTAGGTATTTTATTCTTTTTGTTGCAATGGTAAATGGGAGTGTTTCCTTAATTTCTCTTTCAGATTTTTCAGCATTGGTGTATAGGAATGCCAGAGATTTCTGTGTATTAATTTTGTATCCTGCTACTTTACCAGATACATTGATTAGCTGTAGTAGTTTTCTGGTAGCATCATTAGGATTCTCTATGTATAGTAGCATGTCATGTGCAAACAGTGACAGCTTTACTTCTTCTTTTCTGATTTGCATTCCTTTTATTTCTTTTTTTGCTCTGATTGCTGTGGCTAAAACTTCCAAACTATGTTGAATAATAGTGGTGGGAGTGGACAACCTTGTCTGGTTCCTGATCTTAGAGGAAAGGGTTGCAGTTTTTCCACCATTGAGAACGTTGTTGGCTGTGGATTTGTCATATATGGCCTTTATTATGTTGAGGTAAGTTCCCTCTATGCCTACTTTCTGGAAGGTTTTTATCATAAATGGGTGTTGAATTTTGTTGAAAGCTTTTTCTACACCTGTTGAGATCATCATATGGTTTTTCTCCTTCAATTTGTTAATATGGTTTATCACATTGATGGATTTGCCTATATTGAAGATTCTTTGCGTTCCTGGGATAAACCCCACTTGATCATGGTGTATGAACCTTTTAATGTGCTGTTGGATTCTGTTTGCTAGTATTTTGTTGAGGATTTTTGCATCTATGTTCATCAGTGATATTGGCCTGTAATTTTCTTTCTTTGTGACTTCTTTGTCTGGTTTTGGTATCAGGGTGATGGTGGCCTCATAGAATGAGTTGGGGAGTGTTCTTCCCTCTGCTATATTTTGGAGGAGTTTGTAAAGGATAGGTGTTAGCTCTTCTCTAAATGTTTGATAGAATTTGCCTGTGAAGCCATCTGGTCCTGGGCTTTTGTTTTTTGGAAGATTTTTAATCACAGTCTCAATTTCAGTGCTTGTGATTGGTCTGTTTATATTTTCTATTTCTTCCTGGTTCAGGCTCGGAAGGTTGTGCTTTTCTAAGAAGGTGTCCAGTTCTTCCAGGTTGTCCATTTTATTGGCATAGAGTTGCTTGTAGTAATCTCTCATGATCCTTTGTATTTCTGCAGTGTCAGTTGTTACTTCTCCTTTTTATTTCTAATTCTGTTGATTTGAGTCTTCTCCCTTTTTTTCTTGATGAGTGTGGCTAATGGTTTATCAATTTTGTTTATCTTCTCAAAGACCCAGCTGTTAGTTTTATTGATTTTTGCTATTGTTTCCTTCATTTCTTTTTCATTTATTTCTGATCTGATCTTTATGATTCCTTTCCTTCTGATAACTTTGGGGTTTTTTGGTTCTTCTTTCTCTAATTGCTCTAGGTGTAAGGTTAAGTTGTTTATTTGATATGTTTCTTGTTTCTTGAGGTAGGATTGTATTGGTTAAACTTTCCCTCTTTGCTGCATCCCAGAGGTTTTGTGTTGTCGTGTTTTCGTTGTCATTTTTTTCTAGGTATTTTTTGATCTCCTCTTTGATTTCTTCAGTGATCTCTGGTTATTTAGTAGTGCATAGTTTAGCCTCCATATGTTTGTATTTTTTATAGATTTTTTCCTGTAATTGATATCTAGTCTCATAACATTGTTGTCGGAAAAGATACTTGATACTTTTTCAATTTTGTTAAATTTATGAAGGCTTGATTTGTGACCCAAGATATGGTCTTTCTGGAGAATATTCCATGAGCACTTGAGAAGAAAGTGTATTCTGTTGCTTTTGGATGGAATGTCCTATAAATACCAATTAAGTCCTTCTTGTTTAATGTTCATTTAAAACTTGTGTTTCCTTATTTATTTTCATTTTGGTTGACCTGTCTGTTGGTGAAAGTGGGGTGTTAAAGTCCCCTACTATGATTGTGTTACTGTCGATTTCTCCTTTTATGGCTCTTAGCATTTGCCTTATGTATTGAGGTGCTCCTATGTTGGGTGCATAAATATTTACAGTTGTTATATCTTCTTCCTGGATGGATCCCTCGATCATTATGTAGTGTCCTTCTTTGACTCCTGTAATAGTCTTTATTTTAAAGTCTATTTTGTCTGATATGAGAATTGCTACTCCAGCTTTCTTTTGATTTCCATTTGCATGGAATATCTTTTTCCATCTCCTGACTTTCAGTCTGTATGTGTCCCTAGGTCTGAAGTGGGTCTCTTGTAGACAGCATATCTACGGGTCTTGTTTTAGTATCCATTCAGCCAGTCTGTGTCTTTTGATGGCAGCATTTAATCCATTTACATATAAGGTAATTATTGATATGTATGTTCCTATTACCATTTTCTTAATTGTTTTGGGTTTGTTATTGTAGGTCTTTTCCTTCTCTTGTGTTTCTTGCCTAGAGAAGTTCCTTTAGCAGTTGTTGTAAAGCTGGTTTGTTGGTGCTGAATTCTCTTAGCTTTTGCTTGTCTGTAAAGGTTTTAATTTCTTCCTCGAATCTGAATGAGATCCTTTTTGGATAGGGTAATCTTGGTTGTAGGTTTTTCCCTTTCATTAAATATGTCCTGCCACTCCCTTCTGGCTTGCAGAGTTTCTGCTGAAAGATCAGCTGTTAACCTTATGGGGATTGCGTTGTGTGTTATTTGTTGTTTTTCCCTTGCTGCTTTTAATATTCTTTTTTTTGTGTTTAATTTTTTAGAGCTTGATTAATATGGATGTTGGCGTGTTTCTCCTTGGTTTTATCCTGTATGGGACTCTCTGCACTTCCTGGACTTGATTGACTATTTCCTTTCCCATATTAGGGAAGTTTTCAACTATAATCTCTTCAAATATTTTCTCAGTCCCTTTCTTTTTCTATTCTTCTCCTGGGGCCCCTATAATTAGAATGTTGGTGTGTTTAATGTTGTCCCAGAGGTCTCTAAGACTGTCCTCAATTCTTTTCATTCTTTTTTCTTTATTCTGCTCTGCAGTAGTTATTTCCACTATTTTATCTTCCAGGTTACTTGTCCGTTCTTCTGCCTCAGTTATTCTGCTATTGATTCCTTCTAGAGAATTTTAAATTTCATTCATTGTGTTGTTCATCATTGTTTGTTTGCTCTTTAGTTCTTCTAGATCCTTGTTAAACATTTCTTGTATTTTCTGCATTCCATTTCTAAGATTTTGAAACATCTTTACCATCATTACTCTGAATTCTTTTTCAGATAGACTGCCTATTTCCTCATCATTTGTTTGGTCTGGTGGGTTTTTACCTTGCTCCTTCATCTGCTGTGTGTTTCTCTGGCTTCTCATTTTTCTTAACTTACTGTGTTTGGGGTCTGCTTTTCACAGGTTGCTGGTTCGTAGTTCCCGTTGTTTTTGGTGTCTGCCTGCAGTGGCTAAGGTTGTTCTGGTGGGTTGTGTAGGCTTTCTGGTGGAAGGGACTAGTGCCTGTGTTCTGGTGGATGAGGCTGGATCTTGTCTTTCTGGTGGGCAGGACTGCATACAGTGGTGTGTTTTGTGGTGTCTGTGACCTTATTATGATATTAGGCAGCCTCTCTGCTAATGGGTGGGGTTGTGTTCCTGTCTTGCTAGTTGTTTGGCAAAGTGTACCCAGCACTGCTGGTTTTGAGTGGAACTAGGTCTTAGCATTGAGATGGAGATCTGTGAGAGAGCTTTTGCTGTTTGATATTACGTGGAGTTGGGAGGTCTCTTGTGGAGCAATGTCCTGCACTCGGCTCTTCCACTTCAGAGGCCTAGGCCTGACACCCGGCTGGAGCACCAAGACCCTGTCAGCCACACGACTCAGAAAAAAAGGGAGAAAAAAAGAAAGAAATAAAATAAAAAGAAATAAAGTTATTAAGTTTAAAAAATATTTAAAAGTTAATAAAAAATTAAAAAATAAAAGAAAGAAGGGGAGAGCAACCAAACCAAGAAACAAATCCACCAATGATAACAAGCACTAAAAACTATATTTAAAAAACAAACAAACAAAAATGGGCAGACAGAACCCTAGGACAAATGGTAAAAGAAAAGCTATACAGACAAAATCACACAGAGAAGCATACGCATACACACTCACAAAAATAGCAAAAGGAAAAAGAAAATATATCTATATGTTTAAAAAAAAAGGAAGAGAGCAACCAAATCAATAAAGAAATCTACCAATGATAATAAACTCTAAATACTAAACTAAAATAAACATAAAACCAGAAACCAGTCAGTCACATACAGTAAACCCCAAGTCTACATTTGCCCCCAAAGTCCACCACCTCAATTTGGGGATGATTTGTTGTCTATTCAGGTATTCCATAGATGCAGGGTACATCAAGTTGATTGTGGAGGTTTAATTAACTGCTCCTGCAGCTGCTGGGAGAACTTTCCCTTTCTCTTCTTTGTTCACACAGCTCCCAGGGTTCAGCTTTGCATTAGGGCCCGCCTCTGCATGTAGGTCGCCTGAGGGCGTCTGTTCTTCGCTCAGACAGGACGGGGTTAAAGGAGCAGCTGCTTCGGGGGCTCTGGCTCACTCAGGCCGGGGGGAGGCAGGGGTACGGATGCGGGGCGAGCCTGCGGCGGCAGAGGCCGACATGATGTTGCACCAGCCTGAGGCCCACCGTGCGTTCTCCCGGGTAAGTTGTCCCTGGATCACGCGACCCTGGCAGTGGCGGGCTGCACAGGCTCCCGGGAGGGGAGGTGTGGATAGTGACCTGTGCTTGCACACAGGCTTCTTGGTGGCTGTAGCAGCAGCCTTAGCATTTCATGCCTGTCACTTGGTGTCTCGGCTGATAGCCGTAGCTCGCGCCCGTCTCTGGAGCTCGTTTAGGCAGTGCTCTGAATCCCCTCTCCTCGTGCACCCTGAAACAGTGGTCTCTTGCCTCTTAGGCAGCTCCAGACTTTTCCCGGACTCCCACCCGGCTAGCCGTGGCGCACTAGCCGCTTCAGGCTGTGTTCACGCAGCCAACCCCAGTCCTCTCCCTGGTATCCGACCTTCGAAGCCCGAGCCTCAGCTCCCAGCCCCCACCCGCCCCGGCGGGTGAGCAGACAAGCTTCTCGGGCTGGTGAGTGCTGGTCGGCACCGATCCTCTGTGCGGGAATCTCTCCACTTTGCCCTTCGCACCCCTGTTGCTGCGCTCTTCTACGTGGCTCCGAAGCTACCCCCCACCCCGCCACCCCTCATCTCCACTAGTGAAGGGGCTTCCTAGTGTGTGGAAACTTTTCCTCCTTCACAGCTCCCTTCCACTGGTGCAGGTCCCGTCCCTATCCTTTTGTCTCTGTTTTTTCTTTTTTATTTTGCCCTGCCCAGGTACGTGGGGAGTTTCTTGCCTTTTGGGAGGTCTGAGGTCTTCTGCCAGCATTCAGTAGGTGTTCTGTAGGAGTTGTTCCACATGTAGATGTATTTCTGATATATTTGTGAGGAGGAAGGTGATCTCCATGTCTTACTCCTCCACCATCTTGAAGGTCTCCCCTCTTCATTATTTTTTATTGCAGAATAGTTTTCTATTGTATGGCTCTACCACACTTTATCCATTCTTCAGCTGAGGGACATTTGTCTCATTTCCACTTATTGGCTATTATGAATTATCTAGTATTATGATCCGAATTTATTGTTTATTTCCTCCAGTTTGCATACCAACTTGAATAGTGAAACATAAAAAAATTAAAAAGTCAGTTATCCTATTTTCCTCTGTTATATCCAGCCTTTAAATGCCATTTCCGCATGTGAGACGAACTGACCACTTAATATCTTAAAACATGTTTATAGCTTCACACAAAACAAGAAGAATAAAGAAAGAAAACTCAACACACATCCACATGCAAATGCTCATACACTTAAATTCCTGGATTTGAAAAGTTAGAGAAATTCACATTTGAACACATTACTTTTAACACAGATGGTAATTGTAAACCTGGGTTTAGATTTAAATTGGAAAAAAATACCCCAAGGTGTTTAATGTTTATCTTTAAATGTCCAGGATAAGACCATGATGACAGCTACCAACATATTTTTTACGATCTTGGAAAGACACAAGAGGAATAAATTTTTATCATGCGTCATACACTGAGATTTGCGTACATCTTTTACCTCCCAATTTAGACTTTGCTGAGAGTAGCAGGGAATTCTTTCCTTATTTGCTTTTCTAGCAACAAGAGAAGGAACTGTCTGTGCATTTTTTTTAAAAACATCTTTATTGGACTATAATTGCTTTACAATGGTGTGTTAATTTCTGCTTTATAACAAAGTGAATCAGCTGTATATATACATATATCCCCATATCTCCTCCCTCTTGCATCTCCCTCCCTCCCACCCTCTGTATCCCACCCCTCTAGGTGGTCACAAAGCACCGAGCTGATCTCCCTGTGCTATCCAGCTGCTTCCCACTAGCTATCTATTTTACATTTGGTAGTGTATATATATATATATATATATATCCATGCTGCTCTTTCACTTCGTCTCAGCTTACCCTTCCCTCTCCCTGAGTCCTCAAGTCCGTTCTTTTTAACTGCATCTTTATTCCTGTCCTGGCCCTAGGTTCTTCAGAACCATTTTTTAAATCTTATTTAGATTCCATATATATGTGTTAGCATATTGTATTTATTTTTCTCTATCTGACTGACTTCACTCTGTATGACAGTCTCTAGGTCCATCCACCTCACTACAAATAACTCAATTTCGTTTCTTTTTATGCCTGAGTAATATTCCATTGTATATATGTGCCACATCTTCTTTATCCATTCATCTGTCAGTGGACACTTAGGTTGCTTTCATGTCCTGGCTATTGTAAATAGAGCTGCAGTGAACATTGTGGTACATGACTCTTTTTGAATTATGGTTTTCTCAGGGTATATGCCCAGTAGTGGGATTGCTGGGTCATATGGTAGTTCTATTTTTAGTTTTTTAAGGAACCCCCATCCTGTTCTCCATAGTGGCTGTATCAATTTACATTCCCATCAACAGTGCAGGATGGTTCTCTTTTCTCCACACCATCTCCAGCATTTATTGTTTGAAGATTTTTTGATGATGGCCATTCTGACTGGTGTGAGGTGATACCTCATTTTAGTTTTGATTTGTATTTCTCTAATGATTAGTGATGTTGAGCATCCTTTCATGTGTTTGTTGGAAATCTGTATATCTTCTTTGGAGAGATGTCTATTTAGGTCTTCTGCCCATTTTTGGATTGGGTTGTTTGTTTTTTTGATATTGAGCTACATGAGCTGCTTGTAAATTTTGGTGATTAATCCTTTGTCAGTTGCTTCATTTGCAAATATTTTCTCCCATTCTGAGGGCTGTCTTTTGGTCTTGTTTATGGTTTCCTTTGCTGTGCAAAAGCTTTTAAGTTTCATTAGGTCCCATTTGTTTATTTTTGTTTTTATTTCCATTTCCCTAGGAGGTGGGTTAAAAAATATCCTGCTGTGATTTATGTCATAGAGTGTTCTGCCTATGTTTTCCTCTAAGAGTTTGATAGTGTCTGGCCTTACATGTAGCTCTTTAATCCATTTTGAGTTTATTTTTGTGTATGGTGTTAGGGAGTGTTCTAATTTCATTCTTTTACATGTAGCTGTCCAGTTTTCCCAGCACCACTTATTGAAGAGACTGTATTTTCTCCATTGTATACTCTTGCCTCCTTTATCAAACATAAGGTGACTGTATGTGCATGGGTTTATCTCTGGTCTTTCTATCCTATTCCATTGATCTATTGTTCTGTTTTTATGCCAGTACCATGCTGTATTGATTACTGTAGCTTTGTAGTATAGTCTGAAGTCAGGGAGCCTGATTCCTCCAGCTCCATTTTTCTTTCTCAAGATTGCTTTTGCTACTCGGGGTCTTTTGTGTTTCCATACAAATTGTGAAATTTTTTCTAGTTCTGTGAAAAATGACGTTGGTAGTTTGATAGGGATTACATTGAATCTGTAGATTGCTTTGGGTAGTATAGTCATTTACACAATGTTCATTCTTCCAATCCAAGGACATGGTATATCTCTCCATCTGTTTGTGCCATCTTTAATTTCTTTCCTCTGTATCTTATTCTTTTCTGCATACAGGTCTTTTGTCTCCTTAGGTAGGTTTATTCCTAGGTATTTTACTCTTTTGTTGCAATGGTAAATGGGAGTGTTTCCTTAATTTCTCTTTCAGCTTTTTCATCATTAGTGTATAGGAGTGCAAGAGATTTCTGCGCATTAATTTTGTATCCTGCTACTTTACCAAATTTGTGTGTGCATTTATGTGTTTGTAGTTTTTCTTCAGAAGGGAAGTCAGCATCAGACCCACTTACACTCAGACATGCACAGCAGTAGCTATGCAGTGTATGTCCTCTTGCCTGCTGCCATTGTAGCCAATAAAGGAGTTGCTTTTTAAGTTTCCTGCAGGATGTGGTGATACATGCAAGGAGTACTCATTAGGGTGACTACTTACCTATGTATTTCAATTCCATGAATATGTGACTGTGTGTCCCTTGGATAACTGTTCTGCAGCCTATTAGGCTTGTGTTGGTTGGAACTGGTGACCTATAGATCACAGTTGATTGACCACAGAGGTTCACCAAATTGTCAGAATTTTGAGGAATAGTTGACCTAATAATAGTATAAATGTGGAACAAGATTTTTGAACTGGGAATATGAATGAGGTTTCCTGGATCTATTTTTAAATTAATTAATTAATCTTTTTATTGTATTATCTCTGGGATCACAGATTCCTCTAAATGGAAACATTGCCTGTTAAAATTGTATTAATTTATTTTAATATGGATTGTGCTGGATTGCCTAACAATGAACTAGCTGTGAAGAAGTCTTAAGCTACTCTATCTTTTGCAGAAAATTAATTCAACAAACATTTGTGAGACTCTATCAGTGGCCAGGGAGTGTGTTGAATAAGATATAGTGGCAATCCTTACCCGGATCATTCTCTAGGTGCAGATAAAGACATTTTAACACTAGAGGGTAAGCTTTGTGATGATAGGAACTCAAACTGTTTTTACTAAACAATGCACATCAATTCCCAAACATAGTCCTTGACATGTGGTAGACACTCAAGAAATATCAATATTTGTTGAATGAATGAATGCATAATTATAACATTGGGTTAAAGCACTGTAATAGAAGTGTGAGGAACGTGGAAGGATCTGACTTTGCCCCTGTGAGAGCGGGAGTTTTAGGTATACATGTCGTCTAACTGGGTTGTGGTGACTGAACAGGATTTCTCCCGGCAGATAAGAGCAGGGAATTAATTATGAAAATTACTTCTTATGTTGCAGATATCATGATGGGTAAGTTACTTAACACTCATATTAATTGATCAAGATAGTATTATTATTGCAGTAACATGTTAATATATACTATAATAATCCTCTTATTATTATAGTATTAATATTATACAAAGGGGAAAACGAAAGTTTGGAGATATTAGGTGACTACTCCAAAGTCAAAGAACTTCCAGTGATTGGTCTAGTTTTTGAACTCAAGGATATGTTACCCTTTTCTACATGAGTGGCAAGTATCTTCCTAAGTAGCAACCAAAGAGCTATTTCAAGGTAAAACACACACACACACACACACACACACACACACACACACACACAGAGAGAGAGAGAGAGAGAAAAAACTGCCTCTTTCTTGATACTAGTTAAAATGCACCAGTAAGTTTTTTTCATGTAATGCTGCCTTTCCTGCCACTCTGAGCAGTCCCTCTCAAATACTTCCCATCTAGGTGATTCCTCTTATATGCCCACCTCTGGTATCTCTCTCAGAACCCAGACTTTGAGATATGGCAGTCAGGGTGCCAGATGTATAAATGAAGATTCTTTAGTTCTTCAGATGATTCTAGACTTCAGGCATTTGAGTCCCTTCCAGTCTTTTAAATCTTCTGATCCAGTCCACAGACATTGTGAAGCAAACACCAGCCATCCTTATTGTGCCCTGTTTGAAATCTTGACTCACAGAACCCAAAGAAAACATGATGGCTGGAGCTGCAGCAGTCATCTGGTGACCATGTGGAAAAAGACATGAGAATTGCTCAGATGTCGGCCTCAACATTATTAAGTTGCAGAATCAACAAATGTAGTCACTCACTGAGGACTTATTGTTAAGGCTTCCATTTCATTATAATGTGTTTTGGGGAACACCAGAAAATGGTTCTGTGTAGAAAAAGACTAGGGATATTTACATTGGTAGCTACAGTATTGAATTGACTGATAAACCACGACCAGCTCTGTGTTTAGCTTTTTTCTCATGAGAAAGATGCAAACTCTGTTGAGAGAACCATTATAATAGGAAAAGGATGCTCTGAATCTAGAGAGGATTGTTGGCACATCGAATAATGGACTATTGTGAATAATGGCACCGCAATTTTTGATAACAAAGACTCCAGAGAATACTTAAAGTCATTTATGTAACCTGTGGGCATACAGAAGAGTTGGAAACCGTGCAATTTCTAAATCAACTCCTTTAGAATGCATAGAGACCAAGGTGTTATCCATTCCTCTGCCTTAGCCCCAGGGTCCAAACCTGGTGGAGGTGGCCACTCATCCTCTTTCCAAAGAGGAGAAATGGAGTGCTTTTTGCCCCACTTTGCATCCACAGAGGGCTGAATGCTGTCTCTCCCAAACACTGAGACAGTTCAAATAACCATTCATGAGTCCTCAACCTCTATCTTACTCCATGTACAAAATTAATTTGTGATGTATCATAGACCTATATGTATATCTAGAACCCAAAAGCGTCTAATAGAAAGTTTTGGGGTAGACAATGATTTCTTGAACAGGACGCAAAAATCAACCATAAAAACTATTGATAAGTTAGAATTCATCAAAATTAAAAATTCTGCACATTATAAGACTCCATTAAAATAATGGGCAAACCACAGATTGGGAAAAAATATTCACAAGATATATATCTGAAAAACGATATGTGAATACACTGAATATTTAAAGAAATCCTAAAGTCGGTAATGAAAAGAACAATCTAATTTTTAAAAAATGGACAAAAGAGTTGAATAGACATCTCATAAAAGAAGATAACAAAGCATCAATAAATACATGGATAATATAGCATATGTTCACATAGAAAGAATACTACTCAGCAATAATAATAAGAAACTACTGATCCATGCAACAGCATGGGTGAATCTCAAAAATATTATACTGAGTGAAAGAAGCCAGATTCAAAAATCTACATACACTATGTTTCTATTTATATGAAGTCTGAGAATAGATTTTTTTAAATCTATGATGATAAAATCAGAAAGTGGTTGCCTGGGGATGGGAGTGAAAAATTGTCTGGAAAGGGGCATGAGAGAGCCTTTTTATTCTGACAACTATGTCCTATATTTTGTTTTTAGTGTTGGTTGCATTTGCAGTCGTGAAGACTCATTATACTGAACACTTAAGATATATATTTTTATTGTATGTCAGTTTTACTTCAATAAAAAAATGACACACACAAAAGTGGTAATTTTTTTCTCATCAGAATTCTAGTAAAAGAGTAGAAATCCTAATGGAATAGATATATTTTCCCTCTATGGGACTTAATGAACTTATTTTAATTTATTTATGGGTGGGCAAAATTGACAAAGTGAACACTCTTAATTTTCCTGAATTGTTCCTCTTGTGTAAAATTCTCACCTGCACTGTGCTATAATCTTAACAGGAAGAAGGAGGAGTGTGTCTAAGGGCACATGGGCATAAGCTTGTAAGGAGGTTGCTGTGACTGATGCAGAAGGTGTGACTGATGCAGAAGGTGTGACTGATGCAGAAGGTGTGACTGAGCATCACTGTGAGCCAGGCGCTGAAAAGCACTTAAGGTCTACTTGCTGGAGGAAATAACTGGCAAACAGTGTTTGGGGTCCTGAATGAGCATCTTATACTATGCTAAGAAAAGAAGTTCAGACTTCTCTAGGAAACTGATATTCATGGAAGTTTTTAATCAGGGAAGTGATTCCCCTCACCTCTCTCAAAAAGTTGACTGGCCTTGTGGAGAGTAAGCTAAAATTTAGAGAAACTGATGGCAGGGATCTTAGTGTGTGAGTGTGATGTTTCTGCTAGAGAGCAGTTGATGTTCAATAAAAATACCTTCTAAATTCTAATATTTTAACAGATTTAGATGAATAATTATAAAAAGGACACCAGACCTTTGTCTCTTTTGAAATATGTTTGAAAAATACTGTGAAGCTCCTCTTTCCCTTGCCTATTTGATGTTTTTTTACATTATTAGTATATAATTATTATTCTTTTAGGCAATTAAATTACAAGTGACCTTTTTGTGAAATTCGAAATATTAGTGGTATTTTGTTGTAAAATATTTTGCTTTTTTTCTATTTGAAGTAGAAAAGCTGTTAACTAATGTCCTTTATATCTTCTGAAATTTTGCATTGACATTATGACATATAATTTTTTCTTAAAAAATCATAAATATCCTTCTTAGTGAACTTGTAGACAATTTAAGAGTAAAAAAAACTCAAAAAAATAAAGTTGGAGAAGGAAGTCACATTTTTTTCTTTTAGGGGATTATTGCTGTTGGAAATATATTTTAAAGTTTCAGCAAACACCTTTTTAGAAAATGATTTATTTAAACAAAATTGCTATGCCAAGGTAAGGCTTATACCAGTAACATAGCAACTGTCGGTACACATTTAATTTTGTGAAAAAAATGGCAAGAAAAATGTCTTGAGCTTGAAATGAATGTCTATTGCCAATTCAGTAATGTAAAATATCTCATTTGAAGGAAAACCTGGTTATGATGGTGATTTCTTATAACATTTTAATCTAAATAATATGATTTTGTCGTCATGTTTTATAAAAAAGAAACTTAGGAATCGTTAAAAGATTATACTGGTCACTGTTAGTTGTTATATACATAACATTTTAGAAATACTTCATCTAAAAAAAAGAAAAATGATGGAAAAAGATGACTGCATTATTTGACTAAAGACTTACCCATACACAGTTTCATTTAAAAGGAACTAAAGGTGATGGAGGGAAAACGTGTGGTTTGGCACTTGAACGTCATAAAGCAAATTTAATATACTTTATTCAGTAAAGCTTTCTGAAAAATGAAATAATTCTCACAAATACTTTTGTGGTTGCTCAAGGTAATTAGTTACTGTAAATAGTAAGAATTCTCATTGCATTTTTTTGAATAAATATCTAGTGGAATGGCATGTAGTACTTTTCTTTCAAAAAATAATATATTTTAAGGGACATTTATTAAGTTACATTTGTTCAATCCCAAGGTCCCAACGACAAAAAATTAAATAGACCTTAATTTTGATTTTCCTAATATAACATATCAAACCTTTACTTTGCATATGCTTAAGAGTATGCTACTTGGCAGATTCTGACGATTTCAAATTAGTATGTTATTATTAAAACTGTATAAAACTCACAATAACTATGTGTAGCCAGGAATTAGGTAGACTTGTGATTTTGAAGGTATAGCAGTAGTTAGCGGATGTTGTGATCTTAAGCAAGTCCATCTTTTTTATTTTGTTTTTAGCACTGCTATTCTTAGAGTGTAGTACAGAGAGGCAAACATCAGCCTTGTTTGCCCAGACTAAGGAGTTTCCCCAGGACATGGGACTTTTGGTGCTAAACCTGGGATAGTCCCACGCAAACCAGAAAGGTTGGTCTCTCTATATCTTTAAGATATTTTTAGGGGGGTTGTGTGTTCAAAATTATTTTTATAATAATACTAAGACATTATTCACTTCTTTCACTCTCATTCTTACTCAAGTGTACAGTGGAGTTTTCCGGAGGCTACAAAATGTATGTTACAACAGACTGAATTCGGAAGCAGGGAGAGGGTGTGGAGAAAAGGGAACCCTCTTACACTGTTGGTGGGAATGTAAATTGATACAGTCACTATGGAGAACAGTATGGAGTTTCTTAAAAAACTAACAATAGAATTACCATATGATCCAGCAATCCCACTACTGGGCATATACCCAGACAAAACCATAAATCAAAAAGAGACATTCACCGCAATGTTCATTGCATCACTATTTACAATGGCCAGGTAATGGAAGCAACCTAAATGCCCACAGACAGACGAATGCATAAAGATTTGGTACATATATACAATGGAATATTACTAAGCCACGAAAAGGAATGAAATTGGGTCATTTGTAGAGACGTTGATGGATCTAGAGACTGTCATGCAGAGTGAAGTAAGTCAGAAAGAGAAAAACAAATATCGTATATTAATGCATATATGTGGAACCTAGAAAAATGGTACAGATGAACCGGTTTGCAGGGCAGAAATAGAGACACAGATGTAGAGAACAAACATGGGCACCAAGTGGGGAAAGCAGCGGGGGGTGGGGGTGGGGGTGGGATGAATTGGGAGATTGGGATTGACATGTATACACTGATGTGTATAAAATGGATGACTAAAAAGAACCTGTTGTATAAAAAAATAAATAAAATTAAATTTAAAAAATAGATTCTTTTTCAAAAAAAAAAAAGCAGGTAGGAGAATCCAACTGTCTTTAAGTCAGACCTAAATAGATTTACAAAAATGTAAAATTCTTCTCACTAAATTTTCTTTGTTTTGAACATCATAGTTATTTTTCATAAAATGTATTATTTATATTACCATGTAATGGATTATTTTACTTTTAAATGAATTAATAAATATTTGATAAATTTTTGCTTTAATTTCTAATATAAATATGAAGAAACATAAATTACATAAATGAAGGCTCTTTGGGAATCCTCAATAATTTTAGAGTATAAAAGGGTCCTGGTACCAAAAAGTTTGAGAAATACTGATTTAGAATTTTTCTACGTTAAAGAAGGAACTTTTATTTCTGAACAGTGTCATACATTGAGCTTTTCAGCAGGTTTGTTTATGGGACCACGAATTCTTGTCTTATTCCTCTTACTTCTCCATGTAGTCATGCTTCTTCCCTGTGCCCTTTTACATGTAAAGGAAGGTGCTGTCAGTTTACTCGGGCTTAATCTCACTGTAAATCACAATAGCTAAAACTCAACAGGAAGGAGAAAAAGCAACAACAACAGTTGTGGGAACTCAAAACTATGAAACAGTTCCATCAGACTAAACACCCATTCTATTTAATGGAAAGAATCTTATAAATCATAAGGGTACTTTTGTTTCTCCAAAACTTCCTGTGTCTTGCCATTACTGCTATTAGTGTATGACCTATTATTGATATTTATGAATATAGATATACCACATGACTCCAACTAGAAGTTGTAAGACCAGAAAGGATTATTAGTTTCAGGCATACAGCAAAGTGATTCATATATATATATATATATATATATATATATATATATATATATACACACACACATATATATATATATTTTAGGTTCTTTCCCCATATAAGTTATTACAGAATATTGAATATAGTTCCCTGTGCTATACAGTACGTCCTTATATGTTATCTATTTTATATGTAGTATGTGTATACGTTAATCCCAAACTCCTAGTTTATCCCCCTGCCCTTCCCCTTTTGGTAACCATAAGTTTGTTTTTTATGCAGAAAGGATTCTTGTTTCGTTCACTTTATGGGTCTGAATTATTAGTACTGAAATAATGGAAGTCATGTGACTCTAGGAGAGCTCATCCTAGTATTGCTTCTGTCGTTATGACCCCCTGGAGGACTGGTTCCTAGTGGACCAATGTGGAGACATGGCTGTGGGCGTTGGAACTGGTGAATGTTACTGATCACATAACCCCAGCAGAGTATATTCTGTGTCAGCCTAAACACTTTTCAACCTAAACACTTATTTGAGAGTGCTACATTGTGATAGAAATTGGATTATGAGCGTCACCATAAAATATCAGCTAAGGGGATACAGATCCATGGGTAAAAAATTACTGATCTCGTAATCTTTGTGTTACAATGACTTTGTACAGAGCTTCCTTTTATAGACATTTCGTTACTTTGAGAATATTTTAGGAAGTTGGTTGACAAATCCTTGATGTCAGATGGTTCTAGTGGTGTGGACTATCCATGGCATTTTGCTGTTTGCTAACTATTAGAGCTCAGCATTTGTCCATGGTAGTAAAAATGCATCAAGAACCTAATTTTAATGTGGCTGTGCCATCATTGATTTACTTAATTCCTATTTATTTTTTCCACTTGGCATGTGTAAATTTAAATTCCTAGAAGTGGAAATGCTGAGTCAACGGATATATGCCTTTTTGAGAATTTTGATTTACAATGTTAATTTATCCCCAGAAAGGCTGTAATAATTCATAATTCCGTAGTAATATTTACGAATGTTTGTTTCTCCGTAACTTTGAAGACCTGGGGATTATCTTTCTTTCAGATCTTTGACAGTCATAAGGACATTAATGGTGGCCACCTTACAATTCTGCCTACCGTAGGACCCAACCTCAGAGTATTTGATTTAGTCAATCTACAGTGGAACCCCGGGATTTTCATTTCTTATAGGTCCGAGATCAGTGGAAAGAACATCAGGTTAGGAGTTGAAAGATATGGGTTGAAGTCCTAGTTTTGCCACTCACTATATGACATTGGACATGTCATTTTCACTTCCCTGAGTCCTGGTTTTTAAATAGCACAAGGTGGCTTTAAAGGCTGAATGAGCAAAAAAAAAAAAAAAAAAGCTGAATGAGCAGATAAATGTGGAATGGGCTAGATAAGTGTAAATTGACATTGTTATCTGTTATAATATCATGTAATTAGGATTAGGCCTCAAAAATTTAGGTGCATAACTACCTTCTCCTGGGAGACAGAGGCTACATTTTGTTTGCAGGATGTGAATCTCAGGAAGCAGACAAACATCAGTCTCTTTACTCTGTCTCAAGGGCCACTTGAAGATCAGGATATGTGTAGGTTTGAAGCTGGAGGCTTGCCATTTGTATTTGATAGTGTATATGGCCAAATGTCAGCTGGCTACTCTTTTACTGGGATTTTACCTACCTCAGTTGTCCAGTTGGTTGATGTGCTGGATAGTAATAGGAAGCAAGGGAGGCCAACCATTCTAAATAAATTATGGCTTTGTTGTTGAAAGAAATCCTAATCCCAACTCACATCCCTTTGATATACACATACAGTTTAAAAAGGAAAAAAGCATTAATCAGTGATTTTATATATATGTGTACTATTTAACCAAGGTCACAACAATGAGATATATTTTAGCAACAGCATATAACTAGTAAATTTTGTTACGGGACGAGACCATGTTCGTGTGACACTGTATTTCATAGACCAAAGGTGCAGGAGGAAAGATTCATGAGGATTTAATAAAATGTGTGAAACACTAGACTGTGCAGATACATATTAGATCAACAAGTGTAGCTATTTAAAATAACAAATGCTTTAGCCTCATATTTGATATGACTGAGGTCAAGGCTAGGTTTGTAACAAGGTATAGCTTTTTTGACAGATATGCTTGCTTTTCTTGGAATAGTGCACATTGGCTAATGTTGCACCTCAGAACAAGAACATTAGAAGAAACCCAAGATTATGAGATGAGCGCTGCAGAGCAAGGGTAAATTTAGGGGGAAATAGAGGGAACTAGAAAATGTCATTATCCACAGAGCTTGATAATGGACATTTGCTGCTACTGAACTTCTAGCTAGAGAGATGGTTTAGCATTTTAATGTGACTTGCAGGCAGGGTGTGGCTTTATTAATGATCAGGGTCAGCTGTGGTTAAAGCTTGTTTTTTTTCATCATAAGAAGATCATCAGGGAAAAAAGTCAGTATCTTTCAATACTGTAAATTGTTTTGGGCTGTTTCAGCCATTTGGCAGCTCTATAAACAGAGTAGGGTTTCATTGAAAAAATGAGAACTGAGAAATATATGTTTTTTGCTTTCCAGCTGAGGTGGATGCTGTTCCAATGTAGAACTAGTTTCTGGGCATTAATTTTGAGAATTGCTTCTTGTTACTTTTCCCCTGAAAATATTGTAAATATTATAAATAAATATTCTGAAATACATAAAAAGTTTGGCATGTACTTTCTTTTGGTGTGAGCTAAATATAATGATTATGTAGAAAATGTAAAAGGAAAATGCAACATTGGTGATTGGTACCGTCAATGCAAAATAAGGTGAATGGACTCAAGGTGATTTCCAAGATCACTCTCAGTTCTAAAGTGCTATCATTTTTACTAGTTCTTTTAAAGACCTAAGTATTATGATCTTTATTCAAATTTTTAATGACGTAAAGTAGTATATCTGTCAGGGTCCTGGTAGGGAGAGGTGACATTCTTTAAAAAGATTTAACTAGAAGAATTTCATAAAGGGACTATTTAATGGGATGTGGACAAGGGTAAGGGAACTAACATGGGATGGTGAGGCACTCAGAGCCCATCAAGCATTGAATGTTGTTTTATCCCAGGATCGCAAAGGGCAAGGCAGGGAAATGGTATTAAAGCTGGGGCCATGAAAGGGGGTATTTAAAGGGACTAGACACCACCACTCTCAGATATACGGTGTGGTACGGAGGGGAAATAGAGACAAACACCTAACCTTTCTCTTCTCTCATCTACTGACATGGAGGATTTTATGGACCAGTCTAAGAAGTGGCATAGATCGCTTCCACCCACATTCCATTGGCTACTACTTTCTGACCAGAACAACTGGCAGATTATGGTTAAGAAGCTATCTTGGGCTTTCTTCTCATTTGTTGATAATTTATCCATAATTACTCCTTCCTTTTTCTCTCATTACGACTTGGTCTTCATAGACGCTTTCTTGGTTAATATTCAGTATATACAGATCTTACAGATCTCTCCCATTTCTCCTTCCCCAAATATCTCTGTCCTTTTAGCCTGCTTTATTTTCTTTCTAATGCTTACCACTGTATGAAAGTACATCATTTACTTACTTGTTTATTGTCTTCACTAGTATTTTAAGCTTTATTGGGTAGGACTTTGTCATATTCCTCCCTATGTCCCAGTTCCTGGAACTGTGAATTAGCCATTTTAGCCATTGTGCCATAGTCCTTTCTTCGCATTCTTATTTATGCCCACTGGGTGTTCTTTTGCCTTGCTTTCATTTCTCTCCTTACAACTTTTCCTTTGTTCTCTCTGGTTTGATATATGTTTTGCTTTATGGGTATTCTAGTTAGTCTAGTGAAAGAGGCTTCATTGATGGAACCAGAAACCATCCTACAGTCTTAACAGTTCACGTTCCATTTTTGAATTCCTCTATATGTTCTCAGGTTTCCATCTAATTTGTCGATGATGCCTCCCAAGTTCCTTTGCTATTGTCCCCATTCAATTTCTATTATAATCTCTTGCCTCATCTCAGGACTCACCTTCTGTTCCAGCCAGACTTTCTCTTGCATTCTTTTAACAGTTTTGGCTCTGTCACCAGACCTTCCCTCTCTTAGCTATATGACTTAGTCTAAACAATTAAAAATAATATGTAAGGATCAAATATTTGCTTTCATTCACTACATGCTTCTTCTATCTTAACTCTAATTCTGTTCTTTGTTTTCCATTGTTATGTAACAAACCACCCAAACTTGGGTGCAAAACAACAGCTGTTTTATTATGTTCTTGGATTCTTGTGTAGCAGGAATTCAGAGAGGGCAAGTATGGATGATCTGCCTTTGCTGCAGAATGTCTGGATCCTCATCTGGGAATGCTGAAAAGAATGGCAGTGATTTGAATGGCTGAGTGTTGGGACTATACTGAGATTTCTTCATTCACATGTCTGGTGACTAGGTTGAGTGATTCAACAGCTTGGACTGTTACTAGGGTGCTTACGCATGGCCTCTTCACGTGGCTTGGGTCACTCACAGTGTGGCAGCTGGATCCTAGAGGAAGCATCTAGAGAGAGAGTGCTCCATGAGACTGAGGCAGAAGTTTCAAGATTTCTTCCAAACTAGGCTCAGAAATCATGCAATGACACCTCCACCACATTTTTTTTCATTACAAGTGAACCACAAAAGCTGGCCTGGGTTCAAGGTGGTGGTGGGACAATTTAAACTCTTCCTCTTGATGGGAGAGTGGCAAAGTCATACTGAGGAGAGCAATGTGGAATGAGAGGCTGTGTTATAGGCTATCTTTAGGAAATAAAATCTACCACAATTAACCTGTATCTAATTCATGGGATTTCCTCTGTTTAACTCAATGTGGTTGAAATGCCCAGAGGCCTTGTTACTCAAAGTGTCGTCCAAGGGCCAGAAGCATCCACATCACCTGGGAGATTTTTTGAAATATAGAATCTCGGACCACTGAGTCAGAACCTGTATTGACAAGATCTCCAGGTGATTCATTTTGAGAAACACTGGCCTTTGAGACATTGAACATGACGCCGACTTGCCAGTATCTACCTGATGGCAGAAAAATAGCAAGTGCTGAAAGAATAGTTGAATTGATCTAGATTGAATTCCTATTTGGAAGCAGAATTTCTGTACTTTAAATTGTACCTGTCATTACTAATTTTAATTCTATTAATGTTAACTGTGATCTGGCTTATCTTTTTAGAAACAGTAAATATATCTTCCTTAAAATGTATGTATCCTTAAAATGTAGTATAATGTACACTCCTAGCTATAATAATTATTAACCATTAATCTCCTTGACTCAAGAGGTTTTGGAATGTATTTTGGTATGTATTATAATGTTATAATGCTATTTTGAATAATTTCTAAGATCAAAACGTTAGGTTCTTTTGGATTTTACATTCCCCTTAAACTATTTTTTAATTGTTGGAATTTATAAAGCTTTTCCTTTCCTGTGAAAGCTGACTATTAGTAGATATCTATTTTCTACTAAATGAAAGAATATGATTTTTATTTTTCTTATAACTGTTAAGACAGCCTGACTCATTCTGCAGACTCTTAAAAAGCCTGAGAAATGTATACATATTTTATTATATCTTTAGTAGATGACTATTATTTAGAGTTCGACTCATAGATTCCATTTACTCATGTTTTATTTAAATAGTCATCTTCTGAAAATTTGTTTTAGCATAAGGGAGTAAATATACCCAAATTCATTTTGATTGGCACTTTATTTTCTAAGCAGTTTTTCTCAAACTGTAATTTCCACACTACCACCATTTGCAGCATTTAAAAAGAAGTGCTTGTTAAAATTGCAGATTTCTGATCTCCATCCCAGTCCTTTTGAATCAGACTCTCTGGAATTGAAACATGGGAAAATCTCTGAGGTTGGGACCTAATTTCTTTGTCACACTAAAGTTTGAGACCTACTTTATATTAATCTTAAAATCATATTTCAAGTTATTTATCATGGGACTAAGCAGGTCTTGGGATATTGGCAGGGAATAGCTTTTCAAATACATCTTTCATGGGAGCTCTACTATTGGACGATAATTTAATTGGAAGTCATTTTAGTGATTAATCTAGTAAAACTCTTGTAATTTTTCAGATTATGAAACTGAGCGCCAAAGAACTTAAATGACTTTTCAAAAGTCATAGTAGTTAGTAGCAAAGCTCCGATCAGAACCCACACCTTGTGTGAATCAAGCAAGATTCCTCCTTTGTGCTCTGTAAGCTAGGGTCACCTTATCTTTAAGCCTGGCAGTTAGGTATGTTAATGACAAGATCATAAAGGAAGTCCCGTACATTTAATCAGAAAGGATCTACTGGTTTTCTGAACTGATCGTGTAAATAAAATGAAGGTTCACAGTCTTTGATCCTATTAGTCATCTAATTTAAGTTTTTTCTTAGTGATTTTTTTTGTGTGTCCCTATAAACCTCATCCTGACTTGGGGAAATTACTAGATAAAATGGCTTTACATGAAAAGCTCAATATGAAAAACCAAATCAGATACATTAGGGATGAATTATTCTCTTTATGAAAAAGAACAAAAGTTTTCTTTAAATGAATAAAGTATTTATATGCCATAAATTCCACAAATGTCCAATGCTTATGAAAATCATTTTACTAGAGATTTTTAAGACTTTCTGGAAATTAGGGTAGGGGAAGCCTCTCCCCCCCATCCATCTTCAGATTCAGTCCCCTTCACACCCTCTTCCTCTTCTTCACTTTTATATCCCATCCTTTCCCTCTGTGATTGTGTTGATACAAGCACAGTAGCTATGGGTGAGCCACAGTACACATGATTTCTTTTTGGGTTGTTCAATCATTAAACTGACTTTTAAATTGCAAAAAGTCCTTAAGAGTGTTGCATAATTTCAGTTTTTCAATTTTCTGCTTCCCTCTGCAAAAGAAAATATCAACTGTATTTTCTGTACCTTAACATTTTGGGACATTTTACCTTTATAAATGTTTAGCAACAAATTTATCATGACTGTTGATGCACATTTGTACGAGGCACATATTATACTGGAGGTGGAGAAGGGCCTGGAGTGGATTTTTACTGTATAGTGAAAGGCAGAAGGACTCCTCAGAAGTTCGTGTTCTGTCTCTCTGACTCTCACGTACATTCTCTCATTTTGCTGAATTTGGATCCTAAAGCTTGGTTGGACTAACTTCTCTTCTTCTTTCATTTTTTTTCATTAAAAAAATTTTTTTTGCTGTTCTGTTCTTCTCTTATTGGCTGCTTTGATTCAGTTTTGTTGCTCTTTGTTGATATTGTTGTTTATTTGGTTTGCTTTATGTTTTACAAAGCAACGAGAGGAAATAAATAACAGAAGACATGCTGTTTTGGTTCACATAAGTCCTGTGCCAAGATTACTGAGGTTATATCTTGGGTGTGAGTATTTATTAATATAGATGGAATCACTAGCTACATAAAATCAACACCCAAATTAGAAATAAATACATTTAATATTTATATTTTATATTGTACACATAAATCATTAATAAATTAGAGTTATGAACTGCAACATTTAGAGTTATGAACTGTTACACTTTGCTAAAAATGATAAAAATAATTCACCCTCAACTTCTTTAGGACAACTCAGATATTTGTGAAATATTGAATAGTGCTAAGTAAACACTGTTAATACATTTAATCCTATAATTTACACATTTTCAGAAAAATATACTTTCTTGTTTCAAATTAAACCATAATGTCTTAGTTTTAGCTTGCAGTATATAGTCTTGTACTTCAACTCAACAAGTACCTACCTCCTTAAATGTGGTAAAGATATGGGCCAGTTTATATGCATTCACACAGTAAAATATTGAAAACAGAAGGGAAAACAAGAGCAGGAAAAGTAATGTCCAATAAAAGTTCAGTATCCACGGTTTCATGACACAAGGTTCTCTTAAAGGTAGAATACAAATTTGACTTTGAGTTTTCTCACAGATATCGGTTAATTACATAATATGAAGTGCTTATAAAATAAAATTGAACCAGTTTTTCAGAAGAAGAAGAAAAACTGTTCCTATTATTAAAATCTGACAGATTTTTTTCCCCTGGATTCTCACATAGCAAACAGAGTATTATATTGAGAGAGGTCTTCAACAACAAACATACTGTTATAAAGATAATGAGCTTCCTAGGACTCTTTTGTGTAATCTCCTTCATCATAGGGTGATGTTTTAGTGCTTTACATAGTTGAATGAAAACAGTCTTACTAGGGACCCAAATAACAGCAGCCTGGCTGGATGGAGGCAGGGCTGGTAATGGAGAGGAGAAAAAATAAAGCAATGAGACTGGATATATAGAAAATTCTTTCGCCTTCAGGAAACCTTCCTAGAATTTTATTTCTTGCAACCTAGATTTTCATAAGAGTCAGACAGCTGAGGGTTGGAGTTTATGCTGTATAACTAAGGAACTGAAATGGTGATGTCTAGTGTTCACTGGTTAAGATTAGACCCATTTGCTCTAGCGATTAATTGAATCAAGATTAATGGAGTCAAGATTAGTTGAGTCAAATGGCATATCTTTTTTTTTCTAAATTTAGGACTCCAACTAAAACACCTGCCTTGTGGAGGGCCTTTCACTCCTTTCAAGGAAAAGATTCTGCAAATATATATGTAGTGTCATCAGTTCCTCAGCAGAGGATTATGTTGAATGCTGCTGAGATTCAGAAGTCATCCAGAGGGATCATTGTTGAATGAAATGCCAGTCAAACCCAAAGATAAATATTGAATTTGATTACGTTTATAGTTTAGTTCAGCTGACATCTTACCAACATCTCTTACTTTCCAGACACTAGCACAGTTGACGTAAATAATTATAATATTGACACTGATAAGTACCATAGAAATATAGATAAAATGCTGGAAGTCCAAAAAAGGCTAAAAATTACTTTTGGCTTTGGAATAAGGGAAGGCTTTGTGGAAACTGGTA
Source organism: Stenella coeruleoalba (assembly GCF_951394435.1). Classification (NCBI taxonomy): domain Eukaryota; kingdom Metazoa; phylum Chordata; class Mammalia; order Artiodactyla; family Delphinidae; genus Stenella; species Stenella coeruleoalba. Next base: position 100,887,353 of record NC_137149.1, on the reverse strand, counting down.
ACATGGCTTGGGGGATACTTTAGCTATTTCTTAATCTTCATAAACTTTATCCAAGTGCATCCCAAACAATAAGCTTCTTTATGTAAATAAATAGTCCTTTGGTTAACAAATATGGCTGTGTCACTTCTCCTTATTCTATTTTTCCATCCTTTCTCAACTATGTTGCCTTCTCTAATGCCTTCTCTGTAGAAATTTGGGGGATGTCATTGAAATACTCCCTGAAATTCAGGAAAGATATGGAAATCATATTCATATTCAATATAATAACATCTGTCCATTCTAATGATAAACTGGAACTAGGCAATGTGCTTTACTGACACAGTGATAGAATAAACGTTGGAAGAAGTAACACAGTGAAATGGTGATTCTCAAAATGTGTTTCTTTGTTTTTTTTTTTAGCATCTCTATTGGAGTATAATTGCTTTACAGTGGTGTGTTAGTTTCTGCTTTATAACAAAGTGAATCAGTTATACATATACATATGTTCCCATATCTCTTCCCTCTTGCGCCTCCCTCCCTCTCACCCTCCTATCCCACCCCTCCAGGCGGTCACAAAGCACTGAGCTGATCTCCCTGTGCTATGCGGCTGCTTCCCACTAGCTATCTACCTTACGTTTGGTAGTGTATATATGTCCATGCCTCTCGCTCGCTTTGTCACAGCTTACCCTTCCCCCTCCCCATATCCTCAAGTCCATTCTCTAGTAGGTCTGTGTCTTTATTCCTGTCTTATCCCTAGGTTCTTCATGACATTTTTTTTCCTTAAATTCCATATATATGTGTTAGCATACGGTATTTGTCTTTCTCTTTCTGATTTACTTCACTCTGTATGACAGACTCTAGGTCTATCCACCTCATTACAAATAGCTCAATTTCGTTTCGTTTTATGGCTGAGTAATATTCCATTGTATATATGTGCCACATCTTCTTTATCCATTCATCCGATGATGGACACTTAGGTTGTTTCCATCTCCGGGCTATTTTAAATAGAGCTGCAGTGAACATTTTGGTACATGACTCTTTTTTAATTATGGTTTTCTCAGGGTATATGCCCAGTAGTGGGATTGCTGGGTCATATGGTAGTTCTATTTGTAGTTTTTTAAGGAACCTCCATAATGTTCTCCACAGTGGCTGTATCAATTTACATTCCCACCAACAGTGCAAGAGGGTTCCCTTTTCTCCACACCCTCTCCAGCATTTACTGTTTCTAGATTTTTTTGATGATGGCCACTCTGACTGGTGTGAGATGATATCTCATTGTAGTTTTGATTTGCATTTCTCTAATGATTAATGATGTTGAGCATTCCTTCATGTGTTTGTTGGCAGTCTGTATATCTTCTTTGGAGAAATGTCTAGTTAGGTCTTCTGCCCATTTTTGGATTGGGTTGTTTGTTTTTTTGTTATTGAGCTGCATGAGCTGCTTATAAATTTTGGAGATTAATCCTTTGTCAGTTGCTTCATTTGCAAATATTTTCTCCCATTCTGAGGGCTGTCTTTTGGTCTTGTTTATGGTTTCCTTTGCTGTGCAAAAGCTTTTAAGTTTCATTAGGTCCCATTTGTTTATTTTTGTTTTTATTTCCATTTCCCTAGGAGGTGGGTTAAAAAATATCTTGCTGTGATTTATGTCATAGAGTGCTCTGCCTATGTTTTCCTCTAAGAGTTTGATAGTTTCTAGCCTTACATTTAGGTCTTTAATCTATTTTGAGCTTATTTTTGTGTATGGTGTTAGGGAGTGATCTAATCTCATACTTTTACATGTACCTGTCCATTTTTCCCAGCACCACTTATTGAAGAGGCTGTCCTTTCTCCACTGTACATTCCTGCCTCCTTTATCAAAGATAAGGTGACCATATGTGTGTGGGTTTATCTCTGGGCTTTCTATCCTGTTCCATTGATCTATCTTTCTGTTTTTGTGCCAGTACCATACTGTCTTGATTACTATAGCTTTCTAGTATAGTCTGAAGTCAGGGAGCCTGATTCCTCCAGTTCCTTCTTTCGTTCTCAAGATTGCTTTGGCTATTTGGGGTCTTCTGTGTTTCCATATAAATTGTGAAATTTTTTGTTCTAGTTCTGTAAAAAATGCCAGTGGTAGTTTGATAGGGATTGCATTGCATCTGTAGATTGCTTTGGGTAGTAGAGTCATTTTCACAATGTTGATTCTTCCAATCCAAGAACATGGTATATCTCTACATCTATTTGTATCATCTTTAATTTCTTTCATCAGTGTCTTATAATTTTCTGCATACAGGTCTTTTTTTTTTAACATCTTTATTGGGGTATAATTGCTTTACAATGGTGTGTTAGTTTCTGCTTTATAACAAAGTGAATCAGTCATACATAAACATATGTTCCCATATGTCTTCCCTCTTGCGTCTCCCTCCCTCCTGCCCTCCCTATCCCACCCCTCCAGGCTGTCACAAAGCACCGAGCCAATATCCCTGTGCCATGCGGCTGCTTCCCACTAGCTATCTACCTTACTACGTTTGTTACTGTGTATATGCCCATGACTCTCTCTCGCCCTGTCACAGCTCACCCTTCCCCCTCCCCATAACGTCAAGTCCGTTCTCTAGGAGGTCTGCGTCTTTATTCCTGCTTTACCCCTAAGTTCTTCATGACATTTTTTTTCTTAAATTCCATATATATGTGTTAGCATACGGTATTTGTCTTTTCCTTTCTGACTTACTTCACTCTGTATGACAGACTCTAGGTCTATCCACCTCATTACAAATAGCTCAATTTCGTTTCTTTTTATGGCTGAGTAATATTCCATTGTATATATGTGCCACATCTTCTTTATCCATTCATCCGATGATGGGCACTTAAGTTGTTTCCATCTCCGGGCTATTGTAAATAGAGCTGCAGTGAACATTTTGGTACATGACTCTTTTTGAATTTTGGTTTTCTCAGGGTATATGCCCAGTAGTGGGATTGCTGGGTCATATGGTAGTTCTATTTGTAGTTTTTTAAGGAACCTCCATACTGTTCTCCATAGTGGCTGAACCAATTCACATTCCAACCAGCAGTGCAAGAGTGTTCCCTTTTCTCCATACCCTCTCCAGCATTTATTGTTTCTAGATTTTTTGATGATGGCCATTCTGACTGGTGTGAGATGATATCTCATTGTAGTTTTGATTTGCATTTCTCTAATGATTAATGATGTTGAGCATTCTTTCATGTGTTTGTTGGCAGTCTGTATATCTTCTTTGGAGAAATGTCGATTTAGGTCTTCTGCCCATTTTTGGATTGGGTTGTTTGTTTTCTTGTTATTGAGCTGCATGAGCTGCTTGTAAATTTTGGAGATTAATCCTTTGTCGGTTGCTTCATTTGCAAATGTTTTCTCCCATTCTGAGGGTTGTCTTTTGGTCTTGTTTATGGTTTCCTTTGCTGTGCAAAAGCTTTGAAGTTTCATTAGGTCCCATTTGTTTATTTTTGTTTTTATTTCCATTACTCTAGGAGGTGGGTCAGAAAGGATCTTGCTGTGATTTATGTCATAGAGTGTTCTGCCTATGTTTTCCTCTAAGAGTTTGATAGTTTCTGGCCTTACATTTAGGTCTTTAATCCATTTTGAGCTTATTTTTGTGTATGGTGTTAGGGAGTGATCTAATCTCATACTTTTACATGTACCCGTCCAGTTTTCCCAGCACCACTTATTGAAGAGGCTGTCCTTTCTCCACTGTACATTCCTGCCTCCTTTATCAAAGATAAGGTGTCCATATGTGCATGGGTTTATCTCTGGGCTTTCTATCCTGTTCTATTGATCTATGTTTCTGTTTTTGTGCCAGTACCATACCATCTTGATAACTGTAGCTTTGTAGTATAGTCTGAAGTCAGGGAGCCTGATTCCTCCAGTTCCTTCTTTCGTTCTCAAGATTGCTTTGGCTATCCGGGGTCTTTTGTGTTTCCATACAAATTGCAAAATTTTTTGTTCTAGTTCTGTGAAAAATGCCAGTGGTAGTTTGATAGGGATTGCATTGAATCTATAGATTGCTTTGGGTAGTAGAGTCATTTTCACAATGTTGATTCTTCCAATCCAAGAACATGGTATATCTCTCCATCTATTTGTATCATCTTTAATTTCTTTCATCAGTGTCTTATAATTTTCTGCATACAGGTCTTTTCTCTCCGTAGGTAGGTTTATTCCTAGATATTTTATTCTTTTTGTTGCAGTGGTAAATGGGAGTGTTTTCTTGATTTAACTTTCAGATTTTTCATCATTAGTGTATAGGAATGCCAGAGATTTCTGTATATTAATTTTGTATCCTGCTACTTTATCAAATTCATTGATTAGCTCTAGTAGTTATCTAGTAGCACCTTTAGGATTCTCTATGTATAGTATCATGTCGTCTGCAAACAGTGATAGCTTTACTTCTTCTTTTCCGATTTGGATTCCTTTTATTTCCTTTTCTTCTCTGATTGCTGTGGCTAAAACTTCCAAAACTATGTTGAATAAGAGTTGTGAGAGTGGGCAACCTTGTCTTGTTCCTGATCTTAGTGGAAAAGGTTTCAGTTTTTCACCATTGAGGACGATGTTGGCTGTGGGTTTGTCATATATGGCCTTTATTATGTTGAGGAAAGTTCCACCATGCCTACTTTCTGCAAGGTTTTTATCATAAATGGGTATTGAATTTTGTCAGAAGCTTTCTCTGCATCTGTTGAGATGATCATATGGTTTTTTCTCCTTCAATTTGTTGATATGGTGTATCACATTGATTGATTTGCATATATTGAAGAATCCTTGCATTCCTGGAATAAACCCCACTTGATCATGATGTATGATCCGTTTAATGTACTGTTGGATTCTGTTTCCTAGTATTTTGTTGAGGATTTTTGCATCTATGTTCATCAATGATATTGGCCTATAGTTTTCTTTCTCTGTGACATCCTTGTCTGGTTTTGGTATTAGGGTGATGGTGGCCTCGTAGAATGAGTTTGGGAGTGTTCCTCCCTCTGCTATATTTTGGAAGAGTTTGAGAAGGATAGGTGTTAGCTCTTCTCTAAATGTTTGATAGAGTTCGCCTGTGAAGCCATCTAGTTCTGGGCTTTTGTTTGTTGGAAGATTTTTAATCACAGTTTCAATTTCAGTGCTTTTGACTGGTCTATTCATATTTTCTATTTCTTCCTGATTCAGTCTTGGCAGGTTGTGCATTTCTAAGAATTTGTCCATTTCTTCCAGGTTGTCCATTTTATTGGCACAGACTTGCTTGTAGTAATCGCTCATGATCTTTTGTATTTCTGCAGTCTCAGTTGTTACTTCTCCTTTTTCATTTCTAACTCTATTTATTTGAGTCTTCTCCCTTTTTTTCTTGATGAGTCTGGATAATGGTTTATCAATTTTGTTTATCTTCTCAAAGAACCAGCTTTTAGTTTTATTGATCTTTGCTATTGTTTCCTTCATTTCTTTTTCATTTATTTCTGATCTGAATTTTATGATTTCTTTCCTTCTGCTAACTTTGGGATTTTTTTGTTCTTCTTTCTCTAATTGCTTTAGGTGCAAGGTTAGGTTGCTTATTCAAGATGTTTCCTGTTTCTTAAGGTAGGATTGTATTGCTATAAACTTCCCTTAGACTGCTTTTGCTGCATCCCATAGATTTTGGGTCGTCGTGTCTCCATTGTCATTTGTTTCTAGGTATTTTTTGATTTCTTCAGTGATCACTTCGTTATTAAGTAGTGTATTGTTTAGCCTCCATGTGTTTGTATTTTTTACAGATCTTTTCCTGTAATTGATATCTAGTCTCACAGTGTTGTGGTCGGAAAAGATACTTGATACAATTTCAGTTTTCTTAAACTTACCAAGGCTTCATTTGTGACCCAAGATATGATCTATCCTGGAGAATGTTCCATGAGCACTTGAGAAAAATGTGTATTCTGTTGTTTTTGGATGGAATGTCCTATAAATATCAATTAAGTCCATCTTGTTTAATGTATCATTTAAAGCTTGTGTTTCCTTACTTATTTTCATTCTGGATGATCTGTCCGTTGGTGAAAGTGGGGTGTTAAAGTCCCCTACTATGAATGTGTTACTGTCGATTTCCCCTTTATGGCTGTTAGTATGTGCCTTATGTATTGAGGTGCTTCTATGTTGGGTGCATAAATATTTACAATTGTTATATCTTCTTCTTCGATTGATCCCTTGATCATTATGTAGTGTCCTTCTTTGTCTCTTGTAATACTCTTTATTTTAAAGTCTATTTTGTCTGATATGAGAATTGCTACTCCAGGTTTCTTTTGGTTTCCATTTGCATGAAATATCTTTTTCCATCCCCTGACTTTCAGTCTATATGTGTCTCTAGGTCTGAAATGGGTCTCTTGTAGACAGCAAATATATGGGTCTTGTTTTTGTATCCATTCAGCCAATCTGTGTCTTTTGGTGGGAGCATTTAGTCCATTTACATTTAAGGTAATTAGCGAAATGTATTTTCCTATTCCCATTTTCTAAATTGTTTTGGGTTCGTTATTATAGGTCTTTTCCTTCTCTTGTTCCTTTAGCAGTTGTTGTAAAGCTGGTTTGGTGGTGCTGAACTCTTTCAGCTTTTGCTTGTCTGTAAAGGTTTTAATTTCTCCATCAAATCTGAATGAGATCCTTGCTGGGTAGAGTAGTCTTGGTTGCAGGTTTTTCTCCTTCATCACTTTAAATATGTCCTGCCACTCCCTTCTGGCTTGCAGGGTTTCTGCTGAAAGATCAGCTGTTAACCTTATGGGGATTGCCTTGTGTGTTATTTGTTGTTTTTCCCTTGCTGCTTTTAATATGCTTTCTTTGTATTTAATTTTTGACAGTTTGATTAATATGTGTCTTGGAGTGTTTCTCCTTGGATTTATCCTGTATGGGACTCTCTGTGCTTCCTGGACTTGATTAACTATTTCCTTTCCCATATTAGGGAAGTTTTCAACTATAATCTCTTCAAATATTTTCTCAGTCCCTTTCTTTTTCTCTTCTTCTTCTGGAAGCCCTATAATTTGAATGTTGGTGCATTTAGTGTTGTCCCAGAGGTCTCTGAGACTGTCCTCAGCTCTTTTCATTCTTTTTTCTTTATTCTGCTCTGCAGTAGTTATTTCCACTATTTTATCTTCCAGGTCACTTATCCGTTTTTCTGCCTCAGTTATTCTGCTATTGTTCCCATCTAGAGTATTTTTAGTTTCATTTATTGTGTTGTTCATCGTTGTTTGTTTCATCTTTAGTTCTTCTAGGTCCTTGTTAAATGTTTCTTGTATTTTCTGTATTCTATTTCCAAGATTTTAGATCATCTTTACTATCATTACTCTGAATTCTTTTTCACGTACACTGCCTATTTCCTCTTCATTTGTTAGGTGTGGTGGGTTTTTATCTTGCTCCTTCATCTGCTGGGCGTTTTTCTGTCTTCTCATTTTGCTTATCTTACTGTGTTTGGGGTCTCCTTTTCACAGGCTGCAGGTTCATAGTTCCCGTTGTTTTTGGTGTCTGTCCCCAGTGGCTAAGGTTGGTTCAGTGGGTTGTGTAGGCTTCCTGGTGGAGGGGACTAGTGCTTGTGGTGGATGAGGCTGGATCTTGTCTTTCTGGTGGGCAGGTCCACCTCTGGTGGTATGTTTTGGGGTGTCTGTGGGCTTATTATGATTTTAGGCAGCCTCTCTGCTAATGGGTGGGGTTGTGTTCCTGTCTTGCTAGTTGTTTGGCATAGGGTGTCCAGCACTGTAGCTTGCTGGTTGTTGAGTGAAGCTGGGTGCTGGTGTTGAGATGGAGATCTCTGGGAGATTTTCGCCATTTGATATTACGTGGAGCTGGGAGGTCTCTTGTGGACCAGTGTCCTGAATTTGGCTCTCCCACCTCAGAGGCACAGCACTGACTCCTGGCTGCAGCACCAAGAGCCTCCCATCCATACGGCTCAGAAGAAAGGGGAGAAAAAGTAAAAAGAAAGAATTAGTAGAAGAAGGAAGGAAGAAAAGAAAGAAAGGAAGAAGGGAGGGAGGGAGGGAGGAAGGAAGAAGGGAAGGAAGAAGAAAAGATAAAGTAAAATAAAATAAAGATAAAATATAATAAAGTTATTAAAATAAAAAAATAAGTATTAAAAAAAAACAGACGGATAGAACCCTAGGACAAATGGTGGAAGCAAAGCTATACAGACAAAATCTCAGACAGAAGCATACACATACTCACAAAAAGAGGAAAAGGGGAAAAAATCATAAATATTGCTCTGGTAGTCCACCTCCTCAATTTGGGATGATTCGTTGTCTTTTCATGTATCCACAGCTGCAGGGCACATCAAGTTGATTGTGGAGCTTTATTCCGCTGCTTCTGAGGATGCTGGGAGAGATGTCCCTTTCTCTTCTTTGTTTTCACAGCTCCCAGGGGCTCAGCTTTGGATTTGGCCCCGCCTCTGCGTGTAGGTCGCCTGAGAGTATCGGTTCTTCGCTCAGACAGGACAGGGTCAAAGGAGCCGCTGATTCAGGGGCTCTGGCTCACTCAGGCCGGGTGTGGGAGGGGCACGGAGTGCAGGCCTGCGGCGGCAGAGGCCGGCGTGATGTTGCATCAGCCTGAGGCGGGCCGTGCGTTCTTCGGGGGAGTTGTCCCTGGATCCCGGGACCCTGGCAGTGGCGGGCTGCACAGTCTCCCCAGAATAGGGGTGTGGAGCGTGACCTGTGCTCGCACACAGGCTTCTTGGTGGCGGCGGCAGCAGCCTTAGCGTCTCATGCCCGTCTCTGGGGTCCGTGCTTTTAGCCGCAGCTCGCGCCCGTCTCTGGAGCTCCTTTCAGCAGCGTTCTTAATCCCCTCTCCTCGCGAACCAGGAAACAAAGAGGGAAGAAAAAGTCTCTTGCCTCTTCGTCAGGTCCAGACTTTTCCCCGGACTCCCTTCCGGCTAGCTGTGGCGCACGAACCCCCTGGAGGCTGTGTTCACGCCGCCAACGCCAGTCCTCTCCCGGGGCTTCGGTCCGGAGCCGGAGCCTCAACTCCCAGCCCCGCCCACCCCGGCGGGTGAGCAGACAAGCCTCTCGGCCTGGTGAGTGCTGGTCGGCACCGATCCTCTGTGCGGGAATCTCTCCGCTTTGCCCCCCCGCACCGCTGTTTCTGTGGTCTCCTCCGCGGCTCCGAAGCTTCCCCCCTCCACCACCCGCAGTCTCCGCCCGCGGAGGGGCTTCCTAGTGTGCGGAAACCTTTCCTCCTTCACAGCTCCCTCCCACTGGTGCAGGTCCTGTCCCTATCCTTTTGTCTCTGTTTATTCTTTTTTCTTTTGCCCTACCCAGGTACGTTGGGGGTTTCTTGCCTTTTGGGAGGTCTGAGGTCTTCTGCCAGCATTCAGTAGGTGTTCTGTAGGAGTTGTTCCACGTGTAGATGTATTTCTGGTGTATCTGTGGGGAGGAAGGTGATCTCCGCGTCTTACTCTTCCGCCGTCTTCCCGGAAGCCTCAAAATGTGTTTTTATGAACCTTAGTGAGCTAAGATGGAGTTGTTGTACCACTACAGTATATGATAGTCTTTCTTGAATATTACATTTACATTTATCCTTTCTCACATACATACACAAAGTAATATAAAATTTTCTCAGTGTTCCTCTAGACATTCAAAACTAAACTAAGTTTAATTAAATTAGTTTAATGAAAACTTAAACTAGACATTTAAAACTTATTACTACTTTTCTATGTTATGACTTAGTATAAGATTGTAACCAATTTAATACAAAATAATGGATATTCAGTTAGCTTCAGCTTCAATTATGTATCACATTATTTGATACATATTTCCTGGCATTCTAAAAAAAAGCTCCCTTGCTCTCCTTTCCTTCCTTAATAGATTTGAAAATCATTGCAGTAAAACAACATTTAGGTGTCACAACTAAAAATAGAATGTTTCCATAGCATAAGGTTTTTAGAATATCTGGCACAGAATTTTCAAAAAACCTTAGTAAATCTTTTGAAACTTTTTTAAATGTCTTTTATATTGATTTTCATTTTAAACCAAATTGAACACAATTTAGTCTTTTCTTAGTGACTGCTGTTTATTATTGTCAACATATAAAGACTAGAGTTTCACATTTGTGGTAGGGCTTTATGGTTTACAAAGGGTGTTCATAGACATTATCTCATCTGAAACTCCTTGGACCCCACACCCATTCTCTTGTTTCCCATTTGCATTCTGATGAGGATTAGGAAACCATCTAACCTGGTTTAGTAGAACTGGATGTCAAATATGGCTGAAAGGACCTCTCCTAGTGAGTAAGGAGGGTGGCCTTTTTTGATAGCTGTTTCCATGCTCAGAAGCTATTTGGCTTAATTCTGGGTTCTTGGCAGTGTTTGAGCTGAATGATGTAGCTGGAAGAGTTGACCAGATGGGAGGGAAATTATGCAGCTGGCTTTTTAGCACAGATCACAGTTTTATAAATATCCCCTATAAATTGATGTCAAAGAGATTGTGTGAAAATTTAAATATAATAAAATATGTTTAATATAATGTGTTTAATGCTGTACTAAACAGAGTAAATATTTTAAAAAGTAATCTTTAAATTTTGGAAAATAGTTTGAGAAATACCATAAATATTTCCTATATTGTTACATGATATCACAGAATGGTAAATGTGGAGGACTTTGTGTCATAAAGGGAAATTTATGAAATATTGTCTTGGTACCATACATCAATTAAATACCATTAGAGATAGATAAGAAATGACTGCATCTGTTTAAACAAAATCCATTATGACCATATATAATCTCGTGTGTGATATTTCTAAATATTTCTGTTATAATTCAAAAGTTGTAAATATCTGGCAGCATTGTAAATAATACCAATGCTTAGAATGTCATAGTCTGAGATATTTTTATTTTACACATATTGGGTTTTCTTCTTTTAAGTCAGTACATTTTATCTTGTGAAATAAAATTGTGAGGACCTGAGAGCAGGAGTGTGAGTTATTTAATATTAGGGTATGACAATGCATGGTCTTTGAGCTTCCAGAAATGTTTGTTGAATGTGTGACTACCTAAATGAATATCTTAGTGGATAAAAGAGCCTTTACTACTTAACTATTAGTACTGATGATTTTTTGCATGGGTCCGTCTTGTCTGAAAGCATAAGTACCTTTTTTTTCCCTTTAATTGAAGTATCGCTGATTTACAATATTGTGTTAGTTTCAGGTGTACAGCAAAGTGATTCAGTTATATATTTATTTTTAAATTATATTTCATAATAGGTTATTACAAGGTATTGAATATAATTCCCTATGCTATACAGTAAATCCTTGTTGCTTATCTATTTTCATATAGTAGTTTGTTTCTGTTTGTATCCATACTTTTAATTTGCCCCTCATTTCCTCCTTCTCCCCTTTGGTAACCATAAGTCTATTTTCTATGTCTATAAGTCAGTTTCTGTTTTGTATATAGATTCATTTGTCTTATTTATTTATTTGGCAGTACGCGGGCCTCTCACTGTTGTGGCCTCTCCCGTTGCGGAGCACAGACTCCGGATGCGCAGGCTCAGCGGCCATGGCTCATGGGCCCAGCCGTTCCGCAGCACGTGGGATCCTCCCAGACCGGGGCACGAACCCGTGTCCCCTGCATCGGCAGGCGGACTCTCAACCACTGCGCCACCAGGGAAGCCCAAACAGCCCATCCTTTTAAGCCAGTTATCTTTTGATGGCCATTTAGATTGTAAAATAAACAGGAGAGTACTTTTTAAATAGTCTCTCCATTTTGGGTAGCTACAGAAGGAGAAAAATCAATATGGTGGGGTGGGAAGAGCAGTGGAAGAATCTACCTGTAATGTCTCTGAATAGTCTAGGATCTGAAATATATTGATGTGTGGCTTTATCACCTGCTCTTTCCATAATTCACTGTAATATCTCTTCAACCCCCACTGTACTCTAATTAGACACTTTTGTTTGTCTAGTTTTCTTCTCACAGTCTTCATTCTTTGTGTCATCTTCACTGCAGTTACTTTTACTTTGATGAAACTCTCTCCTATTTCGATGCCTATAACACTCTACTCTGTTTCCCTCTCATATGTCTTGCCATTATTTTTCAGTTTCCTTCTAAGATGTTTTATTTCAATTTGGCCATTTCTTACATTAATTTCTTCTCCCACCCTCCCTCAAATATTAGGCACCTGCTTTGAGCCAGGCACTGTTCTGGGCCCTGGGATACAGTAGTGAATTTGACAAAGTCTATGCTTGGTAAAGTTTACGTTCCAAAAGGGTAACAGACAATCCTGTAGGTAATGCCTTGAAAAGAAAAAGTCTAGGATAGAGAGGGGAGGGGAAGCTAATTTATGTAGGTGGGGATAGTGCCAGTGAGGCTGGGGACCATGTGGCTAGAGCAGAAACAGCAAGGTGTAAAGCATTAGGAGAAGCCAGAAAAATAGGCAATGTCAGGCCATGTAGGGCCTGGTAGGCCATGGTGCCGAGTTCAGATCTTAGGAATTTCCTATACAGTAATATTCTAAGGTTCTGTGATCATTTCCCAAGATTTGCTATTGGCCCTCCCTCAAATCTCTTTATGAACTTTTCTTATTCGTTCTTTTCCCCAGTTTCAGCTATTGCTTCTGAGAATATGCATCCCATTTCCAATATACTTATGGCTATGACAGTTTTTCTGAATAACAATTCTGCGTCTCTCCACTGCATGCTGGGCATTTTCACCCCTACCCCAAGTGAACATGCTTAATAGGCTAATCTTCTTCCTGCCTTTCCAGTTAGCTTTCCCTTGTAGCTTTCTGTTTCTGTGAACAAAAGCATTAATTTCCTAGTCACTCAACTTCAAAATTTAGGAGTCATCTTGGATTGCATCTTCTTCTCTTCCTTTTCTTCTCATTTTGTCATTCCACAAATATTTATTGAGCATCTAGTTTGTGCCAGGCACTGTTGTAGGCACTTGGGACACAGAGTGAACAGAACAGACTGAAAATAATTCCTGACCAGCAGGGTAGTGTTGGGAGATTGAGAATGAGCAAGGAACATGATAAATGATTAGGTTATTTAGTACGTTAGAAGCAGTGAGTGTAATGGAAAAGATGAGCAGGGTAAGAGGGCTTGGGGTGCTGAGTGGGGGAAGCAGGTGGGTGATCAGGGTGTGCTTCACTTAGTCAAGGACTAAAGGAGGTGAAAGAGTTAGGCATGTGGAATTTTGGGGGAGGAAGATTCCAAGAAAGGAAAGTGCAAGTGGAAAGTGCCTTTCCAGTGCAAAGGTCTTAACGAGGGCACGTGCCTGGGGTGTCAGGGATCAGCAAGGAGCCCACTGTGGCTAAAGTGGAACCAACAAGGGCAAGAGTAAAGAAATGAGGCCCAGGAGGTGGTGGTGTTGAGAGTGGCCATCCTAAGGACTTTGATTACTGATCTGCGTGGAAGGGGAGCCCTTGGAAGGTTTTGAGCAGAGGAGCTTACATTTTAACAGGCGACCAAGTATTTATTTTTTACTATTCTCTCTCTTTTTTTTTTTTTTTTTGCCGTACGCAGGCCTCTCACTGCTGTGGCCTCTCTCGTTGCGGAGCACAGACTCCGGACGCGCAGGCTCAGCGGCCATGGCTCACGGGCCCAGCCGTTCCACGGCACGTGGGATCCTCCCAGACCGGGGCACGAACCCGCGTCCCCTGCATCGGCAGGCGGACTCTCAACCACTGCGCCACCAGGGAAGCCCATCACTCTTGAATTCATTCCTTTTTCCTTTCTCTTTCCTCTTTTCTGTTCACATTGCCACTTTTGCCACCTGAACTTTGATTTTAGCCCCGTGCTTGCTTTTTTCCTAGTTCTTTCTTCCTTCTGGAACTTAATCATCAGATAAATCTTTAAACACCACTTTGTTTTGGTCCATCTGATCAACCTTAGTTGTTGTTCTCCATTCTACAAATTAAAATTCAGACACGAGATGACACAAGGCCTCCGTAACCTTGTTTCCCAGAACTGCCCTGCACAGACTCTGCTCTGAATGAACGGGTTACCCACTGTCCTCAAGCACGTCTTGGGCTTTCGCACTTCACAACCTTTGCTCAAGCTTGAGCTGTCTCACGTCTAATGCCTCCTCTCACATCGCCAGTACGGCAATCCTTCCACCTTTTGAAGACCACCATAAGTCTCTAAAAATTCTTCATCCCCTCCCTTTTACCATTCATTTATGTCACTTTTCATCAGAAAATGTATTGAAGACGTATTTTGTGCAGCCATTGTGCTGGTGCTGAAGGAGACAAAGGTGAATTAAGAGGTACAGGTCTGCCCCAGGAGCTGACACTGCCACAGGGGAGACAGAGAATCATAAAGTTAACATTTAGGTAAAACAACCTGGCATTTGTGTTAAGGGCCGTGAGTCAGAATGAACGGCTAAGATGGATCCTCATTTAGATAGGGGTACTTAATCTACATGGGGGTGAGGAAGTCCGAAAATCATTTCTAAGGAAGCAACATTTAAGCTGAGGCCTGGTGAATAAAAATTAGCCAGCTAAGGGAAGTGTGGAATGGTAGGAGAGGAGCCTTCTAAGTAGAACCAACAGCATTTCAAAAGCCTGAGGCTATAAAGAGCTTGGGAATATCAAAAGAAAAACAACACTGAACAAAGGCCCCAAAGGCTGGGGCACAGTCAGTATGGGAGAGTGGTAGTGCTTGGGGTTCATAGGCAGGGCTGGATGATGCAGGCCTTGAAAGCCATGGTGAGGAGTGTGGTTTTAGGTGCAGTGAGAAGCAGCTGAAGTGTTTCCAGCAAAGGAGTGACATGATCTTATTTGAGGTTGAGACTGCCATCTGCTCATCAAAAAACGTTTGTCTTTTCTCCCTGGGCACACAGCCAGATTCCATTTCCTGACATTCTTTGCAGTTGGCTGTGAGCCAGCCATGTGACTGTATACTACCTGTGGAAGTAAGTGGTAGTGGTGAGTACCAGGGCCAGCTCATAAAAATCTCCCATGGGTGCTTCCTCCTGCTGTTTCCCTTTCTGACTGGGCAGCTTGTATTGAAATGGCTGAGCCACCATCAGCCTCGAGCCCTGCATGGCTGTGTGGAGCAAAGCCCCCTCCCAGCTGACCTAGAACTGTTCTGAGCTTTTATGTGAGCAAGAAGGGAGCACCTGATGTTTTGAGCCATTACATATTCAGTCTATTTGTCACCACATTCTAGTTTGCCTAAAATAATACGATAATTTGAAAAAGCAATTTTGGCTGCTATGCTATGTGAAAATGTGAGACAGTGTGAACAACAGCAGTGGCCAAAGTGAAATTCCCATGGGCCCTAGGGAGATTTCAGTTGAAATAGATTTTAGATAATTTCAGATGGAGAATCAACAGCTCCTATTGACAGTTTGCTTGTGCAGCAGGCCTGTGGGAAAACAATCTCACTTGATTTGACTTTCAACTGCCATCTCACTTACTTTCTAGACTTTTCATAACATACCTCATTGAATACCTTTAGGCATATATTTTATTTATTTGACTAGATTGCCCTCAACTGGAGGGTAAATGAACCATGTCTTTGAGAATTTTTAATTTTACTATGGTATCTAGTACAATGCTTTAGATAAGGTTTTTTTTTTTCATTAAACTTTGCTTAAATTGATGAATAAAAGGGTAGGCTCTCAGAGTTCCTGTCCATAGAATTATTGGTGGTCATATGACCCAGCTTTTGCCTTTCCATTGATATTGCCCCAACCTGGTTTAGATGTTCAATTGCCTTCTAACGGGGAGGGTTAGCTGTGTTAAATTTTACCTGTGATCTAGTGGAGAAGTAACATCATGGGGCCTGAGATTTGAGTGTTTGCAATGGAAGGTATGTAGAAATGATTTTTAATGGCATGTGGGTTAATCCTTACTGCTTTTCCCCATGACTTTCAAGTGTCCCCAGTAACCATTGCCCATTGTTCAGAGGTTGCTGGCTGCTTCAGTGACCCTGTTTCCACCCAGGGTTAGGCACTCATCTGGGAGAATCATTATGATCTATGGAAAGTCTCACAATAGGAGGCAATTTCTGTAATCCAAATAAGCAATGGTGAGGTCTGTAACTAAGGATGTGGCAGTGGAAATAGAAAGATGGGAAAAGAATGTAAGAGACTTTAGAGAACACTGTGACTGAATGGGTCTGGGGCAAAGAAAAGACTGCAATGAAGATGAATACTGATAAACTTCAATCTGTAAACTTAGGTATGCATCAGCAGACCTGCGTTTCCATGACAAAGCCAGTTAACGCTGCCTCCCACCAACAGATGGTGCTAGTAATGAGGCTGGACATTTCAGCCTTAGGCGTGGTACAGTTAACTTGTTATATGTTTACTGTGTTTGTGCCTAGTTTGAATCTGTTTTATGAACATCATTAACCCATCCATGCCTGAGCAAGGCAAAAAAGTGATGTTGAAATTACTGGTAAAATGAGATTTAAGAATATGACACTAATGCTAAAGAGATTTAAATGACAATTAAAAAGCATGAGAAAGATGTTGGAAGTTGTATTGTAGAGGAGATGAATCCATTGACAGGAGAAACAACTCTGAAGGGTAAAGATCTAATCAGGCCACTTGTGAAAACACTACTTTTCCCCTACAAGAGTAGGGGAAAAGTAATTGATCAGATGAGAAAATAACTCCAAATATTGGAGTTGTGTCTGGAAGATCAGCATTACTACTGAATGCCCACTAGCTCAATGTTCTTTGTAATGAAGTTTAGAAGTTTGTTCAAGAGGGTAAAAGCTAAACACTGTGAAAGAGCTGTAGTGCTCTTTCCTTGTAAGACAAGGTGTAAATTCAAAGGCTGTTTGTATGAGCACATCTAGGTGGATGTAGAAATGGCATTTGGAGACACCATAACTTCTAAGAATTCTCTATGAGGCTTACACAGGCAAATGAGGGGATAGAGCGTATCTAGTGGGAGAAAACAGAATTGGAAGGGGGTGACAGACTTGACTACAACAGAAAAGCCATAGTCATAGGCATATTTGCTGAAAACGAATGCTATTCGGCAAGGTTTACCTACCTTTCATGTCTGTGCTGCTTGACATGGAGGGGTGGAGCCATTAGACCAACGGGTAGAAGGGGTGGGAACCATTCCCCCCAGCCTTGCCTATGGTCCATATGAGCCAGTGACCTCATATTTGAAAACATAGAATAAGGGCCTCAGAAGAAAAATATGACTTAGATCTGATAAATATTTTCAAAATAATTACAATGCTACACTACCACATTATTTCTTCAACTTTGTTTTCAAATAAATGTACTGCTGTTCAAATTAATACTACATATTAGTGTATGACCTTTACAGTAGGAATATGAACTATAACTATTTGAGTGTAATGTGGACTCGATACTTAAGGAAGAATAAATTTCAGACAAAACCATCATTTCTCTTCAGCTATAGTATTGAATAGTATAGTCCTGATGTTTTGTAAATAAACCAAAGATGAAACCGTGTCAGAAAGAAACACTAGAGAGGTGGAAGGAAGTAACTGAATGTAAGATAACCTTTTCATGCAAAAGGATGAAACTTGAGAAGGAAAAATTATGTAAAATCATGAAATTAGATTAATATGGGACAAATGAGCTAGTTCTTCAAATTAATAAATATTAGAAATGCGGGGTTTCCAATGAAACTTAGGCTAACTAAGGACCGAAATAACTTGATGTAGTGAGTGCCCCGTGGAACTCATTCCTCTTATACCATAGTGATATGGCAGGAAGATGTAAATGAGTTACAGAAGATGTAAATACTTGACATGCATGGACAGAAGCTCCACAATGGGTTATTATGGGAAATCAGAGATGCTTCTTGAATTTATGTGCCCATAAGATTGTTTTAGAGATAAGATACTGAGTAGAATATATAAATGTACTTCTTTTAGTCTGATAAAATGTATAGATTGTATGATTTCCTTATTCTTATCCTATATAAAGCTCTTATTCTACCTTGTATGAATTTTTTATTCCTACCATAGATGAATTTCTGTCTTATATGAATAACTGATATTAATCATAGCTTAACCATTTTACATTTATAACCAAAAGTGGAAAGAAAACCCGTTAGTTTTCAAAAATTATATTCTTGCCATTTAAAAACCTACTTGTGAGCTAAAGACGATAGATATTTCCTTTAACGTTAATACATTTTATGTTTTCTCTAGGCTGGAATGATAAAAGGTGATAATGATGAGTATTTCATTGAACCCTTGGAAAGAGGTAAGCAGATGGAGGAAGAAAAGGGAAGGATTCATGTTGTCTACAAGAGATCAGCAGTAGAACGGGCTCCCATAGATATGTCCCAAGACTTCCACTACAGAGGTAGGCATCTTTGATAATAATTAACTGTGATTCTAACATATATTGAAAACAACTCTCCCATCAATTAAGAGAATGTGACTGTCATGTGCTCTTATATAAAATGTGAAGGTAGCGAAATAAGTTTATGTTTATAAATCATGAAATATGGCTTGCCTGTTTTTAAATGTGTAAGAGGAATATATGTTACAGGTATTATTTTATTTCAGGGCATTATTGTATCCCCCAATTTGTTATTTATGACTTCTTTTAAATTTTCACATTAAAATGATCTTTTCTCTAGCTTGTGTTAAAATTTGAAAATATTTGTGTCTTCCAGAAGTATCTAAATTATGCATTATTAATATTACTTTAAAACTTTTGAAATGAGATATATTGACATGGCAAAGAATTATATTTTGTTTTAAGTCCAGCTGATAGATACATTTGAAAATAAGAATGCTATCTGACTTTGTCTATTTGGCAAAACTTTTTACAATATGGAAGAGACAATGAGTTGAATGATTCTGTCGAATTTTATTTTAAGGTAGGCTGAACCACCAAAGTCAAGTGAATTATGGCACATGAAGGTTTTCTATTTTGGTTTTAATGAGATCTGAAAGTAACTTTGTATTAAAGAGATGTTTTTATAAGTTGGGTATAGAAGTTTTCTTTATGGAGAAGAAAGGAACTATGGGAATCCATGTTTTTTTTAACCAGATCTCAAAAAGTCTGTACAGTTGACCCTTGACCAACTTTGGAGTTGGAGTGTCAGTCCTCCTTGCGCTGGAAAGTCCGTGTATTATTTATGGTCTGCCCGCCGTATATGCGGGTCCTCAGCATCAGAGTTTCCACCTCTACAGAGTCAACCAATGCTGGCTTCAACTAACCGAGAATCAGCGGATCATGTAGTACTGTAGTATTTACTTTAGGAAAAAAACACGTATAAGTGGACCAAGGCAGTTCAAACCCCTGTTGTTCAAGGGTCAACTGTATTTTCTTTTGCCAGGCCAACTTTCTGAATGGAAGACAATGGAAATTTCCCCTAGGGAAATGTCAGGGATACAGATAATCTTCTTAATTTAGCAGTTATCTGTCTTCTAGATTAATGATGTCTTTTGAGAGTTGTTACCTGGTTATTAGTCTGATTTAAGGGAAGCCACCAGCTTCCCTTAATATGTTGTATTAATTGGAATGGTACAATTTAAAGTACATTTAAAATTACCATGGTCTGACAGTGTTTTGAGAAATTTCTGGTTTGAAACAACAGGTGTGTATTAATAGATGCAGTACTGTGAAATGTGTGCCTATCCCAGAGGATCACTGTGGTGTAATAGAAAGAGGATACACTTTGCAGTTAGATAGACATGTGTGAGCAATAGCTCTACAATATCAACTTATTAGATTAGTAGTTAACGTTTTTAAGCCTCCGTTTATCTGTGAATAGAAAACAAAAATATAGCGTGCAAAAAATAAATAAATAAAAATATATTGGGCAATTGTAATAAGTATTAGAACTAATATATGCAGATTGCTGAATGTAGCCCTCAGCAATAATAGTTGCCTAATCAATGTTACCTGTTGTTATTAATTATTGATATTAATTATCTTCTGCAAAAGATTTACATGTTGAGTTTTGTTAAAGTTGAATAGTTAGACATTGCTTGTCCTCGTGTTGTGAATACATTACCTTTAATTCTCATTTATAAGTATTTTCATATTTTAAAAATGTTATTCTAAATCAGAAGACTGGGTATGTCAAAAGATAGTAGGATACAGTACTTTTTCTGTAGTCTTGGTTGTTATATATTAACAATATCTAATATCTCTTGAGGCAACGGTCAAACATATTTTAGAAAACCATAGACCACATGTATGGAATGGTCTTAGAGGACTGGAAACCAGATTAGTGTCTATGACTCTCATCCTGTTTGCTCCGTCTGTCACACTACAGTTTCACCAAACTGTACCCTATTGCTCCATTTCAGTCCCTGAAGATAACTGTATCTATAAATATCAGCCCTTGGTACTTTCTAATAGTCTGATATTTATAGAGGAGGAGAGATTAATTTTTTTCTTGAAATCAGAAAATTGCAAGAAATATTATGTTTAAGACCTATTGCATTTTTAGATGCTAGATTAGGAGAAATAAGTTAGGAGTCAAGGTATGTATGTTTAAAAGAATTGGATGTAATTAAGATATTTTGGGACATTATTTTAGGAAATTATTAAAAATATAAATTCCAGTAGATCAGTATCAATATACTCCGATTATATGAGGAAATTTTAAGAATGCAGACTCTGAAGACTGAGTTTTTCAGTTGCAAATAGAAGATTACCTTATGGTGGAGGTAGGTCACAACCTAGAGTAGTATATATTGGAAAGGTTTTCAACAGTCACGGGTCAAAGCAAAAGGGGTTCCTTTGTTAACTCTCAGTTATCTTAAAAGTGGAACCAAAATAAAATCATTCAGTTCTCTTAGAATATTCTGTGATAAACCTTAGTATGAGCTTAACAATTTTTATTTTCTTATTTATACAGTTCTGATTGAACTGAGTTGCTGGTGATATCAATTTACCTCCTTTTGAGAGTCTTAAAATGTAACTATATATTTTAAAAGTGTAAATATCCTCCTACATTAAATAGAGATTCAAATTTAGAACTTGAAGTACCATACTATAAAGTTTAAATTCTTTTTTTAACTTCTTGGTTATAGAACTGAGAGCCAAGCTTTTTCATGGCCTAAATACTTTCCAAGTGAAAATTAAGGATATATTTTTATAATGTTTTCCATCATTCTAAAATGTAAAATTAAACAGATTCCAGGATTAGAAAGGTATATTGATTTATAAATGACAACTATAGTACCATATAAAATAGTGCTTTTCTGGATCAGTATAGGATGTTATTTTAGGAGACATGAGGTCTCTCTTCAATGAGTTAGAAGAAGAGGAATAAAATACGTAAGACTTTGTTAGAAAGAGATGTATTTGAGGGCCATGGGCTTCATAAATTTCTCTAACAGAAAGTCAGGAGGAGTTTTAATCATAAGCAAGGCACTTCTATCAGTAGGGTCCCTGTAAGTAAATACTCTGCTGTTGTAATATCTTATGGAAAAACCCAAATGAACTTTTTGGCCAACCCAATGTTTTGCTAGTTGTCACACTGATTGCCTGGCCACATTTCTTGCTTTGTCATTTTATCAACTCAGAACTGCCATGCATTTGAGGTCTGTAATTTGTTGCAAGTGTTCTAAATTAAAACAAATTATTACCTGAACTAGGTGAGTAGTAGTGAGAAGGAGAGAAGGAGCCAAACTGGGTTGAGATTGAAGTAAAACTGATTGGGTTATTTGATAGAGTAGATGGGGGAAGAGAGAGAGAGAGAGATCAAGGATGACTCAGAATCCTAATCTGGAAGACTAGAGAATTCTCTTTCCAGAATTCAGGTGTTTCAAATGAGAAGTAGAAATAGACTTGATGAAGGATGACAAGTGGCTATACTTTTGGATATATTACGTTCAAGGATCCATTGGGATAGTAAGTGAACTAAAAAAACTCATAGTGTATTTTCATAACCATGTCCCAGAGTCATTGCATGAGTGTCTTTATATACCTGTTGTAGTAGGAATGGGTAGAGGTTATCTTGGGAGTCAGGTGGCAGATATTGGCTCATGGATGCTTAGAATGTCTCTGCTTGCCTTCAACTCTCATTCCAAAATCTGTATCAGTGAGAATCAGAAAATGAACACTGCACAGGTTTGGGAGCCCATGAAAGATGTTTGCTACCTATCACTATAGGAGAGAAGACATTATGTCCTTAAAAAAACAACAAAATAAAAATAAGGCAAAAATTATGCTTCTACCATACTCAAGAGCCCTAAGTTATTCCACTTGACTAAATGCAAACCTGTATTTTGATTCCTTATCTTTAAGAATATTTATCTAATTTTCCAATAAAATTCAAAGCTTTGAATCTGTTGAGACAATATATTATATGGTACAATTCAACAACAACAAAAACAAAATCTCTCAACCAATCCCAAATATGGCACAGATTTTCTTTCCTTGACCCATAAGGAATTTATATTGTTTTTCAAATGAGGAAAAATATGAATAGTGTTTTAAAATATATTGAACTTGTAAAATCATAAATAGGGCACTCTGCTGTAGAATTACTCTTTTAAGAATAACACCTAAAGCAATTTTACATTTGGCAATATAAATAATCTCTTCCAGTGCAGAACTGGCAGGTATTCACAACACATAGCGCAGCCAGGTTCTGGCAAAGAATACCATCCTTTTCATTTACAACAAATATAAACTTGGCATGCTTATGATAAAGAAATTTGTCTACTTCATCTTAGGGGAGAGTTGAATTTACTTCTTTTTCTGATTTCTGCTTTGGGAGTATGGAGATCACATTCATTCTTGGCATCTTTAGTTTGTACCAAATTATTTTATATTTTACTGATTTGAAATTTTATTTGGTAACGACATGGCTAATAAACTATCAAAGGGTCATAAAGTTCACCTCCACTGTTTAAATCAGTCATCGGTCTAAACTCAGATAAAAAACAAATGTACTTCTGATCATCTCTTAAGAATGTCTCCATTGTCATCAATAAGAAGTTTGCTTTAGGCAGTCTATTTTCTGGGGGTGGGAGGGGGACTGTACTTGTATGACATCATTCAGCTTTTCATATTTTTTTCTTAATCCCTGGGCCCTTAGGCTTCTCCCCTCAAATTACAAACTATTCATTCACCAGAAGCTTTGTGTTAAAGTAATTTTTGTAATTACTTCCTACCAGTGGGAAACAAGGAATAGTAAGCCTTTATCTCCTGGCTTCCTTTCAGGATTTTCATTTTCCTGCATGAACCCAAGTGCTTGTGTTGCTGGTGTGGTTGTCATGGCGCTGTGAAGGAGTGTCTTTGTCCCAGGTGGGAAACATACACAAGTCAGAAATGATTTGGGAGTTGCTCCTGGTTGCCAGGGAATGAAACTATGAAACAAGAACTAGAATAATGGGAAGACTATTCCTTATTTTAGTGACGCTAGGAACTTCCTAGGCACAGAGCCCTTCCTTGATCTGTAGGCACATGAGTAGGTGCTATAGTCCTTTGTATTTGGAAGTTCTCATGACTTATACCCTAATCAAAGAGAAACATTAGTGGACATTGTAACCCACCAAAAGAAGAAAAAAAATCAAACGTGAAAAATTAATTTTAGCAGATGTTTTCTTATTAAATGAAGCAAGACACATAATACTACTAAATCATTAAGGTCTGTCAATAGCAAACATTCTTTTAGGTAGATGTTAAATGATAAATTTTTCACAGAAGCACAGATTAGTTTATACTATAATCTAAATTTCAGCTATTTGTCAAGGCTACTCCCATTGGATTCATGCGGAAATACTAATCGTATTTATGGAATTCCTTTTCAGGTTGGTTTTGTATGTTTTATCATCTAGGTATTTATAATAATTATTGACAAAAGAAGGCAGTTGAATTATTATATAAAGTAATCAGGAAGCAGAGTGAAGATTAAAGGAGCTTTCAGATGTGAAACATGAAAGATAATATTCCCCTTACTAACATGTCTTCCTGGGCCTATTCTATTTCTTCATGAATAGGTACAATGAAAGGAGCATTTATACAGACCAGGATTAAAGTGTTACAAAATGTAACTCCGTATTTTTTCTAATAAGGTATTGAATATGGAAATACACAAATGGTATTGAGAATTCAGAGTTGCTGGATTACTATTTAGTTATTGATGTGGCATTAATGGAGAAAGAGAATTGTAAGGTTTCAGATATAGTGTCTGTGTGATTGGAGTGAAATTGAAAGCAGTTAATTTATCTTAGGGTATGAAGCTAATTCAGGTAACTTAGACCAAATGTTGATTTTTTAATTAAATGATTGCCTCTCAGAAGTAACTATATCAATTATTGAGTTATGAAAGAGCAGTTCATACCAAGAAAAACCTTTGTTAGTATTTAAAATGCATTTGCTCTTTCTGAATATAAAATATATCCTATTATCAAAATATGCTTTTTTTGTTGTTGGCTGTGTTGGATTGTTGCACGCGGGCTTTCTCTAGTTGTGGCGAGCAGGGGCTACTCTTCCTTGTGGTACACGGGTTTCTCATTGCAGTGGCTTCTCTTGTTGTGGAGCACGGGCTCTAGGCGCGTGGGCTTCAGTAGTTGTAGCACGTGGGCTCAGTAGTTGTGGCTCACGGGCTCCAGAGAGCAGGCTTGGTAGTTTTGGTGCACGGGCTTAGTTGCTCCGCGGCTTGTGGGACCTTCCCAGACCAGGGCTTGAACCCGCGTTCCCTGAACTGGCAGGCGGATTCTTAACCACTGAGCCACCAGGGAAGCCCTCAAAATATACTTTTAATGTTTGGTTTCATTCATTTCAACTGCATTTGCTTATGAGGGATAGACCCTATTTTTAGTAAAATATTAAGTATGTTTTGACTCTGCACATGCCAAGTATTCCTGTTTAAACCCATTTTAAAGCCTGTGCTTATTTTCTTTACATGTACAATTTATAAACTTTCACGTTAGTAAATGGGTAGGAAGCATTTGTGTAAGGATTATTTGTGTAAGAATATTTCTGGAGGTTAAGTAATCTTTTGCTTCATCATTGTCATTGTTTTCTTTTTCCTGCTAAATCATGAGTCATTAACTTCAAATATAAAATTTATTTATATAGATCAATGCTATTTGCTTCCGATCATCTTCATTTGGTATTCTGCAAACAATTTTTGTTTATGTGTGCAGGGGCCCTTGCATCTCTGCAGAGTATTCAGGTGTGTTATTCTCAATCCTCTCTTTCTTTATAGGATCTTTTTATCCCTGTCTCGATGTGGGGAATCTTTCAGGTAGATGACGTAGAGAAATGGGACAATGGGAAAAAATAAGTGTAGCACAGAAATAATATTTTTATTTGAAAATTGTTTGAGATTAGATTATGGGGACTATGAATTAAAATGTGAGGGCTACACTCAGACCAAAATAAATGCTCCTTTAATGCATGGTTCTGCAAGGGGAGCTGAATACTTGGTTTTGTTCTTTCTAGACACCAGAAATTTTATTCCAGTTTTCAGCTGTGATTCATCTGGTCTGAATATGTAAATTTAAAAATCCTTAATGGAAGTTCTTGAACTTGGGACTTTGTATATGATGGAAAGATTTATTTTAGGAATGATTGGAGCCATTTCCCTAAGTTTAATATATTATATATATATATACTATAAGGTTTACTGCAGATATGTAGTTATATACAGCATATTCTTAGATCAATTTACAGTACCTTACTAAATATCTGGAAAAAAATCTTGGACAAGAGGCATTGATTCAAATTGTTTTTCCATTTTTTTGTTTTCTGCTCATCATTCACAACTATTTTAACCACTTATATGCTGTTCCACATTAACTTGTTCTTTGATTCTGTGCTGAGATCTTTGTTCATTATTTCAGAGCTCTGATTAGTAATACCAAGCATCCTAAGATTTTGTGTATATTCTTGTCCAAAGGACAGTTTTTTTAGGCAATACCTGAGTATAAGCCAAAGCTCAAGGCTTATTTCTCTTGAGTGTGCTTTATAGATTTCTGTATGCTCTTTAAATGTTAAGAATAAAGTCTGTGTGATACTAAAACGTTTTGCGTTCTAAATTCAGTCCTCTGTTTCAGCACATTGGCAGGTTTTGTTTTCACATTTTCCATTTTATCAGGACTTACCCCACGTACTAAGGGGATAAGAGCAATGTCTAAGCCCCTTTTGGTGAGACAAATGAGTGAAAAAGCAGGTTCTTTTTATGTCCTGTGCTCCGTACGAATAAAATGTCACTGAACAGCCTTTTAGTAACAAGAAATTAAAATATTACAACAGCTTTTAAGTTTCTACATTCCCAGTTTTGGATGACATTTGTAGATAAAGTCAGTATAGCAATTTGATGCAAATAAACGTTGTCCTTCCTCATTCTCTAATGCTTGGGTTTGGCTTTCAAGTCTAGTGGGAAGTCCTAAGGAAATCACTGCTAGGTGTGGTAGATGCACCTCCCTATTTATGTTTAAAAGAGATACAATTAATTTAATCAGGTTAGATATGTTGTTTTTGTCTTTTCAACATCCTTCTCTCATCTGTGATGAGCCAACATTTGAAAAGTCAGCAGAAGCATATGTAGTTGTTATAGGGTTGCTATCATCTGAGTTCCACTGGGCATTTTAAAGACACTACCGCTCACTAGTTCTCTTCCTCTTAAATTTATGGAAGACATATTCTAACATCTTGTTATCTCAGACTTCTACAAATTATTAATGAACATTTATGGTATACATTAAGATTATTTTTATAGAGTTGAGATCTATAAGCTTTGATGTTGGACAAAATCACTATTACATTAACCACCCAGATTTTTATCCTTAAGTAAAATCCCAACCTTTTTGGACTTTTCATCTTTCCTAGTTATATGGCCCCAGTTATAATGAGACTCAGACTTCAACTCACAGTATCCACAAGCATGTCACTCGTCTCTGTTTCTTCCTTTTGTGACCTTATGACAACTTTGATAAAGCAACTCAAATAATCTGAATTATTCAAGTTTTGTATCCTGAATACAAATTAAGGAAATGGGAAGCCAAGAATTTACTTTCAGTAGTAGGAATTATGAAACTGGACCTTCCTTTTATTAATAGAAATGGTGACTTTGTAGCACATATTAATTCTTTACAAATATTCACAGAGGGGAACAAATACAAAAACAGAAGAAAAAAAAGCCCAGATATCCTAAATGTGAAACGCATCACATTTTGATTTAGTACAGAAGTTTTATATGTTAGCCAGTTTGCGGGCTTCTTTGGCTGGCTGAGTGGGCCTCACTGGGGTGATAGTCCTTGTCGTCCTGGCTGCTGCTAGCTCCACTGGCGTTCACTGCTGGCCCTTCTCAGCTTGACTCCAGTCTGCTCTCATGGGTGCAGCAGACCACCCTGAGTTCTGGCTAGGGCTCCTATTTCCCCAGCCCACGTGATCTGCCTGCAGCTTCTGTTGTGGGACCTCACTGATGCTGGTTCAGCAACCCTCTTAGACAGTCTCCCCAGGAAGGTCAGATACTGCTGTTCTTACGGCACCTGAACCAAGGGGACTCATGGCTTCCTTGGCTGCAACTGGATCGATGTGCTAGCAAATGCAGTGTTCTCCTTCCAGAGTCCCCAGAATAGAGCAGGAAGACAGGCTTTGGCCCTTGGAGGTCCTCAGAGATCTGTATGTTTTAGCACCGTGTCCCTTCTCTTGAGACTTTGCCTCGAAGGAGAACTGGGAAGAAATCCGGATATCTGTCTCCTCATCCCAAAAGCAGTCCAAGATCAAAAGGGCCAAGGCTGCCTTTTTCTTCCTCTAATTAAACGCTTTTTCCTCACTACTCCAGCCTCATGATTAAGACTGACAATGGTCAGGACTTTTTCTCATAGGAGGAAAACACAAATAAAGAACAAACAAATAAAAAACCTCTGTATTCTGGCCTCCAGGCCTCGCATTGATATGTTACATGACAACTATGAGGATCTAGAAAATCCTTTCCCTTTTAGCCTACAGATCTCTGTTATTTTGAAAAATCTTATTTGAACTCCAGAAGTTGAATATTGAGTCTCTTTATATTCTTGATGCAACAATCCTAGTGTCCAACAGCCTCTTTCCTTTCCCTTCCCAACCTCCCACCTAGAGTTTGGGGATAATTAGCAAGTCATTTATGCACAAAGGCTGAGAAGATAATTATATTTTCCAAATATCATCCCCATTTCACAAATCAACCTATTTCTGGGATTCACATTGTTGTAGTTCCATATTGTTGTAGTTGCAGAAACCATATATATCAAGGGGTTGTTGAAAGGGCTCTTGTTAGAATCGTATCCCCTCTTATTGTATACATGTAATTTGGGGTGAAGAATGATAAGATGTCAAGTGCAAAATAGCAAAAAAACAGGGTTAAAATGGAATTAATGTCAGAAAAAATAAATTTTATCTTTATAACTTAAGTATACCTTACCTCATGATTTGTAATCTAAAACAAATCAACAGATACGGTTTTGACATCCCGAGTCACTAGAAGAACCTGAGAATTTTCAGTTTTCCAATGTCTATATATCTAAATTTGGAGTTTTAATCCTACTTGACTGTTATTTTCTTTTTCCAGTTAATATCTGCAAATATGGAATTTTATCCCAGATTTTACAGGACTTTACTTGTGATTAAAAGAAGAAATCAAATTTCTTCTCTTTGTGAATATAGAATCCTGATATTTTATTTATGATATGATTAAAACAAGAAGTGATTTTTATGCAAATCAGAGAATAGTAGTATTAATACAGGCCTCAGGAGCCCATTTACTTACTTTTGCAGATTTTTCTAACTTTTTGTCCAGAGATAGAGTAATGGTATTGAAAGTGATAGAGGTACCATGTCCAATCCTCCTTCAGTACAAATAGGGAGGTCATCTGTTTTAGTCTTCTTCAATTCTTGGCAATAACAAAGGAAAAATTAATAAGAACAGTTATGAAGGCAGTCCCTTACCTTAGGTCCCCAGCTCCAGTAACTAAAGCTTAAAAAGAACAACTTAAATGCGCTAGACATTAGAAAAACTAATGGGAATGGGAAACTAGGTGCTCAGCGTTTAATCTATTGAGAATACCCCTTATATTTCTAGGTATGGAGACAAAATATAAGTGATTATTTCAGAAAACATATTTTGATTGATATAAGGACATATTGCATTAGGATAGGATCACACACATTCTCTGTTCCACCCCCTTTGCATACATACTCTAACCCCACCTTAATGGCCATTCCTGTGAAAGGTATTTCAAAGCCAAAGGAATACAGTCCAACTGTGTTAAATTTCTTAGAGTAAAGTTAGCCAAGGATATCCTGTAAAAACAGACTCAAGCATTTGAATATGATCTCTTGAGCCAGTTTTAAAATTAGATCTTCAAACTGGGTCTTTAGAACACTAAAGAAATCCAAAAATCTAAGCAGTGACTTTTTTTGTTGTTGTTACAAGACTATCTAACATGTATCTTTTAAACAATCTTTACTATTTCCTATCTCACAGAGAAGGAAAAAAAGCTCACATTTTTCAGCTAGTTCATAAGAAAACTAAAATATTTATCAGAGATGGAATGTGTCTACAGCTTATGCCTTCACAAAGTATGAAGACATAATGTGTAATTATCAATGATGAGTTTTAGGCAAACATCTAGTGTATTATTGATATAAATATATTATTTTTATTTGTTTATTGGGTACTTAACATATGCTCTCCCATAGAGTATAGTGTACTTCCATAAAGATTGATAAAGAAACATAACAACTAAATTAAACCATTACACAATTAGCCTTATAATGACTGATCTAGAAAGCATATTATGAGACTTTAGAAATATCATTGAAGGCTGGAGTGTTTGAGGGACTTCAGGTAGATAGTGAAGGATGCCTGGATGCAACGACTGGGAAGAAAGGAAGACATTCCTAAGGAAGCAAGACAAAAATTCAGGTAGAGACATAGTGGTGATACTATGATGATGATATTATTATTAATAACTATTAATAACTAAAAGTAGAAAAGGCACAAATATAAACCATGTTACCTCAAGGGATTTTTGTTTGTTTTTTACATAATGACTAATTTAAGCTGATTGAGTCAATGTCTTAGCTGCTATTGATGTGGTAAAATTTTTTTTTCTTTTTGAATTTTATTTATTTATTTTATACAGTAGGTTCTTATTAGTTATCTATTTTATACATATTAGTGTATACATGTCAGTGCCAATCTCCCAGTTCATCCCACCCGCCCTCCACCACCCCGCTTTCCCCCCTTGGTAGATTTCTTTCTTTTCTTTAGTATAGTTTTAGCCCAGAGGCTTACCATTGAGTACCTTTGTGACCTATATCAAGTTACTTAACCTATCAGAGACTCTGTTTCCTCATCCGTCAACAAAGCAGAGAAAATAATAGTACTTCCTTCAAAGGGTTGTCTTTGGATTTATCTGTAAAGCACTTGATTTTAGTTCCTGGCATGTACTAAACACTCAGTGAAAGTTACCTCTTACTACTCTTTTATCATAACTACACTTTCCCTTTGTGGTACTTCTATAATCTTATAAGAACCACCAGCTATCTTTCTTTGAACGTGTGGTTTGTTATATGCTTTCATCACAGCATCACTTTTGTTTTTCTCCGTTTGGTGTCATGCAGATTCTCACTCTTGTGTTTTACTTTCAGCTTCTAGGAAATTGCTCTCCTATAGAGTTTTCTGGATTATGGAAATGTTCTACCGCAGTGCTATCCAATATCCAGTAACCACTAGGCATATGTAGCAATTGAGATGTGACTAGTGCAACTAAATTTTTTGTTTTACTTAATTTTAAATTAATTTAAATGTAAAGAGCCAAGCCAAGGATTTGCACCATGGTATATATCTTCTTGATGGTTTTCAAAATTCTTTCATGTGCCTTATTTCATTTGATTCTCCCAAGAATTATGTGACATAGAATAGGTGGGATTACCCCAAATTTTCTTGTTTGCTCAACATTGCTTATTCAAGGTCTAGCACAAGGACCAGCACAGAGCAGATCTTCAATAAATATTGATTGAATGAATAAGTGATTGATTCTGATACTCAGAAATGTTAAGTACCTTGCCCAAGGAAAATTATTAAAAATGTTTTTCCACACTCTTAATTTGATGAAAAAGTGCAGGTTTTCCAGGTACTTTTTAAACTGAACAAAACGAGCTTTCAACTGACATTTGTCAGGAAGGTCAAAAATGAAATTCTCTATAAGACTCACAGTGTCAAAATTTCTCTGGAATTCACAGGAGAAAATTCCAAGGAAGATAATCCAGAAAGAGCACTTATCACCTCAGATGTCTGTTTATCAGACCCAGACTATGTGATGCAGTCCCCTGTTGATGGTCTGAGGGGACTTCCTTACCTAGTCTGAGTGTCTGAGGGTGGCTGTTGAATGGGAATCAGGAAGGAGGCGCACAGCACAGAAGAGATTGTGGGGTGCTCCAGATTTATGATGTAGAGCTTGTTTACTAAGTCACCATGGCAGCTGCCACACATTTCATTTCTCATTCTAAAGGCATTTTTCATCTTTATGAATTTCCATAAAGATGCTTATGGGTTTTAAGTGGGAGATGCAAAGAGTGTACAGTTGGACAGTATAGGTCTCCTCTGTCTTCATAAACACTTGGCTGGAATTTGGGCCCTTTTGCCCCTTCGTAGATACTTTTTTCCATCACCATCATTGCCAAATTTCTGTGAAGAATGTATCTTCTTTAACTCCCTTCTTATCACTTAGTCTCTTATCCAGCTCCACCTCAGCTTGGCTCTCAACCTCAGCATTTTACATAAATAGTTTTCCCCAGATACTGAAAGACACTTAAACATTTCAACAGATTTTTTTTTCTTAGAGCTCATTCTCTTGGGCCTCTCATGACGTTTGGTAGCATATTGTTTCTTTAGGTTTTCTGTTCTCTTGGCTTCTGTCACACTCACTGTAGCCTTCCTGTCTCTGATCAGTTATTTGGGTATCTTTCCTTTTCTGATTATTTAGTAGTGCATTTCCCCTCTATTCAGTTTTATCCTACATGGTTTCAAAAGAGATACTCTTTTTTATGGTGTCCAGTATCATCTTTACCAAATATCCATAAATCTTTCTGGTATGGCTTTTGGAGCCTGACAAACCTGGGTTCAGACAGTAGCTCTGCTGCCGATGAGCACTTTGACCTTAGGTACTTTGGACAACTTCTCCAGATACCATTACTTCATCATGAAAATTTCGACCACCTTAAGATGCTGTTGGTGACGTACTGCCCTATATGATGGGCAGTCGGCTCATAATCTCTCTCACATCTTTCGCTGTCCTTTCTTACCACTGCCAAAACAATAGTTTGTATCCTTTTCTCATATTTCTTTCAGGAAAGGTCAGTTAATGCCAGATTACAGAGACCTTATTTTACAAATTACAACAACAACAACAACAACCCCCCAGTGTACTCACAGAAGCAATATAGTTTTGTGATATGTATTTTAGAAGATGTGTCTTCCATCCACATGGAGTATAGAATAGAGGAGTGACAGGACGGAGGCAGCTTGGCAGTTACTGGAGTAATCCAGGTGATGAAAGCATCCAGTGTGTCTACTCCAACATGAAAAGGGAAGAGTGGATGGAGTTGAATGCATTTTAAGAAGCAGAGCAAAACATTTTCATAGGGCCACTTTCATGTGAGGCTATTTGTGATCATTATAGTCATTACGTTTTTTAACTTAAAAAATTTTTAAGTAACATGCAGAACAGAATGCCTTATGCCATCCCTGACCCCCACTCAATCTCTGAGCAGAGTATTCAGGGATGGGGCAGAGATCAGGGTTCTCTGTTATATGTATTACTTAGTTTTTAATTAATATACAAAAAAAAATCTTAAAATTTTAACCATGAAATAATTATAAATATTCCCACACAGTGTGCTTCAAAAGTAATGTCACGTGTTCATTTTTGTAAGAAGCAAAAAAAGAGATTTTTGTGCCTGGTTAGATATAGATTGGGGAGAGACATCTAATGTAGTTAGATAGACTACCTTATTGCATCCCTTGTTTGTTATTATTTCTGTCAACTTGTACTCTTTTCTGTTTTTGAGTATCTTCTTGTCACCTCTATTTAGTGTTCATTATCCAGCTCAAGGGTCATTTTTCAATGAAAGTGATTTTTTCTTTCTTCCCTGAAATTCCATAGTCCTTAAAAGTTCATTTTTACACTTTGCCATATACCATCTTATGATATGTATTATTTCCTTAATTTATTAGAATCTGGTTTTCAGCCCCTGCTATTTCATTTATTTTCTGAATAAATAACAAAACTCTTTAATGATAAACTATGCTGCTACATTTTGCTTTTTACTCACCTTACCTCTCTGTGACATTAGACTCACCCTTTGGCTTTCATGACTGGAGTCTTGGATTTACTTCTTAGCCTCCTTCCTTGATAATTTTTCTTCTTTCCATCCTTTTCATGCAAGTCTTCCTTAAGATTTTTGTCCTCTTCTTCTCTCGCGTTTTTGTACCATTGGTGATCTGTGGGAGAATTACATGGTGGTGTATATCGTCCACATTCCGCTTGAACTCCAAGACTATATATTCAACCACTTTTTAGCCACCTGCACTTGGATATCCCACAAAGACCTCTACTCACCATGGCCAACACTGAACTTGTCTCTAACCATCAACCAATTCCTAAACTGCTCCTTGATTCTCCTATTAGATTTTAGTCTTAGTGAATGGTTCTAGCATCCACCCGGTTAACCCTCTGATTTTCGTATCCTTTATCTAGTTGGCAAGAAAGACCCACAAATTATACACCCAGAAAGCTCTCAAGATAGCCCCTTCAGTCTCCTTTGTTTCTACTTTTGTTCAGAACCTAATGTTTTGTTTTGAATACTGCAGCTGTCCCCTAACTATTCTCCTATTTCTAAACTCCCTCTAGTCCATTTAGAGATACAATGTTACCAAACTTTGTGGATTATGTGCCCACACCACTATGTGTGTGTGTGTGTGTGTGTGTGTGTACATACACACAAATGTATTACTATAGTTTATACATTATAGAACATATGTATCATATTATAAGACATTCACAGAGATAGAAATTATAAAAAATATAACAAAGATAACTTTGGTAGAAGTTCTATTTTTTTCTCCATATTCCAATAACTATTTTTACATATCTCTGTAATGTAAGTGTCCTGATATCTTGCTTTGGAGATTGCTGCTTTTGATTGAAAATTTGGTGACCTTTGTGAACTGAAATACTTAAAAATCATTATGTAGTCTAAAACTTGTAAGTCATTCCCCGTTCCTTACTAGATAAAATATAAATATTTTAGCGTTGTCCTCGGACACCTGGAACCTATTTATCTATTTTCTCTCTCTTGCTGCTCATCAGTGACTCCCACTCCCCACTAACACTCTTTACTTTGAACGTTACCGAACTCTAAATTCCATAAATACACATTTTCTCCCACTTTGCCCTCTTGTTTGTCCTTATATATGGGAGACTGCATATCTCTTTCTTTTAGAATTATGGAATGTGTCTTTATATTAAGCTTTACCTGGTAAACCTAGACCATCTTTTTGAGAAGAGAGTAAATGTCTGCCTTGATTTCGTAAGATCTGAAAGGTGGATAATAATATTTGCCTCATATCTGAGGACTAAAGGAGATAATTAACTTCATCCTGTAGCACACAACATGGTTGGGCTATTTTAATTCATATCCATCTCTTATTTTCATCTAACCTCATCCAACAATCTCTTTTGAGACTAAAGACTACAATTTTATCTTCCTTCAAGTTTCTTATTTATAATAATTTAAGGGAGATCTACTTTTTTCATAACTTAGCATTGTATATGGTTGAAGAAGAGCCTACCATTAAGACAGAGATCAGAGGAGGGAAGTAGAAAATGCTTTGAGAAGATGCTCAGTCTCTTAAGAAAGTCATTGTTCTACAGAAATACTTCCAAAAAGAGCTGGACAAAATTTTTTTTCTACATAATTGTACTCTGTAAAGCAGAGTTTCTTAGTCTGCAAGGGCATCAAGAGGTCTAAAAACTCCTTGAATTTAATTTTATATTTATGTGCATATTTGTGTGGTCCCTTCTCTCCCAGAGAGGTTTCATATCTTGTAAAGGATTTTCAAAGGGGTCCATTATTTTAAAATTTGGGGAGAAACAACTGTCTTCAAAGTGTTTTTATATTCTTTGGGTAATTCGATTTGCTTTTCCAAGCCATTTGTATACATATATTGAGAACTAAAAGGGTGAGAAATGGATCTTACTTATATAATGATTAAATTGCCTAACAACCATTGGACTTTTAATATCAGAATATTAATTGAATCATATACCTATCCCTCAGTGAAAAGCATAATCTTTTTTCTCTTTTAAATGTATGAGTAAACTACTCTAGTCCAATAGTATCTACTAGCTAAACATAAAAAGATATGTTTTGGTGAGAGGGAAACTTGTCTCAGTATGCTTTCTTTTCAAAAGTGCAGAAGGTAAAGAAAAATATGACACCCCTCCCAACATGTAGGATACTTTTGTATTTGAAAGTTTAGGAAATGTGTGCCACAGAAATGATAATGCTTTGGGTGAAGAGATCTTCATTATCTCAGCCAACAGTGTTCTTCAGAAGCAATGACATCATTGTTGCTTCACTGACTTCAGAATTCAGGCAAGATCCCAATGCCTAAGAACTTAGGCAGCTTCTTTGTCAGCCATAGTGCAGAAAAGAAGACACAAAGAGCCTCCCTTTGAGTCATGGCAGGCTTTGCGACTCCTTTCTTGGCCCTTTGTGAAAGCACATGACTGGACTTGTAGAAGATTAACCCCCTTAACATTTCTGTAAAAATTAAACAGATGCAAAGCAGCTCCATCACCTTTTTTCCTCTCTGTTGTGAATTCAGTATTATGGTGGGCAGTGAATTATTTTGAATTGCCTCAGAGAGGCCAGGGCAGTCAATGGGGACGGGTGAATGAAGGCCCTCTGAAGGGCTCAGTTGTGGGTTTTCTTGGGCATTCACTGTTCTTTATAGCATTATTCCTCTGAAAGAGTTCCCTTGAAGAGTGGGGTCAGTCTAGAGACCTTTATAGTGCTTGAAGTAATCCACCCTTTAATCTGTTCCTTCCTGTGGGAAAATCAGTATGGAAAAAAAAGAGTAAGCTAGTATTTACATCCAGATATAGACTGTTTAGACTGTTTACTTTTAATTTAGTACTATTCTTTGCATGAATATAGCTTGTTTTCAACTTTAGTTCTTTAATAAAGAAAAAAAAGTTCCAAAAATTAATTCATGGATTATGCTGTTCATGATAATTTTAACTAGTCATATATGAAAACTGATGAGTTGATGTTACTGATTCTTAACTCTGTTTCTTACCCTGGATTATCATTTCATTAATCCAGCTGTTATTACATATTTCTTAACTTAAGTATATACTATTTTATTGTTTTGAGATAAATGATCTTTACATCTTTTTTATTTCCTTGGTTCTGAGTTTACTTAGGTATTATGTATATGGAAAGGATTGATTGTGTATTTTGTCATTATATGTCAAAATATTATACATGAGGGTAACAAGATTTATCTCTTGACTTTTCATGACAAAACTGGTGACAGTGCTAACACAAATAACAATACTTCCTTTAGGAATAGGATAGTAATTGGAAGATGGGATGGTGAGAGAAGACTTCTGCATATTTTTAACTGCTCAATTTCTAAATGCAATCATGCATTCATGTGTAAATTACATATTTGAAAAAAATTAAAACAACAAAGAAGAAAATTTATTAACCTGAGGGAAGTAGTGACCATTTTAGTTCAGGTTCTCCTGCTTATTCCGGTTCCTAGTTTATAAAGATTGTATCTTATAGCAGACTCCAATTCCAATCTAAAATCTCTAGGTCATTAGGAAGAAGAAATAGGAAAGAATAGAATAAGGAATAGAATAGGAAAGAATAAGAAGGAAATAAGGAATCTGAGGGTTAGAAGTAGAATGTTTTTTAGGCACAATTTTTTGAAGACAGTGCATCAAAATTTCCTTTCTAGTTTCTAACCGTTAGAAATAAAATAAAGTTAACTGCCTCCAGTTATCTTTGAAAAAATATAGATTAAAAAAAAAAGTGGAAGAAGAAATACATTGGGTTTAGGCAAAGAAGTCAAAGAAAGAATTTGGATTCCTTTACCCCCCACCTTGACCTCTCTTTCTCACTTTTCCTCCTCTAGAACTGTTCTTGGGAAAAATTGGTGACTGCCTTAAACTTAGCTATCACCTTACCCCAGTGTTTAATTTTGGGGCATGCAGAGACAAAATTATAAGGGTAATTTGGATATTCAGATAAAGTGAATTTTCAATTACAATGTTATGGTATAATCATATGATTTTCCCACTACTTTGGATTAAGGAGGTGGAATTTTTCAATATGTAGGAAGGCAAGAAAAAATTGGTGGGGTAGGGCAGTGATAGATCAGGCAATATTGGGGAAAACAGATTTATAAACATAAAAGCCCTGCGCTCATGGAGCACAGAGGCCACCACAGTAAGGAGGGCTATCGAGGGAACAGTGCTGGAGTTAGAACTGCTTGCCAATAACTCCTATCCAACCTGTGCTGCTCCTCTGGTTCCTAGATGACACGGTGAGGCTAAGAGACCTAGCTATAGCTGCCTATCTCAGGTGAAGCTTAGGAATCCTGAGCAGCATAGTAGAGTGCAAAGGACCTCTGTCTCTAGGAGTCAGGAAAAAAATATGAGCTTTGGTCCTCGTTTGCCACTAGCAGTGAGATCTAAGGAGCTTGCTTCTCTGTTATGCTTGTAGCCACCCTCCAGATGGACATACTAAGTTTTAAGCTCCTTGAAGCATCCTTATACTCGTGGTGCTCAGACCGGCACCCAGAATATACTCAAAATAAATTTTTTGAGTGGAAGAGTGAAAATACATCACTTTTCTGATTGTAAAAATAGGGTGGGGTTGGGTGGTTAGAGTTGGTTGTCATGTTTCCTAAGGTTCCTTCAAGCTCTTGAATCCAGATTTTAGGTCATCTAGTTAATTATTTTTCCTGCAAAAGCATCCCATCCATAATAGCCTTGACATGTTATCATCCAGCTTCTCAGCTTCAGTAACCATAGCCTCACTATCACTGTGTGGTGTTTCCTCATCTTTTTACCCACACTATTTAACAGTTTCCTGGTCTCTAGTTACCCTTCCTTTTAGGAAGGTTTTAATGAGATTGAACCATAGGGAATTGCCATCTGTTTGGGTCCAAAACAGTTCAATATTGACAGTTTTGACAATTTCAATTGATAGGACTAAAGTTCCTTATCCAAACTGTAGTCACAGACACTTGGTCCCTTCTTTAAACATTTCAATGGCTTCTCATTACTCCCCCACCTCTCCACCCACCCCCATCGTTCCCCCCTCAGCCCCTTCTTGTCCTGACTCACAAGGGCTTTGATGATCTGACCTTCTCTTTCCTGGCTGGCCTATTCTGTTACCAATCCCTTTCACTGTCTACACTCCAGCTTCATAGAAATTTCAGTTCCTGGACTGCTAAGCTTTCTCTTCAGTGTAGGCCTTTGGGAATGTCATGTCTTATGCCAGAAATACTCTCCTTTTCCTTCCCTTCTCCTCCACCACTCAAACCTGTAGCCTAGCTTGACCAGCACCCATTTTAGCAATGGAGAAAGACAGTATACATATAATAAAGAAACATGAACTATTTCGTATTTTAGAAGTGAAAAGTGCTATTGAGAGGATTTTCTTCCCCGTAACTACCCCTGACTCTACATTTCTAATGTCACATTTAAATGGTGGTACCCAAACTGAACACAGTACCACAAATGTGGTCTGATGAGCAGAGGCTGCAGTGGGACAAAGATGAGCACTCTTGTTTGGGGCCCTATAATTCTATCAGTATGATTTTCTAAGGCAGTCAGTCATCCCTGTGAGCTCATAGCGATTTTGCACTGCCCCGGACATAAAAGGAGCTTAAAAAAAATGTTTGACTGGGGCTTCCCTGGTGGCGCAGAGGTTAAGAATCCACCTGCCAATGCAGGGGACACGGGTTTGAGCCCTGGTACGGGAAGATCCCACGTGCTGTGGAGCAACTAAGCCCATGCACCACAACTACTGAGCCTGCGCTCTAGAGCCCGCGGGTCACAACTACTGAGCCCATGTGCCTAGAGCCCGTGCTCCACAACAAGACAAGCCACCACAATGACAAGCCCGTGCACTGCAACAAAGTGTAGCCCCTGCTCGCTGCAGCTAGAGAAAGCCCG
Source organism: Stenella coeruleoalba (assembly GCF_951394435.1). Lineage (NCBI taxonomy): Eukaryota > Metazoa > Chordata > Mammalia > Artiodactyla > Delphinidae > Stenella > Stenella coeruleoalba. Next base: position 100,848,292 of record NC_137149.1, on the reverse strand, counting down.
TGCACAGCAGCAAAGACCCAACGCAGCCAAAAATAAAATAAATTAATTAATTAATTAAATCATTTAAAAAAATGTTTGGCCAGAATTTCTTTTTTCTAGAAGCCCAGGAAAAAGAGGTCATCATTGGGAAGTTAGGAAGTCATGACAATTTTCAGGAACAGTTTATTTTATTTATTTATTTTTAACATAGCTTTCAGGTATTCATAAAACAGCTTAGGAAATGAAGTGCTTTCCTAGACAGGTGTTTTTGCTATGCTTTGGATGTTGGTCAGGGAGAAATGCTACTGAAGCTTTCTTTTAATTCACAGGAGAAACATACCCTTTTGCTCCTTCCTGTATAATAACATTAGCTTTGCCAAAATTATGAGTAATCAGTATAGGAAGTGTAGCTATTTTTGGTTAAATATTACATTTTCATAAAGAATGAGATAATAGGAAATGAAGTGGGCAAAATAAGTTAAAAATACAGGCTTTGGATCTAGGCTGCCTGGGTGAATCTGGGCTCCACTTTTGACAGTTTACTTAGTTCTATTCCTCAGTTTCGGCACATGAAATGGGGAAAACAGTATCTTCCTCATTGGGTTCTTTCGAGAATTAAATGAGATAAAGTGCTTAGAACAGCGGCTGGCGCATCATCAATATCATCATAAAATAAATGTACTTGTTATTATTTTAAATATAAGTGGTCATGCAGAATCCCAGGGGCTTTAAAAGAGTTGGTTAGTATTTCATGATGTAATTCTTATGTAGAACTTCTCAAACAAATACTGCAGGGCTGTGATCACTCTATAAAATCTTCCAGTGCTTCCTGCTTATATAAATATGTTTTTTTTCTTTCATATGCTTTCTCACTTAACTTTCTTTCTTTCTTTTGTTTTTTTATAGAAGCGTAGTTGATTTATAATATTGTGTTAGTTTCAGGCGTACAGCAAAGTGATCAGTTATATATATATATATTTTTTTTCAGATTATTTTTCATCATAGGTTGTTACAAGATAGCGAATATAGTTCCCTGTGCTATATAGTAAATCCTGTTACTTATCTATTTTATGTACAGTAGTTTGTATTTGTTAATCCTTTACTCCTAATTTATCCCTCCCCAATCCCTTTCCTCTTTGGTAACCATAAGATTCATTTGTATTATTTTTTAGATTCCCCATGTAAGTAATATCAAGTAATATTTGTCTTTTCTTTTTATGATTTACTTCACTAAGTATAATATTCTCTAGGTCCATCAATGTTATTGCAAATGGCAATATTTCATTCTTTTTTGTGGCAGAGTAATATTCCATTGTATATATAAATTAAATATATATATATATATCACATTTTCTTAAGCCAGTCATCTGTTGATGGGCACTTGAGTTGTTTCCATATCTTTACTAATTTAAATAAATGCACAGCCAACATAATACTCAACAGTGTAAAGCTGAAAGCCTTCCTGCTAAATTCAGGATCAAGATAAGGATGCCCACTCTCACCATTTCTATTCAACATGGTACTGGAAATCCTAGCCACGGCAATCAGACAAGAAAAAGAAATAAAAGATATCTAAATTGGAAGGGAAGATGTAAAACTGTCACTATTTGCAGATGACATGATACTCTATGTAGAGAACCCTAATGTTTCCACACCCATCTATTAGAACTAATAGGTGAATTCAGCAAGGTAGCAAGATGCAAGATTAAGATACAGAGATCTGTTGCATTTCTTTACACTAACAATGAAATATCAGAAAGAGTAAGTAAAAAAGAATCCTGTTTAAAATCGTGTCCAAAAAAAACCCTAGGAATAACTTAACCAAGAAGATGAAAGAAGTGTATGCTGAAAACTATAAAACAGTGATAAAGGAAATTGATGATGATTCAAAGATATGGAAAGATATCCCATGCTCTTGGATTGGAAGGATAAATATTGTTAAAATGGCCATACTACCCAAAGCAATCTACAGATTTAATGTAATACCTTCCAAAATACCCATGACATTTTTCACAGAACTAGAACAAATAATCCTAAAATTTATATGTAACCACAAAAGATCCAGAATTGCCAAAGTGATCCTGCGGAAAAAGAAGAAAACTGGAAGCATAACCCTTCCAGACTTCAGACAACGCTACAAAGCTAAAATAATCAAAACAGTGTGGTATTGGCACAAAAACAGACATCTGGATCAATGGAATAGGATGGAAAGCTCAGAAATAAACCCACAAACTTATGGCCAATTAATCTATGACAAAAGAGGCATGAATATATATAATGGAGAAAAAGACAGTCTCTTCAACCAGTGGTGTTGGGAAAGCTGGACAGCTACATGTAAATCAATGAAATTAAATATGATTTTAATTGTTATTTTACATTCTTTATATAAGCTGAACTTTGTCAGACATCTTGAAAAAGTATTATTTGAAAACATAGGACATTTGCACCTCTAGTACATTTTAAATTTGGAAGTATCTGGATTAGTGGTAGAGGCCAGACATATATTTTCTCTCATTTGTATTCTTTCTTTTTCTCCTCAGTTCTTCTTCCTCTCTCCCCTTCCCACCTGTCTTTCCCTTTCTTTCTCTCTGTCATTCTTGCAGGCATACACATACATACATGTGTGCAGGCATCTAGTCGTTCTCTTCCTTTCTCTCACCTTCATTAGGAAAATATTGGGTTGGCCAAAAAGTTCATTCAGTTTCCCCGTAAGATGGCTCTAGTAGTGCTTAGTTGTCTTTAACTTCATTCAAAACAATTTTGTTAGATTGTATTGTGACAGCTGTCGTACCAGCATGCATTTAAAAAAAAGCTATCAATGGTGAATTTTTGTGTAGCCATGTTAACATTGAAGATGGAAGGAAAAACCAACATTTTCGGCATGTTATGCTTTATTATTTCAAGAAAGGTAAAAGCACAACTGAAACACACACAGAAAAGATTTGTGCAGTGTATGGAGAAGGTGCTGTTACTGATTGAACGTGTCAAAAGTGGTTTGCGAAGTTTTGTGCCGGAGATTTCTCACAGAGTGACGCTCCACAGTCAGACCAGTTGAAGTTGATAGCGATCAAATTGAGACATTAATTGAGAACAATCAATGTTATACCATGCAGGAGATAGCCAATGTACTCAAAATATCCAAATCCAGTGTTGAAAATCATTTGCACTAGCTTGGTTATGTTAATCGCTTTGGTGTTTGGGTTCCACATAAGTTAAGCAAAAAACACCTTCCTGACCATGTTTCTGCATGCGATTCTCTACTAAAACGTAATGAAAACGTTCCATTTTTAAAACGGATTAAGACGGGTGATAAAAAGTGGAAAATGTGGAATGGAAGAGATTGTGGGGCAAGCAAAATGAACCTCCACCAACCACACCAAAGGCTGGTCTTCATCCAAAGACAGTGATGTTGTGTATATGGTAGGATTGGAAGGGAGTCCTCTATTAATTATGAGCTCCTTCTGGAAAACCAAACAATTAATTCCAACAAGTATTGCTCCCAATTAGACCAACTGAAACAAAGCAGCACTCGACGAAAATCGTCCAGAATTAGTCAACAGAAAACACATAATCTTCCATCAGGATACCGCAAGACTGCGTACTTCTTTGATGTCCAGGCAAAAACTGTTACAGCTTGGCTGGGAATTTCTGATTCATCCACTGTATTCACCAGACATTGCATCTTCAGATTTCCATTTATTTCAGTCTTTACAGAATTCTCTTAATGGAAAAAGTTTCAGTTCCCTGGAAGACTTTAAAAGACCTGGAACAGTTCTTTGCTCAAAAAGATAAAAAATTTTGGGAAGACGGAATTATGAAGTTGCCTGAAAAATGGCAGAAAGTAGTGGAACAAAAGGGTAAATATGTTGTTCAATAAAGGTCTTGATGAAAATGAAAAATGTGTCTTTTATTTTTACTCAAAACACAAAGGAACTTTTTGGCCAATGCAGTATAAGTAAATAGTGAGCTAAATAACTATTGTACATCAGAGTTCTAGAGAATTTCACCCCTTGTTAATGTGTAGTTAATATTTCTAGAATATGCAAAGAACTTTAGTGGCTTAGGATACATAGAATGGTATGTGTGGGGCATTGATTGACTGATGGACGATAGTTTAAATATTGATCTAAACTCACACTCTCTTTTGGGTACCCATTATCTTTATCATTCCAAAATATTTTTCAGAATATTTTAAATATTACTTCATTTGTGACATACTCTTATGGACCTTACAACTTTTTTTCTTAACCTTGGGACATTTGGGTTGATTCAAAGCTGTTTCTCCACTGCATAGTCCTTCCTAGATGCTATTAATGATATACTCTGATAAGAAATAGTTTCCTTTTTGTATGATTTAAATTTTTTGCCATTTTTCACTTTCATCTTTTAATTTAAATGAAACATTTTAAAGTTACAAAAATGAACACAAATAAAATTACTTATCTATGTATCATAAACAGCTATCAATATTTTTCCCATATTTGCTTTGGATATTTCTATTTTTTTCAAGCCCTACTATTCATCCCTTTGGACTCCTTCCTACCTGAGGGGTATTCATTAACAAATTTGATATGAATTATTCTTGTGAATGTCTTATATTTTTACTAGATCTGTATGCAATATTAGAGCATACGTACAGAAAAGAGTTAACATAGCAATCCTGAGACTGATATCCTTAGAAAGGCCTGTCTGCAAGTTTGGCCCTTGGCTGGCAACTGAGAACTTGGATTTCAGGAAGTTCCTACCATTCCCTGTACTGGGTTCACTGTGCCTAAACTGTACAAACAGTGTGGTTGTGCTGAACACCTGCTTTCTTTCTGGGAATCTGGAATTTGGTATGAGCCAGGCAGATGTTTTCTATATGACTAGTCCCCAGTAAAAATCTTGGATGCTGAGTCTCTAAGGAGTTTCTCTGGTAGACAGAATTTCACATGTGTTGTTACGAGTCATTGATGGAGGAATCAAGGACACCCTGTGTGGCTTCACTTGGAGAGGACTCTGGAAGCTTGTGCCTGGTTTCCTTTGGACTTCACCGCTGTGCTTTTTCCCTTTGCTGATTTTTCTTTGTATGCTTTCATTGTAATAAACTTTAGCCACGAGCATGTTGATATGCTGAGTCCCGTGAGTCCTCCTAAGGAATCACAAACCTGTGGGTTGTCTTGCAGACCCCAGACAGAACATAGCCTTTGTATTGGTTGACATGTAGGCTAAGCTCCTGCAGCAAGAGACCTTAGAATGCACTGACTTGAACAAGAAAGAAATTCAAATATTTTTTTCTAGTGTAACAGTTTAGAAGTTGAAATACCACAAGGCTGACAAGGGTCAATGGCCAATCACACATATAGGTTACTAGAGCAGTGCACATTGGGGAAATTTTATGGGGAAAGCAGTACTGGGGGCAGGGACACAGAGCCTCTGTTGCCCATCACATTCGAGGGCAGCACACATAACTCTAACAGGTCTTGATGACAGACTTCAGGAGAGGGATCTCAGTATTTGGACTTTGGTGCTTTCAAGCTATGTGATTGGGGAAGTGCCAGTTCCTCTTCTAGCGTGATCCTCGGTCAAGTACAATAACAGTGTGACCCGGCAGAACTTTGGCTCCAGGCTTGTATTACCGGATGAGGGTTGGAGGTTGGGGGAGCGCCAGCCTTTCCTGGCATGATCAGTGGGCTGGGGTCTAAGCCTCCCCGTTGCAGTTACAGCTGTGACATGGGAAGCTGACAACAGAATTGTCACAACAGCATTCATTGTAGAGAAGAGTCTCTATTTCTCCCTATGCTAATGGAAAAACTTTTAATATTGTCCCGTTTACAAATTGATCAGTCTTTCAACGATCTGACTGTTCAAGAGCCTCTGTGCTCTAGTCCTTTTCTCCCGTCCTTTGTGGGTATTAAAATCTATGCTCCTATTTAACTGAGGTGGTCGCTATCTCCTGCTCCCCGCAAGGCCTCTCACCTTGCCCTAACATGCTTCCTCACCTGACTACTTAATGAGGCTTACACTTCAGAGGTTTTCAGTTCCTTCTTTTTTTCTGGTCGTGGCGATATCTTTTTTATTGTAAGGCCAGGTTTTCATTTAAAAGGATGTTGGTTATATTTCATGTAGCATCTCTAGGTATTATTTCATGATTTTTTTTAAGTTCATAATATTCCTTTATTGTTTGCTTATAACTAGTGCTTTTGGGGTAAAGATTCATACTGAAATGACATTCAGGACTTTGTTGTTTTAAAAAGCAAGACTGGCCAATTACAAATAGATAGTTAGTGGGAAGCAGCCGCATAGCACAGGGAGATCAGCTCGGTGCTTTGTGACCACCTAGAGGGGTGGGATAGGGAGGGTGGGAGGGAGATGCAAGAGGGAAGAGATATGGGGATATATGTATACATATAGCTGATTCACTTTGTTATAAAGCAGAAACTAACACACCATTGTAAAGCAATTATACTCCAATGAAGATGTTTTAAAAAAAAAAGATTGGCCAATTACATAATTGAATACTCTGTCCATTGACTAATTTATAGGAAAAAATTGACTAATTGATCAGCTCATGAGTGGGCTGACTCTGTCCACTATGTATTTTCTTGGTAAGGTTCTTTGTTTGCCTTCCTTTTTTCCTTCCCTCCTTCCTTCCTTCCCTCTTTTTCTACTCTTCCCTGTCTTCCAACTTCTTTCTTATGGTGATGCCTATTGACCAGCCCTAGAATTCTGTTTTTTGGCTTTGTTGTCTAAGGAGTTGAAAATGAGTTGGTCATTGATGGACCATAAATAAGTTTAGGAGAAAATGTTTCTACAATTTATCCAGATATAAACACTGCAAGTCTTTCTTTTTGATATACTACTCCCTTCCAGAAACAGTTATAAATTCACATGGAGGAAGGCCACTAAGGAAAATGTTGTTATTCTCCAGTAGAGAAGATGCTTTTAGTATTGTATCTGTCTTATATGGTATAAATTTATGACTAAACAAAATATCCTAGTTGCTTTTATTTAAGAGTAACGTGTCTCCCTTCCTTTCCTCTCTCCCTCAATCCCTCAGCCCCTCAGTCCCTCTGTCCCTTCCTCCTCTCCTTTACTCCTTCCATTTAAAACAATATTTGGAGTTGCTTAATGCCAGCTGCAAATAAGACCATCTGCCCTGTTATTATTTTCATTTGCCCCAGAGAAATAGGAAGAGGGCAATAGGGTTTGGACAGAGTAGAACTATAATTTCTGCTGCAAAATGAAAGGTACATCTCAAAATGGGTACATATCTATTCAGAGGTGGACATTAATATTTTCTTTATATATGATGAATAGTTTTTTCTTCAGTAATGAATAATATGTTTTCAGTTATTTTCTATCTCACTAACAAATGAGACAGAGATTGGCTGCTAGCGATTATTTGGTAATTACCTGGATTTATGCTTTTATACTTTGAGGTTAGAAAATTACTTCATTAGTATCTGATGTTGCTAAATAACATTCTTTAGGAACTTGCAAAAAAGCCGCTTTTTTCCTCTTTTGTTAGTTATGTACTGTAGGACAGCAATAAATAGCATTATTGAGGCTGAACTTTTTAATCAGTTAGAAAGAGACTGACCCCTTTCTGTTTTGACCGGTACCACTGAAGTTGCCCTAGGCACCAAATTCAAGTTAATTTCAATGGGAAATTTTGATAGCACCGTAGTAACCATAACAAGTTCACCCCCAAACTGTAAGTGCCTCTTCTTGCTAATTACCCTTATGCACTACAGCTAGAGTGAGATAAGACTCACCCATGACAACCCTAGCATACACCTCCAAGCCTGACTCCCTTCCTCCAAGTGTCAATCTGCAGGTGACTTGACACCCTAGTTTTACTTAGGTGATTCAAACAAAAGTTGACAGTGAAATAGTGCCTGGTTTGTGATGCCATTATTTATGGAAGGTAGTTTCTATTTTTGTAATTATTTATGGTAAATAAAAGAGGTAGCAAGTATAGCTGACTGAGTATGGGGTTCAGATCACAAGCTTAAGAACAGTGCTAATTGTTACAGTTATCAGTCATATAACTTGGGAGCATGGCTAACATTCTGTGGACCTCTGTTTCATGGTCTGTAAAATAGGTCTAATAACACAGGATGCCTGCCTCGCATACTTGTTATGAGGATGATATAAAAATGTTCATATGAAAAGCATCTTTTAACCTGTAAATATCTTGTGAATTTTAGTTTTCTGATACTTTATATCAGCTATTAGATTTAGTCCTCTACAGGGAATGTACTCAGAATTTTAAAAGAAATTCTAATTGGTAATTTATGACTTGATAATATCTATTAAACATTGAAAAATTAGATAGCTTTCTTACTCTAAACCTCCTTTAATAGCCAGACATGAAGAAGAGGTTTTTGAGATTCTGCACAGTATTAGCTATTAATAAGAGTTTTTATTTCTCTAAATGAACTCTGATGTGTCAACTACATATTGTATTTCTATCATTCACCTTATTTTTAAAATAGGTATGCCCGTGGATAAGATTTTCTAGAAGACAGGCTAGTTCACTTTGCTGAAGATCTGCTTCATTATGAACCCTTAAAAACCTCACAGTGTTTTTATACCCTGGTTATTTTTCACGAAGTGGAACAGTGGGCTTAAAAGGGCGGCTCTCCAGTCAGACTGCCTGCATTTGAATCCTAGGTTCACACTTAATAGATGTTGGAAAAGTTAGTTATTATTTGATTTGTGAAATGTTGTAATGCTGCCCTGGGTATATATCTGGTTGCCTCTCTCTCTCTTTTTTCTTCTCTCCTCTCCTCTCCTTACTTTAACATTTGAAAACAGATTTGAAAAATAAGTCATATTATCCCCTCTGTTATTGCACTAATCATACAGTTAAGTTTTTTTTAATTAGAGAACTAAAGGAGCACAAGATTCTTGCTTTCTGTTGCTTAATTTGTCTTTGCAAAATGTTCTTTGTCAATATTTTTGAGTAAGAATTTTAATTTCAGTATGGCTAGAGGGACACATATGGATGAAATGTGCATTTAAAAATAAGAATGTATGTATATGTGTAAACATATGCCCATGTATATACATCCATATACACAAACACAATTTTGATGGAAAGAGAGATGTGAAAGAAAAAAGAAGCTCTATTTTGGTTACTGATTATAGGAAGTAGTTTGGTTGGCAAATGATGTATTTTAGGGAGATTACCAAGAGTGGCATCTCTTGAGTGAGTATAGAGGCTTTTTGAAGAAATACCAATATAGAAAATAATTGGCTTTTTGATAAAACCTTATAGCAAGTATGTACCCATATAGATAATGGCTGAAAATTAGAAATGGTAATATAAAACATGATCACTGTGAAAGTAGACAACTAATGCAGGGACATTTTCTCTACTGTTACAAAATACTTAACAAACATGAAAAAAATACATGGAGATTACTTAACTAAATGAGGTTTGAGTATAATTAAAAGCAATTGATTTTTATATCTTTCTGATAAATTGAGGAAATCCAACTTTTATTTATTTATTTTAATTTTTATTGGAGTATAGTTGCTTTACAATGTTGTGTTAGTTTCTGCTGTACAGCAAAGTGAATCAGCTAAACATACACATATATCCCCTCTTTTTTTGATTTCCTTCCCATTTAGGTCACCACAGAGTATTCAGTAGAGTTCCTTGTGCTATACAGTAGGTTCTCATTAGTTATCTATTTTATACATAGTAGTGTATATGTCAGTCCCATTCTCCCAATTCATCCCACCCCACCTTGGTATCCATATGTCCGTTCTCTACATTTGTGTGGGGAAGTCCAACTTTTAAAAAAACTTTATAATTAAATTTTTTATAATTATGAAATTTCACTGTTTTTCTTGAAATCTACTTTATCTGATATTAATATTGCACTCAGCTATCTTATGCTCACTTTATATATGCTGTCTCCTTTTTGATATTTTTACTTTCAACTGTCTTAGCATATAGGTCGGTTTAGCTTCTTCTTATTATTCTTTATCCATTTTTATAATCTCTACCTTTTGTTTGGAACATTTCATTTAATTATTTAATTTAATTATTGATATGGTTGGAGGTAGGTCTTATTAAGTTTTACTGTTTGTTTCTGTTTATCTGTTTTTCTACCTGTTCTTTGTCTCTGTGTACCTCCTTTCTTGCCTTCTCTTGGGTTAATTGAATATTTTATGTAATTTAATTTTTATTTGTTATCTTTTTAGCTATAGCATTTTATTTTCAATGTTTACATATATATGCATATATATACACATATACCTAAATCAGGTAACTTCTACTTTTCTTAATGTTTACAGTTAATTATAAGAGAGTTAGTTGAATAGGTTCGACTCAGCCATACCAGCAGTGAACTGTTGTCATTTATTTAGAAGCACTTATATGGAAGTTGCACCAAACATAAATTAGAAATAGTGGGGAAAACATTTCTTCTTGAAATGGAAGAACCTTTCTATTCACTGGATATACTATAGGCAATAAACTTTGCTTCAGGGAAAGAACTATTTGTCCAGCAGGAGATAATTTTTTTTTTTTTTTTTTTTTTTCAGCAGGAGATAATTTAAATAAAAGTTAAACCATACTAAATTCTACTGCAAACCCTAGGTGTATTTTAAAATAACTGCCTACAAAGAAGTATGTTACTTGATAACAGATCTTCTTTGGACATTTCTTTATATTCAAACTTATAAATTACACAGCACTTTTTGGCATTTGCCAAACTAGGTGTTATAATTTTTTTAATCCTTACCTATTTGGAATTGGGGTTAATGAAGGTAGGAGGGAAGAGTAGGAATATGCAAAAGTGGATACCAATTATGAAAATGAAAAGTCTTAAAGTCATGTTTGGGTGATGTCTGAAAGAAGCTTAAAAAGGACAAATCAGGAAAAGGTAAAAGACAGAATTGTAGAGAGGAATAAACTATTACGTATGAAGGGGAAAGGAGTAGAGGCTGAGGCAGAGAGTAAAATCTCTTATATGAGCTACAGTGCTACAGTTATATGTATATATAACTATACATATAACATAGTGATGTAAAGTTCTTGCAAGATGGGCTCATTAATGGGATTTCTCTACATGGTTGAGAAGTGTATCGTGTGTGTATGTGTGTGCTCGAGCATGGGCACTCGCACAGGTGGTAACAGGAGAGAGAGCAAGAGGTAGTGAGAACAAGAGAGCAAGAAAGCAAGATAGTGTGTGCACACGTGCATAAAAGATGTAGTACACAAATAAAATTAATGAAAATGGAATCATGTAAAGTGCTGATGAGTTTGACATTAGTTTATATTTTACATTACTTTCGCTTACTTTAATCTACAAGATCATTTTAGTTGTATTCAGAGTAATCGTTTTACCCTTATTTTTGCTTTTGCCAGGTCTTTATAAAATTATTTGGCACGAACGACGATTCTGTGGAAGTAATCTTCTAAAGAAGAACATCATGCTTTAGTATTTTTTTAGCAACTAAAATTAGATTTTAAGAAGCAGTTATTGTTTAATAATGTCTCTCCTGGAATTTAAAAGTTTAAAAGTTACAACTTAAAATTGGTTGAAGATACAAAAACATATTTGAATATGATATTGAATATATTTTGATATGTCAGCCAAATTGTCCAATGGCTTCCAAATTTCAGTCTGCAAGTCTAATCAAGCAGCTTTCGATCCCTAACGTGCAGCATACTAGTCCACAGCATTTGTCCAAAATACAAATTCCTGGGTTCCATCCCCAGATATTGTAATTTAATAAGTTTAGGATGTTGCCTAAGCATATGTGTTGTTAAAACATTGTACGGGTAATGCTTGCTCCACGGCTAGGTTCAAGAATGACTGGTATATCATTTAATCCCAACTCAGATTTAGGGCTCCCCAGGATAACTGTGAATGAGAATTTAAGGAGGAGGGGAACTTCTGAGTGGTTTTATAAGTTGGTCTGTGACTTCCCAGGCATGTAATCTTAGGGTTATTTGCCTGCAAACAACAGAATATGGCTGTAATAACTTAAACAAAGAAAACAAGGAATTAATTGAAAAGATCCTGTGTAGTTCAGAGAATGAAAGAGCTGAGCAAATAAGTAAGTGCTAGACTTATAAGAATGAGGCAACTTTGAGCTTTTCACTTGCAGAGTCATGGAGGTGCTCTCTGAGTGCTGTTGTTGGATCACTCAGTTCCATCAGCCTTCAATTCCTTTAGGTATCTTCTAAAGATTAACTTGTAAAAATGGAATCTGATGGGTTTAGCAAAGGTCTTATGGTTGGCAGTTTGTCAGAGCTGCCTTCAGAGATACTAAGCAGAAGAAAATAAAGAGATCAGCAATAAGTTCTGCCTTTTGACTCTCAAGGACCCTCTTTCCACCATATATACAATTCTGACAATTTCCCTACCTAATATAAATGTGGAATTCCCTGACTATAGATAGATCCAGGTGTCCTTATACCCCAATGGAAGATATCCTAAAATCGTACTTGTCAAAAAGTCACTGTTTTTTAGGTCTAGATGATAGCTATTTTTCCTCATTTTGTTCTATTATCATGTAAATATTCTGTAACATGTAGACCAAATGGTAAGTATAGACACCCCCTTACTCACCATATATATCATAATAGGGGAAGTAAAGAAGTGAGAAAAAAATGACAGAAGTATATATGTGTATTATTGTAAAATTTCTTCTTCAAGTGGCTTCTGGGTCATAACTTATATTTATAGCTTCTTTTATTCATTCTATATTTTCCTTGCTTTCACCAAGCATCTTAGCCAATGAGGAGACTAAAACAACTTGGACATTCAATTTCAGCTTCCCATACAATGAAACTATTGTTGTGTTCCCTGCCAAAATATTCTTCCCTTTGTTACTAAACTATCGAAATCAGTAGTACTCAGAATCACAGAGTTAGGGGGAAAATTGATATTAGTCATTGGGTTAATTTTTAAAGATTCAGCTCCTTGGTTCATGACCCTTCTACTTTGGCATTTGTTGAAACAGCACCATATGTCAGTCACTGGTTCATAGCATAAAATATACAAGAGTGTAACTCAATCTCACAAATTTTCATTTCCCAAATTGTGCTTTCAAAAAGGCATTCTTTTGGGTGCATAAAAAGGGGTATGAACCTTAAATGTTAACCTATAGCCTTATTCTTTTGCTTGAAATGAACTCATGCATTGGAGACATCATTATGTGAGACACATAATGGTGGTGTAAGGAATTCAGATGGTAATGTTGGGACACTCATGTTAAGCAATAAAAGTTAATCTAGATCCCAAACAAGTTTCTGTTTCAGTGAGAACAATTGCTAAATCTTCCACAGTGAAATTAGACAGAGTAGTCATTCTGTCTGGTCCTCTTAATATGATGTTTTCCAGTTGATTTGCCATAGTACTTTCATGTACCAAAATTGGGTTATTGGTGTGTTATAATGACCCCCTTACCTTTGGCACTAAGTATTCTTGTCTGTTTGTTCTAGTGTGCTGAACAGATTTTATCATTAACTATGTGTGCCATGATGTGAAATAGGTTATGTAGGTATCTTTCTCCACGGTATGGCATCATAGTGCAGGTGGATCCTGTACTTGGCAACTTGGATTATCAGCAGTGGAGAGATCCAGACTAGACCTGAAGAGGTTAAGTTCATGTTGTCGATCCCATGCACAGCCTTATTCACTGCTAAGCTGGTTGAGCAAGGAGACTAACTGACATGTACAGAAGGAGTTATCCTGTCCATCTGATTAAGAAGCTGTTCTGGAGGAAACTTCTGGTGATGATTCATATGGGATACAGGTATCTTCAGATTATGATTACATTCCAAAAATTCTGTCCCAACTTTTCCTTTGAACTTCTTGGTCACCAAAATTCCAATTTCATTTTTTTCCATGACTCTGATTATTTGACCAGACAACCTAGGAATCGACGTGTAGGTTCTAACCTTGGGCAGTTTCTCCTCCCATACCAAGTAGCAGATGATGCATAGTGCTTAAATTCAGCAAACTGTGAACTATCACTTTTCATTGTTTTTTTTAGCTCCACCTTTAAATGGACCTGTAACATTTTCACAGTCCACTTCAGCATAGTCTCTGTATATCTTGTGGAAGTATCAATAAGACAGACTAGAGGTTTTTCATCTCTAGTTAATTAGTAAAGAGGAACTCCCAGGAGCATATAGGTGTGAATCGGGGGAGAAGCAGAAAAGTATTAGGAGCAAGGCACACACACCTGGGTCATGTGAGCAAAATGCCTTCAGGACCTGATCCCGTATAATGATCGGTTTTATCTCATGATGGAGATGGACTGCTGTTGGATATTCCTGTCATAATAGCAAAATTAATTAGCTAACACCCAATTCAGGATGATCACATTGCTTGGGTATCTGGCATCTCATGACTGGGCATTCAGTGTCCCCAGAGATGAGCAGGAACTGAGCTATTTTCTTAAAAAAGAGTTTTTTGCATACACGTACTTGGCCTCATGACTATACCATAAGCATACACAAAGGCTGTGCTGTGATTCTCTTATTAAAACTTATCACAGTATTTATATAGCACCCCAATCTATGCAGATTCTTCACATTCCATTGAGCTGTCTGACCATAATGAATAAAAATAGAGCAACTTGCACTGTATCTTGGGCAAGCAGGAGAAACCCCTTTTTTGGCCTGGGGCCCCTCAAAACTGGCAGCTTTTAAAAATAATATGGTGAATGGGTCAGTGATAAAGCTCACTTCCAAAAGTCAGAATGGCTAACTGGATGTTCTCACTCCTCAGTGGTTGAATATACAAGATGTAGCAACTTGTCCTTCGTTATGAAAGAAGTAAGCTGGCATGCTCTAAACCAATGGATCCTTAAAAACTCCTGAGGTAGCAAAATCATGTATTTGATGAGATTTTTTTTCTCAGTTTCTGCCACACATTTGTTTCGTAGAGTCATCCGGGGTAACGGCTGCTTCTTACTCTCTAGAACCTGTCAGTGATATGAATGCAGTATTGTAGACTAGAATGGTGTGCTGTGGGATTGTGTGAGAGGGATTTATCGTATGTGGTAGGCTGCTGGCCCTGCCAGGTAAACACAGTTTACTAGTAGTGTTCTTGTCTTAACAGAATGGGGGGGGGGGGGGGGAAAGAGTATCACTTATCAAATGAAAGCTGCATTAGGTGAAGCAGGCTTTGTTAATTTCATCAGGTCAGCAAACAATCTCTGAAACAGCAGCTTTAATTATCATCACAACTTGATTAATTTTATAAAAACCCACTATCATTATTTAAACCCCTCTACCTTCTGCACTTACCCAAAGTGGAGAGTTAAATGGAGAAGTGGCAGGAATCACCATTCCTGAATCCTTTAGGTCTTTGAGTTTAGTAATTTTCTCTGAATGGCTCAACAGGAATACAGTAATTAAAAAAACATTGCTATTGTTTTTAAGGAGGCACTGCATCAGTGGCTTCCACTGGTCTTTTCTATCATAATAGCTCTTGTACCACAGTCAGGGAATTCATTTGGGAGTCTGAATATTCTGACAGCTTCTTTCAATATATCCTTAAGAAGATGGTAAATATCTATAGAAAATGCTTGAGCATCCACTGGCCCTACGGTAAAACATGTTCATGAGTATATAGAATTACATACTCTTTGGTAGACACAGAAGCATTCTGTGTTCTCCTCAATTATTGCTGTTCTATAGCAACATGCTCTGTTGTTGTTTCCATCCCCACTGATACAAAATATATATGATGAGTGAGAAGGGACAAAGAGGAAAAAGAGTTGGGCAGATTGAAAACAATAGTTTATGCAAACCTGGAAAAAACAAAACAAAACAGTAAAACAGTTGAGTCCCGTTCAAACTCTGACCTACAAGACCAGTTCTGCCCTGCCTAGACTCTGCCAAACCTGGTTGGGGATTGGTGCTAATGATAATGCCAATAATATAAATAATAATTATACGTGTATACCACTTTTTACTATATTTATAATATGCATTCTCCTTTGATCTTTGCAATAATCTTATGAAGATTTTCCTTATTATCACAATGATTATCACCATTTTTATTATAAAACTGAAGTGAATAACGATACTATAAATTCTCAGAATTTCAGAATGAATAATTGGTATATGCAGAACTTGAATCCCATATTTTTGATTAAAAATTAAATGCTCTTTTCACTCTATCATAAATTCTAGACTATAGGTTCTATGATTGATTTGAACTTGTTTCCTATAAAATCATGGAATGTGAGTAAGGGAAGAGGTTTTAAAGTCTGGGTGATCTCTCTAAGTGATTTATCTGGTCCAGAGGTTTATAGGCCTTTTAATTTACCTAGATAACTACTTGTTAAAAGAGAAATTACCTGCCAGAAAGTCCAGTATGTGAAGTAGATGGAAGTGAGCTGTGTCATTTGAAAGTCTCAGCCACTTGCTTGCCTTGCCCCTGTGGCCTCCGGGGAAGAGGTTCATTCAGGATCACTGGTTGGATAGTTAGTGTGATAAGAAGGATACTAAGATCGCCCCAGGATTTCCACCCCTTGGGGTACATTCCTTGTATAATCCCCTCCCCCTGAGTGTGGGCAGAACCTATGCGTATGAGAAAATACCGAAAGGGAGATTATTCTGGGTGAGTGTGACCTCATTAGAGGGCCTGATGAAAAGAAAATGAAGTATTAGAGAGATGTGCTCTTGCTGGCCTTGGAGAAAATAAGAAGCCATGTTGTGAACTGCCTGTGGGGCTTTGTGACAAAAAACTAAGGGAATCCTGTAGGAGCTAAAGCCTTGCCTTACAGTTGGCAGAAAAACTTGGACCTCAGTCACAGAGCTACAAGGAATTGAAGTATGCCAACAACCCAGACTTTGGAAGAGGACCCCAAAGTTTAGATGAGAATCTCAGCATGGCTGACATCTTGATTTCAGTTTTGTGCAAACCAAAACAAAAAAACAAAAAAACAGTTGAGTCCTGTTCAAACTGTGACCTACAAGACCACTTCTGCCCTGCCCAGACTCTGACCTGTAAGACTGTGAATTAACAAATGAGTGTTGATTTGAGCTTCTAAGTTTGCGGCAATTTGTTATGCAGCAAATAGAAAGATAAGACAGTTGTATAGCCATTATAAGTTATGTGACTGCAGATAAAAATTCTAGTCATATTGATGGTGGTTTGGAGACATCATATAGAGTTATATGAAAGGAAGCACTTATATTTCATCAGTGTATAATGAAAGCTACCTCTTGCATAGCATCTCTCGCTTACTATTAATGGCCCATCTAAGATAGTTTCATGTGGTTCTATTCAGAAATACAAATGAGAGATTATGATAACAACAACAACAATATAGTTATGAAAGTAATAGGTATTATAAATAGGCAGAGAAAGTGTTATTCTTTTATTATATTTATTATATATCAATAATTTGAGAATTCTCCTTAAAAAGGAACCAGCCTATGTTAGCAAAAAAATAAAAATAAAAAGTCTGTTTGGCACATGAAAGGATGCTCAACATCACTGATCATTAGAGAAATGCAAATCAAAACTACAATGAGGTATCACCTCACACAGGTCAGAATGGTCATCATCAAAAAATCCACAAACAATAAATGCTGACGGTGTGGAGAAAAGGGAACCCTCTTGCACTGTTGGTGGGAATGTAAATTGATACAGCCACTATGGAGAACAGTACGGAGGTCCCTTAGAAAACTAAAAATAGAACTACCATACGGCCCAGCAATCCCACTACTGGGCATATACCCTGAGAAAGCCATAATTCAAAAAGAGTCATATACCACAATGTTCATTGCAGCTCTATTTACAATAGCCAGGACATGGAAGCAACCTAAGTGTCCATTGACAGATGAATGGATAAAGAAGATGTGGCACATATATACAATGGAATATTACTCAGCCATAAAAAGAAATGAAATTGAGTTATTTGTAGTGGGGTGGATGGACCTAGAGTGAAGTAAGTCAGAAAGATAAAAACAAATACCAGGGACTTCCCTGGTGGCACAGTGGTTGGGAGTCCGCCTGCCAATGCAGGGGACACGGGTTCGATCCCTGGTCTGGGAGGATCTCACATGCCGCGGAGCAACTAAGTCTGTGTGCCACAACTACCGAGCCCGTGCTCTAGAGCCCGTGAGCCACAACTACTGAGCCCATGTGCCGCAACTACTGAAGCCCGCGTACCTACAGCCCGTGCTCCACAACAAGAGAAGCCATTACAATAAGTCCACGCACGACAATGAAGAGTAGCCCCCACTCGCCACAAGTAGACACAGCCTGTGTGCAGCAATGAAGACCCAATGCAGCCAAAAATAAATAAATAAATAAATTTATTAAAAAACACAAATACCGTATGCTAACACATATATATAGAATCTGAAAATAAAAATGTTCTGAAGAACCTAGGGGCAGGACAGGAATAAAGACACAGACGTAGAGAACGGACTTGAGGACACAGGGAAGGGGAAGCTGGGACGAAGTGAGAGAGTGGCATGGACATATATACACTACCAAACGTAAAATAGATAGCTAGTGGGAAGCAGCTGCATAACATAGGGAGATCACCTTGGTGCTTTGTGACCACCTAGAAGGGTGAGACAGGGAGGGTGGGAGGGAGATGCAAGAGGAAGGGGATATGGAGATATATGTATACGTATAGCTGATTCACTTTGCTATACAGCAGAAACTAACACAACATTGTAAAGCAATTATACTCCAATAAAGATGTTAAAAAAAAAAGAAATATTTTGTAGCAAAAAAAAAAAAGAAAAGTCTGTTTGGGTCAGAAAATGTGATCATAATGGACTTGAGTGGGAGCAGAACTTTCCTATTTGAGAAAAGAGGATGGATTTGCTTGGGGTACCAGAAAAGGAAGAGAGGGAGGAACGATAAGGGGGTTGGGTACCCTGAAATGGTAGGAGATAGTGGGTTAGGTCACCCTTCCCTGAAGAACGTCAAGGAAGTAAACTCATCAAATATTTGTTGAAAGAGGATCTTTCTTTGGAGTCAGAGAAAGAAAAGGACTTGGTGTTATAGTTAGCATTAGATGTAAAGGAGGCATTCTATAAAGACACGGAATGAGGGGAGCCATAAAGTAGTCAGCTTTTGGGAATTTGCTGAAATCATGGAGAGGGCTTTGGACTCCCACAAGCCTCTTAGATATGGGGAAGCAGAACTCAGCTGACATCTAGAAACTCATTTTAAGTTTACCATGTGCAGGGCACTAGGATAAACACTTTACCTATATTTATTTTATACAGGTAAAGTGCTTTATTTTTTTCTCCTGAGGGTAAGTCCCATTTTTGTCTTATTCTCTGTAAATTCCAAGCATTCAGCATAGTGCCTGACATGTATGGTGCTTTATAAGTATTTTCTTAAATTTATTTTTCAAAAAAATTATTATATAATAGAGTGTCTGTTATATACTAAGAACTAAGTTTAGAATGATGAACCAGTCTTGATTTTTGCCCTCATAAATCTTACAGTCCAGTGAATTAATAGATAAATGAAGGAATAATATGTATGAAATAGATATTATTATACTCACTTTACTGAGCTATCTCAAGTTCAGTGAGATTAAATAAATTACTGACTCAGCTAGGAAGTGGGAGAGCCAGCAATAATAACCCTTTTGTCCAGTTCCTGATATATTACATTTGTTCTGTATTACACACAGCCTCCCACTTAAGTGAGATTATTTTGGATGCCATATTTCAGCTCAAGAGCTTTTAATAAGAAATTCTGGTCATAAAAATCTATAACTGCAAGTATACACCTTCCAAAAAAACTGACATACTTCATTGTAATCAATCAGCTTAAAAATACTTGGAGCTTTATTTATAAAAGAGAAATATTTGTGATACCAGTAAATACAGCTGGTTCTAGGCTCAATTCCATTAAGTGTATGTGTTTTCTGGAAATCTAAAACTTCTTTCCAGATAAAAAGTAAAAGAACAGCCATATATTCACCCCTATGCCTCCACCCTTCCTCTCCTTATCCACCCACTTTGCTGAATTGCCTCTTTTTTTAAAAAAGGGCTTCCTTTGTTTGAGTAGGTTGAAAAGCTTGTTAAGTCATACTGAGAGCCTTCTTTGTTCCCAAAACATTAGTGTCTGCTCTTTCTCCCTCACTCTTCTCTGAAGATCCTAAAAACAGTCATTTTAACAGCAAAAGATGTTCAACAAACACGGATGAAAAGTATACTTATGCAGATTTTCGATATGTGTGCCTTATTTGCTGTTGCCCCACTTTTGCTCTCTTGTTCCCTCTTCCTCTGTCTCTCGCACACTAGATATGCCGTATTTCTGGCATGCTATATTCAGCATCTTATTATTTTACTGTACCATTTATGCATGATTACTGTCTTTGCAATGCAGGTTTTTGTTTTCCATTGCCACTGAAATCTTCTGAAGGTTTCAAAAAGTTAAAATAAGATTATGTCAATAAAATGATAGTGCGGATTTCAAGCAGTGCCCCCAAGAGAACAGCTAAATAGTGACCGACACTTTTACCCAGTTTAGACTGGGAAAGTGTTTCTTTACTCCATAACTTTCACTATATACAGCCTGTTACTGTGCTTTCTGGCTTTCCTCAAATATTTTTTAAAGTATATTATTTTTTCAGTTTCTATATGTATTTAAGAGCATTTCTTCATAATGTAACACTCACCTGTGCCTTTTGCTCTGAACTAATTCATCAACCTTTAGAAGTAACTGTACTACCTCAAACACAGAGAATCCAGAAGTGCTCCTGCCACATTCTCTAATGATTACAGAGGTAAATAGCCATTTTAATTCTTAATACTGAATTGAAAATATCCTATTTAAAGTGCATTATGATTTACTAAATGTTTCCTTTATTGTGCCCAGTGTTTTGTACCTGCTGTTAAAGGTAGATGCAATGAATGCCACCATTTTATATGGAAACCAATGAAGGAACTTTAGTAAGAAACACCAGTCTTTTAATATGGGTGAGATTTTTATAAACTGAGATCAGATCATTCATACATTTTCAATTCCACCTATGGAAGAGAATTTTTCCAGAAAACATTTCCTGGAAGGGTGTTTTCTTATTACTCTAAGCGTGATCACTTGATCATTACTCAGAATATGCAGAAAGAGTCAGTTCAGGTTGAAATACAGTTGACCCTTGAACAACGCAGGGGTTAAACAAATAACCCCCCAGCAGTCAAAAATTCATGTGTAACTTATAGTCAGCCTTCCCTTTACGTGGTTCCGTTGTATCTGCAATTCTGCATCCGGGAACCAACCAACCTTGCATCCTGTAGCACTGCAGTATCTACTATTGAAAAAAATCCACATGTAAGTGGGCTTGTGCAGTTCAAACCCATGTTGTTCAAAGGTCAAGTGTAGTTTATTCAGGGATAAATACTTGAAGAAATTCAAAGTGCTCATTCACTGTTATTTCCAGATTTTCCTAGGTTTTCCATTGTTGGTTTGTTAATCCCAGTATCTGAGCTAAGAAATGGCAGCTGAAATAATGGAGAAAATGCCCTTTCTTTGAGCATAAGTAGAGAGAAGACTGACCTCTAAGTAGGAATTCTTTATTTCTTTCCAATATTTGGCAAAGTAAATGGCCACTCAGGATATAGAGGCTGTAGACCTAAGTGGCTCAAAGTGGCAGAGCTGCTGGCAGTGGAACTATGTCACATCAGATGGCAACATGGAATACTTCTCGCGTATGTGGAAGGAAAGTTTACATACCTTTGGAAAATCCTGGAACAGAGAGGCAGAGGTAGACCAGTCATACTTGGTGACTGCTGTGTCCTTTCTCTTTAGCAATCTAGGTAGGCCTTTCTAAATTGACATTTCTGAGCAGGTTTTAACAATACTCAAGGGGAATTGTTCTGCAATGATATGTAATCCTAAATCCTTTTCCCCTTTTGATATTTTCTTTTCTCTATTCTCCTGGAACTTCTTATATGAATTCACATGGAACAAAGTTACAGGGAAAGAACCAACTATGGTTGTAAATACAGGATTTGCACTGATGATTTGAAAAGATGTCTGCAAAGAGATAGTAATCATACCATCCTCTCTCCTTTCTAAGGGTGATATTTAAAGCATTTAACTACTAATGTGGCATGGGCACACACCAGTCAGAACAGACACTGGCGTAGGTGCTGAGGCAAGGTGGTGACAGTCCCTTGCTGGGCCAGGCGTTTCCCTTTTAGTTGCCTTTGTGGGTCTGCAGTGCTCAGGAAGTGTTTCCTAATGGTCCTCTTTCAATGTTCATCTTAAATTTGCCTCTCCTGTATTCATATGGCTGCCATATCTCTGGTGCATGGCATTTTGCCCCTTTTCTTCTTCACCATGTAAATTGATATCTAGCTTTGCAACTTTCCCCTTTGTCACCTGTATTTTCTCTTATAGAATTTTATGCCATTTAATGTCCTTATCATATCTCTGAGGGGGTCCTTTTTCAAATTATGTTTTTGGAGGCACAGAGAGACTTTTGGCAAAATTCATGACGAATGATTACTTTTTTTCTTTGGAGTGAAACCATCCTTGCACTGGAATATATTTTTAATTTAGTTCCCCCTGTCAAGTTTTCAAAGTTTTTCCCCATCCCCTGTCTTTGGTTAATTTTTTAAATAATTTTCCAGTAGAAAGTAAGTCCCTTTTCATGGACACAAATCTTTATCCTGCCATGCAAGTTCCTGCCTGCTGTGACTCACTGCCTAATTATCATTCTTTAGATCTTGGCTGAATGTTACTTTTAAGCCTTTCCTGACCCTGAAGATTGGGTCAGCTCAACCATCATATGTCCCCAGAGTACCAAGTACTTTCTCTTCCCAGTAATCATTACAGTCATATATCTATGTACTTACTTGTTTAAGCCCTGTCTTGTCCATCAAAACTTTTGAAGGGCCAGGAATCTCTATTTTACTTATTTTCTTTTTAGCACCTGGCAGAGTGCTGGGCACATAATAGATACCCAGGAAATATTTGTGGTATTGAATAGACTGAACTCCCAGAAATACATTGGCTGTTAGGGAGCAATTCCTTGTGCTAAAGTCAAGGACCTTGTGCTGGACCAATTTGCTAACACAGAGGGATGAAATAGAATATTTACTCAGGGTCTCCAGAGACCAGTGAGTCACAGTTGTGGGACAGAGAGACAGCGCCTAGCACAAAGTCTGAAGGGTGAGATAATGCTAGAAATAGAAGAAATGGAAGCATTGGTGATAAAATAGATAGCCAGGAAGGTCTAGATCAATGAGAAAAATAGTGGGAGGAAACATTTCAGGGCTAGCAGCTGAGAACCATGTCTACAAAAACAATCTTCTTTCAATCAGTAACCTGTGGGATCTGGGAAGCATTTCTTAAGACAATAGTGAAGAATCAGAACAATAAATCTTAAGTAGTGGCTTTTGGGATTTCTTAGAAATACCTCCTTTCATTTAGAGGTAGTAATTGCTTATATCAAGGGCAAGAGGTTTAAAAGATTATAATCATTAGAATTAAGGGTGCTGTTGAGAGTATTACTTTGCGAGCCTTTTCTGTTGTCATTTTTTTGATGTCATAGTAACAGCTTCCAAATTTAAAAATAAATTCCTTTCACAGAATTTTAAACCAAGCAACTATGCAAGAATATAATCAGTCACCTCATTCTCTTGAAATATATAACTGAAAGAGCAATAAATAATCCACCAATGTGGACAGGATGGAAGAAACAGAAGTGGAAGAAAATTTAGTGTAAGGAAAAAATATAAAAATCTATTTATAGAAATGTTTATTTCATATTGCCTAGTTAATAATTAGTGACATATTTTACTTTCTATTTATAACTTTCTTCTTCCTACTGCCACATAAAATTATCCAATTTAAATAATTCATATGTATAATAATGCCAGTACAGTCCTGAAGGATATAATCCCTTGTGACTGGTTTTCTTTCCTTCTGGGTTAGCTGCTTAATGCTAAAAACACCTCTTAGCTTGGATGATTCAAAGCATAGAAAGAAAATAATAATAAAAATTCTACACTAGAAAAAAGAGAACTGTTCCCAAACATGCAGTAGAATAGGCCGCACCCAGATTTTTAATTAAGTAAATAAATCTTTTAAATTTTGTCACAATAAAAAAAAAATAGAATGACAATTACAAAGTGTACACTTTTTCTTCATATTGCTAACGTAGTCATAAGCTTTGAAACCATTTGTTTTTTTGGATTCATTGTACCACGTTCTGTATTGGGAAGTGAAGAAATAGGCAATATGCTTATTCTAGCATATTCTTCATTAAGCTGTGGAGAGAATCATTAGTCTTTGCATGAATGTCCCACAGCACTGTATATTTTTCAAAAATGCCCCCGTCTAGATGAAGACCTAGAACATTGTCAGCATTCAGACACTTCCCTTCACTATTTTAACTTCAAGTACTATAAGTTAGTTTTGCCTGATTTTGAACTTGAAATGAACAAAATCATGCAACAGGTACTTTTTGTGTCTAGTTTCTTTCACTTAAATTTATTTTTGTAAGGTTCATCCTTTTCTGTGTAGCTATGTTTCATTCATCCCTATTGCTGTATAGTTTTCCATTCTATGGCTGCACCACAGTTTCCTTATTTTTTTTTAAGATTTTTATTGGCATATAATTGCTTTACAATAGTATGTTAGTTTCTGCTTTACAACAGAGTGAATCAGCTATACATATATCCCCATATCTCCTCCCTCTTGCGTCTCTCTCCCATCCTCCCTTTCCCACCCCTCTAGGTGGTCACAAAGCACCGAGCTGATCTCCCTGTGATGTGTGGCTGCTTCCCACTAGCTATCTATTTTACATTTGGTGGTATATATAAGTCCATGCCACTCTCTAACTTTGTCCCAGCTTACCCTTCCCCCTCCCCATGTCCTCAAGTCCATTCTCTATGTCTGCATCCTTATTCCCGTCCTTCCCCTAGATTCTTCAAAACCATTTTTTTTTTTTAGATTCCATATATGTGTGTTAGCATATGGTATTTGTTTTTCTCTTTCTGACTTACTTGACTCTGTATGACAGACTCTAGGTCTATCCACCTTACTACAAAAAACTCAATTTCGTTTCTTTTTATGGCTGAGTAATATTCCATTGTATATATGTGCCACATCTTCTTTATCCATTCATCTGTTGAAGGACACTTAGGTTGCTTCCATGTCCTGGCCATTGTAAACAGAGCTGCAATGAACATTGTGTTACATGACTCTTTTTGAATTATGGTTTTCTCAGGGTATGTGCCCAGTAGTGGGATTACTGGGTCTTATGGTACTTCTATTTTTAGTTTTTTAAGGAACCTCCATAATGTTCTCCATAGTGGCTGTATCAATTTACATTCCCACCAACAGTGCAAGAGGGTTCCCTTTTCTCCACACCATCAGCATTTATTGTTTGTAGATTGTTTGATGATGGCCATTCTGACTGGTGTGAGGTGATAGCTCATTGAAGTTTTGATTTGCATTTCTCTAATGATTACTGATGTTGAGCATCCTTTTATGTGTTTGATGGCAATCTGTATATCTTCTTTGGAGAAATGTCTGTTTAGGTCTTCTGCCCATTTTTGGATTGTGTTGTTTGTTTTTTTGATATTGAGCTGCATGAGCTGCTTGTAAATTTTGGAGATTAATCCTTTGTCAGTTGCTTCATTTGCAAATATTTTCTCCCTTTGTGAGGATTGGCTTTTCGTCTTGTTTATGGTTTCCTTTGCTGTGCAAAAGCTTTTAAGTTTCATTAGGTCCCATTTGTTTATTTTTGTTTTTATTTCCATTTCTCTAGGATGTGGGTCAAAAGGATCTTGCTGTGATTTATGTCATAGAGTGTTCTGCCTATGTTTTCCTCTAAGAGTTTGATAGTGTCTGGCCTTACATTTAGGTCTTTAATCCATTTTGAGTTATTTTTGTGTACGGTTCTAATTTCATTCCTTTACATGTAGCTGTCCAGTTTTCCAGCACCACTTATTGAAGAGGCTGTCTTTTCCCCATTGTATATTCTTGCCTCCTTTATCAAAAATAATGACCATATGTGCATCGGTTTATATCTGGGCTTTCTATACTCTTACACTGATCTATATTTCTGTTTTTATGCCAGTACCATACTATCTTGATTACAGTAGCTTTGTAGCATAGTCTGAAGTCTGGGAACCTGATTCCTCCAGCTCCATTTCTCTTTCTCAGTATTGCTTTGGCTATTTGGGGTCTTTTGCATTTCCATACAAACTGTGAAATTTTTTTTCTAGTTCTGTGAAAAAAGCCGTTGGTAGTTTGATAAGGATTGCATTGAACCTGTAGATTGCTTTGGGTAGTAGAGTCATTTTCACATTATTGATTCTTCCAATCCAGGAACATGGTATATCTCTCCATCTGTTTATATCATCTTTAATTTCTTTCATCAGTGTCTTATAGTTTTCTGCATACAGGTCTTTTGTCTCCTTAGGTAGGTTTATTCCTTGATATTTTATTCTTTTGTTGCAGTGGTAAATGGGAGTGTTTCCTTAATTCCTATTTCACATTTTTCATCATTAGTGTATAGGAATGCAAGAGATTTCTGTGCATTAATTTTGTATCCTGCTACATTACCAAATTAATTCATTAGCTCTAGTAGTTTTCTGGTAGCATAATCTTTAGGATTCTCTATGTATAGTATCATGTCATGTGCAAACAGTGACAGCTTTACTTCTTCTTTTCCAATTTGGATTCCTTTTATTTCTTCGTATTCTCTGATTGCTGTGGCTAAAACTTCCAAAACTGTGTTGAATAACTGTGGTGAGAGTGGACCACCTTGTCTTGTTCCTGGTCTTAGAGGAAATGGTTTCAGTTTTTCACCATTGAGAATGATGTTGGCTGTGGGATTGTCATATATGGCCTTTATTATGTTGAGGTAAGTTCCCTCTATGCCTACTTTCTGAAGGGTTTTTATCATAAATGGGTGTTGAATTTTCTTGAAAGCTTTTTCTGCATCTATTGAAATGGTCATATGATTTTTCTCCTTCAATTTGTTTTTAAGGTTTATCACATTGATTGATTTGCATATATTGAAGAATCCTTTCGTTCCTGGGATAAAACCCACTTCCTCATGGTGTGTGATCCTTTTAAAGTGCTGTTGGATTCTGTTTGCTAGTATCTTGTTGAGGATTTTTACATCTATGTTCACCAGTGATATTGGCCTGTAGTTTTCTTTGTTTATGACATCTTTGTCTGGTTTTGGTAACAGGGTGATGGTGGCCTCGTAGAACAAGTTGAAGAGTGTTCTTCCCTCTGCTATATTTTGGAGGAGTTTGAAAAGCATAGGTATTAACTCTTCTCTAAATGTTTGATAGAATTCACCTGTGAAGCCATCTGGTCCTGGGCTTTTGTTTTTTGGAAGATTTTTAATCACAGTCTCAATTTCAGTGCTTGTGATTGGTCTGCTTATAGATTCTATTTCTTCCTGGTTCAGTCTCAGAAGGTTGTGCTCTTCTAAGAATGTGTCCATTTCTTCCAGCTTGTCCATTTTTTTGGCATATAGTTTCTTTTAGTAATCTCTCATGATCCTTTGTATTTCTGCAGTGTCAGTGGTTACTTCTCCTTTTTCATTTCTAATTCTGTTGATATGAGTCTTCTCCCTCTTTTTCTTGATGAGTCTGGCTAATGGTTTATCAATTTCGTTTATCTTCTCAAAGAACCAGCTTTTAGTTTTATTGATCTTTGCTCTTGTTTCCTTCATTTCTTTTTCATTTATTTCTGATCTGATCTTTATGATTCCTTTCCTTCTGCTAACTTTGGGGTGTTTTTGTTCTTCTTTCTCTAATTGCTTTAAGTGTAAGGTTAGGTTATTTAAGATGTTTCTTATTTCTTGAGGTAGGATTATATTGCTATAAACTTCCCTCTTAGAACTGCTCTTCCTGCATCCCATAGTTTTTCGGTCGTCGTGTTTTCACTGTCATTTGTTTCTAGGTATTTTTTGATTTCTTCTTTATTTCTTCAGTGATCTTTTGTTTATTTAGTAGTGTATTGTTTAATCTCCATGTTTTTGTATTTTTTACAGATTTTTTCCTGTATTTGATACCTAGTCTCATGGCATTGTGGTCGGAAAAGATACTTGATATGATTTCAATTTTTTTAATTTTACCAAGGCTTGATTTGTGACCCAAGATATGATCTATCCTGGAGAATGTTCCATGAGCACTTGAGAAGAAAGTGTATTCTGTTGTTTTTAGATGGAATATCCTATAAATATCAATTAAGTCCATCTTGTTTAATGTGTAATTTAAAGCTTGTGTTTCCTTATTTATTTTCATTTTGGATGATCTGTCCATTGTTGAAAGTAGGATGTTAAAGTCCCCTACTCTGAATGTGTTACTGTCGATTTCCCCTTTTATGGCTGTTATCATTTACCTTATGTATTGAGATGTTCCAATTTGGATGCATAAATATTTACAATTGTTATATCTTCTTCCTGGATTGATCCCTTGATCATTGTGTAGTATCCTTCTTTGTCTCCTATAGTAATCTTTATTTTTAAGTCTATTATGTCTGATATGAGAATTGCTACTCCAGCTTTCTTTTGATTTCCATTTGCATGGAATATCTTTTTCCATCCCCTCACTTTCTGTCTGTATGTGTCCCTAGGTCTGAAGTGGGTCTCTTGTAGACAGCACATACATATGGGTCTTGTTTTTTTGTCCATTCAGCCAGGCTGTGTCTTTTGGTTGGAGCATTTAATCCATTTACATTTAAGGTAATTATCAATATGTATGTTCCTATGACCATTCTTAATTGTTTTGGGTTTGTTATTGTAGGTCTTTTCCTTCTCTTGTGTTTCCTAGAGAAGTTCCTAGGGAAGTTTCCTAGAGAAGTTCCTTTAGCATTTGTTGTAAAGCTGGTTTGGTGGTGCTGAATTCTCTTAGCTTTGGCTTGTCTCTAAACGTTTTAATTACTCCATCGAATCTGAATTAGATCCTTGCTGGGTAGAGTAATCTTGGCTGTAGGTTTTTCCCTTTCATCACTTTAAATATGTCTTGCCACTCCCTTCTGGCTTGCAGAGTTTCTGCTGAAAGATCAGCTGTTAACCTTATGCAGATTCCCTTGTATGTTATTTGTTGTTTTTCCCTTGCTGCTTTTAATGTTTTTTCTTTGTATTTAATTTTTGATAGTTTGATTAATATGTGTCTTGGTGTGTGTCTCATTGGATTTATCCTTTATGGAACTCTCTGCACTTCCTGGACTTGATTGACTATTTCCTTTCCCATATTAGGGAAGTTTTCAACTCTAATCTCTTCAAATATTTTCTCAGTCCCTTTCTTTTTCTATTCTTCTTCTGGGACCTCTATAATTCAAATGTTGGTGCGTTTAATGTTGTCCCAGAGGTCTCTAAGACTGTCCTCAATTCTTTTCATTCTTTTTTCTTTATTCTGCTCTGCAGTAGTTATTTCCACTATTTTATTTTCCAGATCATTTATCTGTTCTTCTGGCTCAGTTTTTCTGCTATTGATCCCTTCTAGAGAATTTTTAATTTCTTTTATTGTGTTGTTCATCATTGTTTGTTAGCTCTTTAGTTCTTCTAGGTCCTTGTTAAACGCTTCTTGTATTTTCTCCATTCTATTTCGAAGACTTTGGATCATCTTTACTATCATTACTCTGAATTCTTTTTCAGGTACACTGCCTATTTGCTCTTCATTTGTTTGTGCTGTTGGATTTTTACCTTGCTCCTTCATCTGCTGTGTGGTTCTCTGTCTTCTCATTTTGCTTACCTTACTGTGTTTGCGGTCTCCTTTTCGCAGGCTGCAGGTTTGTAGTTCCTGTTGTTTTGGTGTCTGCCCCCAGTGGCTAAGGTTGGTTCAGTTGGTTGTGTAGGCTTCTTGGTGGAGGGGACTTATGCCTTTGTTCTGGTGGATGAGGCTGGATCTTGTCTTTCTCTTGTGCAGGTCCACGTCTGGTGGTGTGTTTTGGGGTGTCTGTGGCCTTACTATGATTTTAGGCAGCCTCTCTGCTAATGGTTGGGGTTGTGTTCCTGTCTTGCTAGTTGTTTGGCAAAGTGTGTCCAGCACTGTAGCTTGCTGGTCGTTGAGTGGAGCTGTGTCTTCACGTTGAGATGGAGGTCTCTGCGAGAGCTTTCGCTGTTTGATATTACATGGAGCTGGGAGGTCTCTGGTGGACCAGTGTCCTGAACTCGGTTCTCCCACCTCAGAGGCACAGGCCTGACACCCTGCCGGAGCACCAAGACCCTGTCAGCCACACAGCTCGGAAGAAAAGGGAGGAAAAAAGAAAGAAAGAAAAAAATAAAATAAAGTGATTAAAAAAAATGAAAAAGTAATAAAAAGAAAGAAGAGAGCACCAAACCGAGATACAGATCCACCAGTGATAACAAGTGCTAAAAACTATACTAAAAAAAATAAACAGAAAAAATGAATAAAATGACAGACAAAATCCTAAGACAAATGGTAAAAGCAAAGCTATACAGACAAAATCACACAAAGAATCATGCACGTACACACTCAGAAAAAGAGAAAAAGGAAAAAATATATATATATATAAAGGAAGAGAGCAACCAAATCAATAAACGAATCTAGCAATGATAATAAACTCTAAATAGTAAGGTACGCTTAAAACCAAAAAAAAATTAGATGCAGAATTCAAACCCCAAGTCAACAGTTGCTCCTAAAGTCCACCTACTCAACTTTGGGATGATTCGTTGTCTATTCAGGTACTCCACAGATGCAGGGTACCTCAAGTTGATTGTGGAGCTTTAATCCACTGCTCCTGAGGCTGCCGGAAGAGATTTCCCTTTCTCTTCTTTGTTCGCACAGCTCCCGGGGTTCAGCTTTGGATTTGGCCTCGCCCCTGCGTGTAGGTCGCCTGAGGGCGTCTGTTCTTCGCTCAGACAGGACGGGGTTAAAGGAGCTGCTGATTAGGGGGATCTGGCTCACTCAGGCCAGTGGGAGGGAGGGGTACGGAATGCGGGACAAGCCTGCAGCCCCAGAGGCCAGCATGATGTTGCAACAGCCTGAGGCGCACTGTATGTTCTGCCAGGGAAGTTGTCCCTGGATCACAGCACCCTGGCAGTGGCGGGCTGCACAGGCTCCCTGGAGGGGAGGTGGGGAGAGTGACCCGTGCTTGCACACAGGCTTCTTGGTGGCTGCAGCAACAGCCTTAGCGTTTCATGCCAGTCTCTGGTGTCCGTGCTGATAGCTGTGGCTCCTGCTCGTCTCTGGAGCTCGTTTAGGTGGTGCTCTGAATCCCCTCTCCTCGTGTACCCCGTAACGATGGTCTATTGCCGCTTAGGGAGCACCAGACTTTTTCCCGGACTCCCTCCCGGCTAGCCGTGGCGCACTAGCCCCCTTCAGGCTGTGTTCTCGCAGCCAACCCCAGTCCTCTCCCTGGGATCCGACCTCCGAAGCCCGAGCCTCAGCTCCCAACCCCGCCCGCCCTGGCGGGTAAGCAGACAAGCCTCTCGGGCTGGTGAGTGCTGGTCGGCACGGATCCTCTGTGCGGGAATCTCTCTGCTTTGCCCTCTGCACCCCTGTTGCTGCGCTCTCCTCCGCGGCTCCGAAGCTTCCCCGCTCCGCCACCCCCAGTCTCCGCCCGTGAAGGGGCTTCTAGTGTGTGGAAACCTTTCCTCCTTCACAGCTCCCACCCCCTGGTGCAGATCCCGTCCCTATTCTTTTCTCTCTGCTTTTTCTTTTTTCTTTTGCCCTACCCAGGTACATGGGGAGTTTCTTACCTTTTGGGTGGTCTGAGGTCTTCTGCCAGCATTCAGTAGGTGTTCTGTAGGAGTTGTTCCTCATGTAGATGTATTTCTGATGTATTTGTGCGGAGGAAGGTGTTCTCCATGTCTTACTCCTCCGCCATCTTGAAGGTCTCCCTCTGCACCACAGTTTCTTTATCCGTTTTATTGGACACCATTTTTGGGTGTTATAATCAGGGCTGCTATGAACATTCTTGTACATATTATTTGTTGCACGTACATATACATTTCTGGTAGGTTTACACCTAGAAGTGAAATTTCTGTGTCATATATTCAGCTTTAGTAGATATTTCCAGTTTTCAGAGTAGCTTTATCAATATATGCTGTTAACAGAAAGTGTCTGAAAAGTCTGGTTGTTCCGCATCCTTATCAACACTTTGTCTTATTGTTGTTGTTGTTATTATTTTAGCCAGTCTTGAGATGTGTAGTGATATCTCATTCTGGTTTTTATTAGGATTTTCTTGATAACTAGTAGGATTGAGCGTCTTATCATGTTTATTGACCTTTTGGTTATCCGCTTTATGTAATTGCCTGTTTCAGTCTCATCCCTTTTTCTGCTTTTGTTATTGATTTGTAGAAGAGGAATTCTTCATGCACGTTTGAGTACTTTTTAATATGTATAATTGTGTGTGTGTGTGTGTGTGTGTGTATATATGTACCTTTTCTCACTCTGTGGCTTACTTTTCACTTTCTTGGGATATTTTGGTGAAAAGATGTTAAGACTGAATTTAGCAAAATTTTCCTATAGTTAACACTTTTCATGGTCTCTTAATCTTTGCCTGTTCCAAAGTCATGAAGATAGTCTATGTTTTCATTTAAGTGCTCTTTTGGTTTTTCTTTCATATTTAGGTCTACAAACCATCTACTTTCAATTTTTGTGTTTGATGTGAGGTATGGCTCAAGGTTTATTTTTTCCCCCATGTGAATATCCAGTTGACCTAGCACCATTAATGTGAAGGCCATTCTTTCCCATGTCATGGTAGTGTTGCCTTGTATTTTAGGTAATCATATGTGTATAGAGCTGTTCTAGACTCTGTTCTCTTCCATTGGCCTCTTTGTAAGTCTTTGCATCAGCATTGCACTTTTTTTTAACCCGTTCAGCTTTCTAATAGATTCTGATATATGAGGGTGTAAGTTGTTCAAATCTGTGCTACTTTTAACGATCACCATGGCTGCCTTTGGCCCTTTGAATTTCCATGTAATTTTAAAAAAAATTTCCCTTCTAGCATCCACAAAAAAAAAAAAACTTACTGAGGTTTCAGTTTGGATTGTGCTAAATCTATAAATCAATTTGGGGGACAATTGATATCTTTATGATAATGAGTATTCCAAACTATGAATGGTTTATCCTTTTACTTAATTAGGTTTTTCTTATTTTCTCTCAGTAACATTTTATTCTTTTCATTGTGTAAGTATTGCATATCTTCTATTAGATATTGTCCTAGTTATTTGATGTTTTTTGATGCTGTTATAAATTCTATCTTTAAATAAAATTTTGTGTGTTTCTGGAATATAGAAACATAATTTTTATAATGACTTTATATCCATCTTCCTTGCTAAATTCAGTTATTAATTCTCATAGTTTGTCCATGGAGTCCTTTGAGTTTCTGGATGGTTTTTAATTACAAATTTAATTTTCTTAATAAGTGTAGTACAATTTGTATTTTCACCTTCTTCTTGCATCATTTTTAGTAAGCTGTGTTTTTCAAGGAACTTGTTTATTTCTTATAAATTTTAAAATTTATTGGCATAAAGTTGTATAAAGTTTTTAAAGGATCTGTAATGATATTCCCTTTTTCATTTCTTATATGTGTAATTTGTACTTGTCTCTCTCTGATCCTTGTAGAAGTCTTCCAATATTACATCATCTTTCCACAGATTTAATTTTTAGCTGTGTTGATTTTTTAAATTTATATTTGTTTCTATTTTATTTCCACTTTTCTCTTTATTATTTCATCTAGTTTAATGACTTCTATTTTTTTCCTTTTCTAACTTTTTGAGATGAATATTAGGAAGCTGATATTCACCCTTTCTTCTTTTCCTAATTTAGGCATGCAAGGCTATAAATTTTCCCTCTTAGCACAGCCTTATGTCCATCACAGAAGTTCTAATGTGCTATTATTCAGTTAAAATATTTTCTGATTTCCACTGTGATGTCTTCTTTAACACATGGTTTATGAGTGTATTCCTTTATTTACATGTTTGAAGATTTTCTAATTGTTTTTGCTTTTGCTTTCTTGCTCAATTCCATTAGAGTGGAAAAGCACTGAATTCAATTTTCTTAAATTTGTTTAGACTTGTTTTATGGCCCAGCATAAAATGTTATGGTCCAACAATAGACAAATGTTCCATGATCACTTGGAAAAGAATGTGAATTCTGTCGTTGTTGGATACAGAGCTGTTTGTTACCAGTCATGTTTGTTGACTGTCTTGTTCGTATCATCTAAAAATGTACTGTTTTTCTAAATCTGTTTGTTCTTTAGTTAGTGTTGGTTGTTTAAAACTACCCACCATGATTAAAGGTATTTTTTCTCATTTTAGTTCAGTCAATTTTTGCTTTATATATTGTAAAGCTATACAATTAGTTGCATGTGAATTTAAAATTGCTATATCTACTTAGTGGATTGAGTTTTAAAATTCTTATAAATGTTTTCTTTATTTTAATAATGTTCCTTGCTTTAAAGTCTAGCCTATCTGATATTAGTATAGCTACATCTGCTTTATTTTCTTTAGTGTTTGCTTAGTGCACCGTTTTCCAAACTTTCATTTTTAATCTTTCCACATCTTGGTATTTAAGATCTGTCTCATAAGCAGTATATTACTTTTTTTTTATTTTGGTACATGACGATCTTTATTTTTTAATTCAAATATATATTTAATTTTCACTTAATGTAATTAGTTTCCTAGAGCTGCCATAACATAGTATCACCATCTGGGGATCTACAAACAGAAGTTTATTCTTCCTCAATCTGTAGACTGATGTCTGAAATCCAGGTGTCAGTAGGATTGGTTCCTTCTGGAGGTTCTGAGGGAAAATCTGTTTTATTCCTCTCTTCCAGCTTCTGATGTTTCAGGCAATTCCTAGCATTCTTTTGCATGTAGACACATCATTCCAATCTCTGCTTCTGTCTTTACATGATGTTCTCCCTGTCTGTCTGTGTCCATATTTCCCTCTTCTTATAAGGGCACCAGTCAATGAATTAGGGTGCACCCTAATTCAGTATGACCTCATCTTAACTTGATTACATTTGCAGTGATGTTACAGACGGTCCCCAACTTAACCATGGTTTGACTTAAGATTTTTGATTTTACAATGGTGTGAAAGTGATATGCATTCAGTAGAAACTGTATTTTGAATTTTGAATTTTGCTCTTTTTGCAGCCTAGTGATATGCATACATTACTCTCTTGTGAAGCTGGGCAACTCCCAGTCAGCCACACCATCACAATGAGTAAACAACGGATGACATCTACAACCATCCTGTAACCATACAACCATCGTGTTTTTCACTTTCAGCACAGTATTCAATAAATTACATAAGATATTTAACACTTTATTATAAAATAGGCTCTGTGTTAGATGATTTTGCCCAACTGTAGGCTAATGTACAGTAGGCTAGGCTAAGCTATAATGTTCAGTAGGTTAGGTGTTATTAAATGCATTTTTTTTAATTGAAGCATAGTTGGCTTACAATATTGTGTTGGTTTCCTTTTTGACTTAATGATATTTTCAACTTAGGATGGGTTTATCAGGACATAACCTCATTGTAAGTAGCGGAAGATCTATACTTCCAAGTAAGGCTATGCTCATAGGTACCAAGGCTTAGGACTTAAATACATCTTTTGGGGGGACACAATTCAGCCACAGCAGTAGTAATGATATATCTGGGATTATATCTACCATCTTACTCTTTTCCTATTTGTCTTGTCCCAATTTGTCTTCCTCTTTCTCCATTTTCTTGCTTTCTTTTGAATGGCTCAAGTATTTATTATTCCATTTCCACCTTTGATTAGCTGTTTACGTAAATATTCTTTTATATTTTTAGTGTTTACCCCAAAATTATACAAATTATTCATACCTTGCTTATTATAGTTTAATATACTTTTTGACACTTCCTAGGGAAATACTAGAATATTAGACCAATTAATCCCATTTACCGTTCCCTACCAACATTTGAATTGTTACTGTGATGTGTTTTAATCTTATAAATATTTTTCAATTCCCCCAAATGGTAAAGATTCATTTTCATTTTTCTATTTTTCCTGCTGCTCTTCATTCCTTTCTATGCAAGTTTTCATGAGATAACACTTTTGTTTTGAAGAACTACCTTTAGTATAACTTTTCCTGTGGGTCCTCTAACAAAGGTTTTGATTATTGGTCTATTTTCATTCTGCTTATATGAAAATATGTTTATTTTGCCTTATTTTTTTTGTTTGTTTTTTTGCTGTACGCGGGCCTCTCACTGCTGTGGCCTCTCCCGGCGCGGAGCAGCAGGCTCCGGACACGCAGGCCCAGCGGCCATGGCCCACGGGCACAGCTGCTCCACGGCATGTGGGATCCTCCCGGACCAGGGCACGAACCCGCGTCCCCTGCATCGGCAGGCGGACTTCCAACCACTGCGCCACCAGGGAAGCCCCTTGCCTTATTTTTGAAGGTTATTTTAGTGGACTATTTTCTTTGAGCACTTTAAAAATATGATTCCACTGCCTTATGCTTTTCATCATTTCTATTGAGAAGTCAAATTGCCAGTCATATTGTTGTTTCCTTGAAAATAACGTTTTTTTTCCTCTGTGATTGATTCTACAGTTTTCCCATTGTCTTTGGATTAATTAAATTAAGATATTAAAGCGCTTATAATGGTGCCTAGGATATAGTAAGTATTACTTTTGTTGTTAATGAGATATGTTAAATAAGAAAAAATAAAAGAGAATCTTAAAGAAAAATCTTTTATTGCAGTAAATATAGTATATGCTGTTTCATAC
The DNA here is from genome assembly GCF_951394435.1 of Stenella coeruleoalba. Classification (NCBI taxonomy): domain Eukaryota; kingdom Metazoa; phylum Chordata; class Mammalia; order Artiodactyla; family Delphinidae; genus Stenella; species Stenella coeruleoalba. The sequence continues at coordinate 100,811,648 of NC_137149.1, read as the reverse complement.
CAAAGAGGCAAAATAGAGATATTTATTAGTATTTGTATTTAAAGTATATTTAAAAGAATAGTTCAATTGGCAAAATTTTATTATACAGTCTTAAATATTAAAAATGACAGAAGAAAATATCTTAAAATATTTTGTAGTGTCTTTTAATCTGTTTTGTGTGTATGTGTGTGTGTGTGTGTGTGTGTGAATTTCCATCATACAGAAAAACACTGGCATTCATTCTTCTCTTTGGTAATGTATGTTCATTTGTATAAAACTGTAAATTTCAACAAATAATATTTGTTGCTCAGTCTCTCACAGAAGATCTTTTTCCTTACATGTAGAAATGTAAGCAAGTAAGTGTATTTGTCAAGCTGTTTTGCTATGTCACACAGTCAAAAATTTGGAAAACAGAATTCTCTAAAAAAGAAATTTCTATTTGACAACTGTTAGCTCCTATGGAGTCTTATGAGAACATGATCTTTCAAGTCAAGGGTCTATATTCCTTTCAGCTTACTGCAACATTGCTTGATTTAAACTTCATCATGATTGCAATATTGGTCACTGCCAGAAAGTAGGAAATTCAAGGGAAAAAATAATCTATTTATTGTGTAAAAGGCGTTGACCTAAGATTGTAACACAAACATGAACTATACAGGGATAAGTAAAAGCAAATGCCACCTGGGCAGTCAGAGTGATTCCACAACTGTGTGGCCTTACCCCAATTAAAAAAGGATTGGAAAAATTAGAACTGTCCCATCCAAAGTCAGTAACCTTGTGAGATCAGCAAGCCACAATTGCCTTTTCCACATTGGAAATTGGAATAATGATTTGCTCAGTCTTTCTGTCCTCCTCCCTTAGAATAATTCTTCCTACAGTTCTGTAATAAAAAGTGTTCGTTAATTATATACAAAATAATCCTAATGATGTAATACTTAATCATTCCATGTAGTTTACTAATTTTGCCAGCTTCTTAAAGATAAGACTATTTAATTTTACCCTTGATGATAATTCATTGATAATGGTTTTGTCATATTAAAGTAGTAATGTGCATTCAGATTGATATAATTACTAACAGAGTTTAGTCATTCAGTTAGCATTTTAAGTGCTTGGTAGGTAGATCTCATCAGAATTGCTGGTATATCCTCAGTAATGTTATTATTAAACCAAACAAGTCTTAGTATTTCTAACACCTTCAAATTCAAATGGTGCCCAATATCTGGAAGGAGGAGGGGAAATAACTGTGTTCTTTCAGTGAAAGATTTAGCAATTACATATATTTTTTCAACATGGCCTTTTCTCTGTAATATATTTCCACTATGGCATTTGCTTAATTTTTCATGCTCATGATAATAAATGTTAGTAAAATGTTAACTCATATAATTTAATTAATTAGTACAAATCAAAAGCATAATAGTCTGGATAGCTGTATACTATATTTTGAGAAACTCAAAACAATTCACTAATCTTAATTCATTATTTGCATGGTAATACCTCGAGATCTAGGTTAAGTCTCATGGGTAGCATCTCCATTTTATATTGTTACAGAAGCAAAAAAATCAAGGGCACTTCCCAAGGCTGATAATATAAGCAACTATATTAACCTTTTTCACTGTTTTGGTTTTTTGCTTTGTTTTGTTTTGTTGCTTATTTAAGAAATTATTTTTCCAGTAGTAAAAATTAATTTTGTTGAATGTTATATTTTCTACTTCCTAGTCCTCTGCATGGGTTTTTAGGAAGTCTTGCTCTTTCAGTTACAACAACCTGAATGTTCTGATTTTCATCTAGTCAGTAGCCAGTTTTAAAATGCAGGTTATTTATTCCTCTCTGGTCTCTTCAGTCTTTCTTAGATTTTTTTCCCTATTTTCTTTTCTCTCTTTTTTTTGTTTGTTTCTTTTGGAAGACCTCGCACCTCTCTGCCTTTCATTCAGCCTAGGTAAATTCACTTTATAATCTCTCCCCTGTATTTTAATAATACACATTGGCTTTTAAAATTGTTAAACTCAATTAATCCTGAGTGTATACGTTAGCAGGCTTAGGTGGCTCCAGTCCAAGTCTGAGGTACCTCTCTTATTAATAAAAAGAATTAATACTTTACATGGCGAGAAACACTTTATGCATATAATAATTCTTAACTAACATGGAAAGGCTTTAGTTACTTTCCTTCTTGGACTATTTCATAGGTTAATATTGTTACACTGATAGGACTGAGAAAAATGAAATCTAAATAGCAGATAAAACATTTATAAGTTTTTGAAATAGAAGAACATATGTAGTTTATTGTTTATTGTATTAGGTTCTATCATCCAAGCTAATTATGATCACGTAGAGAAAAGACATTACATTTTTAATACAAGCAGATCAACAGAAAATGAGTATTTCGTACTGTAGTATATAGAGCAGTGTACCATAAATGTGCACCCAAACCACCTGATTCAGGATCTGCCGGAGTACTTCTTGAAATGTAGATTCTAGGGCCCACTGTAGACTTAGTGCAGTAAAATGTCTGGGTAGAGACCCTAAGAATTAGGTGATTCTTACGTACACAAGCATGCTATAGAACAGTCGTGTTTCTTTTGTTTTCTTAAGGTTAACTAGAATGACAGATGGTTTTATTTAAAGACCTATAAACTATACTAAAGGAGTATCCAGCTTACATAAATATCAAAGTAGTTTATATCATGTCAGGAGTATGAAGGCGAGGCCTTTTGAAGAATGATCTCATAGGCCTTCTTTGGCAAAAATCTGGCAAATGTCCTCTATACTCTAGCTGGGCTTACATTAACCTGACATTCTACCCCCTAGGAAGTAAATTTTGTGGCTTGATTTAAAGTATTTTTGTTATCAAGTCACTTTTTTGGGGAGGAGAGAAGTCAGTCTTTGTGGGGGGCCTTTTACCACTCTTACATAAATTATTTTTCATCAATTTAGATTTCTGTATTACATCCTTCATGATGTTTTCCAAAGTTTCATATTGCCATACTCATGTGTCAAACAGGTATTGGTATATGAGAGACTCAATTTATATTTAAATCTTTTTGGTCTTTTTTTGTAATTTTTTCTCAGTCTGTAGTATATATGCAGTGAAGTTCACAAGTCTTAAGTTTTCAGCTCAGTGAATTTTTACAAACGTAATCATCATGCATATCAAGTTATAGAATAATTCCAGCATCCCCAAAGCTTACCTTGTACCATCTCCTAGTCAGTAAGCCACCAAAGGTAATCACCATTCTGAATTCCATCAACATAGTATAGTTTTGGCCTTTCATGAAATTAATATATATAATATAAATTGAATCCTACAGCATTTGTTCTTTCTTATCTCGTTTCTTTAACTTAACATTATATCTGTGAGGTTAGTCCATGTTGCTGTGTGCAGTAGCAGTTTGTTCTTTTTTTTCCATTTATAAAGCAGTTTTATTCAGATATAATTGATAAGTTGCTGAACACATTTTACATTTAAAGTGTTCAATTTTATAAATTTAGACGTATGAATACACTCATGAAACCACCACTACAATCAAGATAGTGAACATACCCATCACCTGCAAAAGTTCCTTCTTACCCCTTTGTTTGTTCATTTGTTTGTTTGTTTTGAAATCTAGTTGATTTACAATGTTGTGTTAGTTTCAGAATAATAAAGCAACAATAGTTTTACAATGTTGTGTTAGTTATACAGCAAAGTGATTCCATTTTTTATATATAAGTAAATGTTCTCTCTCTCGCGCGCGCTCCCTCCCTCTCTCTCTCTCTCTCTCTCTCTCTCTATATATATATATATATATATATATATATTCTTTTCCATTATTGTTTATTACAAGATATTGAATTTAGTTCCCTGTGCTATACAGGAGGACCTTGCTGTTTATCTGTTTCATATATATCGTAGTTTGTAACTATCTGTTAATCCCAAACTCCTAATTTATCCTTCCCCACCTTTCCCCTTTGGTAAGCATAAATTTGTTTCCTATGTCTGTGAGTCTGTTTCTGTTTTGTAAATAAGTTCATTTGTATCATATTTTAGATTCTACATATAAATGATATCATATGATATTTGCCTTTCTCTGACTTATTGCACTTAGTATGATAATCTCTAGGTCCATCTGTGTTGCTACAAATGGCATTATTTCATTCTTTTTTATGGCTGAGTAATATTCCATTGTATATATGTACCATGTCTTCTTTATTCATCTGTCAGTGGGTGTTTAGGTTGCTTCCATGTCATGGCTACTGTAAATAGTGCTGCTATGAACATTGGCGTGCATGTATCTTTTTGAATTATAGTTTTCTCCAGATATGTGCCCAGAAGTCAGATTGCTAGATCATATGGCAACTCTATTTTCAGTTTTTTAAGGAACCTTCATTCTGTTTTCCATAGTGGTTGTACCAATTTACATTCCCCCAACAGTGTAGGAGGGTTCCCTTTTCAGTTCATTCTTTTTAATTGCTTTATACTATTCCCTTGTACAATTTAGCATGATTTATTCATCCTATCTATTTTTTCAGTTTTAGCTATTATAAATAACTATGAATAATCTTGTTTGTGTATTGTGGTGGGTGTACATATGTGCTCATTTCTGCTTAGTGTTTGCATAGTAGAATTGCTGTCATAGGATATGCATATATTCAACTCTTAGATAATGCTAAGTGGTTTACAAGGTAGTATACCAACATATATTCCCAGTTCCAGTTGATCCATATCTTACCCAATGCTTGATATTGTCAAGTTTTATTTTCCAGTTGTAGTGACTGTAGTAGGTATGTTTTACCTGACTTTAATTTGTTTTTCCTGATGTCTAACAATGTTGAGAACATTTGTATGTATCTGTAGGCTATTAGATTGTTATACTTGTGAAGTGTACATTTAAGGACACATTTTAAAATTGGATGCTGTCTTGTTCTTATAGTTTTGTAGGTGTACTTTTATATTCCGGATATGAATACTTTGTTAGATATGTTTTGCAAATATTTTCTCCAACTCTGTGGCTCAATGTCTTTAAGTATTAATGTTTATAGTTTCAGTGTAGAGGTCTACCACATCTTTGTTAGATTTTTTTCCTAAGAATTTGAGTTTTTATACTCTTTTAAATGGGATTTTTTTCCTAACTGCTGATAAATTTCATTTGTTTTTGTTTGCTGTTAATATATAAAATTCAAGTAATATTTTTCTATTTCGGCTTTGTATTCAGTGACTTGCTTAATTCATTTATAAATTCTGTAGATTCTTTTGGATTTCTATAAAAACAATCATGTCATATAGAAATAATGACATGTTTATTTCCCCCTTATAATTCTTTTTTATTTTATTTTCTTGCTTTATTGAATTTTTTTGCCACTCTGTGCATGTCTGCAGATGACTGAGAAAGCACTGTGAGTATTGACTTGGGGGTTACAAATAAATTTTAGTGAGTAAGCAAATTCACAAATACAAAATCAACAAATATTGGGGATTGACTGTATTTTATATGTATATATATGTAAATAAATGTATACATATACATGAACTATAATATTCCATACAGTGTTATAGTGTGTGCCTTTGTATGTATTTATGATGAGATACAATTTATTTAATTATACACCTACTCTCAGATGTATGACTTGTCTCCAGTTTTTCTTTGATATTATCACTTCTAGTACCACTAGCAACTTCAGCAACAATTAGTTGTTAATGCTTTGCTTTTCCATTCTTCCACTTTTTGTGCATTGATACATTATGATCCATTTAAATCCTCATTTTCTCTAAACTCAAACCACTTACCTGCTTATTTGTTGACTCATTTATTTGTTTAATGAACATTTATTGATCTCTTAATGTGTTTCAGGCTTATTGGACTACTTTTTAGCACATTTCCCCATTTAAAAAAAATGGATGCAATCGTTATTAGATTTTTTTTTTACTCACAAAAATATTCTGCATTCAAGAACATTTATTTATGTCCCTCTGTCTACTTTATGATGGAATCAATATAATGAAGCATTCCAAAGCAAATTGGATAAAGGTGCACTAACTCATATATCATATGCTTCTTATATGAGTACAACAGTTATTATTAACAAACACTATGTAGTATATACCTAGCTTTCAGCCTTGTTGTTATATAAAGTTATGTGCTATGGTGAGTTTTATTACCTGTGACCAGTCTTTGCTTTACCAAGAACTTATTCTGACTTTAATCAAACAAGAGGAAAAATATAGCACATGAATTTACCCTTGAAAAATTTTTTTTCTTTTTTGAATTTTTGGCTTGACAAATGTTAGTGGAAAGTTATCTGGGACTGCTAAATATATTGATTAGAGTCAGAGGGGATGATCCTCCAACAGGGAAGGCTTTGATCGATTCCTTTAAGGATTTTTTTAGATATTCTTTTATTCAGGTAGACAACATTCTAGGCTGATGAAATAAGAAAAATGGCAACAATGAGTAGACTGTGTAATGACCAATAATTAGGTTAACTCTTCTGGAGAAAAAAAACTAGGATACAAAAAGAGATGTGTACTTTAGGTAGTGAAATGTCTGGCCAATTATAAAAGGTTTAGATTTAATGAGGAAAGGAAATTTGTACTACCAAATGCTCTTGGAGTAACATTTAAAGTAGATAATTTAAGTGACTGAACATAGGATGGGTGTGGACAGAAAACAGCAAAAGAGAAGACACAGTCCAATATATAGAACATGGAATATGACATTGGATGCAAGAGTGCAGATAGAAATGGCAAATCTAAGAATATTGTGTAGCAAGTATTATCAGAATTTGGCGATGACTTGATGGGGCAGGCAAAGTAAAAATTGACTTCAGGGTTTTGATTGCCTGGAAAGGAAGTACAAGAAGATTGTTGAAGGATGTACTATGTTGAGATAAGTTAATGTTTTGAGAATAATAATAATGAGAAGCCATTGGACCAGCAATGTAGAAATGTCATATAACTCAAGATATGTAGCTCAAGGGTTTAAAATGTATTAAAATTCTATGACTGAATGATTTATCCAAGGGAACATGTATAAAAAGAAAAGAGCCTTGCTTGGGTGATTCTCAGCCAATTGGAGACAAGGACAGGATCCAGCAAAGGACCACCTAAAGAGACATATGGAAAACTAAGAGTAGAGAGGAATGAAATGTCGAGTTGGAAGACTGCATCAGTGAAGAGAATGTGGGACGATTCACTCAACTGGAGAAAGCAAAATGGGCTAGAACTGGAGACAGTGGTTACAGACAAAGGAAAAGAAATCCTGATTTGACTCAGGTCAGCTTCTATAAAGAAGCAGCTGTAGTGACTGTAACCTGGAGTGGAAAGGGGTAAGGAGGGCTCTCTACAGGTTAGGGAGTGAACTTTATTATTACATTGCAAACCACACAAAGAGAAAATGTACTTCCAGGAATGTTTTGTGTAAACAAATGCCTGGACTAGGTCAAGGCGTTTATAAAATATTACTTAAGAACACCTGTCACATAATAGGTACTCACTAGATGTTTGTTAAATGAATGAGTCCTCTCTCATCCCTGTCTTGAACACGTCCTCTGGCTTTTGGTGCATTTTCTGAATACTAAAAATGTAATAATAGTGATACTAGTGAAACAGTTATAGTAAGTCCCCTACATACAAACGAGTTCCATTCCAAGAGTGTGTTCATAAGTCCAATTTGTTCATAAGTCCAACAGAGTTAGCCTAGGTACCCAACTAACACAATCAGCTATGTAGTACTGTACCTAATAGGTTTATAATACTTTTCACACAAACAATACATTAAAAAAAACACAAAAAATAAAACATTTTTAATCTTACAATACAGTACCTTGAAAAGTACAGTAGTACAGTACAACAGCTGGCATACAGGGGCACATTCACATCTTTGAAAGTTCACAACTTGAAGGTTCGTATGTAGGGAACTTACTGTATATGGAAATGTAAGCTAGAGGCCATATTGGAAGCAGTTTCTGAGGGATACGGGAGAGAAAAATAGAGGTATTCGTCAGACTCCACAAAAGTACAGAATCACAGAAGCAAAATTCTAGAGGTAGGAGGGATCTTGCAGGTCACTGAATAGCTCAACCCTCTTATTACATGGCTGTGGATTTGAGGCCCAGTTTTGCTAAATAACTTACTATATATGTGTCAGGGTTCAGTTCCAGGAAATTGAAACCACACCAGCTATTTTAAACATGAAAGGATTTAGTATAAAGAATTAATTGCACATTTAAATTGCTGGAACGATTGGAGTGGCCCTTAGGCTTGGGCTCCAGTACTAGTTCCCAGAACGATGCAGCTGATTGACCCACCCGGGCAGCTGCTATTGCTGTGACGGGGAAGAGGGGCAAGCTGCCGCTGCTGGACCTGTTGACTCCAAGAACTTGCCACCGAAGATGCTCTCTGAGGATAACAAGCTGGCACTACTGCTACCGCACTTTCCTCTCAGCATCAACGCAGCTGGCAACCAGACCTAGGATGTTAATATAAAAAACCTTGGTCCCCACAGTGCATCTCCAACCACATTTGCCACTTCTGAGTTCAAATCTCACCTGAGTGCTTCTAATTGGCTTAACCCCATGCCCACCTGGGAGCCTAGCTGCAAGCACATTGGGGCTCACAGTTTCAGCTTCTGCAGCATTACAGGACACAAGGAAGTTGGAATGGATGTCGACTGACAAATCACCGGATTCACACACCTGCATCCACAACTAGGAAAGCACATCACTGCAACGAGAACATGAGAGGCCTGTTCTTGCAGTCTCACTGTTATCATTGGACCTAAGTGCACACATAACAAGAGAATTACGTAGATTCAGCTCTCCTTCTAGAAATCACACTCTATACTGAGAGACCTCTAAGTAGGGCAACCACTTAATTTGTTCAAACTGGACCACATTTGAAAGTGGAGAGAAAACATTACTAGTATTTATGCCAGGATAACAGGCATGATACAGAGATCATACAGGCCCCCAGAAAACTGGCTCCAAGCCTGTCTGTAAAACATGTAAGATTCTTCATGATCTTGCTTCAGTCTCCCTTAGTGACCACATCTGTCAGCACAAATCTTCACTTTTTGCTCCATCCTCTTTAAAGTCAGTTCTCCCAGGATATCAGTACTGTTCAGGTCTTCTGCACACACTACGTCCTTGTCTAGAATGGCCCTCTCTATTTCTCCACGTGTCTAACTTCTGAGTGTCTTTCAAAATCCAGTGCAGCTGTCACCTCCTCTGTTGAAATGCTCCCAGACTCTTCCAGGTAGGAAGCTGGTTCTTCTTCAGTTACATACTTACCTTGTTTGAAAATATCTGTTTATATTTCTTTCCTATTAAGCTGTAACCACCTCAGTGATAGGAACTGTGCTTTATTCCTAGAAACCAGATCGAATTCTATGCTGAAAAAGTGCTCAAGAAATGTTTGGAAATAGATGGATGGAAGGAATTAAGGAAGAGATGGAAGGAAAGAAAGCAACAAGGGAATGAAGGGAGCAAGGAACTGAAAGAAAGAGCGGGGGAAGGAAGAGAAGGGGAAGCATGAGGAAAGGAGGTCATGATCCTTTTCTAGTAACTCTAACATTTTCATTTGTGAGAATTCTCCTTATATTACCAATCTATTAGATCTTTAAAAGTACTGAATAAGTCGAGATGAAATCCATACACACTCACTTAGAAATAGAATTGCTACCTGTAGTCTGGATTTCCCATCTGATGTTTGAAGAAATTCAGCATTTATTGACCTTGATGACACTTCAGTGGTTAATGGTTTCACTCCATCTATGTTAATCTATCAAATATGTCATTCCTCACTTTGAGTTGAACATATAAATGTTTAGATTTCTTGCACTCAAATTGCAAAAAGATCTTTAAAATCTAGAAAGATTAATTTAGATACGATCAGACCTAGCACACCAATGAATCGTCCTTGTTTCCCTTTTTTTTCACTTATCACAAGATGATTCCTTTTTTGAGTAAGTGGTTTCATCCTGCTTGTTGTGGCCCTTGTTGTTGATTGTAAGGGATGGCCCACAGTGAACCTGATTTACAGAATTTATTTCTTGCCTTCACTTCCGTAACATGACTTCTTAAAGTTCACCCCCAATTTTCTATCATCTCAATGTGTTTTTTTTTAAACCTAGTTTGTAAATCTCTGAAAAACTCAGTGCAAAGCATTTTCTTTTTCATTCTTTTTTTTTAATATAAATTTATTTATTTATTACTTATTTCTTGGCTGCATTGGCTCTTTGTTGCTGCGTGTGGCTTTCTCTAGTTGTGGATCTTCATTGCGGTGTGCGGGCTTCTCATTGCAGTGGCTTCTCTTGTTGCAGAGCACAGGCTCTAGGCAGTAGTTGTGGCTTATGGGCTCTAGAGTGCAGGCTCAGTAGTAGTGGCGCACGGGCTTAGTTGCTCCATGGCATGTGGGATCTTCCTGGACCAGGGCTCAAACCCGGGCCCCCTGCACTGACAGGCGGATTCTTAACCACTGTGCCACCAGGGAAGCCTGCAAAACATTTTCAATGACTATGTCAAACATCATGTTCTTTGGACTGTAAGGCGATACCTGTGTTTGCTAAGGTTTTAATTTTTTGAACTTGCTCCATGTTTGTGTTAAGTAATAAGCAGATTTGCGGGGGGGGTGCTACCCTTGGAAGACAGTTTCTTTCTGTAAACTTAGTTACAGTGAATGCCTCTTGGCTCAGCCAGCTGGTAATGAACAAAGAAACTCATATCGTTTTATGTGAAAGGTGAATAGAATTTTTTTTGAGATTTACTGAATACTGCTCAGCTTTCTCTCCCTTCATCTGATACTGTGTGCTGCAAGGACATATTCCAGGAGATTTAATATCTCATAAAAGTGATTTTTGTATTAAAAGAGTGTTATCAGGGTGTTTACACTGAACATTTCACTACTACCCAACTTCCGTAAGTCCAATTAAATGTGTATAGAAAGTCAACTAAGGAAAGCTTAATGGCTATAGAAAATTCTAAGTCATTTTACAGAGTAACACGCCTATAAATCCAAGTTTCTAAACCCCACCATATGTTCTTAGCAAAGCCAAATTAAGTGAACTACTCTTGGCCAAGGTGGAATAACAGAGACTGGATTTACCCTCCTGCTTTAAACATCCAGAAACGAACAAAATATATGAAACAATAGTTTGCAAGACACTGGCTATCTGGCAGTGAAGGACAGTGATCCCCAAGAGATGAGAAACAAATGCAGTGAGACTCAACATTACCCCAGTTTACTGCCTGGAGGATTTCTAGTCTGAATCTCAGGGAAGGAGAACCCCGGTTGAGCCGGACAGAGTTGAGAAGCCAGAGCTGAGAGTCTGGGGAGTTGAAGGTGGACAGAGTTCACAGACTGAGTCTGGAGGAAGAGAGAGCTACACAGAGGTAAAACTCTGAAGATCTGAAGAGGTTCCCCTCTAGTGTTTAGTCGAGTCGTGATCAGCACATACAGGTGAAGAAACTGCAAAGCTTGGGAAAAAACCACGCAAGAGGATTAGGGGAACAGTGCCCACACTTCCGTAGGGCTGGGCTTAGTGCTTGTTCCCATGAGGCAGACTGGAGTATCTCATGGTTCACCCAGCACTGGATGGAGCATATGCAGAGGGGTCTTGCCTCAGTAGTGGTGAGTAGCTCTAGATGGGCACTGCTCTGATCCTGCTTAATACATCTTAAAAACAAGACCTGAAAGGACCAAACTGTTTTTAAGTAATTTAGCCACATCCAAGAACAAAGCTCATGAAATTTATAGGAATACAAAGATATTCAGCAGCCAAGAAGGTAAAATTCACTATGTCAGACATCTGATCAAAATTACCAAGTATGCAAAGATACAGGAAATCGCAGCCCAGAAGGGTGAGAAAAATCAGTCAGTCAAGACTGACAGAAATGTTAGAATTCAAAGCATTAAATAGCTATTAAAACTATATTCCATAAGTTAAAAAAATAGAAGATAGAAGAATACCCCCAATTTTTTTCTTCCACATGATCAATACTAGCTGGAAGGATGTATTATGGGCATATATTTTTAAAAATGTAAATATAACAGAGTTTCTTTTCTCTAGCAAATTTTATTCCTTACACTAAGAATAGTTTTATTTTTAGCAAATAAGTGACTTTAGTGGAAATGCACTCTAGGAATGGCTCAACAATCTTATTCGAATGCCAAAAATGGTATGTTATTAAATTTAACTTGGATAATGTCTTTTGTGGGTTAGGAATTGTACTATTCCATTCATTGTATTTGGTAACAAATATGGTTCTATTGTAAATTTGTCTTAAATGTGCAGTAATTATTATGGCTCAAATATACTGCCTACATAAGATATAATTATGAAAAGTGACCTTCCATCTAAACATAGGCCAAAACTATTTGATCAGTATTATTCAAATGAACATAGCACTTTAGATAAAAACATGTTGAAAGACTATTTCTTCAATATTTAATGTTCTGATAATACACATTTTTAACTTTATATCCTTATAACTAAATTTTAAAAGAAAATTTATTGGAGGTAGCCTAGTAAAATTTTGCTGCATTACAACAAAAAGGCATAAAGTGTATTTTTAGTCACTTAGTATAAAATTCTGGTCTGTCTTATGGATGTGTAAATAGCTAAATAATCTAAATGTCACCTTTACTCAACCTTTTATAGGTTGTCTATAAAATCTGGAAACATAGATAATATTTTATCTTTCAGAGCAGAGACTGAAGATGTCCTTGACAATGTTCTGTATATTTGTTTGTACCTCCAGACTTTATGGACACTCGGTTCCTCTTTAAAGGTGAATGAGAAGATTTTTTTCTTATTGTGATAAATTACTAGACTTCTACATTGTCATGAAATATTTTATATCATAATGTAGGATCTCTTATAGCGTAGTACCTTTTTCCATGTACAAATATATTTAAATTGTGAATTGTACCCTTGATCAAGGATTTAGCAGCAGATTAATTATACATATGATCCATCATGTATGATCAAAACAACCATAACAACAATAAGCAACTTTAATAATCTAAAATAGTGAAATGATGGCCCAATTATTAATTATGGAAATTTAGCCAGGAAGAAGATCCTCTAGGACTGCCTATTTATTTTATAGATAAGGAAACTGATGTGCAGATAAGTTTGACATCTCTCTCAAAATCATACAGATGGATCATAGCAAAGCTGGGCCTAGATCTCTATTTTCTTTGTATTGTTTCGTTGCCTTATAACAAACACCAAGAACTTAGTGGCTTAAAATAGCCCTCATTTATTAGCTCGAAGTTCTTATAGATCAGAAACTAAGGTCACTGGACTGGGTTTAAAGCTTAGGGTATCACAAGGCCAAAATCAAGGTTCTAGACAGTTTGAACTCTGCTCTGGAGGCTCTGGGAAAGAAGGAATCCACTTCCAGGCTCATTCAGGTTGTTGGCAGAGTTTAGGTCCTTGTTGTTGTGGGACTGTTGTTGTGGGACCATCTCCCCGCTGACTAGGGTTCAATGTCAGCAACTGAAGACCTCTCTCTGGTCCTTGCACAGGCTGCGTCTGTCTTCAAAACCAGCAACGGCAAGTCATGTCATTCTCATGGTTCACACTCTAGAACTTCTCTCCTCCCGCTTTCTCTCAGCAAAAGCTCTCTGCTTTTAATGGCTCAGGAGGTCAGATCAGGGCCAACTGAATAACACCTTTGTCTCACAGTCAGCTGTGCATATAATGTGATCATATCTCATCAAATTCACAAGTTCTGGGGATCTTTGTGGGGCCATTTTAGAAAGTCTGCCTACCACACTCTGAATCTATTCTGACTTTCTTTGTGTTATACTCTACAACCTCATTCTGAAAGATCTACAATATACATATAAATTAAAGATTTACATATATGTATAAAAGTTTGCATGTATCTCACACAAATATAACTCTGATATTCATGTGGCCCCTTCCATTACTTTACAATATCTCTGTCCATTTTCTGCCTTCTTTTGAACATCTTCACTAAAAATTGTGCACACTTCACCTTGTCACTCTTATTCCCCTCATCCTGTTTTATTCTTCTTACACTGCTTCATCATTCTTATCACTGGAACATAAGTTCTGTATGGGCAAGCTCCACATTTGATTTGTCCACTGCTGTACTCCCACGTGCTTAGAACAGTGCCAGGTCAAGCAGCCCTGTTCTTTAATTATTTATCAGAAATAATAAATACTTAATGTTAATATTCATAGTTTGGCTCTAAGGACTTGTTTAAAGTTTTATTAAATCATTCCATATACCCTTGGAGAAAAATTTAGTATGCTGAAGTAGAGTTTCTGGGGAAATTTGGGTAAAGAAATCCCTTTACCCTTAATAAAGTAGCATATAGGAGGCAACTGATAGAAGTAACTTGAGCTTTGAAACTGGCAGCTATGAAATGGAATTGTATGTGTACTTTATGCAGTTGATTTTACTTAGAAAACTTTAACTTCTAGCAGTGTCAGATTAGTAGAATGTAATCTAGTAAATTGGGTGTAGGGACCGCTTCCTCTACTCTGATTTAGTAGAGCTGAACTACAAAAGCCATAAATAAGAAAGAATATAATTTACTCAAGAGGAGGAGAAAAGTTCATTAGAATGCTATTAAATGTAGAGAGAAGTAAAATTTGAAAATTAGGGGCTTCCCTGGTGGCGCAGTGGCTGAGAGTCCACCTGCCGATGCAGGGGACACGGGTTCGTGCCCCGGTCCGGGAAGATCCCACATGCTGAGGAGTGGCTGGGCCCGTGAGCCATGGCCGCTGAGCCTGCGTGTCCGGAGCCTGTGCTCCGCAACGGGAGAGGCCACGACAGTGAGAGGCCCGCGTACCAAAAAAAAAAAAAAAATTTGAAAATTAAAAACTACACTATCTTCCATAATTAAACTATGATTTTACCTGAATAAGAGCAATGGAAGAAACAAACTAGAAAGTAGATCACTAGTAGAAAAGCCCTTAAATTTAAAATGATATAAAGAGAATAAAATAATTAATTTGGGAGATTTTTAATATAAACAGAATATATCATCATTTTCAAGGGACTGTACATCCCAAGAATAGTTTATTAAAGAGTGGGAAGGAAAATGA